>NC_080163.1:158884025-159484025 GCF_950295315.1 Erinaceus europaeus
CAGCTGTCACCTGGAGGAGGTGTATGCATATAAGTAACCCCTCTCCAAAGGTCAGATGGGGTGGGACAGCCCAAAAAAGAATCTGCTTTGCATAAGTAATCAAGAGTTTTAGGAAAGCCAAGGCTGACTTCAATTAAGAGCAAAGGCTTCTTTAACTCTCCCGGTGAGTCAGGCCATTTTTGGCAATAGCAAACACCTTTTGTCATTTTAAAATCTCCCTCCTTGGTGATTACTGGTTTGACGCTATTTGATTCTCTGGCCATCCAAGCCTGCTCTTAAGAGCATTTGCTCAAGCCCTGAAGACTTCATAGCTTGCCACCCATCTGGTGTTAGGCTTGAGTCAGTGAAAATCCCCCGGCTTAGCAGAGAATATTCTTTTTAAAGACGTTTAAGTAAAAGGACTGACATTAGCATATGTTCCCCCAAGTGTCCTGTTGAACTTTCTGCCGGGCATTACCCTACCACGGGCTTTCTGGATGGTGTCCAATGAGAGATTGGCTTGGAACTGTAAAATTAGCCATCTGCCTATTAAAAATGTAACCAGCTGCATCTGATGAAACACAGTGGACTATTGAAATGAACTCATCCGGGAGAGAACTCGCGTCCCCTGCTTGGACATTTTTCCAATCTACTGCTGGCCTGAGACACTTCACTAGCAAAGAGCCTTGCTGTCCTTGTTTGGAGCAAGTCAGCATGAATGAAAAAAGAAAACTTAACAGGTTTTGTTTTGTGACGAAAGTCCAGGCATTTCTCAGCTTGACCTGAACCTGAAGCACAGCAAATTCTGTGTTCAAAACCCATCTTTGCTGTAGGGGGAAAAAAACAAAACAAAAACAGCATATAAAATACAGGAGCGGAAGTCCCTATTATCTTTTCCTGATTTCTAGATCCTTATACCTAGCCCAGAGTATTTCTAGTAAATCTTAAAGCCCAACTCTAATATAGTCTAAGCAGCACAGAAGAACTTAAAACTGAGAGCTGGGGACATAAGAACTACCATTTCAGCCGATATTAAGCATTCTATATTTACTGCAAGGTCTGTTTATTAAAGATGAGAACATTCAATAGCTTGCACTATTTTTTTTCCTAAAGCCTAATGGAGCATTAAAAAATAATTCATTAACTAATTAACAAAACTGTGTTTATTTACAGTATATAAAATGTTTCTATCAGGAAAAATAACACACCATAATACAGCAGAGTGTTGACAGCAAAACATCTGCAGCTTAATTTAATGCATTTACTAAATGACGTGGGGAAATCAAAGGATGCTTAAACAGCTCCTTCTCTGCCTGTGACTTTTTTTTCCCTGTTTTTTTTTCTTCTTCTTCTTTTTCCCCCTCCCTCAGGGTAATGGGCACCAAAGTGCCCCTTGGGAAAGGAGATACTTTCCAAGATGCTCATTCTAATCATCTTTAAATAATTTTTTCAGAACCACAGAGTAATTTGGAGTCAGTGGTAGTTAAAAGCAGAGAGGCTTCATGTACAGCTCTGAAACAGAACCACTTCAACAACCAAAAAGGGCTATCAGAATGAGCCACAAGTTTTTTTTTTTCTTCTCTTCTTCTTCTTCTTCTTCTTCTTCTTCTTCTTCTCCTTCTCCTTCTCCTTCTCCTTCTCCTTCTCCTTCTCCTTCTCCTTCTCCTTCTTCTTCTTCTTCTTCTTCTTCTTCTTCTTCTTCTTCTTCTTCTTCTTCTTCTTCTTCTAATGTTGCAGTTTGTCAAATACTGGTGACTTCATTATGTTCAGTGTATAATAATTTCCACTTGGGACCCCCCCGACACACACACACACTCATTTTGTCATGGGCAGGATTTGATGTTGTAGTGAACAAAAAGCTTAGTTGAAAGTATTAGTTGATTCATTTGCCTATGAGGTTGCTCTATTGATGTCAGAAGTCTTGACTCATAAAAAATACTCCATGAACTCAGTATTTAAAAAAATATATTCTTTTTTATTGTTGTCGTTATTATTGTTGTTGTTACTGAAGTTTGTCGTTGTTGGATAGAACAGAGAGAAATGGAGAGAGGAAGGGAAGACAGAGAGGGGGAGAGAAAGATAGACACCTGCAGACCTGCTTCACCACCTGTGAAGCGACTCCCCCGCAGGTGGGGAGCCAGGGGCTTGAACCGGGATCCTTACGCTGGTCCCTTGCACTTTGCACCATGTGCGCTTAACCCACTACCTCCCAACTACCTTGAACTCAGTATTTTTTTAAATGCATCTTGGCCAGTCCCATATTCTCACTATCTCTCTCCTCTCTGTTGCCCCTACCTGAAATCACTCAGAAGGAAAAGGACAGTCTGTTTTGTAGGTTTGATTTTTTTTTTTTTAATCACTAGTCCAACATGAAATCCCAAGGGGGGTGTGGAAAAAGTTCGTAGTAATCATATATAGCCACCAAGGTTATTCTTAGGAGGTCAGTGCCTGTGTGCTCCACCATTCATGGCCATTTGCTTCCTCATTTTTCTTTTTCTTTCTTCTTCTTTTCTTTTTATTATCAAGGGTGAGAAACACAGAGAGAAATAGAGAAAGAGAGAGGGAAGAGAGGACACAGTTGGGGGTGGGGTGGGGAGGGAAAGAGAAAGAAAAGAGAGAGATTTGCAATACTGCTCCACTGCTTGTGAAGCTTCTCCCCTGCAAAAGGGAAAAGGAATAGGGATGGAGCTTGGACCCAGACCTATAAGCATAGTAATGTATGTGATTTACCTGATGAATCACCACCCTGTCCCCAGTAGTAATACTGCTATATACAATTTAAATGGATGCATAATTCAGAACTTCTTTGAAGGAAAACAAAAAAAAACTATCCTGAAATAAATAAATCCAGATAATGTGATTTTGAGAGTTTTCCCCCATTTGCCTAGATCCAAAAGTCAGAGAGTCCTCAGGAATAAAAGAAAGGAACTAAGGGGACACCCACCCACCCCCCACACACACAATGCCATCTCCCAGCCCCTATCACAGCCAAGTGAAGTCTGACTGTCTACTTTTGTTATCAGTGTGCAACAGCAATAATTTTAACTTAGCTATGCTGGGGCCATCCTTGCTGCTTTTTACCACAAGGTTCTGGATCTGTAACAGCCACATATAAGAAATTTTCTGTAGCAAGTTTTTTTTTTTACCTGTTTCAGATGCAAACAAATTTTTAAGACTTTTAAGCAACACAGAGAAAAAGAGGCTATATCATAGGCTAAAATTAGATTACCTCAGGCAACTGTACTTAATGGCCAAAATGGTTTTAGTCATATCTTTCTAGATTTTTTTATTTGTATTTATTTATTTATTGCCTCCAGGGTTATTGCTGGGGCTCAGTGCCTGCACCATTAATCTACTGCCCCTGGGTGCCATTTTTCCCCCTTTTGTTGCTCCTGTTGTTGTTGTCTTGTTGTGGTTATTATTGTTATTGTTGATATCGTCCATTGTTGGATAGGACAGAGAGAAATAGAGAGAGGAGGGGAAGACAGAGAGGGGAAGAGAAAGACAGACACCTGCAGACCTGTTTCACCACTTGTGAAGCGACTTCCCTCCAGGTGGGGAGCCAGGAGCTCAAACCAGGATCCTTATGCTGGTCCTTGCACTTTGCGCCACGCAAGTTTAACCCGCCGTGCCACCACCCCACCCCCATCCTTCTAGATTTATACACAAGGCCCTTTGCTATTTGTATATGTTCATTTACAACAGTAATATCCTTTGTGCAATTGTATGAACATGACCGTATTGTGCTATTGTAGGCTAAGCAAGGACAAGGACTTTAATTTTGTGTTTTGTGTTCCCTGGAGTAGGGCTGGGCTAGGGAACTATCCACACAAACTCAGTCAACTCTTTCATTTAGGTCCAGGTCTAAGGTAAACTGTTCAAAGTCAGACACCAAATATCTGTTGCCTTGTAGCAGAGTTCTTGATCAGGAGTGTAAAAATGACTAACAAAGGCGCTATTACACCCACACCTGTGACCTTAGCAGACATTGCTAGTGGATTATAGCACTTGTTCTCACTGACCCCAGGCACAACCTCAGAAGATTTCTCAACACACAGGACACAATTCAATCAGAAGTGGCTCAATGGGTGAGTGAGACCTGTACGTGGGAGTTCACAGATCCAAATAAAGATCAAATCAAGCCCTCCTGAGCTGTCAGGTTTTCTAGCCGTGGCCTCTTCACCACATCACACTGAACAACTCCTTCAATGAAATGAGTTTGTTTTTCTCTACCCATGTAAGAAAGACCTGCATTAAAAAAAAAAAAAAAAAAACTGATGGACTGGGAAATAGCATAATGGTTATACAAAGACTTTCATGGCCTGGGCACCAAAAATCACCAGCACCACCATAAGCCAGAGCTGAGCAGTACTCTGGTAAAAATAAACACACAAATGAATCTGAGGCCCTGAGGCTGAGTGGTAGTGCACCTGGTTGAGTGCACATTACAATGTCAAGGGACCCAGGTTCAAGGCCCCCAGCTCTCACCTGCAGAGGGAAAACTTTGCAAGTGGTGAAGCAGGACTGCAGGTGCCTCTCTCTCTCTCTCTCTCTCTCTCATCTATCTATCTCCCTCTTCCCTCTTGATTTCTAGCTGTCTCTATCCAGTAAATAAATAAACATAATAAAGAATAATAAATAAATAAGCCCATATCAAGGAATGATTGAGACCTATAACCTTTTAGAATATTTCCAGTGATCAGGCCACAGTGACCTCATTTCTTATCCCATCAGCACAACACCTACTTCTCTAGGCCTGGACAGTGTGAACTCTTTTAGATTGACAGCTGAATCAGATACGTTTTTTTTCTTCTTCTAGTAGTCTTGGATATTTTGAAGGAGATATATTTTCATAAGTATAGGTAGAATAAGTAGGAATTAAAAACTTCAACACTTGCCCCGAAAGAGTACACAAACTCTGATTCCGTTTGCATGTTGCATCGGGAAGATAGTGCCTTATTCAGAAGTTCTGTGAGTACACATCCCTGCATAGATTCTTCAGTGGCTCCCTACTGCCTACAAAATAGCAAGTGCAGGCACTTTTCTGTGAAGAAGACAATATGCTTTGTCAATCTCAATCTCCTCCAGCCTTGTGTCCCCCAATACCCTCCTCTGCCCACTTATTCAGCCTCTGTAAATTATTAGCCTGCGTTGCCGTCTCTGACTCCAGTGCCCTTGCATAGACTAAATTCCCAGTCTGACATATGCTGCTTTCTCTGCCTGATTAATTTCTGCTTCTCCCTCAAGCCCCAGTTCAATTTTTCAGTTTCATCTGTGTCTGGTTCACACAAGGCTGAGCCCATTTTGTTCTTCCCTAGGTGTGCATGCTGAGTTGTGGAACAGAGTGGTTAGGAGCCCAGGCCCTGGAACAAGACTTCCAAACTTGCAAGCCTGACTGTCTACTTGCCTGTTGTGAGTCTTCAGGCAGTTCATTATTCATTGCAGGGTTCCATGCCTTGGTTTGTTCCATCCACAGAATGGGGATGATTAGCAACTAAATGCAGAATAAGAGTGTAAACTCATACAAGGTACTTAGAATAGTAAGTATTCTCTACCAAGGATTTCAATTTCTACATCTGGACCCTACCACCCCAACCCTCGTGCCCCATATGTGAATGGTCAAGTTGCATCTCTCAATTCATTTTTTAAATATGTTTATTTTAATGAGAGAGATAAAGAGAGAGGCAGAGAAAGAGAAAGAAGGAGAACGAGAGAGAAACACACACACACACAGAGGAAGGGCTTCAGAGGACTTCTCAGTTCTGGTTTATTATGGTTCGGTGGATTAAACTTGGGAGCTCAGAGCCTTTGGCATGAAAGTCTTTTGCCTAACGATGCTGGTATCTCTCCTGCCCACGCCTCTCAATGCTTAATCTGGAACCTTATGGACTTGGACTGTGGGCCCCTGAGCAAGGTTTGCTGCTGGTTAAGTGAAGAATAAGAGAATGGTATTAATGAACAGACGAAGGAAAACAAGAATGGTTGATATGTAGAGAGCCCACTAACACACATGACTATAAAAAAAAAAAGAGGCAGCTTCTTACCTATCTGAATTAATTCAACCAGGAGAAAGCACAGTCATTTATTTATTTATTTGTTTATTTATTTTTTATGGTGGTGAAAAAATAAAACCCTCTTTGAGCTTCTTTGTTTTGTACCTCCTACAGTGAGTTTAGGAGGTTTCCTGAAACCTGATGCTCACTGATGCTAAATGATGGTCTTATCAACTTCTACTTTGATGGAAAGCCAAGCCATGTCCTGCCATTCTGTCACAGAAGGGTTCAAGGAAGCCTGGAGAAAGGCAGGGACCAGGATGATTTATGGGCAGTGGACCTGTTTGTGGGAAAGCCCAGAGATTACCTAGGACTATAACCCAGCCACAAAACAAATGCCCAGCTGGGAAGCCCAGGGTAATTCTTTACCTTATTTGTCCTCAGTTCCTCTCTCTACAGAATGGGAAGAACACAAACATGGCCTCATAAGGTCCCTGTGTGTGGACATGAGATAAACCTAATGGAAATGAGTCAATCCCTAAACAGGATGCCTGGCTCCACAAGTGAGCCCTTCATTTGCTTCTGCAAGGCTTTTTCCAAGAGGACTCAGAGATGGGGTAGGTAGGTCTAGGCAAAAGGAACTTTCCAGATAAGGAGCTATATGCTGGGAATTAGCAGAGTGGATCTGGCATTCAATGTGTGTGTGGTGGTGGTGGTGGGGGGGGGGGATTAAGAACACAATCACTTATCTCTCTGCGTTTGGTTTGGCTATTAAAACTGCACAACTAGGGGCTAGGCGGTAGTGCAGCAGGTTACACATGGCGCAAAGCACAAGGACCGGAGTAAGGATCCTAGTCCAAGCCCCTGGCTCCCCACCTGCAGGGGGGCTGTGGGGGTCAGTAAAGCAGATCTTCAGGTGTCTATCTGTCTCTCCCCCTCTCTATCTTCCCCTCCTCTCTCAATTTCTCTCTGTCCGATTCAACAACAGCAATAATAATAACAACAACAAAAGCGACAAAATGGGAAAAATGGCCTTCTAAAGCAATGGATTCATAGTGCAGGCACCAAGCCTCAGCAATAACTCTGGAGGCAAAAAAAAAAAAATGCACAACCTCCGCTAACCTTCATCTTAAAATTGCACTGAAATGTTATTCCCAGGATTTGACATTTCCTTATTCTTCCGACTACTGTTTTCTCCATTTCTGCTTTGAAAATATGAATTAATGATGAATACTAATGAGTCCTGTGACAAGGTTAGACTCCACAGAGATGAGAGCTTCAAGACTCATGATACTTTTTCCAACCAGGGAAAGTGCTCAGAAATCCTTTTCATGATTTCTCAATTCTCATGGCCCAAATTCATTTTGCTTTTATTCCTTTCCTTGCATCTGATCCCCTACTCTTAAGAATTTTAAAGGCATCTTCATGAAAACCTCATAAATGGAACTTTGACCCTGTTCATAAAATTTCATGTGTCTACCTGGAGGAAACATGAAACCACCTTTTTTTTTTCTTTAAGAGCACTGTTGCATTTATGAAAATCTTTCTGGATTTTTTTATTGTTATGTGATTCCTGACCCCCTTTATTGTCTCTGATACTGTTTCTTGGATATTGGGGATTTGTGACGTAACCAACCAACCAGAGGGACCTAAGTCACAGCTATTGAACATGCAGTGACTTCCAAACTGATGCCAATTTTCCTCTCCAATAAAAAAAAAATGCAATGTTTTCCTGCCATTGACATCAAAGACAATTTTTTGGTGTTTTCTACACCATTATCTCAACACAAGCGTAAATATTTCAACATTAAAAGTTAAGTAGAGAGGTTGGTAGGCCTCTGAACTTTGAAGAATAAGGTCCCTGGCAATCTATATGCTAGAGTGATAGAGAGAAACTCTGTCTTTCTTTCTCCTGTCCTATATTGTGTAAGTAAATAGAATATGTTTTTTTAAAGTTAAAGAGAGGAAGTTGGGAGGTAGTATTGTGAGTTAAGCACACATGCTACCATGTACAAGCATCTGGGTCTGAGCTTCTACTTCCCACCTACAGGGGGGACATGGTGAAGCAAATCTAGAGGTGTCTCTCTTTCTCTTTCCCTATCTATCTCCTCCTCCCCTTCTCAATTTCTCCCTGTCCTATCAAAATAAATAAATAAATAAATAAATTTCAGAAAGAAAGAGGATAGCTGGGAGAGGTAGATTCATAGTGCAGAGACAGAGCCCAAACAATAAACCTAGTGGCAAAAAAAAGAAGGAGGAAGAGGAGGAGGAGGAGGAGGAGGAGGAGGAGGAGGAGGAGGAGGAGGAGGAGGAGGAGAAGAAGAAGAAGAAGAAGAAGAAGAAGAAGAAGAAGAAGAAAGAGAAGAAAAGAAATAAGGAAAAGAAATATAAAGAAAAAAGTAAAGTATGTCAGGGGTAAAGAGAGCATAATGGTTATGCAAACAGATTCTCATGCCACAGTCCCATGTTCAATTCCCCACACAACCATAAGCCAGAGCTGAGTATGCTCTGATAAAAATAAAATATAAAATAAATAATAAACAAACATAGAAAGAAAAAAGTAAAATAGACATCAAGGAAACCTATAATATGTAAGACTGGGAGAATTAAAGTCATACAGTGCATTTGAAAATTGAAAATTAAAAATAGAAAGTCCCCAACTCTCTGGCAACATTACTAGTTACTTTAAAGATGTTCTGTAGAGACATCACTCACCAGGATAGTGCGTTGCTTTGCCACATGTGCTACCCAGGTCAAATATCAGCTCCCACCACACTGGAGGAAGCCTCTATGATATTCTTTCTTTCTCTCTTTCTTTCTTTTTCTTTCTTTCTTTCTTTCTTTCTTTCTTCCTTTCTTTCTTTCTTTCTTCCTTTTTCTTTTAACTTTGTGCATATTGATCTCTTTTTATCTAAAAAAAAAAGTTAGCCTAGAGTATGGAAACCCTGAGATATGTGAACAAATAAAATAAATGAATGAGTGAATAAATAAATAAATAAATAAATAAATACTGCCCATTTAGTGGGTAAATTTTATTTGGGCACACCTTTGAGAACAGATGACATTTTATTTACAGGGCTCGCTGTCTCCCTAAGGTCTTTTTCTTGGCAAATGCATCTGGTAAGAAACATTAAGAGGAGAAAGGCAGACCAGAACATGACATCCCATGATGGCCACCACAGATCTGACCTTCAACAGAAAACTACTGTTGAAAGGGGCCAAGTGGCAATGTACCTGGTTAAGCACAAACATCACAGTACACAAGGACCTAGGTTCAAGCCCATGGCCCTCATCTGAGAGGAGAAACTTCACAAGTAGTGAAGTAGTCCTGCAGGTGTCACTGTCTCTCTCCCTCTCTATCTCTCCCCTGCCCTCTCAATTTCTCTCTGTCTCTATCCAATAATAAATAAATTTACAAACAGAGAACTAAAGTTAAAGTGGGAATTTTTCCTAAGAGGAGCTGAAAATGTGCTTGAAAATCCCAACTCGCTACTGCCCTTGAGCCTACCAGTTCCAAGATTCAGTTTGCTTGTCTTTAAAATGGAGATACTGTTAGAAGCCCCTGCCTATAGTTGCAAAAAGGTTTAAATTAAATAACACTTTTAAAGGGATGAGCATAAGGTTGGGAAGATAGTATAATGGGTATACAAATTATTTTCATGCCTGAGGTTCTGAAGTCTCAAGTTCAGTCCCTAGCACCATCGTAAACTAAAGTTGAAATAATTAATTAATTAATTAATTAAATTTCTTAAAAATAAAAACTAAATCAGTTGTGGGGGGCAGGCAGTAGGTAGCACAGCAGGTTAAGCACACATGGTGCGAAGCTCAAGGATCAGCGTAAGGATCCCAGTTCGAGCCCCCGGCTCCCCACCTGCAGGAGGCTTGCTTCACAGGTGGTGAAGCAGGTCTGCAGGTGTCTATCTTTTCTCCCCCTCTCTATCTCCCCTCCTCTCTTGATTTCTCTCTGTCCTATCCAACAACAGCAGCAGCAATGACAGCAATAATAATAATGACAACAACAGGTTAACAACAAGGGCAACAATATGGCAGTTTAAATGACCTCCAGGAGCAGTGGATTCGTAGTGCAGGCACTGAGCCCCAGCAGTAACCCTAGAGGCAAAACAAACAAACAAACAAACAAACACATCAGTTAACATAATATCTCATTTCAATTTCAGCCACTTAGCCTCCACACATATGTTTTCTAATAATTTATCCACTCAATCTCTTATCCCCAGGTCTTGCCAGTTGTGAACAGTGGTTATGGTGAGGGTGGAGAGAGGAGTTAGATCGCAGGACTTCGGTAGTACAGAAACTAGTTCCTATGCTTGAAGATCTCCTGGGCAGGCGCTTACATAACCAGCACTCATAGTGTGGGTTTGATGTAAAGATTAAGAGTGAGTCTTCTGAATCAGACTTGATTCAAGTCGAGACCCTGTGACAGTAGTCTTACTGCATCTCACTTGCCTCCTCTGTTAGTTGGACAGGAATACAGTTCCTCTTCTCAGCACTGAATGAGTTAGTATGCACCAAGCATCCAGAAGAATATCTGATATGTGGATATATTACATGAGCTTTATCTTTAAAATAAATTATGTGGGGGAAGGGTTCCAGAATTGGTGCACCGGTTAGAATGCACACATTACTGTGCATGAGTACCTGGGTTCAAGTCCCCTGCCTGCATCTGCAGTGGGGAAGCTTCAGGTGTTGCTCTTTTTCTCTCCCCTACACTCACTCCTCTCTATCTCTACCAAATAATAATAATAATAAACAGAAAAATGGATTCATCGTACAGGCACTGAGTTCCAACAATAGTCAATAATTTGGGTGGCCAAAATACAGACATATTTACATAAATCATTAGGACCAGCAAGATAGGCCCCTTGGATAACATGCATGCTTTGTCATTCACAAGACCCAGGTTCACACTTAGTCTCTACTGTACTGGAGGAAGCTTTGGTGCTGTGGTACTTTTCTCTTCCTTCCTCTTACCTCTCAATGAATGGATGAATGAAGATGTTCACTGCGCTAACTGTACACCCTGCAGTCCTGTGCTAATGACCTCATGTACAAGTTTCAATCCAGACTAGAAAGGTGAGAAACATTTTCACCCTGGGTAAGCAACTTGGCCTTGGTTGTAAACTGGACTCCGTTGAATTCTTATATTTAAAATTGTTGAAAGCAGCCAAGGATGTATACATTGATTAGGGTTCAGCCTGTCCAGAGGAAGGGTTTAGCAAAAAGGACCTTACTAGGTTTAAATAGCTTGCCCAGGGGGTTAGAATAAACAGGCTTTGCATGACTGAGGATCAGGTTTTCTTGGTCTCCAGCCTTAGGCAGAGTTGAGCAGTGCTCTGATTTCTCTCTCATAAAATAGATAAAGGAAAGAATGGGGGCGGAGAGATGGCACACCTGGTAAAGCACATACATTGTCACACACAAGGACCTGGATTCAAGCCTCTTGTCCCCACCTGCAGAATGGAAGCTTCATAAGGTGTAAAACAGTGCTGCAGGTTACTCTCTCCCTCACCATCTCCCCTTCCCTTCCAATTTCTTTCTGTCTCTAAAAAAGTAAAGATTAAAAATTATTGGCTGTTGGAGTAGTGAATTATTTGTGCAAGCACTAAGCCCCAGCAAAAATCCTGGTGACAATAATAATAATAAAATAGAATTAATGAATTTACACATGCAATACATATATAAATATTTTAGAATGAAGAAATCTGGGTTGGAGAGACAGCATAATGATTATGCAAAAAAAGACTATCATGCCTGAGGTTATGGGGGACTAGGTTCAATCCCCAACACCACCATAAGCCAGAGCTGAGCAGTGGTATCTCTCTCTATATATATATATATGTGCGTGTGTGTGTGTGTGTGTGTGTGTGTGTGTGTGTGTGTGTATGTTTATTCTTTCATTGAAATAATAAAATATTTTTAAAAGAATGAAGAAATCTTAAAAAAAAAAATTAAAAGCTCTCCCAATTGACACAGCCAATGAACCAGGGCTGAATCACTGATTTGAACCCGGGCGTGCTCTCACCAGTTTACATTAGTGACTGATTCAGCATGACAAACTCCCAGGAGGTACATGCTGCATTATGAATGCCCACACCTGCCAATTCTATCTCAGAAAGCCAGAAATATCTCTCTTTTCTCCACTTTCTCTCTCATAGCAGTGGAGACAAGCAGTCACTTACTTAGTACGAGGCAACAGTCATGATCTTTGTAAAAGAAAAAAAAAAGTACTAACTCTCATCGGTCTAGAGACATAAATCATTTATCACAGGACAGGACATAGTCACCCAACACATGATCATACAGGACTGCCTTCAGTCATGGATGGTCTGACTTAGCCTGGAGCCAAGAGGAAAGCAAATGTGGTTAATTAAGACTGCAGGGAATGTTTAGACTGTGTGCAACCAATATCTCAGCCACCGTCTCCATGTTTTCCTGAAGATGGAATCCTGAACACAACTTGAGTATTATTGTACTTCCTAAAAGCCTTCCGGATACTGTCAGGGAGAGGTTTGAGGGGAAGGACTTAGCACTCTAAGAATTATCCTGTTGGCACGCTTAAAGAATATTGACTGATGAAAGAAGACAAGCAGTGATTCCCAAATTATGTTTCTATTTACATTTCAATTATAACATTGAAATCTAAAGCTCTGCTTTTACAGTAAAAAAAAAAAAAAAAAAAAAAAAAAAGCCCTGAGTTCCTTCAAGACATCTCTTGAGTTTTGGTTTAGCAACTTGGTTTATCTCTCATAGATAATACCATCAAGGAATGATGAATCTGAGTTGAAGCAGCATAAGATTTAGTCATATACAATCTAGAGTAGCATAGGTCACACTTGATTCTTTGGTGGAAAGTGCTAAACAAATATATTTGTGATATAACAAGCAGTTTTCTTTACTAATGACTTGGAACCAGGAGAGAGCCCATAAGGTCAACATTTCCAGTGACTGTTTTAAACTATGAATCAAAGACAATTCAACCTCCTGATAATGGTTTAATCATGTTCTGAAATCAACCAGTTTGCCCAAGAAGCCTATACCCAGCTAGAGTTCATTACTAGGATCCTGTACAAATATAACTCTTAAAAATAGTGACGCTTCACAAGTAGGATTGAAGCTATAAGTGTTTCATGGACTCCACCAAGAAACAAGAGTTCTTTTACCAGCAAATGGGGAGATGAAACAATCATTCTTCTTCCTTGGAGATTCACAAAGCACATTATTGAATAAACAGATCTGCAATGAAAAGGACAAATTCAACTATCCTTTATGCAATGATTTTCAAACAAATGCAGTCATAGGACTTCAAAACAAGTATGTACATATACATTTATCAATATGTTCATATTCCTGTCTATCTTAATTATGTTTTTATTTAGGGAGATAGATATCTACCCTGAAGGAATGATTCCTAATGAATTATCTGGAATTAAATGCTATACTTGGTTAGCTTGTGCTGGTTATGATGAAGCTGTCTGCGTCCTAGATGAGTAATACTATGCTTTCCAGATAATTCCTTACATAATTTGATGTCTGTGGGGGTCTCTAACTTTATAGAGCATGTGTTAGAGCAGGAAGAAGAAACCCAAGAGTACAGGAAATCAGTTCAAGTATGGGCACATGAAAATGGAGAACAATGACCGTCTGATTTGTAGCTACCATCAGTACCACCATTCCATTTTATATCCCCATGCCCCAGACTCTGTCACTGATTGATTGATTTAGACACAGATGATGGAGCATGGGGATGGAAGCAGGAAGCACAGGGGACCAGTCTCCTCATAGAGTAGTTGTAACTGAGTCTTGATAAGAAGGTCCAAATGGAACCCTGGAAGAACATCATTCCAGAACACATGTTCCCCACCACTGACTGGCCCTCTCTGAATGGAAAGAAGACTTGTTGGTTTTTTATAAGGTATTTATTTTAAAATCACCCTATAAACTTTTTTTTCCCCACTAGGGTAATCACTGATGCTCAGTGTCTTCACCCTTCCTGGAGGCCATTTTGGTTTTGGTTTGGTTTGGGCTGAAGGGAAGAGACAGAGACAGGGGAGACAGAGATAGAGAGATACCTGTATCATCACTAATTAAACTTCCACCCTGCTGGTGAGGTCCTGGACTTGAACCTGGGTCCTTGCACAAAGTGACATATGCACTCTACTGGGTGAGCCCCTGGACTTAAATAAAAAAATTTAAATTATCTTGTAGTTGCCCGTGAGTAGCCATCTCCTCTCATCTTATAAATAAAAACTTTGCTGTGAGGGTCACAGCCATTGTTGCTATCCTGACGGTTGCTGTTTGGACAGAGAGCAGGCATTACAAGGTGACTATAAAACAAAACAGAAATAAAATAAATTAATACGGAGTCAGGCAGTAGTGCAGCGGGTAAAGCGCAGATAGTGCAAAGCACAAGGACTGGCATAGGGATCCCGGTTTTTGAGCCCTCAGTTCACCTCATAAGCGGTGAAGCAGATCTGCAGCTGTCGATCTTTCCCCTCTCTGTCTTCCCCTTCTCCCTCCCTTTCTCTCTGTCCTATCCAACAACAACAACAACAACAAGAACAACAAATAACTACAACAATAAATAAAAAAACAAGGACAACAAAAGGGGAATAAATAAATATTTTAAAATATTTTTTAATTAATTACTTAATTAATTAATTAAAAGAAAGCCTCAGGATGTGAGGCTGTGGGAGGACATGTGTTTTTTTTAATATTTATTTTATTTTGATAAGACAGAGAGACATTAAGAAGGGAAGATGGAGATGGAGAGAGAAAGAGAGACAGACAGATAGCACTGCTTCACTACTCATAAAGTTTCCCTGCAGGTGGGGGCCAGGGCCTTGAACCCAGTTCATTGCACTTGGTAACTTGTGTACTCATGCAGGGTACCACCACCTGGGCCCAGGCCATGTGTTCTTATAAGAAATACTTAAGCTGAATAATAATTATGAAGATGAGATAATACAGAATCCTGTCTGGGACTCTTTAAAGGGTAGAGTATGGTGGATCTCAGAGGGAAGTGGTGGGGCTTATCTGGACTGGTGGAAACAGAAGCCCACAAGAGTCAGTGAAACATGGAGGACTAGACTGATTCCTGAACTGAAGGTAATGCAAAAGTACATTGTTTTGGAAAATTTAGAAAACTCAAATATGTATATCTTAGATATTTTTTAACTTTATTACTTTTAAGAGATAATGATGGTATTTTGGCTGGGGAAGAAGATGTCTTTATCATTGGGTGATTCCATATAAAGTGTTTAGCTGGGCTGGGTTAAGTGTCATGATGCCTACACCGTTTCTGGATAGTGTGAGAAGAAGAGATGGTGAATCTAAATGAAGACCTATGGTCACTCAGCACATGGTGCTTTAAACTTTCCTGTGAACTTAAACACTTTTGAATTAAAAGAAATCTCTTAAAAAGATCACAACACACACACACACACACACACACACACACACACACACACACACACACACGAGCCAGTAATCTAATATAGGACAATTCCCTCTGGTCTCTCCTTCAGTAAATGTTTCTCTTTTCTCAAATAGCTCAACAAATAAGAACATTATCTCCTCGCCCTTCTGGAGAAAACTACATCATTGGGCTGAGTTTTTTTTTTTCCAGAATCAAGAGAAAATCATTAACTCTAAACTCTTCTTTTCTTTTCTTGCTTTCTCTCTTTTTTAAATATTAATTTATATATTTGTATAAAAGATAAAGACTAAAAGAGAGAGGAACTGGAACACTGCTCAGTTTTGGCATATGGCAGTGCCAGGAATGGAACCCTGGATCTGTGGGCTCTGAGGCAAGTCCTATACTCTAAAACGGAGCTACCTTCCTGATTTTTTAAAAGGCTTATTAAATACCTACATGAACTATAATGTGAAGAAGGGAACATAATTATATCAGAAAGCCTCAGTAAAAAATATATATATATAAACTGTTTTGTACAAAGATTGTTTTCTCTTGGTTACACGTAGAACCTTTTCTCCTTAAGCCATTATTTTGTATTTATTTATTTATTTTCCCTTTTTTTGTCCTTATTTTTTATTGTAGTTATTATTGTTGTTGTTGATGCTGTCATTGTTAGATAGGACAGAGAGAAATGGAGAGAGGAGGGGAAGACAGAGAGGAGGAGAGAAGATAGACAACTACAGACCTGCTTCAACACCTGTGAAGCGACCTTCTTTCTTTTTTTTTTTAACCAGAGCACTGATCAGTGATCAGCTCTGGCTTATGGTAGTGCAGGGGATTGAACCTGGGACTTTGAAGCCTTAGGCTTGACAGTCTGTTTGCATAACCATTATTCTATCTACCCCTGCCCTGAAATGACCTTCTTACAGGTGGGGAGCCAGGGGCTCAAACCAGGATCCTTACACCAGTCCTTGTACTTCGTACCACGTGCGCTTGACCCGTTGCACTCCCCTTAAGTAATTATTTTTAAGTCAAATGTTTTGGACCTGTAAGATAACTCACTTGAGTGAGAAGCTGCTTTGCCTTGTTTACTACCCAAATAGCCCAGTCTCCACCACACTGGAGGAAGCTTTGGTGTGGGGATGTCTTTCCTTCATCTGTTTCTACCCCTCTGTTTCTGAATCTGTCTCTCTTTTATGATCTGAAAAATAAGATCCAGAGCAATGTAGTCAGGATATTGACAAAATGATGATGATGAGGATAGTAATAATAACAATAACAGCAATAAAAGATTTTAATTAAGCACTAAAATGGGTTTTAAATTGTGTAATTTAAAACCAGGTTAAGTCAGCCTCTGAGCTAACATTTGGATGTCTCTTAGAGTTAAAATTGCAAGGGTTCATCAATGACCCTCAGGCTGTCATTGCTAAAAGGTCCTCAGAACTTTTTTCTGTGTGCTTGGAAACACTGACCTCTGAGCCATAGTTGAGAAGTCCTTGGGCAAATTTTGCAGAGAAGTAAGTTAAGACCAGGTGAGGTTACATTCAAGACTGGAAAAGGGGAGGTTGAAGGAAACAGACATTGAATAGAAGAAGATAAGCTTTGTGGGACCCTAAGTGTTGTTTCCACATGTCCACAATACCATAGCCATCTCAGAAACTTGGTAATATGTCTGTAGCCATTAGATTTAAAAGACGTCTCAATTTTGACTTAAGAACAAAAGGAAGTGACGAAGGAAGGCATAGAGTGCTACTTCCGTTAGTAGCAAGTGGTTCCATCGAGGGGAATATAAAAATAGAGTCTGTGTGGCCATGGATTGAGACGCTTTTAGGAATAATCAAAGCACTGGGAAAAGAAGTAACTGGAAAATGGTTAAGATATCCTTCTGCCCAGTCACATTTCCTTCTTCTTCAATCTCCCCCATGACAGAGCAGTCTCTTTAAAACAGGACCCAGGGTACTAAGGTTGGTCCCTGAAGAGTCCACTCTATACACAGTGTCCTTGGCTGTTTGGAAGAACTTATCTTATCGTAGATTCATTGAAGCTTGTCACCTGACACAGCGAGGCAGGAACAGGAGGCTAAGGTGCCTCTCCAGGAGCCTTCTAACCTTCAATGTTGGTCTTTGTGCATCACACTCCCCCTGATCACCAGGTACCTAAGACAGCCTGCTGAAAAGAATTCAGAGGCTCTCAAACTCCCAGCAGGAAAACCTTGGAGCCCTGTTGTTGGAAATAGCTCCCAACCTGCATCTCAGGCAGGTATTTTTAGGTTCTGTCTTGAAGACACGGAAACTTTCATACATTTCAGCTTCTTTGTCTGGAGTCACTGCAACCCCAGACATGTCATTGAAATGGGGTATAATTGTGGTCGCCTCCACCCACCAATCTGAGCCAGTCGAAAAGAGCTTCCTGCTGTGCAGCACTGAGCTTGGAGAGCCTTTTCTGGCAAGGCAAAGTCAAAATGGATTTTTAAAAATAATAATATGTTGATGAAGAAGGGGGGAAGAAACCTATTGAGGAGAGGGGGCCTCTGCCTTGGGGGCTGATCGGGAAAGGAAGGTTACCTATTATTTCAAAGCCTGGTCTTCCTTTTTGCAAGCAGCACAATTCAAGCTTGGAGGAGCTAATGTCTCACAGTGAAGACTAGGAAATCAGGATGCTTGGAATCCTCTGACTTAAATCAATGGCTGTTATTAATATGAGGCTCTCGGAGGAATAATTATAGCTGCCAGTCACTGGTCATAGCCTGACATTCAAAGAAAAAGTAAGGGAGAAAAGCCAAAAGGATGCAGGGCAGATATATTAGATTGACAAGAGAGTTTCTAGAGGCTGGAAGAAGGGTTGCTTGAGTTTCAGGTGGAGGTGAGGGTCTGACTTACCCCAGGGTGTCAAAGAATGTATCTCAGGGGACAGATGTTCTAATTGTAAGGCAAAAGATCCTAAGTGTCTAAGTGAACCTGAGGTCATTGCAGCTGGTATGACCATAAAAAGCAGCATTGATCACTGTCCATGCAGTAGTGCAGTGGAGAGAGTGTCTGGCTTACAAGTATGAGATCCCAAGTTGGATCCCCAGCCTTGCATATACAAGAGTGATGTTCTGTTTCTCTCTTCTTCCTTCTCTCCCTAATATAAAAATAGCTCTTAAAAAAAAGTAATAATCTAGTCACTCATGACAAGGATGCAATCATTCTGCCATCAATGGATCTTGCAAAGAAAAGCTGACTTTGGTGAAAGGTGTATGGGGAGTTGGTATAAGAAGAAGCTGGTACACCAACTCCTCATACACCATTTTCAGCTGATCTTGGATGGACCTTGAAAAATTCATGTTAAGTAAAATAAGTCAGAAACAGAAGGATGAAAATTGGATGATCTCACTCTCAAGCAGAAGTTGAAAAACAAGATCAGAAGAGAAAACACAAGTAGAACCTGAACTGGAGTTGGTGTATTGCACCAAAGTAAAAGACTCTGGGGGTGGGTGGGTAGGGGAGAGAATACAGGTACAAGAAGGATGACAGAGGACTTAGTGGGGGTTGTATTGTTATATGGAAAACTGAGAAATGTTATGCATGTACAAACTATTGTATTTACTGTAGAATGTAAAACATTAATTCTCCAAGAAATTAAAAAAAAGAAAACGAAAGTGCAAAAACAAAGAAGAAGAAGAAGAAGAAGAAGAAGAAGAAGAAGAAGAAGAAGAAGAAGAAGAAGAAGAAGAAGAAGAAGGAAGAAGAAGAAGTAGAAGAGGAAGAAGAAGAAGAGGAAGAAGAAGAGGAAGAGGAAGAGGAAGAGGGAGCAGAAGCAGAAGCAGAAGGAGAAGGAGAAGAAGAAGTTAGTAGAGCCCCACCGTACCAGGGAAAGAGAGAGAGAGAGGTTGGGAATATGGAAAGACCTGTCAATGTCCATGTTCATCAGGGAAGAAATTACAGAATCCAGACCTCCCACCTTCTGTACCCCATAATGACCCTGGGTCCATACTCCCAGAGGGATAAAGAATAGGAAAGCTATCAGGGAAGGGAATGGGATACAGAGTTCTGGTGGTGGAAATTGTGTGGAGTTGTACCCCTCTTATCCTATGGTTTTGTCAGTGTTTACTTTTTATAAATAAAAATTAAAGAAGAAGGTGAAGAAGAAGAAGAAGAAGAAGAAGAAGGAGGAGGAGGAGGAGGAGGAGGAGGAGGAGGAGGAGGAGAAGGAGCTGGTAGTGTAAAAAGCTGGTGGACCTCTCTTCTACCAGGGTTGTTGCTGGGGCTTGGTGTTAGAATCAATCCACTGTTCTTAGCCATTATTTTTTCCTTTGTTTTTCTTTCTATTTGTTTTTCTTTCTGATAGGACAGAGAGGAATTAAGAGGGGAGGCAAAGAGAGAGGGACAGATAAAAAGAGACACCTATAAACCTGCTTCACTACTCCTGAAGCTTCCCCCTGCAGACAGGGAGCTGGGGCTCAAACCTGGGTCCTTGTGCATAGTAATGTACAAGGTACAAGCACGGTAATGTGCTCAACTGTGTGTGCCACTGCCCAGCTCCTCAGAGCATTTTCATAAGCATAAAAGACCAGAGCATTTACATGAGGTCCAGAATGGAGATAGGTAATCATTGATTCTTCAAAGATTAACTCGGCTAGAAAGCAAACAACCTCCTCCAGGAATGAGATGTAAAGAAGGCTCAGAGCACCAGGATCCCACGTGAAACTCGCCCCAGGAGCTCCAAAGCTATCAAAAGTTACAGTCCAGTGTCTCTGGATTCAAAACAGGACAGGCTGTGTAGTGGTAGAAAAATGGAAATGGAGAGCACCCCCTGCCCCCCACTCAAAAACAACAACAAAAAAAAAGAGGGGCGTGGAATCACTGCAAGACGTTAAGCCAAATGTTTAAAAGTCTCTCAGGAGATGAGAACCCCACCAGCTAGACACAGAAATCAGAGCATTCACTAAGAGATGTGGGGCTAAACTCAAACCACAGCCTATTCAAAGGTTACTTAAATAACTCATATGAGGGGTGAGGTGACGGCTCATACAGTTGAGCTTATGTCAAGGTGCTAAATTCCTGAGTTCAAGTCCCTAGTCCCCACCTTCAGGGGGGAAACTTTGTGAGCAGTAAAGGAGTGTTGCAGATGTTTCTCTCTTTCCTTCTTGATCCTCCCTTTCTCTCTCTGTTTCCCTCTGTGTCTATCCAATAAACAAAGTAAATAAAATGCTTTAAAAAATTTAAATGGTGGGAGTCGGGCGGTAGCACAGTAGGTTAAGCGCACATGGCATGAAGCACAAGGACTGGCGTAAGGATCCCGGTTTGAGCCCCGGCTCCTCACCTGCAGGGGAGTCGCTTCACAAGTGGTGAAGCAGGTCTATCTTTCTCAGGTGTCTATCTTTCTCTTCCCCTCTCTGTCTTCCCCTCCTCTCTCCATTTCTCTCTGTCCTATCCAACAACAACGACATCAATAGTAACTACAACAATAAAACAACAAGGGCAACAAAAGGGAATAAATAAAATATTTTTAAAAAATTAAATGGTAAGAAAATATTAAGACTAACTTTTCAATTGTTATGATATTGATGAAGAAGGGAAAACAAAAATCGTTTAAGGAGGCTCTGGATTGAGGCATGATAACTCTTGTTACCATACTTCTATAAGCCTGTGTTCCTTTCCAAGACTCAGTATTTAATAGGTGAAAATTAATTTTAAAAAACCACCCGATCATTTAATATTTCACATGCAGACACAACCTGTTGCTTGTCAGCATTTCTTTATATAGTAAATAGTGATGCCATAAGACTCATACTTAAAGCCTTTATTTGATGTTCATAGCAACCCTATATGAAAGGAAGCACTGTGATCTCTATTTTGAAAATTAAGAAGAAGAGATTCTATAGGGGTTACACACCTGGTTTGGAGATCTGGATTGATTGACCAAGCAAAGACTGAATTGTGAATTCCAACCTGAATTCTTCACAAGGCAACTTCCCTTTCTTTGGGGAGTTCTATCTTATATTTGCTGTCTGACAGCTTCATGGGATTATCTGTCCTACTTGACAATCTAGGGAAAAGAGTCGCTCAGAAAGTCACTTGAAAAATTAGTGGATTATTACCAAAGTGTCCTAGACTCTCAGCTCTCCAGAGCCCTACTCTATTAGGAGAAGACAGAGACAGGCTAGGGGTATGGATCAACTGGCCAACATTCAAGTCCAGCAGAAAAGCGATTGCAGAAGCCAAAACACCTTCCTTCTGCACTCCATAAAGAATTTTGGTCCATACTCCTAGAGGGGGGAAAACATTAGATGCAGATTACCAGAGGGCAGTGAACTCCAGTCCTATAAGGACCCAGAATGTCTGTGACTAGGAACTTTTGTTTTTATATCATTAATGAGAGGGAAGAGAATCTGGAGAACACCTGAGGAAGTCAGGCACTGTTTATCTTATCTGAGAGGGAAAAGGAAAAAGAAAGGACACCTGGAAGTAAAAATAAATTTAGGTTTGACTTAGAAAGGAAGTGAAAACAGGACTGTAGAAGTGAGTAAAAATGGACACACACACACACACACACACTCTCTCTCTCTCTCTCTCTCTCTCTCTATATATATATATATATATATATATATATATATATATCGATGGCCTTGGGAGAATAATGGTGGTTACTACTGCTACAGGGAGATATTGGGGGCACAGAACCTTAGTGGTGGTAGTGGCATAGAATTACACCCCATTATCTTACAGTATTGTAAATAATTATTAAAACATTAATAATAAAAGAAAATCAGTGGATTAAGGCTGACTGATAGTTCAGCATTAGAGCTCAGGACTAGCATGCCTGAGGTTCTGGAGGTCCCAGGTTCAATCTTAGCACCACTATATGGGCAGTGCTCTGGTCATACTTATTCTCTCTCTCTCTCATGTGAAAATAAATAAATCTTAACAAAAGAAAGGAAGGAAGGAAGGAGGAAGGAAGGAAGGAAGGAAGGAAGGAAGGAAGGAAGGAAGGAATGTGGAGGAGAAGAATATTAGAGGATGAGTCAGATCTCAAACTTAGCCTCAATTAGGGAAAATAACAGGACACAACTCTGAACACTGGTGTATACATACAGCTTCAACTCAGATGAGGGTCTAGAACTGGCAGTGACTTCAGTAGTTACATATCCCACGTTTATTGGCAAGGTAGGAGCACAGACAGACGGACTAAGAGAAACAAAATGCAAAGTACAGGGAGTCAGTGGCGCAAAGCACAAGGACTGGCATAAAGATCCCGGTTTGAGCCCCCCACCTGCAAGGGAGTCACTTCACAGGCAGTGAAGCAGGTCTGCAGGTGTCTATCTTTCTCTTCTCCTCTCTGTCTTCCCCTGTTCTCTCCATTTCTCTCTATCTTATCCAACAACGACATCAATAATAGCAACAACAACAACTACAACAATAAGAACATATTGAAAAAAATGCAAAGTTGAAGGAAAGAGACCACTCAATACATGTATGGGAAATCTTTTAGTTTCAAGCTGTATTTTATGATAGCTGGAATACATTATTTAAAAAAAAAATCAGAGGCATTGAGTGATGACTCACCTAGTTGAATAGACTATTACCATGTTCAAGAACCCAGGCACAAGCCCCTAGTCTCTTACCTGCAGGAGGAAACTTCATGAGGACTCAAGTAGTGTTACAAGTGTCTCTTTTTCTTTCCCTCTCTCTTTCCCTCACTATCTCTCTCTCCACCCTCAATTTCTTTCCATCTAATTTTAAAAAAAGACAAGAAAAGGAAAAAAGGACAGCATCCAGAAGATACAGGAAATAAAGTTAAGAGAAAACATCAGATTCAGCAGGTTATGAAAGTTCCAAGAAGAATAGTGAAGTAGTCTCATGTTAACTTTCCATAAAAAGCAGAAAAAGCATAGATTGGAAGTGAATCCAGGCATAAGTCCCCTGGTGAGAAAACTTTTATTTTTTATTTTTATTTAAGAAAGGATTAGTGAACAAAAACATAAGGTAGGAGGGGTACAACTCCACACAATTCCCACCACCCAATCCCCATAACCCACCCCCTCCCATGGTAGCTTTCCCATTCTCTAGCCCTTTGGGAGCATGGACCCAGGGTCATTGAGGGTTGCAGAAGGTAGAAGGTCTGGCTTCTGTAATTGCTTCCCCGCTGAACATGGGCGTTGACTGGTCGGTCCATACTCCCAGTCTGCCTCTCTCTTTCCCTAGTAAGGTGTGTCTCTGGGAAAGCTGAGCTCCAGGACACATTGGTGGGGTATATATACCTGCTTTCAGGTATATATTTTGCAGTAGTTTATGGATACGTGTGCACATAAGCTCTCTCTCACAGAAACTGGTGTATATCTAGATTATGGGACTTTGTTAGAAAGTGAACTACCTGAGATGAGATTAGAGTGTACTATAAAAGGAAAGGTCGGTGAGAAAACTTTTATGTCTTGGTGAAAAGGAACAAGGTTGGGCTGGAAGCATATGTGATACAGAGCAAGGGGGTGTGATACATCTTATTGTCTCATTTTCTACATTAGTTGTAAAGAAAATAAGAGAAGGGGGCAGGTGGTAGCTCACCTGGTTAAGCACACATATTACAGTGCACAAGGACCCAGGTTCAAGCCCCTGGTCCCCACCTACAGTTATCTCTCTGTCTTTTTCCCTCTCTACCTCCTTATCCCTCTCTCAAGTTCTCTCTGTCTCTATCCAATACTAAATAAAAAGAAAAAAGAAGAAGAAGAAGAAGAGAACAATAACTGGGGAAGAAGTCCACCTGGCTAGAGCATTTGGTTGCATGCCTGAGGATCCCAGTTCTACTCCCAGCATCACATGTACCAGAGTGGTGCTCTGGTTTGATTCTATCTTCTTGAAGGTGAAAAAGAAATCTCGTATTCATAGGTAATACATAAACAAAACAATTATAGTACTATAAGAAAAGAATATGAGATTCTCTTCTTCTATTTACAAGCAGGTGTCTTTCATAAGAAATTGTTTTGTTGTTGTGTTGAGGTCTAATTAGAAAATAAAACTGTAAGTTATTTAAAGTGTATATGACATAGTCATTTGATGTACCTGTACATGACGAAAGAATCCCCCCATATTTAATTAACACATCCATCACCTTACATACTGCCTTTATTTTTAAATTGGGTGACCACATTTAAGTCTTACTTTCTTAATAAATTTCTATTCTACAGTAGTGTCATCAACTATAGTCATTAATGAGGTTATATCTTAGCTCCTCGGATTAATTCTTCCTTTTACTACTCGGGTTCAGGGCTCTTCTTATTGCTGGGGATCAGAGACTGCACAATTCCTCTGTTCCAGGTGATCATTTTTCTCTTTTTCTTTCTTTTTGATAGGTGAGTGAATGAGAGAGACAAAGCCAGGGAGAGAGAGAAAGAGAGAGAGAGAGAGAATGAGAGACACCCACACCACTGCTCCACCACTTTTGACGTTCTCATTCCCCCCTTTAGGTAGAGACTAGGAACCTGAGCCTGGGCTCTCATGCATGGTAATGCTATTCTTCTTATAACAAAAAGTTGGGGGTCAGGCAGTAGCACAGCATGTTAAGCGCACATGGCACAAAGCACAAGGACTGGTGTAAGGATCCTGGTTTGAGCCCCTGCAGGGGAGTCGCTTCACAAGTGGTGAAGCAAGTCTGCAGGTGTCTATCTTTCTCCCTCCCCCAAATCTTCCCCTCCTCTCTCCATTTCTCTCTGTCCTATCCAACAACAAGGACATCAATAATAACAATAATAACTACAACAATAAAGCAATAAGGCCAACAAAAGGGAAAATAAATAATAATTTTTTTTAAAAAAGTTAATAACCTTCTCCAACCTCCCCTATCTCCTCATCTGTCAATTGCTTTTCCATTTTCAATGAGTTCAACTTTTTAAATATATTATTATTATTTTACAGGAGTACCATTCAGTTATGAATTATGAGGAAGCTAAGAACTCTCCCTCTCTATCTCTCTGTCTTTGCCACATATACTTCAATAATCCCCTGCCCAATCAAATATGGTAGATAAGAACAAATGTCACCAACATCTTTAAGGTCCTAGAATAGGTAAATGATGGTGAGCAAAAATCATGCCCTGAGCCAGAGAGATAGCTGACCAGGTAGGGTGCATGCCTTGCCATGTACACAGTCCAGGTTTGGCTCCCTACACAGAAGAGAGAAGCTATGGCATTGAAAGATCCCCCTAGTACTGTGATGTCTCATTCTCTCCCTCTCCCCTCTCTCCATCTCCCCCTTTCTCTTTCTCTCTCCTGATCTTTCTCTCTAACTCTTTCTCCAAATCTCTTTTCTTTTCCCTAAATGAAACAGCAACCCAGAATATATAAATCACACATGAGCAAAACCCAAATGCCACAAGAAGAAATGAATGCCCTAGGGGCTAGTCAGTGGTGCACTCAGTTAAGTGCACATGTAGCCATCCTCAAGGACCCAGACTTAAGCCCCTGGTCCCCACCTGCAAGGAGGAAGCTTCATAAGCTGTGGAGTCATACTGCAGGTATTGAATATCTCTGTCTCTTACCCTGTCTATTTCTCCTTCCCGCCTCTCAATTTCTCTCTGTCCTGTCAAGTGAAAAGAAAAGGGGAAGGGAAGAATAAATGACCACCAGGAGCAGCTGAGTTGTAGTGCAGGCACCAAGCCCCAGTGATAGCCCTGGTGGTAATAAAAAAGAAAAAAGAAAAAGGGTGGGGGAGAAAGAAAGAAAGCTGAAGGGCAGGGAAGGGAAGGGGAGGGGAGGGGAGGGACAGGGAGGGAAGGGAAGGGAAGGGAAGGGAAGGGAAGGGAAGGGAAGGGAAGGGAAGGGAAGGGAAGGGAAGGGAAGGGAAGGGAAGGGAAGGGAAGGGAAGGGAAGGGAAGGGAAGGGAAGGGAAGGGAAGGGAAGGGAAAATAAATGCCTTAACACTGTTAAAGGCCATGGTCTACATCTGTTCTTCCCAGTAAAGCCATATCTTCATTTAACCAACACACTTTTTTTTTTAATTGAAGGCTTAATGGTTTACAGTATATTCTTTAACACATAAGCAGAAACTCTCATCTACCCTTGATAGCTGTCTAGGAGACCCTTGCTCCCCTAACCTATAGCCCCCTCCCCTATCTGAAGTCTCCTATGTCCCTTCATCCCATGCCTTTCCCTCCTTCCCCATAATCCTTTGTTTTGGTGCAAATTTCCCAGTCCAAGTTTCACCTTCTATTTCACCTTACTGTCCTTTTAAGTTCCACCTGTAAGTGAAATTGTTCAATATTGGCCTTTCTTTCTGGCTTAT
This sequence comes from Erinaceus europaeus, assembly GCF_950295315.1. Lineage (NCBI taxonomy): Eukaryota > Metazoa > Chordata > Mammalia > Eulipotyphla > Erinaceidae > Erinaceus > Erinaceus europaeus. The sequence continues at coordinate 158,910,689 of NC_080163.1, forward strand.
CTTAAGTCAGTCACATATTTTTATTGAGCATCTATTGAGTGAAATGCTGGATCTCTGCTCCAACGTAGGTAGTCTCAGTTGTCAGCGGTGGGTCTCTCTGCCCTTATATTCAGCAGTTCCAAGTGTTCCATCCTTTCCCCTGGTACTGACTTGCCAAATACTCTCAGAGGAAGAAACAAACAAACAACAACAACAACAACAAAATAAAAACAGCCGAGTGATTCAGAAGCTGGAACTGAATAGATGCTTGGCTACATCCCACCAAGTGACTCTTGGATCCTCCCAATTCTTATTTTGCCTCTCCAGTTGGGGAGGGCTGGGACAAAAGAGAAGGGGAAGTGGGGAGCATGAAGAAAGGGCAGCCCCTTGTGCATGACTAAATGTCAGGTTGTGCAGGAGAGTTATAATTAAGGTCCAAGATGACAGATAACTATAAAATCAGATTGGTTCCTTTCCACATGGAAGGAAAACATAATGTTGTCATCCAACCCGAGCCTTTTTTTTATAAATTGAAATTATGGTTTTATTTGGAGCTTTTTTAAAGGTCCATTAATTAAAAATTGGAAGCCATGTCAATGCAAGCAATGCCATAAAAGGTGTTAGATTTAATGATCACCAAGGACTATAATTAAAAGATGATGTTATCTGCATATCAAGTGCTCTAAATCCATGTTTGTTTTTTTATTGAAAAATAAACAAATTCAATTGCAAAAAAAAAAAGGAAACCAGAAAAGATATGTGCAAAATGTAATGATAATGGTTGACTTCTAAACAGCCAAGGAAATTATAGTCATCATGTGTGGGAAAAGAACAAACACCTCTTAATTGCATTTCATTATAACGTACCTTTCTCTGCTCAGTTGTATATATTAATTATAAAAATCGTGTTGCAGAGCAGAGTGGCTCTACAATAGTTTCCCCCCCCCTTCCTCCCTTAATTCTGTCTGAAGCAGGATGGAAGAACAATATCATCTGTCATCTGTAGAAAGAGCTTTCAAAGACAAAATCATAAAAAGAATGAAAAGGCTATTATATAAAAAGGAAAAAAAATGCTTTGATTTAACAGATTTTCCACTTATTAATGTTTAAGGTTATCTGTTCTTTTGGAAAAAGTATCTTCTCATATTGTTTTGTATGTGTATGTTCAGGTAACATCACATTCTGATGACTGTATCACATGGCATATGTATTACGTAGATAATTGTTGATGGAAGGGGGAGTGGATGGGAAGCAAGCATTATTATTGAAAGATGCTGTGTTGGTCGGGATGCTATACAGATTCTTTTTTCTAATCCAAATTTATCACCATGGTTTGTTTACTTACTTATTTTACCATTTTATTTACTTTTATTTAATTAGATAGATAGGTAGATAGATAGATAGATAGATGATAGATAGATAGATAGATAGATAGATAGATAGATAGATAGATAGATAAGGAAGTGGAGGAGAAGGAAGAGAAGGTGGAGGGAGAGGGAAAAGAAAGTGACTGGGTTTGAGGCCAAGGATTTTTTTTTTTTTTTTTTTTGTAAGTTTTAGCTCTCTAGCTCCACAAAAAGGCAGCGATGGAGCATATGAGCAAATCCTACAATAAAAACCAAGAGTGGACACTGTAAGAACTTCCAGAGTGTCCGTATTTTGAAATGGGGAAAGGGCAAGCCAAAATGATATTGGAAATTCTGCCCTACCGGAAATCTGTGGAGACAGGTAAGACTCATCTATTTAGAAAGGCTTCTGTGGTGTGATTCTGTGCAGTTTTCCAGACAGAATTTCGTAACTTAGCAGATGTTAGGCTGAGTCTAAAATCCCAGAAAGCTGAAGAACTTTAGGCCTTTGATGTTCAGTGTGTGACATGTGGGCCAGCAGTATGAGCATTGCCAGGGGACTTTCTTAGCAATGCAGAATTCCATCTCCCACCACAGACCTGAGCAACCAGAATTGGCATTTAGGCAAGATTCCCAGGTGATCCAAGTGCATCTGTTTTTTTCTTTAATATTTATTTATTTCCTTTTTTGCCCTTGTTTTATTGTTGTAGTTATTAATGTCATCATTATTGGATAAGACAGAGAGAAATCGAGAGAGAAGGGGAAGACAGAGAGAGGTGGAGAGAAAGACAGACACCTGCAGACCTGCTTCACCGCCTGTGAAGTGATTCCCCTGCAGTCGGGGAGCCGGGGGCTCGAACCTGCATCCTTAGTCCAGTCCTTGTGCTTTGCTCCATGTGCGCTTAACCCACTGTGCTACCACCCTATTCCCCAAGTGCATCTTAAAATGTGAGATGTGCTGATGAAGCTGACACCATGATGACAATCATCTCACCTGTGGTTCTGGAAAGCAACAGCTCTAATCCCCCACCCCCATGACTATGGATCACACAGGTTCACATTCAGTACTGGGTTCTGCTATTGACTAACTTAGATCCTTTAAGGAGGTGACGCGGATACCTCATATGAGAGTTGTGAGAATTAAATGAGCCGTGTACATAAAGCCTTTGACAGAACACCTGATATACAGAAATCGCATAAAAGCAATTACAATTTCTAGGCTTTTTTTTTAATGGGATTCTAGAAGTTTCTATGACACCAAAAATATTACCCATGATCCTAGAGCATTGTGGCTTAACCAGGAATAGTTTTGCTCCCTGGGGACATTTAGCAATGTCTGGAGATAGCTGTGACTAGAGAGAGGAGGTACCAGTGGTATCTGCTGAGTAGAAGTTGGTTAACAGGACAGCACAGCTCAAAAAGATTTGAAAAGTCAATAATAGTGTTAAGGTTGAAAAAACTAAACCCTGGGCTAAAAAATAAGGACAGATAAATGTGGCTTAGTCAGTTTTTAATTTATTTTATTTTATTGGAGAAAGAGAAAGAGGAACACAGCGAGAGAAATACACACAGAGAAACCAGAGCACTGCTCAGCTCTGGCTTACAGTGAGTGGTGCAAGGGATTGATCCTAGGATCTCAAAGCCCCAGCATGGAAATCTTCTGCAGAGCTACTATGCTATCTCCCCTGCCAGCTTCAGACTTCTGAAGTATTTGAGAGGTGACTGGGCTCTTTAGCTTTTACAAAGCAAAAGAGAATTGTCATCACTTGTATGCCAAAACTCTGAGTAATTTTTCTCCAGGGATCTCACCTTTGCCCAAGTCAGACAAGCAGCAACCAATCAACTTATCAAAAGTCGATGCTGCCTTGTTCTATCACTTACCTCAGCACCACAGTTACTGTTTTTTGACATAGCCTTCATTTTTTTTTTGTCATCACTGTTTACTTATCAGTGACCTGATTCTGCTCTACCTTCACCAAGTGTTTTCATCTTGTTTTCTTGCCCACTCCATGCCTCGAACTTCCAAAAGGATTTGTTCAATGAATACCCTGGTGCCAGTTTGCCTCATACAAGTTGAAACACTAGTCAATTGAATATCCCTGTTCTCCTAGTCCCTCTGTCTCTTTAATAAAGACTAGAGACAGAAATAGAATCAACCTTGAGTCTGGGGTTATTTTGGAATCCCATAAGGGTTCCCAGAAAACAGATGAGATTAAAGAGAAGAGAATACGCAGATGCACTCCCACTGGGGAGCATGATCACAACAGCAGGCGTTAGTGCTTTCATTTCGTGTAACTTTTATTTTTATTGCGGACTTACTAGTGGCTTACAAGATAATAAGATTGTAGAGGTATAGTTCCATATTGCACCCACCACCAAAGTTCTGTGCCCTCCCTCCATTGCTTCCTGTTGTTTGTTTGTTTGTTTAATGCAAGAGAGTAAATGATGTATTCTGGAGCCAGGCAGAACTGGGTCCAAAATAGAGTCACCGTAGATTTATTGCCCAATTGCTCAAGCCTTAGTGCTCTAGCTCTAGTTCTGTTTATTTATTTATGAGAGAGAGAAAGAAGCAGAGAATCAGAGCATCTCTCTTAGCATATATGATGCAAGGATAGTATTCAGGACCTCATACATGCAAGTCTCACACTCTGCCTACTACAACACTTTTCTGGCTAGCTATATTTATTATTATTATTAATTATTGCCACCAGGATTATTGCTCAGGCTCAGTGCCAGCACTATGAAACTACCACTTCCAGAGGCTATCTTTTCCTTTTATTTTTTTTCTATTTTTTTCTATTTTTTTTTAAAGCTAGGACAGAAAGAAATTGAGAAAGGATAGGGAGATAGAGAGAGGGAGAGGAAGACACACTTGTGAAGTGAACCCCCTGCAGGTAGGGAACAGGGGCATGAACCCAGGTCCTTGCTCTTGGTAATATGTGTGCTTAACTGGGTAGGCCATCATCTGGCTCCCTGTATTCCCCTTTTTAAAACTGGAAGCACTGTGTGGGAGGTGGCATTATGGCTAAAGCATTAGATTCTCAACTGTGAGATTCTAAGTTTAATCCTCAGCACTGCATTGCCAAAGTGATGTTCTGATTCGGTTCTCTCTCCTTCTCTCTCTCATAAATAAATAGTTTATTTGTTTTTAGAAAATCAGACTAAATATCAGAAGAATTTCTAACAATGTTTTGAAAATGAAATGAAACTAAGCAATCATTCAGCATATATTGACGGCAGCTCCTAATGCCAGGTGCTAGTGCACTAAACCCTCGGACGGTACCTGACACAGGATATGTGGCATTAGTCAAACTTACTCCACACGCTTTTGGTCCTCTCACAGACAAGTCAGGATCATGAAGTGATCCCTGCCTCTGTAGTTCTCAGGTACCACTTGGACAGAACAAAAATGAGTGAAAAATCATGCCGTTTTGCTGCTCACTGATATGAGGCTAAGAGCCAAAGAATGTTTAAATGGCTTTGTCAGCAAAATCCAGTCTCTTTTGCCACTTCTTTAAAAGGAGGTGGAACACTAGTTCTTCTTCTTCTAGCGTTTTCCCTTCTTCCGTAGCCAGTCAACAGCGTCAGGTTGAGCCTGATGTAAAGTTTCGAGACCTCCTTTGAATCTGGAGAGGTGGCAGTCATTGACTATGTGGGTCATAGTCTGTCTGTAGCCGCAGGGGCAGTTCGGGTCGTCTCTGGCTCCCCAGCGATGGAACATAGCGGCGCACCGGCCATGGCCTGTTCGATAGCGATTGAGGAGGGCCCAATCATAACGTGCTAGGTCAAAGCCAGGTTGACGCTTGCAGGGGTCTGTGATGAGGTGTTTGTTCTTTACCTCAGCTGACTGCCAACTCTGTTTCCAAGAGTCTGGAACAGAGAAGTTCAGTGTAGGCGTAGGGGACCAGATTGGGTAACTAGACGTCAAGCGTTGGACAGGGTGGGCGAAGATATCAACATATATTGGCAGGTCCGGTCGAGCGTAGACGTGGGAAATGAACACTAGTGAAATAACTCAATTGGATACTATGCTGCTTTGCCATGTACATGGTCAAGGTTAAAGCCTAGACCCCATCACATTGAAGAAAGCTATGGTACTGTTTCTCTCTCTCTCTCTCTCTCTCTCTCTGCCTTTTCTGTCCTTATCTTTTTTTTTTTTTTTTTTAGTAAAAAGGTGGTAGGATGGGAGTCAGGCGGTAGCACGTGGCGCAAAGCACAAGGACGGACATAAGGATCCTGGTTTGAGGCCCCGGCTCCCCACTTGTAGGGCAGTTGCTTCACAAGCGATGAAGCAGGTCTGCAGGTGTCTATCTTTCTCTCCCCCTCTCTGTCTTCCCCTCCTCTCTCCATTTCTCTCTGTCTCATCCAACTATAACTACATCAATAACAACAATAATAACTACAACAATAAAACAATGGCAACAAAAGGGAAAATAAATAAATATTTTAAAAAATTAATAAATAAATAATAAAAAGGAGGTAGGAAGATCACATCTAAATTGTCTTGGGGAATGAAGGACTCTTTTAGGAAACTAAAGAGAAGTGTTTGTGAAAGGCAGACATCACTGTGCTTGCAACAATATATAAAACGTATACTAAATTGGGGGCTTGGGGCAGTGGGAAAGTCAATGCAATGGAATTCATTTTTAGCATAAAAAAATCACTATTGCTCAGATCCCTGGAAGCATACCAGGAAAGTTTATGCACATGATGTCTACATGAAAATCTTGCTCTTTGGTCAAACTGTCCGATGTAAAATGCAGGAAAAAAATGAATAGAATTAGATTAGCGTGGCTGAGTGGGTGCTTTTTTTTTTCATTTTTAAAATTCTGGCTAGGCAATAATATCTACAACAATAATTAAACATTTTAGTGCTAGATTAATGACTAAGAATTTTCCTGTTTTGGAAAATTTGTTCCAAGAAAGGTCCAAGAATGGACACAGGGAGTAAATAAAAGCACACTGGAAAAATTAAATATGGCCAGCGGGTAAACTGCAATTACCTAGCGCCTAGTAGTTTGAAACAGAATGTTATACAGATGGTCATGTGCATGCTTAGTTGTAGAGAAGCAGGTACTTTATCTGGGAGGGAAAAACAAAATATGTGCTTTGACTGCAAAGACAGACTTGGTAAAATTACATCTGGCTTCCAACTTGAGTCCTCCTAGACAGTGGTCTTCAACAGAGCAAATGAAAATATCCACATTGTTCATCTGGGACAGAAAGGATCTGCCACTGTTCCCCTGCTTCAACTTCTTTCTTGTACTTAGACTTTGGGCAAAGTGTTTAACTTGTCTGAATTTCCATTTCTTCCCCTAATAAAATGGAATTAGTATAACTTTTCATGAGGCTCTTTTAATGATTAAACTAAATTGCATGTATACATATGCACAGTGAGTACTTACAAGTGCTTACTATCTTTTAATGTATCACCATTACTATTCTGACAGGTAGCTGTCATAGTGTATTACAGCACCAGTTCCAATACATGGCAGAGAAGTGAGTGTGTTAAGAAGATCTCTTGCTTTGTTTTTTTCTGTGTAACAAAACTCTAACTCCCAACTTCTGTGTTTCTTCCCTTTGTTGATTACTATTCCCCATGGTGTAACAGACTCCTTTCTCAATTTCTCTGCATCTCTCTGCCTCTCTCTCTCTCTCTTTCTCTCTCTCTCTCTCTCTCATTTGGTATTTTATGAATTAATCAAAAGGTGCTTTGGTTATTTGGGAACTACTCTCTGCTCTGATCCAGCTTTCTAGTCCTATTCTCAACTCTGACACCATCTCCCCAGACAATACTTTCAGTCCACCTACATGTTAGCTGTCAGGCTCAGGCAAAAGTTAGTCAAGTCCTATCACTCGAGGAAGATGGGTCCTGAAATGAGTGCGGCCTAGAATGACCATAATGGCTCCTGAAATTAGTGCAGCCTAGCCATGACCACAGAATGCAAGTTCAGACCTACAGGTATGGAGAGGTTACACAGGGGTTTACAGTTAATAATATTTATATACTTTTCCATATTTGGAAGCTATTCTCTTCTCTAATTCAGCTTCCTAGTCCTATTTCCAACTATGACACCATTTCCCCAGACATGCTAGCTGTTGAGCTTAGGCAAAAATCTGTAAAGTCATGGGCCTCTTGGAATATACCTAAAATATACCTACTAGCTTTTTCCAAAAATGGAAACCCTGAATCTCATCTGTTATATTCTTGCCATTAGATTCATGATTATGTAACAATTTGTTCTGCTTTGTATCTTAATGCTTTTTTAGCTACCAAATTGTGGATGCTACCATAATACCAATTGAATTCCCTGAGCAGATGACTTCACCAATGTGTCCTTGAACCCTGCCTCTCCAGACCCCTGCCCCACTGGGGAAAATGAGAGACAGGCTGGCAATATGGATTGACCTGCTAATGCCCATGTCCAGCACAGAAGCTAGAGTTTTCACCTTCTGCACCCCATAACAATCCTGGGCCATGTTCCCAGAAGGATAAAGAATAGGAAAGCTTTCAAGGGAGGGAATGGGATATGGAGCTCTGGGAACTGTACCCCTCTTATCCTATGGTCTTGTCAATATTTCCATTTTATAAGTAATTTTAAAAACTTAGTAAAGTCATGGACTCCTTGGAATATGCCTAAAATAGACTTCCTAGCTTCTTCCAACATGAAGACCTCAAATCTCACCTGCTGTATTCTTAACCTTTAGCTTCCTGATTATTATGTAAACTGTTCTGCTTTATATTTTAATGCTTTTCAGCTACCAAGTTGCAGATCCTACCATGACACCAACCTGCCTTCCCCTCGCAGACAAACTCAACAATGAGTCCTGAAACTCCACCTCCCCAGAGCCCTACCCCACTAGGGAAACAAGCTGGGAGTATGGATGGACCTGTCAACACTCATGTCCAGTGGAGAAGTAATTACAGAAGCTAGACGTCCCACCTTCTGCACCCCATACAGATCTTTGGTCCATACTCCTAGAGGAATAAAGAATAGAGAATCCTCATATAGAGGAGATGGGATATGGAACTCTGGTGGTGGGAATTGTATGGAATTATACCCCTCTTGTCCTATAATCTTGTCAATCATTTTTAATCACTAATTTTTTAAAAAGATGCTTTTGTAATGCAGTAGTTTTGGATTTGCTGAAGTGTCTGGTGGAAGGTGATACTGACAGTGTCTCCTGGCAACTGGGAGTGGGACACAATCTTCCTAGGGGGTGCAAACAGATGCCCCCATCTAACTCCAACACACCCCAAATATTCATCAATCAAGCTGGGTATATGTCTACCCACTCCTCATTCTATTTCTATGATAATGGCTGTTGGTGAGCCTATATATGTCTCAAAAGTTCTGTTTCCATATGCAAAGTTTGTTCTCAATCTTTGCAGAGTCTCAAAGTGCATTAGATGTGGGAAATGCAGGAGAAATAGCCAGGGGCTGGCAATAATATTGCTCCTATGGAAGAAGGTATGGAGGATAAAGCTCATAGTAACACCTGCCATTTATTCAATATCTACTGTCTTCTAGATTCTGAGGTAGGCACATTGTGACTAAAGACTAATCTCTGTTGAATACACTCGTTGCTTCCTGTGTTAAACATCCCACCTGAAGTTACATCACCAAGTACATCAGGTCTGTAATCTATGTTACCTGTTCGAGATACTTTGTTTTCCTATTCTACTTCTTTACTTCAGAACAGAGTAATAACAGATCAAATGTTCTTCAAAAGTATGCTTCCTACTCAGCCCTGTAATTCATCAGCTCAGAGATTCTGGACCAGTCACTCTCCTCTCCTAAAGCTTAAGTTTTCTCATGTACAAAGAAAGCACCATGCAGTTAAATTCATGTTGGCCAGAGTCCTTAAGAGATTGGCTGGAAAAGTTACCAGTCCATAGGAAGGTATTTCATGGAGGGAAATAATTGCTATGCCTTCACCACCACTAAAGACAAAAATATTCACCCTGGGGATATGTTGGGGGGAGGGGGACAGTCTGTGTCATCCGTTTATTTTTAATGCCTGAATTAACCCCCACATACCTCTTCATTTTGTTCTAAATCATCAGGTTGCACCTGACAACCTGAATGACACTTCTAGCTCTCTATCGGCCATTTCCCAGGACCACACTCCTGTGGGCTTTCAGAAAGCCTTGACTTGTGGCTGAGACTCACAAAGCCTGTTGTCCCCTGCTATGAAAAACCAGCTATTGTTCTTCACCTCTATTCATACCACCCCCCACCCAGAAGAGCAACTTGTTCAACATACTGAGCCCCCAGGTGATCTTCAGCAGGGAGGGGGGATGTCAAGAAGTCTCTAGCAGCTCACCTGTCTATCTTGCATCCCCCAACACCCCCAGTCCCCTCCATCAGCAACTCTCAATCTTTTCTTACTCATCTTCCATGTCACATCTAGGTTCCCGCTCCCAAGACTTATTTCTCCTCGAAAACTTGATTGTTCTGATGAAAACCTGCCACCATCCCTTTCATTGTCTCCTAATTCCATCTCTCTACATTATAAGATGTTTGGGGGTTTAGGGCTTTTATTTTAAAAAAAAAATTGTCATCAAGTATTTAAATCAATCTCTCTCCTTTTTATTGATGGAACTTCCAGCCTGCTGATTAACTTTTCAATCAAAGCTGCCTACCACGTACACACACAGGAGCAGGCAGCAGATTGCAGCTTTGGAGGCAACTAAAGCAGTCATTTAAGCTGACTTCCTCTTCAGGCTTCTAGCAGCCCCTCCTAAAGCTGCTAAACTTCTAGTTTCCCTGTTCAATGTGCCTGGTAAACGGAGCTCCTTTGCCAAACCTCAGTCTCCTCTATGCATCTTGGCTCACGGAACATTCTGGAACACCTACTATGCTAGATTTGAACTAGAAACTGCATGTTTCAAAGGAGAAAGGAAGTGAGGCACTGGATACCTCACTTGGATAGTGCACGGCGTTGCCATGTGCTCAACCCAGGTTCAAGCCCAGGCCCCACTGCATCGGATAAAATATTTAAAAATGCAGCTCCACTTGGGGTTAGGGTGGTAGCTCAGTGGGTTAAGCGCATATGGCGCAAAGGGCAAGGACTGGTGTAAGGATCCCAGATCGAACCCCCAGTTCCCCACCTGCAGGGAGCATCACTTCACAAGTGGTCAAGCAGGTCTGCAGGTGTCTATTTTTCTCTTCCTGTCTCTGTCTTCCTCTCCTCTCTTGATTTCTCTCTGTCCTATCCAACAACAATGATATCAATAAAAACAACAATAATAACCACAACAGCGATAAAAAATAAACAAGGGCAACTAAAAGGGAAGAAAAAAAGCCTCCAGGAGCAGTTGATTCATGGTGCAGGCACCAAACCCCAGCAATAACCCTGGAGGCAAAAAAAATACAGCTCTACTGCATTAAATAAAATATTTAAAAATAAAGAAACAAGAATAGAAAGGAAAACACAAAGTAAAATTTGGACTAGAATAGCGCAGCCAGTTAAGCGTACATGGTGGAAAGCACAAGGACTGACCTAAGGATCCCGGTTCGAATCCCCAGCTCCCCACCTGCAGGGGAGTTGCTTCGCAGGTGGTGAAGCAGGTCTGCAGGTGTCTATCTTTCTCCCCCCCTCTGTCTTCCCCTCCTCTCTCCATTTCTCTCTGTCCTATCCAACAACAACAACATCAATAACAACAATAACTAAAACAACAATAAAAAACAACAAGGGCAACAAAAGGGAAAATAAATAAATATTTTTTAAAAATTTGGACTAGATATGCTATATTGCATCAAGGCAAAGGTCTCTGGAGAAGGAAAGAGGGAAACAGGAGCTTTTCCATCCTGGTGCAGGATGACACAAAAGAACTTAAGTTGGAGGTGAAAGTGTTTCTCAGATGAGAAACTGTACCCACATCTCACAAAGGGAATTGGACTGTAAATCATTAAGCCCCAAATACAAAAGTTAAAACAAAATAATAATAATTCTACCCTCCTTTGGGGAGCTTAGGTAATGAACTTTCTGTCTAGGGGTGAAGTGAGAAGTTTTTCTGGTAGTTTATTCCATGAGTTTATGTGTTCTGTGTTCTGTTCTGTGATACTTGAATGAGGGTGGCTGGGCTGGTTGGAACCTGGGTGAGGTCAGAGGAAAGGGTCAAGGAGTGCAGAGGTCCTCAATGGGAAAGCTAGGAGGCAAATCCTTTAGGTTTAAGGCAAGTTAACACACACACACACACACACACACACACACACACACACACACACACACCTCTGAAAGGCACCTGGGCTATTCAAATCTCATCATGTTGCCTGCCCACTTAGTGCCAAGCACCTTCTGTCAAGCGAGGTAAGGAAGCGCTCTTGATGGTGAACACCAAGTTCTCTCTGGCTCAAGTTTCCACTTTCACACCGATTTCTATCTGCATTATTTAATTTCCTCCTCATCCCACAGAAGGCAAGACCGAATACCATTCCCAGGTCTTCCAAACTCCGGTGACCCCCCCCATCGCCCGCTTTGTTTCCGACTTACATAAAAAGTTTAAATTTCCTCTTCCCTGGCTCACGTTTCTGCCAAGACAGTCCATCAGTGATGAAATTTTTGAAGATAATTAGCATATCAGATATCTGTAATAAGCTAATGTGGTATTTCTTGGTTTTGAGCTTCTCTGGTTAGCTGTTACTAATCACAAATATTATTCATGTCATTTGAAATATTCCTGTTGGCGGATGTTTTTACGCCTGAAGGATCCCAGTTGAAAAGTCTTCAGCCCCAGATGCTGCCCCCACCCCCCCACCCCCTCGCATGGAGTCTTGTTGAACAGGGTTAACCTTCAGGGGAAACAGCATTAAGGGAAGTAATTATCCATTCACACTGAGTTGGCTACAAAGAAAGTGAGAAAATCACCTTCTCAGAACTCACATGAAAAACATAATGTAGTTAATATTAAATAAAGGAATTGGGCAACCTCGCTTCTTTTTTTTACAGTGTGTTCTGATGTGTCCTTGATCAGGGGCTGTTTTGTTTATGATTAATGAATGACTCACCTTGGGCTGTGTTCCGTTCAATGCATACCTCATTATGGATTGGAAGAGGTCATTTGTTCCTTGGATTTAAAAGAAAAACCTCTTTGTACATTCAGAAGGTTAAGAGTTTGATATGAGCGCAAAGTGGGGGCAGAGAGAATACAAGTGGTTTGGTTGGGGTTGTTTGTTGTTGTCTTATTTTCCCTGTGTGCTTTTGGAATTGGGAGAGTACCGCTAAACCAGGGCCTGGATTAAGTAGCTTCTAAAGGTATATGGTTTGGGCCCAGTGTATGTGTGCTAGCAGTCTAGCCCTATGGATGCCAGGAGGCATCATGAGACTCTGGCTTTGTGGGCAGACCAGAACTATCTTCATGAACCCAGCAGGGGTTTTGGGAGGGAAGTTCAAATGACACCAAAGCAAAGCAAAAGTAAAACAAGTCTGAGTTCTGAGCACTCAAAGAGGGTCAATTCTTTTCCCCTTCTCCACACAGAGTGATGGGATCTGTGGTGATAGTCCCTTGAATTTTCTTTCTTTTTCTTTATGTTCTACTTATTATTTATTTCTATTATTCTATTTATTTATTTATATATTTATTTTAATGAGAGATACAGAAAGAAAGACAAAGATAAAGAGACCAGAGCATTGCTCAGTTCTTGTTTATGGTAGTGCTGGAGCTCAAACCTAGGCCTTCAGAGCCTCAGGCATGATAGTCTTTTGCAGAACCATTTTGCTGTCTTTTCTTTCCTTGATTTTTCTAGCTGTGCGGGGGAGCAACTAGGTGAGTGCTGGTATTTATCTATTTATTTTTATATAGTCACCAGGGTTATCACTGGGGCTCAGTGTCTGTATAATGAATCCACTGCTCCCAGTGGCCTCTTTTTTTCTTTTTCCTATTTTTTTGGATAAGACAGCCATTTAGAGAAGAGAGAGAGGCAGGGAGAGAGTATGAGAGATACCTGCAGACCACTCCAGAAGTCATTCCTGAAACCCCCTGCATGAAGGGAGCAGGGGCTCAAACCCTGGTCCTTGAACATGGTGCTGTGTTTGTTTAACTGGATAACCCACTGCCTGGCCTCCTGAAGCTGGTTTTGTTTGTTTGTGTGTGTGTGTGTTCATTTTAACTGTATTTCACTTATGCAATGTAATTTTTCCAAGTCCTATAGATTTGTGTCAGATTAGAAGAAACTGGAGTGGGATGGGAGTAGATACATGGAGTAGGAGACAAAATAAGGCAAACATCTTGTACAGCTTTTTGTTTTGGCAAGGTTACCTCTACTAATGAAATATATAAGTCTGTGTGTGTGTGTGTGTGTGTGTGTGTGTGTGTGTGTGTGTGTGTGTGTGTGTGTGTGTCTGTGTGTGTGTGTCTGTGTGTGTCTGTGTGTGTCTGTGTGTATGTTTTGTTTTGGTCAGAGCACTGCTTTGTTCTGGCTATTATATGCTGGTTCCCTAGTCCATATGTATTTCTTTATCATTATACTACCTACACAGAGAGAGAGAGAGAGAGAAAGAGAGAGAGAAAGGGAAAGAAGTGACTTACTCGGTAAAAGTGTACACATTACCACGTATTGGACCCTAATTCAAGTCAATACCACCCATCCCCACATGCAGGGGAGAAACTATTGGTATCACTCCTTCTCTCTGTCTCTGTGTCTCTCATCCTCTATTAGAAAGAAAAAAGAGGAGAAGAAAATGAAAAGAGAATGTAGAGAAGAAAAGAAAGGAAAAGAAATAACCATTGGAAACAGTGGAATTTTGCAGGCATTGAATCCAGCAATAACTTGAGTGGAAAAAAAAGGGGGGATAGGTGGAAGAGAGAGAAAGAAAAAGAAAAACAGAAATTGATTTTACTGCAAATATAGATTGTGTTCATTCATGCACAGAGGAGTCACTACCTGTGAGATAAGCCTGTGTGTGTCTCTGTTGCCTCCAACCCCAGCTGGGCAGTGAGCACATTCATAATTGCCACCATTCCCAGCAGTGCACACACAAACACAAACGTGTGGTTTACTACCTGTGGACCCCACCACAGCTCAGTTAATGACTTTCCACAGGGTTATGTGTGCTCACTTGTGCATTCAAATGAGGAATTGTCACGCAGAAAGGGAAGCGTGTGCATGAACGGACCTTAGCGGTTGACTAAGGATACCCGTTCCACGGAAGACATAGTTCACTAGTCATCTAACCAACTTGCTCTGCAGGTGAGTTATTTCTTTATGTGTGAAAGAAACTGTGTCCTTTGATCACAGCCATTAAGATGGGATTAAATAACAGCAAATCTCAGGGAACTAAGCCTTACTCCAGGCTCCATCACTAATTTCTTTTTTTTTTTTTCCTTAACTACTCAGGACCTAATTTTTCAGACAGAGAGATAGACAGAGGGTAGAGACACTACAGAATTGAAGATTCCCTTGCTGCAGTGGGATATGGGTTTCAGTCTGTGGCACAAGAGAGATACTTACAGTACTGCTTCAACACTCAAAAAGCTTCTCCCCTGCAGGTGGTGGCTGAGGGGCTTGAACCTGGGTTCTTGTGCACTGTAATGTGTGTGCTATACCAGGTATGCCACTGCCCACTCTGTCTGTCAACTATGAAAACTCACATCACTGAAGTCAAATGATTGTGAAGAAAATACCAATCACAATCTCTTTCTAGATATTTTAAGGCAATTTGGTAATTTCCAAAGCAAACTGAACCTCTAAGAAATTTCACCCAATTTAATGTTTGTACAAATTGCCATAAAACATTTTGAAAAAGCTTTAGGATCCCAGCAACAGCAATGCTAAATTTTATTACACAATGAAACAGATGGGGCAGAGATTTTCTTTTCTTTTTCCCGTCTTTTACTGGTATTATCATTCTCCCTCTTAAAAAAAAAAAAAGGCCCCACCATTTTAAGAAAATGGAGGAGGCAGAAAGTGACTTGTGTATCAGTTTTATTATATGCCACACATTTGAAAGCTAATTAAGTCAGCTTGGAAATATTAAACTGACTAACAAGAATCCTCTTCTACTCTTTTTTACCTCTCACTAGTCAGAATTTCCTCCTGAATCAGGACTATTACTGGCAGGACCCTGAAAAGAAAAGTATTAAGCAGGAGTGACTCAGGTGTTCATTTTTATTTAACATGTCTCCCCAGAGACACCCTGCTAATCAGTGACAGTCATCTCTCAAATGATGCTTAGTGGTAGTTTTTACTGATATTAATGCCAATAAGCTACCTAATATGCTTATTTCCTAGAAATTCCAAGCTTGAAATTCTGGGCATTTTTTCCTCTTCCAGGGTTTGCATTCTTTTTCATAATGATTCAGATGTATGAGGAGAAAATGTAACTCTGATCTTCCCTACCTTCATATCTACAGAAATTAAAGACTTCACTAGCCTCCCCTGCCATGTGACCTTCCCCTGCCTTCTGCCTCCACTTACTCTGAGCAAGACTTCCACAAGAAGGTTATTTTAGTATGAAAATGGGAATGGAATATGATGTACACTGACTCTCCTATAAAAAAGAAGCTAGAACCCAGCCCACTCACCTAGTCAGATAAAGGTGTGGAGATGGGAACCAAGTATTTTTATTTTTTTCATTTGAGTTGGTTCACCTCCATAAAGGAAATCTGTTGCTTTTTTGCAGATTCCAACAAGCCACTTTTCTTCCCTACAATCATACTTCTCTTCCTGCAATTCACAGAACTCAGGGTGAACAACCCCATACCCAAGTTCCCAAGGCATTATGTGACCAAGCCCAGTTGATCAAAGAATAGCTCTCTTTCCAAAGAGATTGGTGCAGGAAATATGTTAGTCCATTTGGGCCACTGAAACAAAATACCACAGACTAGATGGCTTATGCAACAACAGAAGTTTATTGCAAGTCATCTGGTGACTCTTAGAAGGCCACTAATCCTTTTCATCAGGGTTCTACCCTTATTACCTCATCTAATACTGAGTCCCAAAGATCTTACCACCTAATACCATCACACTGAGGGGTAGTGTTTCTATATATGTCTTTTAGGGGTACACACACACTCATCCCATAACAGAGAGGTCATGTGATTAAGATGAGCTAGAGAGTATTTTCTATGCACCTTTGCTGAAACTATGACAAATAAATGCCCCCCCTGGGGCAGTTAAACTGGTCTGTAATATTATCTAATAACCTGTCTTAGAAGAAGTTACTACAGACCTTTCAGTGGGAGAATCTGCTGACAGAAGAAAAGAAAATATAAGAAAAGCCAAAGGAAACAGAGAGAGATGAAATGTTGATGATGCCATTCCAGTACCTGTATCCCACTTTTCTTGCCTGATTCTATCACCTACGTAGAGCCAAGAAGTTCCTTCTGTTTATTTGTAGTTTAAGTCAGCTTCACTTCAGTTTTTGGTTCCTTGCAGTTGAACTAATCCTGAAGGAGACTTAAGAACTATAAGCATGCTTTATTTGTGTGTGATCCTTGATGGCTGCCAAAACAGAACCCCCACACACACACACACACACACACACACCATCTCCTCTGTGAACTTTTAAGGAAGGTTCACTAGAAAACTACTAATAAGCAGTGTTCACAGGGGAAGGGAAGGACTAACTGGATCCTTGACACACTATTCACTCTGAATGGTTATTGGGTGTTCTTTGTGTACTAGACATTGTGATAAGTGCTGGGGACCCAGTGAACATATTAGAGTCACCCTTATCTTCATGAGACCGCAATGTAGTCAAAGAGCGGATTAAACAACTCATTGTCAGAGTCCACCTGGGTTTATGCAATGAAGGAGTAGTAGAAGAAAAAAAAGTCAGAAGAAGGCCTTCTCTGCCAACTTTATAGTTATTCTGAGCTCAACAAGATGAGTGAAGGATGAAGGGCAAAATGAGTTCTAGGTAGAGGGAACAACAAAGGCAAAGGTCTCAAGGCAGGAACACATAGGATATGTTGAGGGCTGTCAGAGGTTTTCAATGTGGTTAGAGCAGGGCATGGAAGGGGAGGATCTTGGGACAGACCAGGAGGCAGGCAGAGCATGAGCCTGCTTAGTCTGTGGCCTCAGTAAAAATCTCCATCTTCCCAACTGGGACAGTGGCTGCTTAAGAGGTAGGGGGCACAATTTGCATGCATGAGATTCTGAGTTCAATCCCCAGCATCATTTGCCCTGGCTCTTTTTCTCTTCTATAAAATTTATTTTGTTTTTATTATCACCAGGGTTAACGCTGGGGCTTGGTACTTACAAGAATAATCCACCATTCCAAGCGGCATTGCCCCCTCTTTTTTTTTAATTAGCTAGGACAGAGATAATTTGAAAGGGGAGGGGGAAATACAGAGGGAAAGAGACAGAGAGATACTTGTGGTACCTGTTTCACCTCTCTTGAAGTCCCCCCCCCCACAAATGGGAAGTGGGGACTAAACCAAGGTCTTGTGCATGATAATGTGTGCATTTAACCAGGTGTGCCACTGTCTGGCCCCTCATTAATATTTAATATTTTTAAAGAAGAATGCATCATAACCTCATTTAATATTATAACCATAGTACTCAGTCAACATGTGTGGAAAATGAATTGGGGATGTAAGGATGAACTGGGAAAGGTTAAATGTTAGTTGAATAGGGTATGGGGGTTTCTGTATGCTTATATAAAATGAACTTAGTCACTTGCTCCAATCCTTCGAGTCAATAAGTGTCAAAGTAGGATGGGCAACCAGAGAGAGTTACCCCCTGACCACTTTGGGATATAGAACATAAACATAAACTCAGAGGGTGTTTTCTTTTACAAAAGCATTATTAGGTTATTCTTTTCTTTCTCTGTTAGCAACTTAATACTTGTCTTTTTTTTTTTTTTTTTTTTTTTTTTGCCATCAGGGTTATTGCTTAGGCTTGTTACCTACACAGCTTTACCATTTCTAGTGGCCTTTCTTTCTTTCTTTTTAAAATTTTTTTATTTATAAAAAGGAAATACTGACTAAACCATAGGATAAGAGGGGTACAACTTCACACAATTCCAACCACCAGAACTCTGTATCCCATCTCCTCCCCTGATAGCTTTCCTATTCTTTAACTGTCTGGGAGTATGCACCCAAGGTCCTTGTGGGATGCAGAAGTTGGAAGGTCTCGCTTCTGTAATTGTTTCCCTGCTGAACATGGGCATTGACAGGCTGATCCATACTCCCAGCCATTTCTTTCTTTCTTTTTTTTAAGAGAATAAGAGGTACAGAAAGAGAGAGTAGGAGACAGTTGCAACATTGCTCCACAGCCTGTGAAGCTTCCTCTTGCAGGTAGGAACTGGGGGGGTTGAATACTTGTTCAATATGCCATGTGAACTCTGCATAGTGAACAAAAATCTGAAACTTGTTACTTTGTTTTAACTTTCTAACTTTTTATTTGGACACCCCTACCTCAACTTTTCTCCCCCATAAAAGTTGCATGAGTCTTTAATATGATTCATGCAAGAATCTACTTGTTATTTGTGGGGGCAACGTTCACAAAGACTACATTGTGTCATCACTTTTAAAAAATGTATGACCAAGGGTATTTAGTGAATCCCCAAGACCTTTGAACTTTAGTTTGTTGAATATCGTAGTTTATGTTTTCTCTAATTTGTCCTGAACCATTTGTACCTTGGATTATTAATCTATAACCAAACACAGCTTCTGGCTGGACAAGCAGGCTCCCCACATCTGATGATGCCGGGAACCCAACCAAAGCTATTATCTTTTCTTTGCGTTCTGTCAATATATTTAGTTCAGATCTTTATTCTGGCTTCTTTCTCCCTTTTGTATTGCACAGAAAACCTCTCCAGATAAGATCAGAACTGTTTTGTCATTCACCAGCAGTAATCAAATCTGACTCAAGAACAGAGTTCCAAAACCTATTTTCCTCCACTAGGAAGCAACAATTTTGTTGTTGTTGTTGGCTACAGCCTTTATGTTTGTCTATGTATAATGACATCTGACTACACTTTCATGAATTCACATGGTTGACTAGTAGATATTTACAAAGTGTAATATGGATGAGCTACTGACATATATGTGAAGGGAATCTGGCAGATTCATTCTTAGAAGGCCATGACCAAATGTCTATAGACAGGGCAGCTCCACTGGGGGAGCTCTGTCATGCCAGACTCTGACAGAACGTTGCATCACCTTTTGGGAACTCTGCACCTGGCCTCCTTTGTATCATCTATCCACGTTGGACAATAGCAACAGTACATATCTCCTAAGGGTTCACTCTGCCATTGATCAATGAACACTTTGATAGAGACTGGGATATAAAACATATGCCACTATGGAGCTGATATTCTTTCTCATAAGACAATAATCAAATACATCAACAAATTGTAGATAAAGATCATGCTAGGGTTGGCAAGACAGTAGATTAAGAAGAAGTGAGCCTGCACCACTAACATCCTGAAGTCCCATATTAATTCCATAGAAATAATACTTACCTTTCCCAGAGGCCTTCCCCACAGGAAAAGAGAGAGGCAGGCTGGGAGTATGGATTGAACAGTCAATGCCCATGTTCAGTGGGGAAGCAATTACAGAAGCCAGACCTTCCACCTTCTGCATCCCACAATGACCCTGGGTCCATGCTCCCAGAGGGCTAGAGAATAGGAAAGCTATCAGGAGAGGAAATGGGATACAGAGTTCTGGTGGTAGGAATTATGTGAAGTTGTACCCCTCTTATCCTATGGTTTAATCAATGTTTCATTTTTATAAATAAAATTTTTAAAAAGTGAATAAAATATTTTTAAAAAGAAAAAAATAACATTTACCTTGTTTAAGTCACTGTACTTGGGGCACTTTCACTGGCAGATACTAAACATGCAGATAGTTGAGCATCTGATAATCATGCAGATCCCCACTTGTGTCAGCATCTCTAGGAGGTCAGAATCCAAATATATTTAGGTACCAATGCTTTATGATTTACAGGCTGAAATTCCCCCAGGGAGACTAAGACTTTCCATTGGCATGAATGACATTACTTTATTCCTGCTTAAAACTCACCAGTGATTTCCTTATAAAATTTTTACTAGTAATTGGGACTGGGCTGTGCTGGGCCTTGTATACCCACTGTGTGCAAGAACCTGGGTTCAAGCCTCACTTGCAAGAGGAAAGCTTCAGAAGTAGTGAAGTAAGTCTATAGGTATCTCTCTCTCTCTCCCTCTCTGTCTCTCCCTCCCCTCTTATTCTCTGTCCTATCAAATAAAAGAAAGTACAAAAATGGCAACTGGAAGCAATGAAATCATGCAGACACCAAGTCCTGGTGATAATGACAACCATGATGGCAATAAATAAATAAATAAATAAATAAATAAGCTAACATAAATGAGATTATAGAAGTATAGCTCCATACTGAATTCACCAAAGTTCTGTCCCCCCCCCCCCCCCCAGCCATCAATGATAATGACCATAATTCTCACAAAATCATGGAGACAGTTTGGTTCCTTTTCTCTTGGAAAATTCATGAAAACTCACCAATTATTTCTCATTTTACTTATTCTAAAGTCCACATTACTTACATAGCCTTCACAGTTCTAGATGTTTTGGGCCCTGTGTATTTTCCAGCCATCACCTCCTACCAACTCCCTCTTAGCCCTCCTTTCTGCATCAATGCTGTGACCTTTTCCTCTTCTTCTAAAAGATGTATTTATTAACATGAAGGGGAGTGGGGGGGGGAGAGAGAGAGGGAGAGGGAGAGAGAAGAAAGGAAAAGAACAAGATCATCAGTCTGGCACAACTAATATCAGTGATCAAACTGGGGACCTCATGCTTTTAAGACCAACACGACGCTAGCCACTATGCAACCTCCTGGACCACTGGCTCTCTCTAAAAATCTATCTTAGGGGAGTGAGTGGTGACACATCTGGTTGAGCACACAGGTTACCATGTACAAAGACCCATGTGCAAAGACCCAGATTCATCAGTGGCACACCTGGTTGAGAGCACACATTACAGTATGTAAAGAACTGACCCTGGTTTGAGACCCTGGAAGCTTTCTTTTAGGAAGAAAGCTTCACAAGTGGTGAAGCAATGTCACAGGTGTCCCTTTCTTTCTCCCTATATCCCCTTCCCCATTCAATTCCTCCATGTCCTATCAAAATAAATAAAATTAAACTAAGACATGTTTTAAAAAATAAATTAAAAGACCCAGGTTCAAATCCTTTGTTCCCACTTACAGGGGAGGAAGTTTCATGAATAGTGAAGCAAGTGCTGCAGGCATCTCTTTCTTCCTCTCTCTTCCCTCTTTCACCTTCCTCCTCAATTTCTGCCTTTATCCAATAAAAATAAAGATTAAAAAAATTGGGGAGTTGGGCAGTAGTGCAGCAGGTTAAACACACACAAAGAGCAAGGATCAGCATAAGGATACTGGTTCGAGTCCTCGGCTCCCCACCTGCAGGGGAGTCGCTTCACAGGCGGTGAAGCAGGTCTGCAGGTGTCTATCTTTCTTTCTCCCTCTCTGTCTTCCCCTCCTCTCTCCATTTCTCTCTGTCCTATTCAACAACAACAACAATAATAATAACTACAACAATAAAACAACTAGAGCAACAAAAGGGAATAAATAAATAAATCTATCTGTAGTGCCCCTACATTGCTTTCCCTGTGTCTTTTGTTTGGCTCTTAACCTGCCATGACCATCATACTTCCCTTTCAGGGTCCCTGCTAGAAGTCATAGACCTCACTCTCACTCCTAACCCATTGACCAGAACCTGGTCTTCTGGCTTCAAAGAAGGCTTGGGGAATACATTTTCTAAAAATATTTTTTTTATTTATTAATCAGAAAGATAAGATGGGAGAGAGAGAAAGAGAGAAAGAACCAGACATCACTCCAGTACATGTGCTACCAGAGAGTGAACTCAGGAGACTTCCTGCTTGAGAGACCAGTGCTTTATCTATTGCATCACCTCCTGGACCATGGGAATGCATTTCTTTGAGTTGGCAGGGAAAAAAATTTGCCAACTTTTTTGTTTTTTTTTTTCCCCTGCACTGAAGGAACAGCACAGTGGTTATGCAATAGACTTTCATGCCTGAGGCCCCAAGGTGCCAGGTTCAATCCCCAGCACCACCATAAACGAGTTCTCTGCTCTCTTTAACTCTCTCAGGTATATCATTTTCTCTGTATACCTTTCTCTCTGTATCTCTCTTATTAATAAAGTGAAATATTTTTTAAGTTTCCTCTTATTCTCCTTTCTTAAATGAATGAATATTGGAAAGATAATTCTAGTTTCTGATAGGTTCTATCCAGCAATTATCTTCAGTCCTTGAGAACCAGTTTTGTTAAAAAGTTCCAGTTCAGTGGATGAAGCAGTGAAATAAATAACAACAACAACAATAATAAAAATAACTAAGTGGGGTTGGCAAGAACACTCACCTGAATAATTTGCTGCTTTGTGATCCATGTTTGAGTCCAGTCCGCACCATACTGGAGGAAGTTTTTGTGCCTTTCCCTCTCTCCCTTTGACTCTAGATTTCTATCAGGAAAAAAAAAAAATGTTAACTCAGAACAGTTAAAGTCTGGTAAAGAAAAAAAAAAAGGGAGCCGGGCAGTAGTGCAGCAGGTTAAGTGCACATGGTGCAAAATGCAATGACCTGTGCAAAGATCCCAGTTTGAGCCCCCGGTTCCCCACATGCAGGAGGGTGGGGTCACTTTACAAATGATGAAGCAGGTCTGTAGGTGTCTATCTTTCTCTCCTCCTGTTTTCCTCTCCTGTCTCGATTTCTCTCTGTCCTATCCAACAACAATGACAGCCATAACAACAATATTAATAACAACAAGGAAAAACAAGAACAACAAAATGGAAAAAATGGCCTCCAGGAGCAGTGGATTCATAGTGCAGGCACCAAGTCCCAGCAATAACCCTGGAGGCAAAAAAAGAGAGAGGAAGAGAGAGAAAAGAGAAAAAACATAACTAAGTAATCAAGATATTAGCACTAGCATGTGTTGATAGTTCTTCCCTGATCAATCCCAGCTCAACTCCAATGTTAAAAAAAAAAAAATCTGAACAAACATGTCATTGTCTCCTGCTTCTCTCAGGACTTGTTCTTTGAGCTGCTTTCTTAGAAATGAAGATAGATTTATACTGTTCCTGTTTCTTCCTCTGGGCTTCCTTGTGATCAGTGGCAATGCGATGTCAGATGTCAAGTCAGCTGTTAGGATCCAGCAAGACTGGTGGATCTTTTCTATATACTGTCTCCTTCACCTTAAGGATAGAGAATGTGGAAAATATAAATGCCAATTTCATGCAAATATTCTTTGGGGATCCAGCTTCCAGGGAAATAATGAAGATGATTCCAGGTCTATATTTCCTAGGAGTTAACTTTGAAAGTTTGTCAGAGCCTTACAGAAATGGCCACCTTCCATAATATCTGATTGGGGCTTTTCAGATTGTAGCCAAGGGAGAATCTCTACTTGGTGGAGGTGAAATTTTACAGTTGTGGCTGTATATCCAAGAATCACCTTTTCCTAAATCTGACTGTAACCTCCACATTGACCTGGAGGGAGGATACCACTTTGCGAGAGCAAACCCTTCTTTCTTCATTCCTCATAGCTTTAACAGCCTGTGTGTGGAGGGGGTGGGGATGCAGTAGTCACATCGATCCTGTACTAAGGACTCCAGTTCAAGTCAGGCTCAGTGCATTTGGGGTTATGGTGTCTTCCCCTCTCTCCCTGTCTCTGTTTCTCTCTAGAAAAGTTGGCTTTGTGCAATGAAACCTTGGAGACAGCAATAGATAGATAGATAGATAGATAGATAGATAGATAGATAGATAAATACAGGTAGGAATAATAACCATATAGAACCACCAGTTTTTCTGGCTTGTTTAATCTGTTGGGTTCTCTTGTTAAGGCAGCAGCCTTACCTAGTTTCCATGTGTCAGAAACCATCCTGTCACCTTGTTAGGAGCAACTCCTAATAGAGCAGGAAGACCTGGAACCTCAGCTAACCAAGACTGTGAGCCTGTGGCCACTGTGTTTTATTCTTTATCACCTGCTTCCCCAACTAGTGGGGAAGAATTTTAAAGTAATACTGAGGAAGTAGTGGGGGGGTGCTTTTGAGAGCACAAATGGAAGCACTTTATGCTGTAGGAGCTTTAGAAAGGTAACCACACCTTTTTAAAGGCAGAAGACCAATAGGAAAGACAGATAATCTCAGAGACCAATAGGAAGTCGCCTCCAGAGAGGACTAGAATCGAGAATTTAAGAGGAGTGAGGACATGGAAGGGCCATTTGTCTTCATGACTCTCATGTCACACAAGATATCCTGCACATTACTACTTATTTTCTTCCTTTCTTCCTTTCTCTCTTTCTCTCTTTCTCTCTTTCTGTTTCTTTCTTTCTTTCTTTCTTTCTTTCTTTCTTTCTTTTCTTTCTTTCTTTCTTTCTTTCTTTCTTTCTTTCATGTTGTTGGTGGATTGGACAGAGCAGAGAGAAACTGAGAGAGGAGGGGAAGATAGACATATAAACCTGCAGATGTGCTCAACACATCTTGTGAAGCAACCACCCCTGCCCCCCTGCAGGTGGGGAATCAGGGACTTGAACCAGGATCCTTGTGTGAGTCCCCGCGCTTCACACTATGTGTGCTTAGCCTGGAGCACTGGAGCACCAGAGCACTGGCCCCCTTACTACATGCTTTCTACCTCATTTCTTTGAAATAAAAAGTCTAATTTTGCACATCTGATCTGATCCTTCTAAAGTGACTTTGGACTGATGCTGTGGCTTCCTCTTGGACCCAAAGCCATTTCTCCTGCAACAGGCTAATCACAATCTAGAGCTCTCCCAAATCACCCATGCCCATCACATCAAGGCCAAAAGGAAACTAGAGATCCTGACTACCCAACACCTTCCTTTTGGGTTCCTCCCTTCTGTGCTAGGATCTCCCTGGCAGAGCCACAGAGGAATGTCCACCTGCAGGAAGCCAGTGTTATACAACACATGCAAGCCCCTATACTCCTGTAATGTGTAATGGAAACAGAGACTCTTGAAACAACAGGGGTTGTTATGCTCCCAAAGCCACTTTTCCAAAAGGCAGCAGGATTGGTCTAACAGCAATGGAAGGCTTCCCACACAAGCTTCTTATATTGTTATGTGGAAAACTGAGAAATGTTATTCATGTACAAACTATTGTATTTACTGTTGACTGTAAAACATTAATGCAAACAAAATAAAAGGAATTACTTAATCTTCCCAGTGTCCCTCCCTCACTCCTCACCCTTGTGGGGACAACCTCCTCTCATATAAAGTCCTGGTATTGAGGGACAAGTGTGTGTGTGTTGTTTGTTGTTTTTTTTTTTGGGGGGGGAGGGGGGAGGAGGGATGGCAGCCCTTCCCCAAAAGTCTGTTCACAGAAAACAGGGCCAGTTGGTCACATTGAAAATCAAGTAAGTGACCCAAACATATTATAATATATAGAAGGCGTTCCTAGAAGGGGAACCAACACCGGCACATCACGTTTTTTCCCCCAGCTGTATTTAGCGATACAATGAACTAATAATAAAAATGAAAGCCAATACTGAGTCAAGATGATGTAACAGCTAGTGGCCTGCAGTGACTCTACTCGTGGGTGTTGAGTGTGTGTGTATTTTTAGGTGACGCCTCATTCTGCACGTGGTAATTAAGGCCCTAAGGGGGTTGGGATTTTTCTCCCCAGCACCCCCCCTCCCATTTCCAACACCCCCCAGGGTTGGTAAGTGGAAGGAGGAGGCAGCTAAAATTCCCACACATCTGGGGCAAACAGACACTGCGCTCTAATTTCCTGTCGGCGCCACTGGTTTCTCGCAGAATTACTTGCTAAGTAAATGATTGTTATAAGACTACGAAGATTCGGTCAATCAAATTAACCCCTTTTGTCCGTCAACTCCCCACTCCACCCCCCCTTACCTCCACCCCTAAGGCCCCCTTCATTTGCCTAAACTCGGTGGCTTTTGAAAATGTGTTCAAGCTTGAAGGCCCCAGCCTTCCCTCACATTGGCCAAGTGTAACCTGAGCGAGAACCCCGGAGGCCCCCAATTGTTTTGCTAATCAAGATTATTGCCCCATTGAGATGTGGAGGCACAGCCTGGCTGACAAAATTTGTCAGTTTCCCATGAAATAGTTCTGTCAGTTTAGCCCCGATGCTGGCAACTATTAACATATAAATGAAGTCTCTCCCTCCTCCTCGCCCCTTCCCCCCTCCCTTCAGCCACCCGTCCAAATGGCTGCAGAGAAAATATAAACACGCACCCCCACCCCCCAGCCCCCTCGGTGTGCTTAAATCAAACCAGCTTCTTTTCTCGGGTGCCTGGAAATACTGTGGGCGAATGGGGGCTGCAAAAAGAAAGGGGGAGGGGAAAGGGAGGAGCTGATTTACACAAAACTACGTTTAAGACACTGAGCAGCCAGGCCCAGGTCCCCTGCTGACTGCAACAGGCGACTGGCTGGGCCTGCCAGGGTACAAATGGCCATCTGAAAGCCAGGGTAGACCTCCAAGGCAGCCCTAGGGAAAAAGTGGTAAAGAGGAGGACAGGGTTTGAAAGAGTTATCTTTACTTAGGGGTCACATACTCGAGATGTCTTGCTAGTTTGGCTGCCTGACAGCAGGGCAGGGGTTGGCAGGGAGGGGACAAGGGGAGGAGACCCCTCTGGGCCTGATCTGCTCACACCAAATTCCAGAAAGTGTGTGCAGCTGGGCCATGGCCTGGATTAAGCTTACTTTTTAGGCCTTCACCTTCACTTCCGGATTGTTTTTCCCATAATGTGACATGGTTCTTAGCCTACCTAAGAAAAGAATATCAGGAAGGAAGGAAGGGAAGAAGGAAGGAAGGAAGGAAGGAAGGAAGGAAGGAAGGAAGGAAGGAAGGAAGGGGGAAGGGAGGGAGGGAGGAATGGAAAGGAAGAAAGAAAAAGAAAGGAAGGAAAGAAGGAAGGAAGAAAGATGGAAGGAAATAGAAGTTCTGATGTGGTTAGAGGTATAAGAAGGGGCTGGGGAGACTGCTTAATGGTTATGCAAAAAATAAGGTTTCATACCTGAGACTAGATTCAGTCCCCTTTGCTCTGGTCTCTCTTGATGTTCCTTATCTCTGTATCTCTCCTATTAAAATAAATGAATAAAAATACTTATAAAAAAGTGTAGGAAGAAGATGAAAGGATATATTATTACACACATATATATGCACACATATACACATACACACAGATAGATATGTATGCTACACCCTAAGCACTCTGACAATAGACATGCTGAAATGAAGGGATGTGTATATGATATCTCAGTCATTCTGGTGGATGCAAGAGGTTTGTTAACCTTTTTAGTCATTGGGTGTTAAATTAGGTCTCCAAGGAAAGTTTTGCCAGGAGCCTGTGTAGTTAGAGGAGCACCCCCTGGCCACCAAGATTTGACATTTGGCTTAATAGGTTTTTGCAAGATGAGGATGGACACAGAAGGACCCTTCTTCCATCAGGTCTGATTGTTGTTATCTAGGAAACAAGCTTGTGGTCCTTGGGCTGGGGGTGAGGGTGGCTTGCCATCAGTGAGCTGTCCTGCCCAACTTCCAAATTGCATTAGTGCCCTACCCCCTGCAAAAAAAAAAAAAAAAAAAAAAAAGTCTGTTGGGTAAAACTTCTCTAAGAAGACCCATGAAATAGAGAGAAAGAAGGCAGAGAGAGAGAGAGAGAGAATGAAACCACAGTGATGCACTGAAGCTTCTTTCAGTACTGGGGTGAGGCTGGTAACTGCAACCCAACAAGGAAGAAAGATAATCTCAGAGGACCAATGGGGAGCTAGCCCCAGGTATATTTGTTCCTTCTCATAAACACTTGATCCTAGTCACACCCATAGTGAATTGTGCTTCCTGGTGCAATCTTAAAATTCTTCCCCTGTCATATGTGACAAGAAAAGAAATAATAATAAAATGGCCATCATCACAGCCCCAGCTTACTGAGTGAGGTTCAAGTTTCCCTAGTCCTCAACTCCTTCTAACATATCCAAGTGAACTGTTTCACTAGTCTGACATACTTTTCCTGAAGGTGGTACTCTGACCCATCAGCCAAACTCTGAAACTTGTTCAATCATTAAAGATGGTGTGTGACCACAATATTTCACCTACCTGTGCCTTAGTTTCTTTCTCTGAAAAAACAAGAGCAGAGTTACCTCTTCATTCACAGATCCTGTAGAATACACAAGATTGTGCTTATGAAGTGTTTAAATGGTGTCTGGCATTATAGCAAGTGCTGTGCACTAGAATAAAATAAAATAAAATAAAATAAAATAAAATAAAGCAGTACCCAGGAAGAATTTGTGAGCACTTCTTTTATTCATTAATTTATTTTATGATAATGTTCCACTTGCAAAAAAATAAAAGACAGTTTAAATTTATTGGTGTTGATCAAAATTAGTTTTAAGTTTAATTTATTCAGTAAAACATCAAGTCAATATAAAGAGATATATAAGATGTCCTATACAATGGGAAGACTGATATAAATAAAAACATAAAAGATGGTAGAAAAAAATGAAGTTTGGAAAACACTATCATTAAGTGATAAATATATTGGGAGCAAAATCTCAAAGATCTATTCTAAAGACACATTCAAAGACTGCAATGAAATTCTCTAGTTGTCTATGACAGTTGTCTCCACAACTCTGAGCATTTCACATAAGACTTCAGATTGGGCTTTGTTATGCGTGGAATGGTATCCTACATTCCAATTCAAGATAAAAGCCTTACCTGCCCCTCCTCCCAGTGTGACAATATTCAAAGAAAGGATGTCCAGGATGACAATTAAGGTGAAATGAGGTCACAAAATGGGGCTCTAATTCAGTAAGAATGGTGTCTTTGAGCCAGGAAAACAGTTCACTTGGATAGTGTGCAGTTTGTCATGTGTGTGGCCCAGGCTCGAGACTGGCTCCCACCACACTGAAGAAAGCTTCGGTGGGTATTGCAGTCTCTTTCACTTTCTCATTGTCTATATTTAAAAGTGTCTTTAAAAGACAAAGACACAGGAGAAGTATGAGCACAGAAAAGTGGGTGTATAAAGACCCAGTTAGAAGGCAGCCAACTGCAAGACAATGGAAAAGACCTCAGGAGAAAACGTACCTGTGCACACACCTTGGTCTCAGACTTCTAGCTTGCGGAACAGTGAGAAAACAAATGTCTGTTGTTCAAGCACTCGGTGTCTTTTGTTACGGTAGCCTGAGCAAACTAACGTTCTTACATGGGTGAAGGAAAGACATTTTTTTTTCAAAACTTTCTTTCCCTATTTAGGATTTCATTTGAACAACAGCAAAACAAACAAACAAACAAAAATCATTGTGTATCAGAGGTAACCACACAATTTCTTTTCTTTTTTTAAATATTTATTTATTTTCCTTTTTGTTGGCCTTGTTTTTTATTGTTGAAGCTATTATTGTTATTGTAATTGATGTTGTTGTTGTTATATAGGACAGAGAGAAATGGAGAGACGAGGGGAAGACAGAGAGGGTGAGAGAAAGATAGACATCTGCAGACCTGCTTTACCACTTGTGAAGTGATTCCAATGCAGGTAGGGAGCCTGGGGCTCAAACCAGGATCCTTATGCTGCCAGGTCCTTGCACTTCGTGCCAGGTTCCCTTAATCCACCTTGCTGCCACCCGACTCCCACTGCACAATTTCTAATCTCTTTAACTATGATAACCTAAGAATTGCACTGAGTGTCAGCTGGACTGGACATCATCAGGGCTATGCCTGAGAGTGATATTGTCTATGACAAATCCAAGGAGAAAGTTCTAGAAATGTGAACAATTGCAGCCTGGAAACGTTAACTGCTTTTTTTTTTTTTTTTTTTCAGGAAAAAAGTGTAGAAATTGCAACTTGCTTGCTTGTCCTTCTTTTTCTAAAACCAGTATTATCTACTCCTATAGTATTCTGCTGGCAACTTAAAAAAAAAAACAACAAAAAAAAACAAGCAGCTTTCTGCAGAAAGTTTTGAAAAAACCAGAGAGGAAGGCCCATCTTTTGGAGGAATCTCATAGGAAGAATGCTGAGCTCTGTGGAGGCCAGTGATGGGTTCTCGGAAGACCTCCGACCTCCTCAGGCCTCCTGAGGGCCACACTTCCTAGACCTGCATCATTTTCAACAGTTTCATCTTTACAAATGAACACTGGCTCCCCTGGAAGCAGCCCAGGTTGGCAGGGATTAAATCATTAGCAAAAATGTGATCCTTTTCACTTTTCTCTTGGCTAGGGTGAGAACCTCTACAGGACAAAATTCAGCTCCTCTTTCATTCCCCCTCCTGTTCCCCACTCCACTACATCTCAGCTCAGGGTGGTTCTTAAGCAAAAAAAAAAAAAAAAAGCACACCAATCACTGCCTACCACTATGGCTTTGGGGAGGAACCATATCCAGAGGCAGGTCCTATTCTAGCCCCACACAGTGACCACCTCATGAGCGATGCCTAGCTTAGTAACACCATGACTCAGTCTTTCCCAACATTCCCAACAGGTCAGAGCTGGGTCCTTCCTTACAGGAATTAATGAGAGCAGGATGCTGGGAATTTTGGCACTTGCAGATTACATTAAAGTTTCAAAATCCCATTTGTGGGTTTTACAAATGGAGCCACCACCATAAACCAATAGAGTGCACATGTTATCATGTACAAGGAGCTCCTGTTCAAACTCCCAGTCTCTGTCTTCAGGAGGGAAGCTTCTTGAGCAGTGATTCAGGGCTGCATCTCTCTCTCCCTCTCTGTCTCTCCCATTCTTTCATTCAGTAGAGCATGAAACTCTTAATCTCAGGGTCATGGGTTAGTGCCTCACACTGGGCACCATATATAGTAATTAAAAAGATTGGGAGTTGGACGGTTAAGCGCACATGGCGCCAAGCACAAGGACCAGCATAAGGATCCCGGTTCAAGCCCCCTGGCTCCCCACCTGCAGGGGAGTTGCTTCACAGGCGGGAAGCAGGTCTGCAGGTGCCTATCTTTCTCTCCTCCTCTCTGTCTTCCCTTCCTCTCTCCACTTCTCTCTGTCCTATCCAACAATGATGACATCATCAACAACAACAATAATAACAACAAGGGCAACAAAAGGGAATAAATAAATATTTAAAAAATTATAAGATTTATGTGACTTTGTCTAGGGTTTAAAGGAATGGGAGGTTTGTGACACTGCAGGTTATATAAGTACAGCAAAATAGGCAAAGGAACAAAGATCAGCTGGCTAGGCCTTATAGGCCCTGGGCCATGAGTTCTTAAGCTAGTTATCAGCACTCAACCACATGTGTTTGGATGCAGTGCAGGGGGCAGCATGGTGGGTCCTGGAGAGAAGGAGAGCAGGCAGGGGCAGCAGGAACAGAAAGAGCAGAAACAGAGCGAGCAGGAACCAAGAGCTCAGAAACGGAGAGACTTCTGCCAGATACTTGCTTAAGTAACTAAGAGGGATAAAGAACAGGAAAGCTATCAATGGAGGGGATTGGATATGGAGTTCTGGTGGTAGGAATTGTGTGAAATTGTACCCCTCCTATCTTATGGTCTTATCAATATTTCTATTTTATAAATTAAAAAATTTTAAAAAATTAAAAAGTCGGGCGGTACCTCAGCGGGTTAAGTGCACATGGCACAGAGCGTGAGCACTGGTGTAGGGATCCTGGTTCCAGCCCCTGTGAAGCAGGTCTGCAGATGTCTATCTTTCTCTCCCCATCTCTGTCTTCCTCTCCTCTCTCCGTTTCTCTCTGTCCTATTCAACAACAATGACATCAATAACAGCAATAATAGCTAGAACAAGGGCAAAAAAAAGGAATAAATTAATTAATTTTTAAAAAGACATTAAAAATAATTTTAAAAATTTTAAAAAGGGAAATTACTGTTTTCTATAAGGCCCCATGCTTTGGCATGGTTGAATAATTTGGGATGGCTATTTCACTCAGGTGTGTCTAATCAATCAAAATGTTTGGATCATTTTAAGCGGGCGGGGAGGGGGGGTTGTCTTTCAAATGACTGCCTCAGGATATATCACAGGGAAGAGTTAAAGACTGTGAATGAGGGGGGAAAAGGTAAAAAAAAAGAAGTAGAATCTCATATGAGGGATGGGAATCCTGATTGATTTCAAATCTCCTTTCATAAACACAGGTTCAGGTATCATAACTTGCTAGTCACAGAGATCCAGTCAGCCTGTGGCTCCCCCAGAAACATGTGTTCTCCCTGGAATAATCAGCTAGGTCTGGGTTACATTTTAGTACATGTCTGTTCACTCAAGCAGAAGCCTCTCTGCAGTAGTGGGTAGAGAGAGGTAAGAATCTTGGTTCTTAAAGAGTAATCTCTTCAAACCCTGTACAAAGAAGGTGGGCCAATGGGTTCTGCCACAAGAGCAGCTGAGAGCTGCTCAGAACTGAAAAGTAAAGGCAATGGGGACACACCAGGTAGAGCACAGCCATTACAGGTTCAAGCCCCGGTCCCCTTTCTGCATGGGAGAAGTTTCATAAGAGATGAAAATGGTGCTTCACATTCCTTTCTCTCTATCTTACCTCATCATCTCTTGTTGGGTAGTATGCCAGCTCCCCCTGGCTTCTGCTTAACCAAGCACCGGTATGCCTGTATAGGGATTGGTTTGATCCCATTCAAAGTGGTCTATTTACATAAATCACTTTTACATTTACATAAAGCACCACACTCCCTCCAGGGCATTAGTGGTTCAGTGGTAGAATTCTCCCCTGCTCCGCCCCCTCTCCTTGTCACACCCTGATTTTCACCAGTCACTTTTCTCTCCACCCTCTCTACATCACATCCTGTTTACACCCTACTTGGAAAGTATATAAGAACAACATTGTTCGTTTTGGTAGTGGTAAGTTGAAGTTGTAGTGTTAGGTTTAGCTTAGCTTGGCTTAGATTGTGCTGAGTCCTGCATGAATAAAGACATACTGCGTACAACCCAACCATGAGTCCCTGGTCATCTGTTACCCGCCCCGTGAAGCCAGCCTGTCGAAAACAACAATCTCTCAATTTTTCTGCCCTATCAAAATAAATGAATACATATATAAATGTTGTAAAGCAAAGGTAGTGAGTAACTCATAAGCTCACAGAATGGGATCTATAGACCTTCTCCTTATCCAGCATGCAGGCCTGCAAATTGGGATATTATCCAAAGGATTACAAAGTCAGGTGTGGACAGCAGAACCTCATCCCAACACATCTCTGCATGATGACTCTGCTGGAAGACTTAGCTCAGGTGGTATTACTCTGCCAAATGTCACCAATACTCTACTCCTTTCTTTTTTCCTTTCTTTTCTTTTTTTTTTTTTTTCCTCCCAGGGCTTTGTACCTGAGCAAATACACTGCTTCCAGAGGAATATCTTCCTTCCTTCTTTTCTTTCTTTCTTTCTTTCTTTCTCCTTTTCCTTCAGTATTATCGCTGGGGCTTAGCACCACAAATCCACTGCTCCTGTGGTCATTTTATTTTACAGGACAGAGAGAAATTGAGAGAGATAAGAGGGGAAGATAGAGTGGGGGAGACACCTGCAGATCTACTTCACTACTTGTGAAGCCATCCCCCTGCAGATGGAGAGCTGGGGGTTCAAACCAGGATCCTTATGCAGTTCCTTGTGCTATGTGTGCTTAACTGGTGCACCACAGCCTGGCCCCTAAGGAATATATATTTCTACCTCACAGAGAGAAAGAAGAGTAGAGAAATAGATCTAGGCTGGGGCGGGGTGAGAGTGTTTTTGCAGAAAACTGATAGATTTTACACATGTTTTAATAACTGTATTTACTATCAACTATTAATCCTTCCAATACACAAATAAAGGACACACTATAAAAAAGAAGACGACGAAGACGAAGAAGAAGAAGAAGAAGAAGAAGAAGAAGAAGAAGAGACAGGAAAGAAAGAAAGAAAGAAAGAAAGAAAGAAAGAAAGGGAGGAAAGGCACGACAGCATCAAAGCATCACAGCATCACTCCATCACTCATGGTGGTTCCCTTGATGGTATGCATGTGCTTCTTTGCGGTGCCAGAGGTTTGAGCTCAGGTCCTTGAGAGGGTGGCAAAATGAGCCAATTCCTGCTCCTCCCATATTCTTTTGTAAGGAAGAGATTATATCTCTGTAAAGTTTTTCTTTAGGATAAACTATCTTTCTGAGCAGTCAAGAAGAGATTTGTGGACTATAGATAACACAAACACAGGAACTTGCAAAAAAAAAAAAAGTAAATAAAACAAAAATGTAGCTAAACTGTCTCTAAGATTTTGTGAAAACTATGAAGGTTTTCCGGGAGTTGGGAAAACATAACTGTACTCCTGTCAACATATTTATAACATATGTATAACTCACTCTTAAATCACTAATATATATATATATATATATATATATATATATATATATTTCCAAGGACATTGGAAATGGAGATCATTTAACAAAACATATGCAAATACATAAACAAATAGATATGCTTATGTATTGATGCTAGCTGTAGTATATTCAGCTATTACATAGGGTTGTGTTCCTGCCCTAGGTATTTTATTTTAATTTTAGTTTTTAAATTTATTTATTTTTCCATCAGGGTTATCATTAGGACTGGGTGCCTGTACTGTTTCGTTGTTCATTTTTTTTTCTTTTTGATAGAAGATGAGATAAGGTGAAAGAGAGAGAGTGTAAGAGACAGAGAGAAAGAGAGACATATGCCACACTGCTCTACTACTTGTGAAGCTGCCCCCTGCAGGTGGGGACCGGAGCCTTCCAGCATGGAAGCATGTGCACTCTACTGACTGTGCTACCACCCCTATTCTACTGCATTTGTTATCAAACTCCCCCTTTCCAATTATGACATCAAATTGTCTGTTTCATGGCCCATCAGATAAATTACCCTACAATGAACTCATTCTTTCCCCCCTCCCTCAACCTACTCTCTTTCTTTTTTTTTTTTTTCTTTTTCCTCCTCCAGGGTTATTGCTGGGCTCCGTGCCTGCACCATGAATCCACCGCTCCTGGAGGCCATTTTTTCCCCCTTTTGTTGCCCTCGTTGTAGCTTCGTTGTGGTTATTATTATTGCCCTTGTTGATGCAATTCGTTGTCGGATAGGACAGAGAGAAATGGAGAGAGGAGGGGAAGACAGAGAAGGGGAGAGAAAGATAGACACCTGCAGACAAGCTTCACCGCCTGTGAAGTGACTCCCCTGCAGGTGGGGAGCCGGGGGCTCGAACCGGGACCCTTACGCCGGTCCCTGCGCTTTGCGCCACATGCGCTTAACCCACTGCGCCACCGCCCGACCCCCCCTACTCTCTTTCAAAACCCTCCGGGTGCTCTGTCATCCACACAGGCCAGATACTTGGAGACATCTTGCTTCCTTCTCTTGATTGTGCCTTGTAAATGCCTCTCCTATCTGTCCACTTAGTTCCATTCTTAGTCACACTCTCATTCTCTTTTTTGCATGTTTCCAGCTTTTCCTAAGTTATTTCTTTGCAGGCACTTTTGACTCTGTTTCATGTATATTTTTCTAAGCTTCTCTTGTACTGAACACCCCCGCCCTGTCCACTCTTGTTAGATCAGTGTATAAATGATATACCATGGAAAGCATGAGTTCAAAGTCTAGAGAATGGTACGTTGAGTTGAGACTTTATGAAATGCTGCATGAATGTAAACTTTATGATGAGTTTACATTTGTGAAACCATAATTTAATAGAATCACCAGAAGTTCTCTTGACCCCCTTTGTAGTCATATTTCGCCATCTTTCTTCACTCTCCTAGATCCTGCAGGATTCAACACATCTTCATTTTGTCACTATTGATAAGTTTATACTTCTTAGACCCGAACAGAAATGAATCCTCCAATCACATAAAAAAGCGCTTTGTTGAAATTCCCCCATATTCTCTTGTGTATCAATATTTTGATTGTTCTTATTTTGATGACTGAGCAATTTTCCATTATATGGATGCATGCATGGCAACTGAGTTATCAATTAAACTGTTGGTAAATATTTGGGTTGTTTTTCAGCTGTTTAACAGTTACAAATAAATGAAATAAGGCACCTATGAAAAATTGCTAAAAAGAGCTTTATAGACATGGATTTAATTCTTTTGGATAAATATCCAGATGAAGGATGGTCGATACATATGGTGGGGATAGGTTTAAGGTTTTTTTTAAATATTTCTTTATTTATTCCCTTTTGTTGCCATTGTTGTCTTTATTGTCATTGTAGCTATTGTTGTTGATGTCATTGTTGTTGGATAGGACAGAGAGACAGACAGAAATGGAAAGCGCAGGGAAAGACAGAGAGGAGGAGAGAAAGATAGACACCTGCAGACCTGCTTCACCGCCTGTGAAGGGAACCCCCTGCAGGTGGGGAGCTGGGGGCTCGAATCAGGATCTTCATGCTGGTCCTTGCGCTTTGTTCCACGTGCGTTCTACCCGCTGCACTACTGCCCAACTCCCAGGTTTAGGTTTTTAAGAAGCTGCAAACAATTTTCCAAAATTATTTTACCAACTCAAGCACCCAGTAACAACATATGAAAGGTTCAATGGCTAAATATTCTTAGTAATACTTAGATGTACTTAGTAGTTATTACCTACTATGTGGTAATAACTTAACTTGGTTATAATTTGATTTCTCTAATACCTAGTGTTAAACATCGCTTCTACGCTGACTTGAATATCTCTTTGTCATTACTGTTTGCTTCGATTTTCTACCCACATTTTATTTAGATGTTTAATTTTTTCTTATGAAGTTGTGA
The DNA here is from genome assembly GCF_950295315.1 of Erinaceus europaeus. Lineage (NCBI taxonomy): Eukaryota > Metazoa > Chordata > Mammalia > Eulipotyphla > Erinaceidae > Erinaceus > Erinaceus europaeus. The sequence goes on from NC_080163.1 coordinate 158,947,646, forward strand.
GATTCAAGTACTCTATTTATTTTGCTTTTCAGAAGTCTGTGTAGACCTAGTATGATATTTACCCCATTTATTTCCCCCTAAATTCTTTGGAAGAATTCACTAGAGAAACCATCTTTGCCTAGAGCTCTCTTTGTTAGAAGGGTTTTACTGATTTGCCTCCAGGATTATCACTGGGGCTAGGTTCCTGCATGTTGACTCCACAGCTCCCAGCAACCACTCTCCCCTTCCTTTTCTCTCTTTCTCTCTCTCTCTCTCTCTCTCTCTCCTTTTTTCTTTTCTTGTACCTTTCTTTCTTCCTTTATGGATAGAGAATGAAAGATGGAGACAGAGTAGGGAAGAGAAGGGGTGGGGAGAAGGAGGAGAAAGAGGAAAAGGAAGAGGAGAGAGAGAGGAGACCCTATATAGCACTAATCCACTCCTCCACAAGTATGGACTGTAGGTTTACACCTGAGTCTTTGTGCATAGTAACATGTACACTCCACTGGGATAGTCACCATTCTTACTCTGCTAGTCAGATTGTTAACAAAAACTTCAACTATTTTTTTAAAAATTGTCACCAGGGTTATTGCTGCGGTTATTACCAGCACTAGGAATCCACCATGTCTGGCAACCATTCCTGGCAACCATTCCTCACTACCACCCACTTTTTTTTTTTTTTGCTTTTGCTTATTTCTATTTTTATTTTGACAGAATAGAGAGAAATTGAGAGGAGAGGAGGAGACAGAAAAGAAGAAGACAGGCACCAGTGAACTGTTTCACTGCTTGAACTATTTCCCCTGCCCTCTTTTTCCTGATACTGGTAGTCTGTGCCTTCTCTCTTTCTGTCCTGGCTAGCTGGCTTCAACATTTCTTAATTATGAGGCTGGGTAGTGGTGTACCTGGTAGACTGCACATGTAGCAGTGTGGAAGGACCTGGGCTCAAGCCTCTGGCCCTCTCCTGCAAGGGGTAAACTTCACAACTGATGAAAAATTGCTGCAGGTGTCTCTCTTTCTCTCTCCCTTTATATCTCCCCTTCTCTTCCAGTTTCTCTCTGTATCTGTCCTAAGTAAATAAATATTAAAAAATAAATATTTATCAGGTATATTCATCTTGAAAAGAGCTATTTTTACTTTATTAATTTTCTTCTGCTTATGTTAGGGTTTTGTTTCATTTATTTTTCTCTGATCTTTATTTTGCAGAGTTTATTAACTACAGATGTGATTTACTCTCCTTTTTTTCTAGTTTCTAATTGTGGCAACAGAGTCACTGAGTTAAGATCTCTTTTATTTTCTAATAAAAATATTCACTGCTGTACATTTCCTTCTATACAGTGAAAGCCAGACTTAAGGAGAAGTCTAATAATATGGAACTAAGAAGAATGAGGAAGAAAGATTTCTGATCTTACTATGTCAGCACCTGAATGAAGATACCCCTGAAGCCACATACCCCTGGAGTTTTTTAATCATTCTGTGTTTTAAAGCTAATTTACACTGAGTTTTCTTATATGTAAATTAATGAATCCTGTCTTAAGCAAAAAAAACTGAAATCAAGACACAGGGAACCAACTTTCATCATGGGTGAACACATGAACAAAGCACTACATGAGGCACTTGCTGTTTATATTCCTATATAGTCTTCATAATTCATCTGTAACGTTGTTATTATTGACTTTATTTCATGGAAGAGGAAGGCCAGAGCCAGAGTGAAGTGACTTGCCAAGACCACACAGCAAGAGAGTTAAAAATGTGAACCTAGATTGGTCCTCCTACTCTTGTCTACTACCCTTCACTACCTAGTAGGAAGTCTACAGGAGAAAAAAAATATCCACTGATACCCAGCTCACCAGCCTAGGAAGACTCAAGTCAATACAACTTCCTGCAATAGGTATAACCTTGGGAGAAGTCAAGAATGCCTTCTGTATTCCAAGTTTTTTTTTTTAATTTATTTCTTTATTGGGGAATAAATGTTTTACATTCAACAGTAAATACAATAGTTTGTACATGCATAACATTCCCCAGTTTCCCATTTAACAATACAACCCCCACTATGTCATTTATCATCCTTCCCAAGTTTTAATTTGTAAGAGTTTATGCATTAGCTCATAATTCTCTGAACCTAACCCACTTCAGTCCCAGTGTGCAGACTATTTGCACTGCAGGTTAGTAGGAAATCTGGTTAGCAGATAAACCATAGTCTACTAGATAGCAATAGAATATGGACGTCCACTTGGCATTATACATGAACTTGTTGGGAAGATTCAGAGCTTCCATCCTCTGAGGAATTTCAGCCCTGATGAGTCAACACAGGTGCTCACAATGAGGTAACTAATCTTGCCCACATGTGTGAAGGGGTGAAGCTACTACAAATGGAAGGGAGCCATAAATGATCCTGGGTCCATACTCCCAGAGGGATAAAGAATAAGAAAGCTTTCAAGGGATGAGGTGGAATACTAAACTCTGTAGGTGGGGATTGTGTCGAACTCTACCTAGTCTTATCCTATCATTATTATGTCGATATTATTATGGTGATCATTATTAAATCAATAAAAGAAAAACTTACTGCTGTTCTCCTTCTGGGAAAAAGATACTGACACCATTCATTATTCTTATTACTCTTCTGGAAGCTTCCACCACTGGTTGCTTCCTCTTCCTCCAATATGGCAATCAGCTCTGATTTTAGTAGTGGGAAAGCCCTCAGCTCTTAGCAGCATTACAGCTCAACTGCCTTTTGTTTGGAGGAAACTAGGCTGGAGAGATGGAAAAGTGGGAGCTGGGCGGGGCAAGGGTGTTAACTGCACATAGTAGGAGCACAAGGACCCACTCAAGGATCTGGGTTCGAGCTCCTGGCTAACCACCTGCATGGGTAATGCTTCACAAGCAGTGAAGCAGTTGTGCAGGGTCCTCTTTTTCACTCCCTCTATTCTCTCAGTTTTTCTCTGTGCTATCCAATACAACAGCGGGGGCAGGGGGGAGCTTCCGTTCTGTAGTTGGGGACTGAGGGCTTGAACCCAGGTCCTATGGTGAGTAATTTGTGTACTCAACTAAGTGTGCTACTGCCCAGCCCACATTTTTTTTTGTTTTTAAAAATCAATGATATTACTTTCATATAAAAATAATTAATGAATTTTTTATCAGACCACTGCTCTACTATAGCTTATGGTGGTACTAGGGATTGAACCTAAGACCTTTGGTGCTTCAAGCATGGAAACCTTTTTGTATAACCATGATGCTATCACCTAGCCCTGTCATTCTAAAACCCTGGAGGAAAATGAGGCCAACAGAAGGAATATAATTCAGTCCCTGAATGACAGTATGAAGTGTTTCACCACTGTCTGCCTCTTACTGGATTTCATCTGACAGAGAAATGTATTTCTGTTGTGTTAAGCTTCAAAGATGCTGGTGTTCCCCCTGATTTAGCAAAGCATACTGCCTTTCCTTACATAAGGGTGATGGGTGTGTGGGGGTGCGGTGGGGGAGTGGAATACTTGCTAGTGAAGTGGCTCACACCTGCCAGTCACCTCCAAACAGCTCTGAGGCAAATAATTACAATAGTCATATGGCACTGCTCCCCAGATTCTTGGCTGGGTCACCACTGGTTTTTATGCATTTCAAATATGGAACAATTCAGCTGAGAGCCTGTGTGGCTTATGAAATGTGCCTAGCACAGCACTCTGCCCATGTGACCTATCACACTGGCATGCAAAGAATCCCAGAGCTGGGATTGATTTTCTAATGCCTGGATGTCATATTCTTATCAATATGGTTCTAAACTCTGCACTGGAAAACCAATAGCATAACAGACATCTGTAAACTTGTCGCTATTGGTCCATAGTTAAAAAAAATAAAATAAAATAAACAATAAGTAACAGTGCTTGTTTAAAACCCTTGTATCACTACCCCTATTTTTAGGGCAAATCCAGAGATCTTCATCCATTCCATCATCTCAAAAAGGTAGGTTTGAAACACACTGAGGGAGAAGTGTATGCTGAGGTGAAAGTTGCCCAAGTTTCTAAAGACAATAGCACTAGAGGTGGCACAGTGGCTAGAGCTTTGGGCTTTAACACATGAGGTTGTGAGTTTGATCCCCAGCACTGCATGTGTGAGAGGGATCTCTTTCTCTCTTTCTCTCTCTGTCTCTCTCTCTCTCTCCTCTGTCTCTCATAAATAAGTACATTTTTAAAGGTTCTGAAGATAGAATTTAAATATGTAGATAGACAATAGAAAAAAAGCTCACCTCAATCGTGCACCTGCTTTATTATGCACACAACCTGAATTCAAGTTCAGCCCCTTGCAACACTGGAAGAAGTTTTGGTCTTATAGTAGCTTTCCCTCTCTCCCTGTCTCTCTATCTGAAAAAAAAAAAAAAAAAAGCCAGCTCAGAACAATGAAGCTCCAGACCACACACACACACACACACACACACACACACACACACACACACACACACGCATGCAGAGTTTTGACTAAACAACTGGTATCTGAGAGGGAAGCATGAAAGTAGAGGGAATCTTTTTCCCGAGGACATTATCTATAGACACCAGAGTGTTGAATGGACAGGCTCATCTGGAAAGACATCTATCTGCCGGAACAGGTGTGTCAAGAAGAAAGTTGATGAGAATGATGTATATTCTCCATCATGTGGCCCATATGTATCAATTGATGATATTCCTATCTTTATCTTAGAGGAAAGGCAGTGATGACCTTGGTGATGGTAATGATGGGAAGTGTCACCTTTCCAGGGAAGCTTTCCCTCCTTACACCCAGTGGTGAGACTGTCATGTCTTACATGAGTTATACATCCTTGTTGACTAGCTGGGTATTGCCTACTCTCTGCTTGTGTGTGAGCTTCCTGCCTGGAATATGGAAGACTCGCCAGGGCCTTCTGTAATCCTGTTTATTTACTCTCTCTTCCCTTCTCCTTCTCCTGATCTTGATCCTCATCCTTCTTTTCCACCTTCTTCTTCTTCCTCCCCCTCCCCCCTGCCACCTCTCTCTCTCTCTCTCTGGCATGTAGTTAGTGTTCAACCATAATTTGCTGAATGGAATGCAAGGGGAATGAATTATTAAATATGTAGAAAGAGGAGGTTACTCTTTAACAGCCTTTTAAACAACATTCTCTCTTTTTTTTAAACAATATTCTCAATATCCCTCTCTTCTCCCTCTTCCCCTTCTTTCCCCTTTCTCTCCCTCTTCCCCCTCTAATTAACATTAAGGTTAACACCCCACACAGAACCTTTCACCTCTTGAGATCCTGGGCTTCTTCCCCCACCAGAACCATACTAGTTGGCAGAGATCAGGTCTACACTTCTCGATTAGTCTAAAGGATTTTCAGAGAGTCTCTGTGTGTGTGTGTGTGTGTGTGTGTGTGTGTGTTCTTCAAGGAAAGCAATACTGCCATTCTGTCCCCATTATACAATTATGACAATGAATATTATTTTAAATACTCAATTCCCCCAAGTTCTGGTATGCACCCATCTCTCCTGCCTTCTGACTTTAAGAATCATTCTTGCAGTTCAACTCTGAACCCTTTTACAGCTTTGAATTGTGCGAGCCGGGCCCTTGCCAACATTTGGTCAGGGGCAGAGCGGCGACCAGAGGGATTTAAAGCACATATAAGGCAGCTTTGTTCTTAAGCTGGTAACTGTGCCAGTGTGGATCTGGAGAGGGTTTGTGGTCAGATTTTGATTATTTGCTAGTTTTGGCAACTGTCGAAATGTTAGATCTCATATTGTTTCTATCATTTTTTACAGTTTCTCCTTTAACTCTTTGCTGACAGAAGGCTTCAGACACGCATCAAGATTCGGGCATGATTGAAAACAGAAGAAGCAATCACATCTCCCTTCAAACTTCAGGCTTACCTGGCAGGATCTGACTCCAGGCTATTGGAGAATATTCAACCTCCATTGTATATCAGCACTGTGTATGTACTCAGAAGTTCACAACAAGAGCTTTGTTGTTGTTGTTGTTTTATTTTGCTTTTGCATCTAAAGATGAGAGAGAATTAAAATCTCCACAGGTGGAACCATTGAATGAAAATGCATTGGCTTTACAAATTTCTTCTCATTCAACATTTTTGATGTGTTTGTTTGCCACCAGGGTTAGTGCTAAGGCTCAATGTCCTCAGGACTCCACCACTCCCAGCAGGCTTTTTTTTTTTTTTTTGGTTTGTTTATTTTTTACTTTTTTTCTTTCTTTTTTTTTCCAGTTTTTAATTTATAAAAAGGAAACATTGATAAAACCATACGATAAGAGGGGTACAACTTTGCACAATTCCCACCACCAGAAGTCCGTATCCCATCCCCTCCCTTGATAGCTTTCCTATTCTTTAACCCTCTGGTAGTATGGCCAAGGTCATTGTGGGATGCAGAAGGTGGAAGGTCTGGCTTCTGTAATTGCTTCCCCGCTGAACATGGGCATTAACAGGTCAATCCATACTCCCAGCCTGTCTCTCTCTTTCCCTAGTGGGGAAGGACTCTGGGGAATCAAAGCTCCAAGGCACATTGGTGGGGTTGTCTGTCCAGGGAAGTCTGGTCGCATCCTGCTAGCATTTGGAACCTGGTGGCTGAAAAGAGAGTTAATATACAAAGCCAAACAAATTGTTGACTAATCATGAAGCTAAAGGCTGTAACAGTGCAGATGAAGAGTTGGGGGGGAGGGTATCTCCATTTTGTAGATAACTAGTAGGCATATTTTAGTTATATTTCAAAGGGCCTGTAGCTATACTAGTGTTTGTTGTTGTGGTGGTTGTTTTGCCTGAGCCTGAAATCTGATATGCAGGTGGATCCAAGTTATTGTCTGGGGAGATGATGTCATGGCTGGTAAAAGGACCAGAAAGCAGAAAGCTGAACCAGGGAAGAGAGTAGCTCCCTAATATGGGAAAGGGGTATAAATATTGTTGACTGTAAACCCCATCAATTTGATGTGATCTGGGACCCATATGTGGCAGCCTGAGACGTGAACCTAAGTCTTCAACCTGAGTCCTTAAGCATGGTAACATGTGCACTCTACCAGGTGAGTCCCCTGCTGGCCTCAGCATTTGATATTTCTTACACTCCTGACTTGATCTCTTTCTTTCTAAATTGTCATGCATTTCCCAAGATTGGAACTGCGAGATAGCTCATCTGGTTAGAGTACCAACTTGCATGCCTGAGGTTCCAGAGGGCATAGGTTTTGTCCCTGCCACCACATTATTCTAGAGCTAAGCAGTGCTCTGTTTACCTGTCTCTCTTCCTCCTTCCTTCTCTTTCTCCCTCACTTGCACATCTGTCTGTCTGTCTGTCTGTCTGTCTGTCTATCTATCTATCATCTCCAAGATATTTACCAATCAGCCTCCTGTCATCTGTTTTGACAAAGGTCATCTGTCTTGCCTGCCCAGACGCTTCCATCTTGAAGCAGTTTAGTTTACTCATCTCAAACCTCCACCTGTAAGAATTATTTATTTATATCAGGGTATGTTTAGGTCTGGCTTAAGGTAATGAAAGTGGTACAAGGGATTGAACCTGAGGCTTTGATGCCTCAGGCATGAATGACTTTTTGCTTAACCATGATGCTCTCTATTCCATTCTGCAGGAACTTTTGAGGAACTTTCACCTGCACACGATCACCACCCACCACCACCTCTGCCCAAAGTGTGTTAAAGCTGATTCTCTGCAACTGTGGAAGTGAATGAAGACATCTCAGTTTTGTCGTGTAACCTTAAGAAGGTTGAGCAAGAGGCTGTGTCACCTATGGGTCCTCAACCTGACTACCCCATGAGATCATGTCATACCCTCCCCTTGGCTCAGAGATGAACCCAGAGGCTCACTTGCAAAGAAAAGTTAGCATATACTGTGAAAGCAATGAGCTGGCATTTCCAAGATTGAATTGGTAAAAATCTCTGACTACCACATCTCTTATTTGCTTTCTCTCCCTTTGTCTTCCTGGAGGAGGCAAGCTGCTATGTTGTAGAGAAATTTAAGTCCCCAGGTCAACCAGCAGCCAGTGAGGACCCAGGACTTGCCAACATAACATCATTCCCAAGCCCATTTTTGAGATAATAACACATGCCAGCTCTCTCTTATTCACTGATTTCAGTCCTGGGGGAAACATCAGTCAGAGGCAGCTAACTAAGCTACTATCAGATTTTTGGATTCCACCCCAAGAACTATAGGCATAGAGGATCAGTAGAATAACTCAGCTAGGTAGTGCACCTGCTTTGCCACATGAGCTACAGGTTCAAGCTCAGCCCCTACCTACCTCTTGGTGGATGTTCAAGTGTTGTGATATCTTACCTTCTTCCTTTTTATCTACAAAAGAAGAATCTAGAATGGAGAAGCCCAGTCAATGATGAAAAATAAATAAATAAATAATAAACAAAAGATCATAAGTGGTTTTGTTTGAAACCATGAAATGTTGGAGTAATTTGCTATGCAGCAACAGATCAACTAATATCAATTTCTTACAGCTATTGCAGAAAACTTCTGTGCACCTCACTCAGTTTTATATATTGTTCAGATAAATTAAATAATTTGAGAAATTTATTTATTTTTTTATTTACTTATTGCCACCAAAGTGGGCTATTTCTGGGTCTTGATGTCTGTATGACTCTACCATCCCCAGTGGCTAACTTTGGGGGGGTGAGAGAGAGAGAGAGAAGACACCTGCAACACTGCTTGTGAAGCTTCCCCATCTGCAGGTGGGCAGCAGGAGCTTGGACCTGTGGCCTTGTGCATGGTTAGGTATGCATTCTGTGGGATCTTCTTCTAGCATTTGCCCTTCTTCTGTAGCCAGTCAACAGCGTCAGGTTGAGCCTGATGTAAAGTTTCGAGACCTCCTTTGAATCTGGAGAGGTGGCAGTCGTTGACTATGTGGGTCATAGTCTGTCTGTAGCCACAGGGGCAGTTCGGGTCGTCTCTGGCTCCCCAGCGATGGAACATAGCAGCGCACCGGCCATGGCCTGTTCGATAGCGATTGAGGAGGGCCCAATCATAACGTGCTAGGTCAAAGCCGGGTTGACGCTTGCAGGGGTCTGTGATGAGGTGTTGATGAACCATCACTGGCCCCAAAGTTTTATTTTTAAAATTGGAGAATGATAGTGTCATGTCCTCCTCCTCCTCCTCCCCTGGCTCCTCTGAGGGGTGGTAGCCCTATTCTCCTCACAGAAGGCATTCAATCAGTGCTGTGCAGGGTGGGTTTCCTCTGGACTTTTCCATTACATTTCTTGTTTTATTACAGAAAGCTTTTTTAAAAAAAATTTTTCACTAAAAGTTGAGAACCACCCCCCCAAGAGTTTAAAGACTTCCTACTGCAAGCTTTATCCCTGAGAGATTTACTTTCAGTAAATGTTTCTTTTTTAGCAAAATCTTAGCTTTCAGTCAATGTTTTCCTCCCCTAAGTGGTCCAACCTGGGAGACAGGTGATATCAGGGCCCCTTGTCACTCTGGATGATCTTTTTTACCCACTCTGTTTCAGGGCAGTCCTAACTACTGGAGCAAAAGTCCAAATAGGAAGGAAAGAAAGGAAGAAAGAAAGAAAGAAAGAAAGAAAGAAAGAGAGAAAGGAAGAAAGGAAGAAAGAGGATAAAGGAAGAGAGAAAGAAAGGGAGAAAGAAATAATGAAAGAAAAATAGGAAAGAGGAGAAAGATGGGAAGGGTAGGAAGGGGGAGGTAAAGGGAGGGAGCATAGAGGGAGGGGGAAAAGGGAGGAGAGGAGAGGAGAGGAGAGGACAGGAGAGGAGAGGAGGGGGAGAAGAAAGGAGAGGAGAGGACAGGAAAGGAGAGGAGAGGAGAGGAGAGGAGAGGAGAGGAGAGGAGAGGGGAGGGGAGGGGAGGGGAGGGGAGGGGAGGGGAGGGGAGGGGAGGGGAGGGGAGGAGAGGAGAGGAGAGGAGAGGAGAGGAGAGGAGAGGAGAGGAGAGGAGAGGAGAGGAGAGGAGAGGAGAGGAGAGGAGAGGAGAGACTATTGGCAGTGACTGGGTTTGTGCTGGACTACACACTGGCACTAAATATAGTCTGAGAAAATTGACAGACAAATAATATAAATGAACAGACTCTATTTGCTGTAGCTTTAGCAGAAATGATCTGATTCTGGAATCTTACTATGATTAGCATAGAACTAGCTCTCACTCAGGTCTCTGGAGCCACACCAGGCTGGGCTAGAATCTGCACTCCAGTCCTAGTTGTCGCATAGTTGAACAAGTAGGCTCTCTATGGGTTGAACTATTTTCAAAGAACTAGAACATGGCAAAAACACTTAATGCCAGAATGTGATTGAAAAGTATCAGAAGCCTCTTTGGTTCAGAAGTGGCATGAAAGTAATGGTTTTTTGTTTGTTTGTTTTTAAATAATGTTCAGAAGTAAAATGACATAAAATGTCCAATTTATAAAATATTGACTGTATCACATGTATTACAATTGATGGTGCTTAATACTTATTTATAAGGCACAAAACTCCGGTAACTGAAATACACTGATTTTTTTTAAAGTGCCAAATATCCTTGAAAAGGATGGAAAGATCATTCATTGATTGAATCCCACTGTGCATCATCCATTTATTACTTTTTTGTCACGAGCCTCTACTAGAAACTGTTTACTTAATTGCTTATTTGTGTCCGCCTCCCTAACACAAACCATACTCATAGACTCACATACTGAATATCAGCCCCATAAAGAGAGAGAGAGAGAGAGACAATGAAGATCCAAGGCCTTTCACATGTGCATTCCTCCAACTTCAGGCCAACTTTTTCATTAAAAAAAAAAAAATGGTGTATGTGTATGGTGGTGGGAGTGTGGTGATGGTAGCGCCTAGTTGAATGCACATGTTGCAATGCACAAAGACCCAGGTTCAAGCCTTCAGTCTCCACCTATAGGAAGGAAGCTTTGTGAGTAGTGAAGCAGTTTTGGAAGTGTCTTTCTGTTTCTCTCCTTCTCTGCCTCCCTTTCCTCTGGATTTCTGGCTGTCTTTATCCAATAAAAAAATAAATGTATAATGAAAAAACTAAAAAAAAAAATTTTAGAGAGTACTAATCCACTATCCTAGTGTACACTGGTGCTCTGGTGTAGTATTAGGGCTTGAATCTGACTTTGTGCATGGTCAGGCTTGAGCTGAAACTATCTACTGGCCCTCAGTTCTATTCCTTACTTTTCTCCAGGCCTGTGTACAAGCCTGCCATTCTGTGAGCATGCAAATGAAAGTATATTGTATCTGGGTAAGATATGTCATAAATAGCCTCATAAATATTTGTTGAAAGTTTTTCTGTTGAATCTTTAGTCACTATCAGGCCACCCCATCAGCTGGGGCCCTAGTCGGGAAGTCCTGAGATTCCCAAACAGACATGATGGGCCTAGACCTCGAATAAATCCTGATCTCCTTTGTTACCGGTCATCTCTATCAGGAACAACAAAATAGACCACTTTGTGGGCTCCCATAGGACCTTGCCCTCAACTTGGATCAACAACAGTAGAGAATGTTCCATCTTCCAAAGCAAGGTTGGACAACATACTCTATGCTACACCTGAGGAAGATGGGTCAATATTGGGGCATCCTGGAATGTTCCTACTCATGACCACAGAATGTGAGCTCAGATCTACAGGGATGCAGAAGTCACATAGGCTCTTAAGCTGAATATGGTCCCCAGACCACATCAAATCAGTGGGGTTTACAGTCAACAATATATCCCTTTCCCATATTAGGGAGCTACTCACTTCCCTGATCCAGCTTTCTGGTCCTTCTGTCAGCCATGACATCATCTTCCCAGACAATAAGTTGGATCCACCTGCATATCAGATTTCAGGCTCAGGGAAAAAAACAAACAAACAAGTATGTCCACAGGCCCTTTGGAATATAACTAAAATATGACTACTAGTTATCTACAAAATGGAGGACGCCCCCCCCCCCCCCCCCGCCCAACTCTTCATCTGCACTGTTATAGCCTTTAGGTTCATGATTAGTCAACAATTTGTTTGGCTTTGTATGTTAACTCTCTTTTCAGCCACCAGGTTCCGATGGCAGGATGCGACCAGACTTCCCTGGACAGACAACCTCACCAATATGTCCTGGAGCTCCGCTTCCCCAGAGTCCCACCCCACTAGGGAAAGAGAGAGGCAGGCTGGGAGTATGGGTTGACCTGTCAGTGCCCATGTTCAATGGGGAAGCAATTACAGAAGCCAGACCTTCCACCTTCTGCATCCCACAGTGACCTTGGGTCCATACTCCCAGAGGGTTAAAGAATAGGAAAGCTATCAGGGGAGGGGATGGGATACGGACTTCTAGTGGTGGGAATTAAGTGGAGTTGTACCCCTCTTATCCTATGGTTTGTCAATGTTTCCTTTTTATAAGTGAAAAAAAAAAGAAAGTCTTTCTGTATAACCATTATGTCCTTCATCCCAACCCCCTTTCTTTCTCCCTTCCTTCCTTTCTCTCTTTTCTTCCTTGCTTCCTTCCTTCCTTCCTTCTTTCCTCCCTCCTTTCTTTCTTTTTCTCTTTTGTCTATTTTATTGTTAAATAAACAATAAACACCAGAGTTATCACTAGGACTCAATGCCAGCACTACAAATCCACTGCTCCCAGTGGTCCTCCTGCTCCTCTTCCTTCTTCTCCTCCTCCTCCATCTTCCTTTCTTTTAATTTTGTCAGATATCACAGAGAGAAATTGGAGGGGAGGGAGATGGAGAAACAAAGATAGCTGCAGATTTGTTACACTGCTTGTGAGGTGTTCTCCAGGAAAGTGGGGAGCTGGGGCTTGAGCCCAGGTCCTTTTTCACATAATAGCATATGGGTGTGCCATTATCTAGCCCTTCCTTCTTTCCTTCCTTCCTTCCTCCCATCCTTCCTTCCTTCCTTCCTTCCTTCCTTCCTTTTCTTTCTTCCTTCCTTTTTTCTTCCTTCCTTCCTTCCTTCCTTCCTTCCTTCCTTCCTTCCTTCCTTCCTTCCTTCCTTGCCCTGAGGAGTGAACTCAGGGTCTTGCACATTCAGGATATTGTTGAGCAGCCTTCTATTCCAAATGTTCTTTTTCCTTTATTTTTTTAGGGGGGGGGGGCAGGGACAGGAGAGGGCAAGATAGGAAAAGAGGAGAGTAAGTGCAGCAGCACTCTACTGCCCTGGAGCTCCCATGTGGTGCTGGGCCTTGAACTCAGAGCCTCATTCAGGACAGGGTGTGCACTCTCCTAGATGAGTACTTTTAGCCCCCATCAACCCTTCTCTCTTTCTCTCTCCCTCCCTCCCTTCCTTCCTTCTTGCCTTCCTCCTTTCCATTCTTTCTTTCAAGATATGCATTTTTTATATTTATTTATTTATTTATTTATTTTCCTATTTGTTGCCCTTGTTTTTATTGTTGCTGTTGTTATTGATGTCGTTGTTGTTGGATAGGACAGAGAGAAATAGAGAGAGGAGGAGGGGACAGAGAGGGGGAGAGAAAGATAGACACCTGCAGACCTGCTTCACCGCCTGTGGAGCGACTCCCCTGCAGGTGGGGAGCCAAGGGTTCCAGCCGGGTTCCTTACACTGGTCCTTGCCCTTTGTGCCACCTGCACTTAACCACTGTGTTACCGCCCAACTTCCCCCATTCTTTCTTTCAGAAGGAAATACTCCTTGAGGGTGTGGGAGGGATGGTGAAGTGGGGTTCCTGGTTTCGTGGAGGCCCCTATGGTGACAGTATTGGGGGATGACTAAGACACATGGCCCCAGAGTCGGACTTGGGACTGCAGGGATGTTTAACAAGGAGGGCAGGGTGGAGGTGCAGAAGCCTGGCCAGATCTATCCCTCCAAGCAAAGCCCAAAGTACTTTCCTAGAGACCTCACAGCTCCCAGATGCAGACCCTGTGCCAGTTAATAAATGAGATCTGACAAGACTTTAATCTGAAGTGGCATTTCCCTCTAAGGTTCCTCTCAATCTTAAGTGGAGCCACAGATAACAGGAGGGAAATAGAAGGAAATATTGTGAAACTGAGGAGACTGCCCTTGTTAGCAGCTGGGGGTGTGGGGGGGGTATAGAAAAAAGAGTTTTTTTGGCATTCATTTTAAATTACCTAAGTCTTCAGATTTAAGCTCAATTTGCTGCAAGAATTGTATCCAAATCTGGGATAACTCCATTCCTTTTATTCAGGTTCAATTTTTCTCCTTCTGGTTTTTATTTTTAGCAGTGCCTCAATTATTTTAAGATGATAATAATCATCAGACTTTTTTTTTTATTTTTCAATTCATGTAGAACGAGGCCAACAGTTCTTTTTCAAAGTCTTCAAGAACCCAAACTTTCGCAGTCCCACATTCTGCTCCCAAGACATTAAGTCTAATTAAACTAATCAAACCCATGCCTGGTTGTAAGAATAAAACGTACTAAGGAACAAGACAACTCTATGAGAAACAGATATTATACAATGAAAATAAAATGAATTCTCCAGACTTCTTTAACTACTGTTCCATTAAATACACTTATTTTTTGAATGAGCTTTGATCTTTTTTTTTTTCATTTCGTCGACCAAGATGTTGTCATTAGAGGAATGAATTGTTTCCTTTAGGTTGACCTCATTCATATTCCATACCAAGAGCCAATCCTATTACAACTGCAATTGAGCATAATCCAATTACAATTTTTATTTCAAAATATAACATGATCCCCTGCACTTGAGAACCAAATGTACTCCGCAGTTGGCAAGCCATGCAGAGAGTCCCATTTGCATGAGTCAGAAAACCTATAGGCTGGTTTGCAGAAACTGAATTCTGACAGCTAGAAAGATGGAAAGATTAGCCAAGCAGGGTCCTTGCACTAAGAACCTCTGGCTCAGGTGTCAGAGGGCATCCTGGACCAGGTGGATAAGACTTGGCTCTGAACCCTCCCTAAATATCTAAATATCTCCATATATATATATATCTAAATATCTCCATATATATATATATTCACTTCTTTTTCTTTTATTAGTAATTTAATATTGATTTACAAAATTACATGTCAACAGGGATGTAATTCCACACCATTCCCACCACCACAGTTCTGAATCTCCAGTCCCTTCATTGCAAGCCACAGCAGTTCTCCTAAGGTTGCAGACATGGGCTATCATCTCTACAACTATCAGTCTACATTCATACATAATTGCCCCCTTTTTCTTCCAGGTCTAGTCCTCTCTTCCCCTCTGAGCCACACACAACCCTATGACTATATCTAAATGTCCCTCTCCTTTTTCTCCTCTCTCTCTGGGTCCTGATGGAGCTGGAGTTCAGAACCTTCTTATCCTCTTCCTCCTATCAATTCTCCCCCACTGTGAGTATGGATCAAAATTGTTTTGGGGGTGCAGAAGGTAGAAATTCTGGCTTCTGTGATCTGGGAGGTGTCTCAGTGGATAAAATATTAGACTCTTAAGTATGAGGTCCTGAGTTTGATCCCCTGCAGCACATGTACCAGAGTGATGTCTGGTTCTCTCTCTCTCTCCCTCTCTCTCTCTCTCTCTCTCTCTCTCTCCCTCTCTCCCTCCCTATCTTTCTCATTAGTAAATAATTAAAAAAATTTTTTTAAATGTCCTGGCTTCTATAATTGCTTCTCTGCTGGACAATGGGCATTGGAAAGTAGATCCATACCCCTAGCTCTTTCCCTAGTAGGCTACAGCTCTGGAAAGGTGAGGTTCCAGGAGGATACATTAGTAAAGTCATCTACCCAGTGAAGTCAGGATAGTCATGGTAGTGTCTGCAACTTGGTGTCTGGAAGGTGGCAAGATATAAAGTGAGACAAAATGGTTAATGAACACGAACCAAAAAGTAGGAACAGAGCAGATGATATTAGGTATCTTGGGGTGAAAAGATGCTAGGAAGTCTGTTTTCTATATCTAGGCACGTTTCTAGGGACCCATGACTATGGTATTTTTTGCTTGAGTTGGAGAGCTAATGTGAACTTGGATAATGATATTGTCTGAGAAAATAGTGGTAGAGTGGTAAAAAGGGCTAGAAAGTTTAATGAGGACAGAGAGTAGCTCCTATTCAGCTCATGGTCACAGTTGAGAACCATAAGCCAGAGCTGAACAGTGCTCTGGTAAAAAAAACAGAAAAACAAACAAAAGAAACTAAGAAATTCAAATGATTCTCCATTCCACACCCAAATGCAGCACACTTTAGGAATATTTATATCTCACTAGATCTTTTTATATGAATATGTATAAAGTTTTTAATTTATTCTTTATGTTTTGGGGTTTTTTGTTTGTTTGTTTTTTACCATCAAGGTTATTGCTGGGTTTTGGTGCCTGTACAGTGGATCCATCATTCTTGACATCTTGGTAACCATTTTCCTCTCCTCTCCTCTCCTCTCCTCTCCTCTCCTCTCCTCTCCTCTTCTCTTCTCTTCTCTTCTCTTCTTTTTCCTTTCTTTCTCTGCAGACACCTGCAGACCTGCTTTACTACCTGTGAAGCAACTCCCCTACAGGCAGGGAGCCGGGGGCTCAAACCAGGATCCTTATGCTGGTCCTTGTGCTTTGCACCACCTGTGTTTAACCTGCTGCGCTACCACTGGATGTTCCACTTCTACCCTCAAGTTTAAGAACCTTGTGTGGTCCTGGCACCTTATCTTTCTCCTTTCCAAGGATACACACAATTCCAGACAAGGCTCTTTCAGCTAAGGTGCACAAGTGAAGAGAATGTGGAAACTTGAAATAGGAATCCCTATGAAGAAAAGAATAAACTGGTTTGGTGAAACAGCTCATTTGGATAGTGCACAGCTTTGCCATGTGTGAGACCCATGTTTCAGTCTGGCCCCCACCAAACTAAAAGGCTGTGGTCTCTTACACTCTATCTTCATCTGCCTTCTCTGTCTCTATCTAGAAAAATAACAATAATAACTAAAAGTTAGCTGTTAGAAACCACTATCAGAGATACAGATAGGCATACACATACATGCACATACATACATGTACAACATGACCCAAGTTCAAGTGCTGGCACCACATGGCAGGTGCTACAGCAATGGAATAAGCATAAGTGCTGCAGTGTCACTTCCTTTCTCTCTCTCTCTCTGTTATTCTCTCTATCACACACACACACACACACACACACACACACACACACAAACAGGTTTTATGTATATTGACATTATCCTTGTCTTCTTTCCTGTCGTACCATTAGTGCATAGAATAGTGATTGGCCCACAGTAAGTTCTCAGGAAATACTTAATTAAACAACAGACTAAATCTCCAGTTTTCCCCCAGTTTGTCTTACCTCCCCTAGTGCATCCAATAAAGTATCAACAATTTGCACGCCCTTCCCAACTTAGCTCTCAGAGTGCCTAAGTCATTTCTGGTGAAGAATCCCACTTTTAAATGACTGTTCACGGATATACTAAAGAACAGCATTACACAAAGAAGAAATGCCTCTCTTGTGTTTAATGTTTCCCTGTTTTACAGTTTCCCTGCTTCCTTATCCCCTCTTAATTTCTCTCTGTCCTGTCAAATAAAAAGAAAAGGAAAAAAAGATGGCTGCTGGGAGCAGTGGATTCATAGTGAAGTCACTGGGAGCCCCAACAGTAACACTAGCAGGGAGAAAAAGGGGTAGGGGGGACATAAAGAGAAAAGAAACAATAGATAAATAAATAAAAGCAATCTCAGGGTCAATTTGTTGGCTCTCCTTGCCTCAGTCTTTCCTAACTTGATCTCTACTCTCCACATGTTAGGGTTCAAAGTTTAAGTATAATTTCTTCTTTATTGACAGCCCTTAATCTCCAATACACATCATATATTTACCCTCAATGCACTCCTTGCTTTGTAAAAGCACTCTGTACATGCATCTCCCTCTCTCTCTCTCTTTCTCTCTCTCTCTTCACCCCCTAGAGGGTAATTCTCCATATGCCCAGTATCTATTCCTCTATTAGGATCCTTTTAAAATGCCACATATTCTGAGATATCTTTCCTGCTTTTATCAGGCAAAACTCTGTCATTCAACCTTCTAGGAACAAGTCTTTTACAGCATTTGTCAAGTTGAGCAAAGAGTGCTCTGGCCACAGATACAAGTAGAGATCACAGATTCTCTCTCTCTCTCTCTCTCTCTCTCTCTCTCTCTCCTCTCTCTCTCTCTCTCTCTCCTTTTAAAGATTTTAAAAAATAATTCTTATTTATTTATTATTGGATAGAGACAGAGAGAACTTGAGAGGGGAAGGGGAGATAGATAGATGATAGATAGATAGATAGATAGATAGATAGATAGATAGATAGATAGATATGGATAGGGAAAGCTTCAACACTTATGAGGCTTTACCCCTGCAGGTGGAGACCACTGCCCTGTAAAGTGTGCATTTAACCAGGTGTAACACTGTACCACTGTACCACCACCCCCAAAATTGTATTTCTAGCAATTCAAGAACTAGCTGATAGCCAAGAAATACTGAACTTAAGGAAGACATTCAAGAGCTAGAGAGAAAGCTTGACAGGGCAGGTGCCAGTATAGTCACAGGGGTGACCCAAGTTCAAGTGTTGGCACCACATAGAAGATACTACAGCAATGGAGTAAGTATAGCTGCTGTAGAGTCACTTCATTTCTCTCTATCTGTCTGTCTGTCTCTGTTTCTGTCTGTCTGTCTGTCTATCTATCTATCTCAGTAAAAGAAGTAGTTTGGAACACTGAAATTACAAATACACAAGGTCCAAAAAAGAAATAAATAAAATTTATACTGTACAAAGTACAATACATTCCATGATTCACAAAGATTCCATAGAGGGTAGAAGGGATTGTTTGTTTGTTTTTTAATTGCCACAGAGGTTATGACTGGGGCTTGATGCCTGCACTACTACAAATTTACTGCTCCCAGCCTCCATATGATAGAGCAGAGAGAAGTTGAAAATGTAGGGGAAATAGAGAGACACCTACAACATGCTTTACTACTTGTGAAGCTTCTCCCTTGCAGGTGGCAGGGTGGGTGAGGAATTGAACCTGGGTTCTCTTACATGTGTGTGTTCAACTGGGTTCATCACTTCCTGGCACTCTAACATTTACCATTATCTATAGCTTCTTGAAGAGAGCATCTATGGAAAAGAAGCCATCAGCCAGAACTCTTCAAATGCTGGCATCCAAGCTATTCAATTTCCTCTTTGGAATCCAGGCAAGGAGGAGAAGCTGTCCTTCTTCCCTGGCGTCTCCGGAACCCATCAAGTGAAATCAAGCTGCAACAACACAGAAAGGACTAGATAATTTGTAACTAGTCATCAGACCACTTGTCAAGTCAAGTTAATGATGAGGTTTCTTTAACAGCACACATCCGGATGGACAGAGACAGGCATCACACAGACTCCTGCGGCTGACTATTGCCATGAGCCAAGCAATCAAGGATATGGCCATGCCTGTGATGAAGGCAGGGAGGCTCTCACAACTGAACAAAGTAGGTAGTGTTATAAAGAATATCAGTCTGGGCTAGGAGACAGTTATGCAAAAGATTTTCATGTCTTAGGTTTTGAGGTCCCGTGAGGTCCCAAATTCAGCCTCCAGAACTACCATAAGCCAGAGCTGAGCAGTGGTCTGGTCCCTCATATCTCTCTCTCTTTCTCTTTCATTGAAATAACAAAATAAAGTATCAAAAAAGGGAATAAGGATCTTCAGTATACAATGTCTGCCTTGATATATATATATATATATATATATATATATATATATATATATATATATATGTGTGTGTGTGTGTGTGTGTGTGTGTGTGTATATATTACCTTCCTTTCTCTCTCTCTCTTTCTCTCTCTCCCATAACTATGAGATAATGCATTTTCATTATCATTATTTTTATTAATAATGAGAGAGAGAGAGAGAGAGAGAGGAAGAAGAGGGTGGGGGAGATACACTGCAGCATCACTCCATTATTGATGAAACTTCCCCCTTGCAGGCACTCCCATGTGATGGTAGACCTGGGGCTTGAAACTGGGTCTTCATCCATGATAGCATGTACACTCCACCAAGTGAGCCAACTGCCAGCCTTCAGGCTATATCTTCTTAAATCTGATAATTGTGGGAACCCTGTAACTCATAATGCCTACTACTGATGAATATGTGATCAAGTTCTCTAATTATTAAGAACTTTGTATTACAACCAGTCCTGTCAGAATTTCATTGATTTACCATTCCTCTCTCCAGCCTCTGGGGATGTTTGGCGGACATTAGGGTAAACACAGATAATGGGTCAAAAGGTTGAATAGGCAAAAGAAACCTTATCTGGTACCACTGAACTATGCCTACATCCTTAGGGCAAGGTCAAGAGTTGCAGAGTAAATACAGAATGTCATGTAATCACTAGAATTGGAGAAAGCAAGTCTGATATAGAGTGCTTTACATACTAAGAGAGTGATTATTCAAATACATACTTCTTTAAGATAGTCATGCACTCCCCTAAGATGTCTGTACTTGACATAGTCATATGCACACAGACTCAATAAAAAGAGGTGTGGAGAGGTGTGCCAGTAAGGTGAAACCCCATCTCCAGACGCACACCGGGGCCCTCCACTCCAGACTCTTCTCTCACTGTCAGTGGTAAAGATGGAAAGAAAAGAAAATCTTTCTATTCAGGGTTCACAACTGAAACCCAGGTCCCAGTGTAATAAAGTAAGAGAGAGATAACATAGATTCAGTCAAGGATCTTGAAGAGAACCCTGGTCACTTATTTAGAGAAGAGGAAACAAGAGTCTTCATGGAGAAAGGAATGAATATGTGGTTATTCAGTCTGTTGGTAGCAAGGTCAGGACTGTAACACATGGACAAAAGAACCCTGGTATAAGATGAACGAGGCAAAGGTCCACCATGCAGGCTGAGAGAAACAACCTAAGAACAAGATCCAGAAAATGAGAGATTGACTTCAGCCAGTCTCAGGAACTGGGAAACCATGTCCTTGTGGGGAGGAAAGGGGTCTTACAAGTTTGGTAACATGTACACTTAGCCAAGTGTGCCACTACCCAGCCCTGAAGTCTTACAAGTTTAGAGAAAGTTACTCCAGGGCAGACAGGCACATAAATTAAAGAGTAAAGAAGCAAAAAGAGGGGCCAGTCAGTGGTGCACCTGGATCAGTGAACACATTACAGTGCACAAGGCTCTAGGTTCAAGCTTCTGGTCCCCACCAAGAGAGGGGGAAAGCTTGAGTGAGGAGTAATGGATCAGGGCTCCAGGTGTTTCTCTACCTCTCTCCCTCTTCATCGCTCCCTCCCTCTCAATTTATCTCTGTCTCCATCTAATATTTTATTTATAATAATTAAATAAAAATATTCCTAAATTGTTTTTTTTTTAAAAAAAAGGAAAAAACAAAACAGAAGGATGGTTCTCGGGAATCTAGAAATGTTCTCCATATGTGATAAGCTAATGCAAAGAAAGAGTCATGCTACAACTTTTAATCTTTCCTAAATGGAAATCCATCCTAACCGTTATCCTTTCTCACTCGACTTTGTAATTGAATTTTTCCTCTTATAGTACATTCATTACCTTCCTGTCCATGTGACCTGTTAAAAGTATAAGGTACATCACACCATTCTGTCAATAAAGATCTCCCAATTGTTGACTGTTCAATAGATTTAGGATGAAATATCAGTTTCTCTACACCCTAGACAATACTCATTGATTAATCGTGTACAAATGTCTTCTCACTCATTATATTCCAGTCTCACCAAAGCCTTTTCACTCCTCACATCTGCAGATTCTTACTCAGCTCAGAGTCTTCGCATTCATTTTTCCCCCATTTAGAAGTTCTACCTGCAGATTGTCACATGGCTGCCTTCTGGGTTTAGCTGAAATGTTACCTTCCCAAAGAAGTTATTTTTATAATGACCATGTTGCCATCTTCATTCCCACCTCCCAGTCACTCTGTGCCATATTAGTTTGTTCTCTTTTCTTCTTAGAACCCACCAGACAGCAACTCAACCTCATTCACTACTTCAGAAGGATCAATTATTCAAGAAGTGGTATTGGGAACATGGATTATTCACATAGAAAAACAAGTAAAATTTAGAGTCCTGCCTTATAACATACATCCAAGTAAATTCCAGGTAGTTCATCCACTAAAATTTAAAAGACAAAGTTTTAAGACATTTTGAAGACTGGACCAAGAAGATAGCAAAGTGGATAAAGCCTTGGACTTTAAAGCCTGAATTCTCAAGTTTGATCCCTGGCATTGCATGTGTCAGACTGATGCTTTGATTCTCCTGATTACTCTCTCAACAAAAAAAGTAAATCTTTTTAAAAAATGGGAAAAAATAAGGACAGATTCTCCTATGACTTCTGGGTAAGGAGAATTTTCTTATGAAAGATCAAGAGAATAGTAATGATAATTATACCCAAAGAGCATTAACAAACATGAGTACATCAAAATGAAAAGTTCTGTTCAAATAACAATACAGACAAAGGAGAAATTAGGGCTGAGTGTTATTTTGCAGACACATATCACGGGAAGATGAGAAATTGTATCCATGTGTCAACTACTATAATGATTTAACTGCCCCCACCCCCATAAAGTGATTTTGAGGGGAAAAAAGCAGAGAGGGGGAATACCACAAACTGATAGCATACATTTTCGAGACAATGAATCAATAGAAGCAAGACAATTAATCAATAAAAGCAAGTATTTAGAATCTTTAAAGAACTCTTGAATATTAAAGTGAATTTTAAAAAGCAAGTTTTAGAGATTTATTGAGAAGAAATATAAATGACACACATGGTACTGGGTATCAAACTTAAGAACTTACACTTGCAAGTTGAGCACTCTACCCACTGCACCACCTTCCAAGCCAAAAGAAAAGCAAGACAAAAGCAGAGATAGGAGCATCACAAAGGAGAAAACATGAGTGGTTGACAAAAATGGACCACATGTTCAACCTTGATGATACACAGAAAAAGAGAAACTAAAACCACAGTGAGAACCTTTTTCATATCCAATATCTTGGCAAATTATGAATCTGATAATATCACATTTTTCTGAATATATGTGACAATGGAAACACAAGCACCAAAGTGTGAGTGTAAATAGAAATAACCATAGCCCTAGTAGTGGTGGAGCAGTGCTCCAAGTGTTTCTCTTTGTCTTGTCCTCTATAAAATAAACAAATGAAAGAGAAAACTGAATTGACACAATCTTATAAATACAGAATATTGTGATGCAGTATAGTGGGTAACCATAGGAAGTCTGGCACAGTGCTCGGCTGACATTAACTTAGGTGACAGAACATACAGTGATCTGCACAAATGCACAGGGAACTGTGTGTAGATCCGGTCTGTGCAAATGCACAAAGCATTATGGGTGGGCTGAAGAGACTTAAAAGCACAGACATCCAGAAGTCAGCTCTCTTTGGCTGCTGCTGCTTCTCCTGATCAGATGTATCTCAGCTGAGGCTGTTCGAGGTGCCCATCATGGCTACTTCTCCTGGGTATTGAACAGGTGTGACTCAGCTAGCCGGTATACTCCTCTACAGCCATGAGTCACCTATACCTCAGCTTATAATTGTTTCTCTCATGGTAATGAACTTTTGATGACTACTCATGGACCTTATGGACCTAGCATACTCTTAACTCCTGAAGATAACTGCTTATTTTGCAGTATCTAAAATAATGTCTCATACCTCTGTACTGCTCTAATAAAACCTTGATTTCTTTAAACTGCCTCTAAGCCACACCTCAACCAAATTCTTTATGTGCTGCAGCCAAAGCCCCCTTTAAGTTTTAGTTACAACTCAGAAAACTGTGGGGAAAATTCAGTATTATACCCTTGGTCTCTAGGGAAGCTTATATATGTATTCCAGATGATATGCTTGATAACATGTGTAACATGTCAATGTAACAGGAAACAACAGAAATGCATGGGTTAATGAGATAAATCATAAAATGAGATGCAGCACAAAAAGGCAAGACGTGAGAGCTATATGTCTCTATGAAAACAAACTGTGAGACATGAAATTGAATTTTCTTTTTATATAGATACCTGCAGACCTGCTTCACCACCTGTGAAGCGACTCCCCTGCAGGTGGGGAGCTGCCGCGTGCGCTTAACTTGCTACACTACCACCCGGCTCCTATAAAATTGAATTTTAAAAAGTTGCAGAAAATGGGGGCCAGGCTGTAGTGCACTTGACTGAGAACACATTTTACTAAGTATAAGGACCCCTGCATAGTTCCCTCCACCCCACCCCCACCTGCAGTGAGATGCTTTGAGAACAGTGAAGCAGGTCTGCAGGTGTTTCTCTTTCTTTCTTTTTTTTTTTTTAAAGAATGTATTCATTCATGAGAAAGATAGGAGGTGAGAGAGAAAGAATCAGACATCACTCAGGTATATGTGCTGCCGGGGATTGAACTCAGGACCTCATGGTTAAGAATCTAGTGCTTTATCCACTGTGTCACCTCCTGGACCACAGGTGTCTCTCTTTCTTTCTCCCTCTCTAGCTCCTCCTCTCCTCCCAATTTCTCTCTATCCTATCAAATAAAATGGGGGGGGGAGGAAAAAATGGCCACCAGAAGTGTGGGTTTGTAGTGATCATACCGAGCCCTAGTGACAACCCTGGTGGCAAAAAATAATAAATTTCAGAAAGGATACCATATAACGCTGCTTTTATAAAATGCACAAAGAACAAAACCTAAGAAAATATTGAACCAGCAAAATAGCTCACTCAGTTAATGCATTTCTTTGCCCTGTCCAAGACTCGAGCCTAGCCCCCTCTGCATTGAAGGAAGCTTTGGTTCTGTGAGCTCTTTCACTCTCTCTGCCTTTCCTATCTCTACTCTCATGTGGTTATAGCTGGGGCTCTGCATATAAGTAACATTTGTGAGCTCCATCTGGTGAGCTCTCTGCCCCCCCCCATATAATTGTTGACCAAAAATAATGCATATATCACCATGTGCCAGGATCTGTGTTCAAGCCCTAGTAATGGTGGAGCAGTGCTATAAGTGTCTCTCTTTGTCTTGTCCTCTATAAAATAAACAACTGAAAGAGAAAGAAATTCATCAGAAGCATTGGACATTGGAGTTACTGTACACTAAGCCCCATAGATAACTCTAGCAGCAACAAGTCAAAGTAGAAGAATGAGATCATTAGGTCCAATCCTCCTAACCTATTAGTCGTCATAGGTTCCACGCCCAATTCTACAGATAGGAAAACCGAGTCTCAAAATGACCACTTGCCTTACACAATACAGTCAAAGGCATCATCTACAAAAGGGTTAATAGGACAAGGTGGGAGATGAGGAAAGGCAGGAGTAGGGAGGATGCCAGGGAAGCCTAGCTCTTATTTGCAGGTTTGGTTCAGTCTCAGGGGAGAGTCGTTTGAGACACAGAGGACTAAGTTGTCAGGACACATGCCAATTGCTATCTCATAGGAGGATGTGCTCCTCCAGTGGGTGGGCTCACTTCTCCCAGAATCTTTTAGCATGTTGGTGAGGGAGGCTGGTCTGGATGAGGAGGTGCAGTCAGGTTAACTTGTAGGTTAGAGAAGCAACCTAAGTCCTACCCTGAATGGGTTGTTTATTGGGCTTATGGAAGGTTCTGGAAATAAGCATGGGTTCCTTACATAGTCACGTCTACACTCCCCACTGCCCCAGAGAAACCCTGCTGAAAACTGTTGCATATGCTGTGCCCAGATGACCTTTGCTTCCTCACCCCCTCTCTCCCGGTTTTAATTGCAAGCACAAAAGCCCACCTCAATGACTTGAAACATCTCATTGGCAGTCACAAAGGCAAAGGAACTCCAGGTTACGGCCACAATTCAGCCTCGCCTCTCCCCCATTGTGGGTAGCCCCCTGGCAGCGGTTTCTGAGCTGTCGGGGGTCTTACATGTGTCATACATGCGGCAAAGTGGGGGAACAATGTGACAAATTATGAACAAGCTTAGAGCTCAGCCTGTGGAATTCTTCCCTTTGTGAGCCTCCATCACGTGTCAGCTGGGCTGCTGGGCCTGGTGCGGGGCGGGGCGCTCAGGCCTGGGGACTTCCCCGCGGGAGAGAGGCCCTGGCCCTGGCAAGGAAGGACACTTTCACACTTTAGAACAGCTGCCCCTACTCTGCCTGTGCAGTCATGCTCCAGCGCTCCCCCCCACCCTCTCTCCTTATTGGAAGGGGGAAGCGGAAGCATCCTATTCCCATGCTACGTTTTTTTAAAGATCTCAATATTTGACTAAAGCTATTCTTACTATAGAATAAAAAGAAAGAGAAAAAAGGAAAAAAATCACAATTCACTCTCCCAAAATCCAAAGACAGAAAAAAAACCCTTGTGTGGATGATCATGCAGGTTCCTGCCACTTCCTTGTCCTGAAGAACTTATCTGAACTTCCCTGTGCCTTAACTGCTTTATCTGAAAAGAAAAATCACATAGGGGAAAGAGGCATTCAGGGGTCAGGCACTGGCTCACCCATAAAGCACACTTGTCACCATGTCTGAGGACCCGGTTTCAACTTCTTGTAGCAGGAGAAGTCAGCCGAGGAGCAGGGTTACATGCATCTTCTATTCCATTCCATTCCATTCCATTCCATTCCATTCCATTCCATTCCATTCCATTCCATTCCATTCCATTCCATTCCATTCCATTCCATTCCATTCCATTCCATTCCATTCCATTCCATTCCATTCCATTCCTTCCTCCTCCTCCTCCTCCTCCTCCTCCTCCTCCTCCTCCTCCTCCTCCTCCTCCTCCTCCTCCTCCTCCTGCTTTTGTTTCTACTTCTGCTTCTTCTCTCTTTCTCTCATATCCTCAAAAAGAAAGGGAAAAAAGAAAGGGAAAAAAAGAATGACTGCAAGAAATGATGGAACTGTACAGGCATTGAACAAAAAGCAAACAAAAAAAGCAAACAAAAAAATGACCTATGTCATATCATGAAACCTTATAGCATAGGATAGTCATTGGACTGAGTATTTCAAATATTTATGAAGGACTTTTAAGAATAGTGTCTGGACCTAATATTTAAAATGTATATTGGTACCTTCAGCAATGACTGTCTTTGTCTGGGCCTTGTTTCCTAGATGGTTCCAAGAAGGACCATCTCCAATACTGCTTTTGTGTCTCAGAGTGTCTACCAAGGAGCAGGACATGAGAATTCTCAGGGAACATTTGTTTCCAGGCTGCCATAGGATGACCTGAAAAAGAACTCTCCCCACTGATGTTGAAATGAACTTGATGGAAATGCAATGGAGCATCTGTAAGACTGCTCTCTGGTTAGTCTTCCAAGTTGTGTTAGCTGCATACCATGTCTTCTCAGGATCACAAGAAGAAAGCATCCTTTATGCAAACAGTTTGTGAAACATGCCATTAATCATTTTAATGTTCCAGGTGCAAATGAAGAGTGGCCTCTTTTTCTCTACACTTTTTTTTTTTTGGCTTTGTTGAGTCCCTCAACACGACAACTGTTTTTCTTTCTCTCCCTCTCTGTCTTTTGGTCAAAAATTGTTTTTGTAAGATTCTTATCAAATCCTTAATTACAGAGACTTCTCTTTTGGTTAAGAGACACTAAGTGAAGCCCCACCTTTTGCTGGTTTAACTTTAAAGAGTTTTCACTTGATAAAGAACAATTAAGAAACCACAAAAAAGGATCAAGATAAAGCTCATCACCAGTATGCTATGCTACCCAAAAAACAAACAGTAAAAGCCCCCCTAGCACCCCAAAAAAGCCTTAGTGAAGTCAAAGAGAAAAAGAATCAGAGTTTTGTTTCTGTCAATTAGAGACCTTGAAAATAATCCCCCTTCAATAGAAGAGTAGACTAAATATAAGAATATAATACAGCATTCTTTAGCAATAGATAACATAATATGCTCACATACTACCATGGAACTAGGTAACCAGTTCAACACCTTCTTTGGTGAAATCTTTTGAAATGTATATTATCGACTTTCTATATGTGGCTAGCAAGTATATCTCAGGAACTGTACCCCTCTAAAGGCAGCGCTGAGCCATAGGAGAAGAGTAATAAAGGAAACTCTTGAGGCTCCTTTTACAGCAAACTGTGAAATTACAGGAACTCAACAACTCAATTTCATGTATGGGCACTGAACAACACCGATATGTCCTGTGGTGGGTTGCTTGAGAAGGGAAAAAGATCTTCTTCAGATCTTGTTCTGAAAAATGCCCAGCTCACTGAGATTATTAGGACTACTCAGCACAGTTTGCATCTTCCTTCCTTCCCGGGCTGTAGCTGACATCTCTAATCAATCCCATAAATCAGTCATCACTAATCAATCAGGTTACTCTTCCCCATTCTTCAGTTTAAGTCAGGTATGAGGAGGAGTCTTCTCCATGAAACAATCCAGGTAGGTACTACCAATAATTTAGTTAGTTCATAGAACACAAGAACAACAAACTTTTAAATCCTTCTGAGTAAGGGGAAGTGGCATGAGTAAGCACAGAGGCCTGAAAAGGACAGTGGTGGAGACAGTCAGACCAAGAATGACAGATTCCTATTATTGAATCGTAGAGACAGTATGATAGTGGAGATTAAGTGGAGTCTTGACTGCCACTTTATCTCAGAATACTATGTGTGTGGGGGGGACTGGAGGGGTGGGACTAGAGGTTATCACCTGTATTTCTGACAAATCACTGTATGTGCAATGAGTCAAGCTTGAGATTACTGCTGAGCTATCTTGCATACGATGGCATATAAACTGCCCAACACTGTTGAGGTGAGGACAAATATCTTACTGTAAAACTATGATGTCACATCTCAATCGCATGCTTAGCATCAGTGAACAAAAGCCAGTAAGAGGCCTGGACAGGCAGGGAGACAGAACTGTCTCTGAACGCTAATTTGCTAATAGTGTGGCAGCCCCTTCCTTTGCCATCTGCCCCAATACCAAACTGCCAAGACCAGGAAGGATGAATTTTCAGACAGAGAGTGAGCTGGCTGGTACTGTCTGTTTTCAATATCAACCAAGAGACTCTCAACATTTCTCTACCACCCATCATACCACAAGGCACAAGCTAAAGTTTGGAGGGTAACACAGGGTCTCACTCCACTTGAACCCCTCTGAGAAGTATGTTAGGGGAAGATTTGGGCCAGGGCGTCTCTGAACGCCTATTCTATAGGGACTGCCTGAGGCCATGGCCATTTTCTGTTTGTCACCTGTTTCCCCTAAGGGAGGAAGAAGACTCTGAAGAGAGCACTTAAGAAGTCATAGGAAGAGACTATCAGGAAGTGGTAATCATTGTAGAATGGGCTTTGGAAAGGTCACCACACCTGGGAAAACAGAAACAGAGGTCCATGGACAAATGAAAAGTTGGCTCCAGGTGAGATTAAGGATGGAAATAAAATAAGGAAGAAAACTCAGGAAAAAAAAAGTCACACTTTCCTTGGTCCTCGTGTATCCTTGAACAAGTCACCTGCACTTTGTCAGTACAATCTACACCTATGCTCAGTCTACCTCACGTCTTTGAAATAAGGCTTGCATACCTGATCCATGGGACATGTCATCATTCTTCCTTAGTATTACCAGTGAAGGGACCAGAAATCCCAAGGGACTGGCCCTTGGACTCCCCTTCCCCCAACTGCAAGGCCTTCCTTCAGAAAAGGAAGTGAAACGTATCTGCTTCCCTTTCTTCTTCTCTGTAGAACCTGCTTTGGCCCCCTACACCATAACCAGTCACTGACGGAGCCCATAGGTGCAGTAACAGGCAGAGACCTAGAAGATGACTGTGGAATTCTGCAGAGCCCACATGAAGTGTATCTCCCCCACCCCCCACCACCACAGTAGAGGGCTCTTTCCCACCCCCAAACAAAGCTTCCTTCACTCCCCTGTGATTGGAATTCTGGCATCAACATACTCATATGTAGATTTCCCATTCCAAACAAAACCCCAAAGTAAAGAAATCCACTCTCCCCACCGCAGAGAGATCCCAGAGACACCAATTTTGTCAGGCAACTTTCCTCCCCTCCCCCCACCCCTTTCACCACATTCCTCGGAAGATTATTAATTGTCCTCCTAAGAGGAGGCCCCTGGTAAAAAAAAAAAAAGGGGGGGAGCCCCAGTTGATATGCAAATCTCACCAAAAGCAATTGCTTCTTCTCCACTAGCCCAATCAAAGCAACAAAGTCTGAGCTATGGCTTGTAAGTCATCTCTCCCAGTAAGCACAGCCCCCGCCCCCCACACCGGCCCGTAAAGCTCTTATTTTAAGAAGACAAAGGTGGCATTTTTGCTAGAACTTATGAGGTGAGTAACCCTACCTTTCTCCTTTGCTCCCAAATGGAAGATTTCACACCAAATTTTGTTTCCCAACAAGAGGAAGAGAAATCATTGGCCTCTGAGAATTCACCCAGGATTCCACCCCACCACCCCCACACCCCTGCCTATAAGCTTTTGTGTTTTCTGGAGAGCTAGGACAGCACCCTGGCAGGGCAACATTCCACAAGGTTAGTGAGCTCCTCACAGCCTTCAAGGAATAAATATCCCACACCTTGCTCCCTTTTGGCATTCAAAAGGCACTGTCACTGGGGTTCACTGGTAGAGTATTTTTTTCTTCTTTTTTTAAAGGCTATAATTCATATGCAAACGAGAGGAGGATTTTCATGATTTCATAATAAAATGTTGAAACGCTTTGATCTCTGAGTTGTAAGGAGGTGTGAAACAGTGCCTCGGAAACAGACAGATATTTGTGTAAGCACCCTCTATGTATTGCCAGTGAGGAATAATAACATATCAGAGTCCCAACTTACCTCATCTGCCTGGTACAGCCAAGGCATAAATAAAGGGGAACAATGGGATTACTATTACTCACTCTCTGA
Source organism: Erinaceus europaeus (assembly GCF_950295315.1). NCBI lineage: Eukaryota > Metazoa > Chordata > Mammalia > Eulipotyphla > Erinaceidae > Erinaceus > Erinaceus europaeus. The sequence continues at coordinate 158,978,269 of NC_080163.1, forward strand.
GAGCCAGCGACATCACTGTATCCTTTATAATTGCTGGCAAGAAGATTAATGTTTTGTTAAATATCAGAGCAAGGTCACAAGGGGGGCTTGCAGGCCTGTCTAAACATCTAGTCTTTAAGCTTCTTCTCTCACTTTTTTTTTTTTGAGGAAATGAACTTGTAGCATTTCCTCTAATTATGGTGATTCTAGCTTTTGAAAGCGGGCCTCCATCAGCACCTCATGCTGAATACACACACACACACACACACACACACACACACACACTCACACACACCTCCCCAAATATGTAGGGACAGACTTGATTTAGCTCCAGCATATGGGCAATGTTGTTATGAGGTGACCTTGCCCTTTTAACCAACACAGATAATTCATTGCCTGTCACTGTAGCCCAAAGCAAGGGGCTTAACGCCTAAGAGTTTGACTTTATTGGGGGTCCTCAGGGGGCTCCCGACCAAAGGCCACTGTCATTGTCCACCACCCTGCTGTTATGTTTAACCCATCCCCTCATTCATACAGATGTTTCCAACAGCAAACAGTTCGTGACCCAGAAAGAACAAAATATTTTGGCTTTTCCCAGCTTTCAGCACCTGTTCAAACCGAAGACCCTTCGTAGCTTTCTGTACAGATCAGAATGCCGAGCCAACGACTGGAGGGAGGCTGCTTCATGGTTAGAATCGGCCCTGTGATGACGTAGACACAAACCCTACTTCCTTCACAGGTTGATTCTTAATTTCCAGTAGTGTCCAGGGTTACAGAAAGTGGGTCTCACGGAAAGAGTTAACTTTTTTGCCACCAGGGTTATCTTTGGGGCTCAATGCTGGCACTAGGAATCCATTGCTTCTAGCAGCCATCTTTTCTCCCCTCCTTCCCCCCACACCCTTTCTATTTTTATTGGATAGTTCAAAGAGAAGTTGAGAGAGAAAGGGGAGATAGAGAGGAAGAGGGGAGCTGGGCAGTGGTGCAGCTGGTTAAGCACAGATGGTGTGAAGTGCAAGGACCAGCATAAGGATCCCGGTTCAAGGCCCCCAGCCTCAGGTCTGCAGGTGTCTATCTTTCTTTCCCCCTCTCTGTCTTCCCCTCCTCTCTCGATTTCTCTCTGTCCTATCCAACAACAATGGCAGCAATAACAACAACAACGACAATGATAAACAAGGGCAACAAAAGGGGGAAAATGAAATAAAAATTTTAAAAGAGAGAGAGAGAGAGAGAGGAAGAGAGAAAGAGAGACACCTGTAGACCTGTTTCACTGCTCGTGAAGTGTCCCCTATGCAGGTGAGGGAGGAATTACCCTGTTCATACAGATTCTTGCATGCATCTGTGAGTTTTTCTATGTACACTAGGTATGAAATTAACCCAGAAATTCCATGTTTGTTAACTATCACTCTACTTTTTCCCCCTCAGTTTGATTCACTCTTTTGACCAGAGCACTGCTCAGTTCTGTCTTGTGATGGTGCTAGGGATTGAACCTGGGACCTCTGAGCCTCAAACTGTTGCATAGATCATTGTGCTATCTCCCTTGACCAGCCATCTCTGTATTCTGTATTATCCCAGGACCATGCCGTACTTCTAGCCATTAATCACCTGTGTACTTCTTATAGGTCTGGCACGGACTTTAGAAGTTCCTCTTCTACTCCTATTTCTCTCCTTTACATGTGTGACAATTTCACGCAAGGCAGAGAATGAGAAAACAAGAAGCCAAAGCATCATGCTGATACATACAGTGCTGAGAGTCAAACCAGGAGTTTCAGAGATGAAAGCCCAGTGCTCTACCAGGTGAACCACTTCCCCACCTGCTAGAAGATCTTTTGAATTGAAAGGGTTTGAGGTTGATACTCTGGAGATGATGGAGGACCAGTGACATTCCCTCCTCCCCCCAGGGAACCTGTGTCAATGTAAAAAAGAAAAAAAGTAATAATATAGTTCAAAAGTAACCAAAGAAAGAGACTTGAGGCCACATGGAGGGCAGGGAGTTCCATTTATTTTACATTAACGGGTCACAAGTTGATTCCTACCAGACCTGCACAAGCTTGCACTGCAGTACCCAGCTTTTATCAGTTTCAAACTGGGTACGGCACAAGCTGATTGGTTAGAAACAAAGTCCATCAAGGTGCTGACAATAAAGGTGAGAGCAGGTTGGCTACCATCACAGCCTGCCATTGGGATGATGGAATGTAGAAGTGGGCATCCACCAGGAGCCTATAGATTTTTCATTTCACCAACACTTACAGAGTTTGGAATCAACAGAGAGATCTTACAAATACTGCTCATTACACAGTGGTAATCATTGAGAGGAGCCTTTGGCCTCAGGCAGAATCCAAAAGGATGAGAGGTTGCAAAAGAGGTGCAGGGACCTCCCCTCCCCTAGAGTCTGTTTATCTCACTGCTTCACACCCTTTGCCTGGACAAAGTATTTGTCTTCTTTCTGTCTTCATTTCTTTCTTTTTCTTTATTTCTCCTTTTTAAGTTGCAGCCTCAATATTAAGGAGATTTGCTTATTTGTTTGCTTTCCTTCCTTATAGCTCAAGGAGGCATTAAGAAGTAAAAGAGACAGTTTGGAATGAAGGTGGATGTAGGAGGCAACTAGATGTGAAAGGATGTCCTGATTTTGGAGACTTGTATCAGCTCCACTAATCTCAGTGACAGTCAGTGCAGAAGAGCCACAATTATGTCCGCCCTCTCATCTCAGCAAAAACCCAAAGCAGTGATGCTCCACCAAGTCTAGATGCCTGTACTTCACGTAGACTTTAGCCCTTCAATAAGCATGGGCTAAATGAATAAGTGACTGACTGACTGACTGGTTGGCTGGCTGGCTGGCTGGCTGGCTGACTGACTGACTGACTGATGGACTGATGGACTGACTGACTGACTGACTGACTGACTGACTGAATGACTGAATGACTGAATGACTGGCTGACTGACTGAATGAGTGAATGAATGAATGAATGAATGAATGAATGAATGACTGGTTGATTGGTTGGCTGGCTGGCTGGTTGGTTGGTTGGTTGGTTGGTTGATTGGATGAAAATATGGATACAAGGATAGGTGGATGGGTAAATACCAAGATGGGTATATGGGAACATTAGTAGATTCATGGATTGCTGAATGGTTACAGCTAGATGCATGGATTGGTGGGTGCATATTTGAATGATTATATCGATTCAATGTAAGTTAAAATAGGCAAACAAATATCCAACTACCCAGAAGTTGCCAAACCATGATCTTTGATCCAAGACACCTATATTTGGAAATAACTTTTTTTTGGACACAGCTTTGACCACTCATTTATGTCCAATCTATTTTCCTGATACAAGGCAGAGTTAAAGAGTTACTAGACACAGTATTATCTGCAAGCTCAAATTGTCTACTACTTAGTTCAGTACAGAAAGTTTTCATATGCTGTGTCCTCTTCTTTGCTTTACTGATAAAACAAAAAGTCTGAAGCACTTGTAGTTTTGTAAATCATTATTAAATCACCAATAAATGTTTAATTCCATAGACAGTAAAAATACATTAGAAGCACATTTAACTTACATATGCTCTGGAAAATTTCTTGGGCATAAGCTTACTGGATATAAAGTTGGAGCTTCTACAAAGCATACCACCCAAGTGAAAATCTGACTTCTGTACAATTTAAGGAGTGACTTTTCTTTTCTCTTATTACCTTTATTTTCAGGATAGAGACAGCCAGAAATAGGGAAGGAGGAGACAGAGGGAAAAAGAGGATAAGAGACATCTGCAGCCCTACTCCACTGCTCATGAAGTTTCCTCCCTGCAGGTAGGGTCTGGGGGCTCCAACCCCAGTCCTTGCACATAGTAATGTGCACTCAACCAGATGCACCACCACTCGATCCCTGTGACATGACTTTTCCAGGTTTCAGCTTCTTTTTTTTCTAGTCACTGAGGATAACCATAAGTAGATGCCACAAAGCTGCAGAGAGTGGCCCTGCTGCTAACATTCATGGAGTTGAAGAAAGAGGGTGCCAAGGATCCTCAAGTGGGTAATATACCTATTCCTGTTCCCTTTGCCCAAGCCCACTCTTCTCCCAGTGTAAATTTTCCTATAAGGTATGGGGGAGGGGCACTCACTGGTATGTCAAACACCCCCTCCCTCCTTTGAGAGGACAAACCCAGGAAAAGGATGTGTACTCCTTGTCAAAAAGCAATTCTAAGCTTCTGGTCACATCAGATGGGAGCTAGGAGTGAGGAGGTAAGTCTCAGATGAATATGGCTCCTTGAACTAGTCTGCTCACCTACATAGAGGCACATTCCAGAAAGAAACAGAGTTGCTCTGATGCAATAGCATGTAGGCACACACACACACACATGCAGGATCCAGGGCTGCCCCCCTCCCTTGTCTGCATCCAGGTTGCTTCTGCAGGTGAGTCTTAAATGGTAGCTTAGAACAAAAGCTGGCACCTGGTAAACATTCGGTAAGCAAGGCTCATGTTTCATTTCAATTTCTTACTGGTATTTGGCTGGGGAAGGTCCAGCTCTCCTCTGAGCCTAAGACCTAGTAACATATGACAAGAAAGAGCTTTATTTAAGTTGGAGTGAAAATAAAGCTAATCTTTCTCTTCAAAAAGGGTGTGTTTGTGTGTGTGTGTGTGTGTGTGTGTGTGTGTGTGTGTGTCTGTTCAATGGGATGAGAACGCAGCCCCAAGGGATACAGGAGCCTTCAGTTCCTCCCCAGCAGCTATCGTATTCTAGATTCATAAGGTCAAATTTTATAGCCTTGTTACTATCATGCTTGGCAATCCCTATCAAAGATTACCTCTTTATTTCATCTCTGCATTAAATGAAAAAGTAAAAAATAAAAAAAATGGTTTCCATGTTTTCTCACAGTAATGATTCCAAAGAGCAAGATGGAACAAAAATTAAAAGAGAGAAATGTATTTCTAAATAAATATCACAGAAACAGAGATGACCATTGATATGTATGTTAGTAAAACTGTAAGGTGCTTAGATTACTAGGATACAAGAATTGGAAAACCATGCACAAAAATGGATTTGAAGTCACTTCACACAGAGAGGCATCAGGGGCTGTGACCAATGAAATGACCAGGGCACAAAAACATTTTTCTTCTCTCTTTCTCTTTCTCTATCTCTCTTTCTCTCTCTCTCTCTCTCTCTCTCTCTCTCTCTCTTTCTCTCTCTCTTTCTCTCTCTCTCTCTCTCTCCTTTTCTCCCTCTCTTTTTCTCCTTCTTCTTCCCTTCCTTCCTTTCTATTGCCACTATGTTACCACTGGGGCTCAGTGCCTGCATAATGAGTCTACCATTCCTGGTGGCCTTTTTTTCTTTCTTTCTTTCTTTGATATGATTGAGACAAAATTGAGAGGGGAGGGGGGAGATAGAGGGAGAGAGACCAATAAAAGAGAGAGGAAGAGAGACAGATAGATACTGCTCTGCTCGTGAAGCTTCCCCTCTGCGGGTGAGGAGTGGGGGCTTGAATCTTTGTGCTCATTGCAATACGGCAATACATGCGCTTAACCAGGTGTTCTTTTTACCTCTCTTTTTATGATAGAGAGTGAGAGAGAGAGAGAGAGAGAGAGAGAGAGAGAGAGAGAGAGAGATGAAATCAAGAGACACCTACCTGCAGCATTCCATCACTTTCCTGAAGCCCTTCCTCTCCACAGGTGGGGGCCAGGCAGGAGGACCAGGTCCTCGAGCACAATACTGTGTGCGCTCTACTAGATGAACAACCGCCTGGCAAAATTTTAAAGAGATGCTTCTCTCAGGGTGTCTTAAGCACCTGAAATGGAGACTTCCTTCAGTTTAAGCTCTGGGTCCTAGACCTCTAAATTCTGCCCTGAGGCAGACTGTGTGCCAGTTGAGACTTTTAAAAGCCAAGAGTATGTTTTGAAATCACAACTTCTCTGATCAACTGGCTGGCAAATGAGCATAGAGACAGTCTTTTGATTATCTGCACACACTAGAGCTTGGCTGACAGCCCTCGAGATTGAAAACTGCAAGCTGAGTATAGCTATGGTGTTCCCCACCAAGAACCACCTTCCCACAGATGTGCAGAAAGCAGGCACATCTGGAGGTTCCTCTTGCTTTTGACTTGGCTGGGAGGCTTGCTGAGACTGCATGCCAGTGAGAGCTAGCAGCCAAAACAGGAGTGGGGAAGGGGATGGGGAGGGGGGGGGTCAGCTCCAGAATGGGTCCCAGGCTCATCTGATCCCAGCAGGCTCCAAGGAGGAAGACAAGGAGGGGCAGAGAAGTCTGCGCAACAGTACTGCCTCCCCAAACCCCCCTCTCATCCACCCAGTATATTGCTTTCCATAGGTATTTATTTGTGTTTTCTTCATCTGCTTTGCATGTCAATAAAAGCTGAAGAAGACATATTGCAATCCTAAAGAGGTGCAGTAAAAATAATTTAGCTTATTTCTTTCATGTCTGAGTGTATTAATTCCCCCTTACATAAGGCCATACAAAAAACAAACTGTAAACAAGGGATCATTTGGAATGAGATTATGCATGAATAATGACACACATTCTCATCTAAGATGTATGTGGGGGGAGGATGAAGTGGGGGGAAAGGAATCTAGTTTTACTGCCAGTAGCTTTAAAAAATGTTTTTCTTTTTTTCAGAGGAAATTACTCAGAATGTAATAAAAACATGTTTTCTGTGCTAAAGGGATTAATTTACCTTTTGTGTCATAAGAAAATAAATGCAATCAATACTTCAATTCTCCTCCTCTATAAAGGAAGACAATTCCCAGGTTTGAATCCTGGGAAATGATCGTGTAGCTCTGCATATGCCTAATACTTAGAGCCTGTTTCTCAGATAATTTCTCTGCTACTCAGATGCTTCTAAAAGCTCATGATGACAATGAGGGAGGCTCCGCTTCCTTCTCCAGCTCTGGAGCCTCTTCCTCTCCATGCACCTGCTTCTCTCCTATAGCTCACCCACCCTCACTGGCACACAAATTGAGAAACACAGCTACTTCCAAAGTGGGGGAAGAGGCAATCATCATTACAGGCCCCAGAGACGGGCATATCCCATCTCTGACACTAACAAGGATATGACCTTGGACTTGGTAACTAACTTCAACATTCCTCATTTGCAGAAAAGATGATAAAAGACAGTGCCTACCAGAAAGGGAAATTCTAAGTAAGGGAGCATGGGAAAGAATATGCAATAGCTTCTTGATCTCATTTTACTAAAGTTATTATTTCTAGCCTCTTCTCTTTCATTCCTGGATGTAGGCATTTTTTTTAGTAGCAATCATTTGTTCTAATTTCTATCTTTCCCATAGGTAGAGTTCAATCTGCAGGTGCCCCCAAGCATATTTAAAAGATTTTTTCTCTTCGTTACTCTTTCTTTTGTGTTTACCTTTATTGAATCCCAGATTTAGAGTTAGTACAATTTTTTAAGATCCATTTATCTAACAAATGTTTGCTAGTTCATGCCAAGCACTGTTCTAGATCTTGTGATATAAATGTGTAGAAGAAGTACAGGAATTTTGGAAACAAGTATTGAATGATTAAAGGTGACAACACAGAACAACCTACTTATCTCCGTTTGACCAGGTTTTACCCAGATTGTTCCCTGAAGTTCTTTATCCTAGAACTGCAACCTTAATCCTGGTAAACTGGGATGACTCATGACACTAATTACAAATGTTATGAAAGGGAAAGCTGCAATTAAAATTATAATCCAAGAGCATGACCCTAACTCAGATGTTATAGGTGTTTCACCTATAACAGGAGGAGAACCATTCAGTGAAGACAAGACAGATTTGTAGACAAGTAAAGGATGGTGTGGTGGGGAACTAATTAATTATTTGTACAAACAGCATCATTGCTGATACAAAGGCCCTGGGGGTACAAGGAAATGGAAGAAGTCAACAACTTGTTTGGCTTTCTATGTTAACTCTTCTTTCAGCCAGCAGGTTCCACATGCTACCATGATGCCAACTGGACCTCTCTGGGCAGATGACGTCAATGTGTCCTGGAGCCCTGCTTCCCCAGAGCCCTGACCCACTAGGGAAAGGAAAAGGCAGGCTGGAAGTATGGATCAACCTGTCAATGCCCATGTTCAGTGGGGAAGCAATTACAGAAGCCAGACCTTCTACCTTCTGTACCCCATAATGTCCCTCAGTCCATACTCCCAGAGGGTTAAAGAATAGGAAAACTATCAGGGGAGGGGATGGAATATGAAGTTCTGGTGGTGGTAATTGTGTGGAGTTTTATCCCTCTTATCCTATGGTTTTTTTCAATGTTTCCCTTTTATAAATAAAAATGAAAAAAAAAAGAAGCAAAGAAAGATGAGACCCCAAAAGTAAGAAAGGGCTTGCAAACTCTGTAATAGAATTTATGCTTTATCCAGAAGGCTCTGAGAAGTTTAGGAAGGGCTGAAAAAGGGGGCATTACCACAATGGATTTAGTTATTGAGATGATACTTTTGCTGTGGTCTGATAAAAATCAGTTGGAAGCAGAGTTCAGAGACCAAGTAAAGAAGTAGAATGGGGGAAAGTTGATGGTAATATGGGCTAAGAGCAAAAGCTTCCTCATGGTTGGGTAGACCCAGACTACTTGGACTAGGGAGGAGATAGAAGATTGACTCCCATTTCTTGGTAGAAATATGATAGGGCCAGTATACTGGGAGGGAAAAAAAAAAATCAAAGCTCAACAAGTCAAATTTCTCACCAGTAGGTTCTTTACTACATACAAGATATGCTTAGATGACTTGAGATATGGCTCCTGCTCTCCATCTATCTATTCATTGGTTATGGAGGAATACAGACATAGCAGCATGCTAAGTGCTGCTGTGAGTAATGCAAGACTGGAAATGCAAAGACTAGAAAATACTAGACAAGAAAGGGAAGGAGATGGGGGGGGTGGTGGAAAGATCATCTGCATTCAAAAGTTAAGACAAACTGGAAAGAACAGTAAATTCTTTTCTTTTGTCTTAAAAGATAAACAGATGTTCTCTATATGTAGAAGGAAGACAATCCTAGGCAAACAATACAACCTATGCAGAAACAAGGATTCTAACAGCTGGCTAGAGACTTGAACACATGGCTAGGAGCTCTAACAGCTACTCAGGGAATTCCCTAGAGTTTGGTTTGACAGAAGCAGAAGAGGTTTACAAAAGGAAGTACAGGCCAGTTCATGGAGGTTGGGTTATCATCTGTCAATCACATGAGGGAGTTTGGAATCTATCCTGGAGTCCATATGGAATGACCAAGAGTTACTGTTATGTTTTATAGTTATTTTAGATTCCATGAGGGTTGCTAAAATAGTATAGAGAGTTCCTATGTTCCTTTCATCTAGTTTCCCTGGTTAATGTCTTACACAAATCATAATACAATTATTAAAGGTAAGAAATTAACAATGGCACAAAGCTATTATTTGATCTGCAGATCACTTACTTAGCTTATTAAACCTTGACTTCCTAATTGACTGCTCTTATCTGCTTTATAAGTATATAAAGAATAGATTGAAAAATTATGATAATAATTATTGTAATAATAACACACATATTGCTTGCCAAATTTCAGCACTATTGTAAGGATTTCCCATATATAACCTTACATATATATAGCCTCATGTAACCTTCACAGCAACTCTCTGAGGTCAACACTTTAGCCATCCCTACCTTCAAGAGAAGATCCCATATGGAGGTTACCCTAAGCTGCATTACTAGTTAAGTCCTAACTAAGGGACCTTTACTTTTTACCCAATCACAGAGAAATTATAGAATTTACTATTATCCCTCTCAAAATGCTCTTCAGTCCTCCCAATTACTCACATTTTAAAAAAACTTTTTAATATATTTATTTATTTCTCTTTTGTTGCCCTTTTTTTTTTTTACTGCTGTTGTAGTTATTATTGTTATTGATGTCATCATTGTTGGATAGGACAAAGAGAAATGGAGAAAGGAGGGGAAGACAGAGAGGGGGAGAGAAAGATAGACACCTGCAGACCTACTTCACTGCCTGTGAAGCAACTCCCCTGCAGATGGGGAGCTGGGGGCTGGAACTGGGATCCTTACACAGGACCTTGCACTTTGCATCACATGTGCTTAACCTACCGCACTGCCACCCAACCTCCAAAGTTGCTCACATCTTCAAATGCCAGTTAAATTATAGCACAGGCCCATGTGCATAATAGTTGCTCAAGAAATACTTCCTGGCACATTGACTTCAGAGTGATTTTATAGAGCGGACATTCCAAGAACATTCCCTGCCTTTGGCAAGGATAATTCTTATTTATTTATTATTTGTCATTACTGGTGCTCTGCCACTCTAGACCAACTTTTTCCACATAGGCAAAGTGAGACACTACAGTATAAAAACTCCCATATTGCTGAGAGTTGGGACCCAAAACTGGGCCAGCAGCATGGAAAACCAGGCAACCTCCTAGGTGAGCTATTTAATTATCACTGATGTACTTAGAATGTCATCCTTCCACTATTTGATCAAAGATTATTTTCTTTATCATGCGCCAGGACTCCAAGGTTCTCTTTAAGCCTTCCCCACCACTTCCACTTTCGTTCCTCATAGCTGTTTTCTTTAATGCACCATACCATGCCATTCCAAGTTTCACTTTGAATTCTCCCTCCCTGCCCCTACTTATTAAGTCCCATATATAAGTGAGATCACTCTGTATTTGTCCTTCTCTTTTTGGCTTGTCTCTCTTAACAAGATGTCTTCAAATTCTGGCCAAAAGCTAGTAATGCTAGTGGACCATATGCCCTTGCTCTGTACTTTGTGAAAATAAATTGGTATTTATACATTGGCTTATTTATTTATTTATTTATTTATTTATTTATTTATTTATTTATTTTACTTTTGCCTGCACAACAAATCCACTGCTCCTGGAAGCCATCTTTTTTTCTAGATTGAGGCTTATTTCTTCTAAACATGCACTTCACATGCCTTACCACCTCACTAGATGAGTAATTTTGGAACATGATATGTACTCTTAAAGGGCTATTTCTCAGACATGAACAGAAGCTTTATGTATTTTAAATTTTGTACTGCAAAATTCTAATCAGATAGCTGCTAAGCGTTACTTTTCTCCACAGAACTATTCCTCCTCCAGCAGATTCCTCTTGATTTGTCTAGTCTTTGCAATTAAAATCAATAAAATTATTAACTTAAGACATAGGGTATATTTGTTCTAGTTTATCATTCACAGGTCCTGTTTGGACCCATGTTGAACAGTTAAACTCCTCTCATCTGCGAACTCCTCACAAGAACACGAGTTGACGCATGGACTGCAGCAGTCCAACACCCTGAATATGCCATGATTGCCACCCAGGAGCTACTTGAACCTGGGGATGCCTCTGTAAATTTCTGTTCTGAGCGTCCCTGAGTGATGGACCATTTCTGGGTTAGAAACAGATATCAGGAGTCAGGCGGTAGCACAATGGGTTAAGCGCAGGTGGTGCAAAGCGCATGGACCGGTGTAAGGATCCCAGTTCGAGCCCCTGGCTCCCCACCTGCAGGGGGTTCACTTCACAGGCGGTGAAGCAGGTCTGCAGGTGTCTATCTTTCTCTCCCCCTCTCTGTCTTCCCCTTCTCTCTCCATTTCTCTGTGTCCTATCCAACAATGACTACATCAACAACAACAATAACTATGACATTAAAAAAAAAATACCAAGGGCAATAAAAGGGAATAAATAAATATTAAAAAAAAAAAAAGAAACATACCATACCACAGGTCTTCAAGCTAACAGGGCCTTATCTGATACCCAGTTATTTATTGTGCCCACACTCTGGGGGGATGTGAAGGCAGAGCTTGCAGGGTAACCCTAGAATCACTGAAGATCTGCTTATTTCTCCTATGCTTATACAGACTGTACATCTTCTCATTGTCTATAATCAAAAGTGGGGAATTGTGGTGACACGATATACCAGCGACCATGGATGGAAGTCCCAGCACAGTGCTGATGTCAGCCTTGGTGACAGAGTATGCAGTGATCTGTGCAGGCGCATGGTGGATTGTGGGTGGATCCAGTCTGTGCTGGTGTGCAAAGCATTGTGGGTGTGCTGAATAGACTTAAAAGTACAGCCACCGGAAGTCTCTCTCTCTCTCTCTTTGGCTGATGCAGCTTCTCCTGGTCAGATGCATCTCGGCGGAGGTGGCCAGGCATCTGCCATGGGAACTGAACATGTGTGACTCTACTAGCTGGTAAATTTTTAGATCTCTCTACAGCCATGAACAACCTTTACCAGAGCTGATAATTGCTTATCTTATGGGACTAAACTTTTGATAACTCTATTCAGACTTTATGGACCTAGTGTACTCTTAACCCTTGATGATAAGTGCTTATTTTGCCTTTTACCTGTTTTACCCTAATAAACCTTGTATTGTTTAAACCAGTTCCCAGCTCCTGCTCTGAATCCTTTCACACACTGCAGCAGCCTCCAACCAACCTTTTTAAGTTAAATTACAACGCCCATCTACAGTGGGGAAGGAGTGTGCTCACTCCTTTATGCCTTACAGCAAAAAATCAGAGACTGTTATTATTCCCATTTTCAGTTCAGGAAACTAAGAGTTGAATTTACATTGCTTATCAGATGTGAGGCCTCATTTCCAACCTCGGTCAATATGACTTGAAAACTATACTGTACTAGCCAGGATCCTTCAGAGAAAAAGAACAAACAGGATACAGAGATACGTAGAGGAAATTAATTATAGGCAATGGCCATGTAGTTATGAAAACTGAGAGGTCCTACCAGCTGCTATTGATAGGCTGGAGAAGCAGGTTAGCCAATGATAATGGTTCTGTCCAGTCCCAAAGCCTGAGAATTGATAAACTAATACTTGAGTCCCATCTGGGGTTCAGAAGCTCAAAACTCAGGACTGTTAATGTGTGAGAAGAGAAGACATTGGCTTAAGCAGAGAGATTGGATTTTTCTCCTGCTACCTTTTTGTCCTAATGGTCCCTCCACAGATTAGGAAATACCTTCTTACATGATGGTGGACCTTGCTTAGTTCACTGGTTCAAAAGCCAATCCCTTCCTGAAACTCTCTTACTGACACACCTAGACATGGTGTTTTACCACCTTTCTGAGTATCCCTTCACCCAGTTCAATGGATACATAAGATCAACTGTCACATCTACTCTGCCACTTGAGGTGTTGTCCTTTCATTTCAGTCAATATAGGTCTGTGGAGCCATTATGAAGCGTCAGGCAACAGGGACAAGTCAGCAAAAACAGATAAGCCACTAGTCACTGCTTTATTACAGCATTTTACCTGAGACAAAAGTTTCTAACATGGGGTCCCTGGGAGCTGCAGCTTTCAGTAGTTCCTCAAAGATTTATATGATTAAAGAGCATTCGTAAATGCAAGGCCTGACCAAGTGAGTTCACAGCCTTTGATCAGCTTTCTGAACCATTCTCTGCCTGCTTTACCTTATGGGAATAATAACATTAACCTCAAAAGGACCACTGAAGGTACCCAATGGGCCTGCATGTGAAGCATTTAAAATTACGTTTGGCCACACTGGAAGTCCTATCTGAATGTTCATATAATTTTAATTCAACTTTACCAAAGTGTAATTTGTGAATGAGAGACTGCACCCTTCTAAGTTGTACAGTTGTATGAGTTTTGACAGCTAGAGTCATATGAGCTAGCCCTGACATGCTGGAATTAGCATAAGGATGTTCAGCTGATGGCATGGCTGTGGGAATTTGTGGTCTTCAGCACAGTACTGGGAAGACAACCACTACGCAACACATGTGATCTATTTTTTTTTTAATTTTCCCTTTTGTTGCCCTTGTTGTTTTTGTTGTAGTTATTATCATTGTTATTGATGTCTTCGTTGCTGGATAGGACAGAGAGAAATGGAGAGAGGAGGGGAAGACAGAGAGGAGGAGAGAAAGACAGACTCCTGCAGACCTGCTTCACCGCCTGTGAAGCGACTCCCCTGCAGGTGGGGAGCCGGGGGCTCGAACCGGGATCCTTAAGCCGGTGCTTGAGCTTTGTGCCATGTGCGCTTAACTCACTGCACTACCACTGGACTCCCACACGTGATCTATTCTAGCATTATCACTAGCTATGGAAAGTCACTTATTGGAAGAGTTACCTACATAATGATAGCAAAAAGAAGGAAGAGAAAGTGGAAGAGAAGAAAAAAGAGGAGACAGAAACAGCAGAAAAGGGAGGCAGAGATGGAGGAAGTGGAGATACAGAAGGAGAAGGAGGAGGAGAAGGAGGAGTAGAGATGGAGAAGGAGAAGAAGAAGAAGAAGAAGGAGAAGGAGAAGGAGAAGGAGGAGAAGGAGAAGGAGAAGAAGAAGAAGGAAGAAGAAGAAGAAGAAGAAGAAGAAGAAGAAGAAGAAGAAGAAGAAGAAGAAGAAGAAGAAGAAGAAGAAGAAGAAGAAGAAGAAAGGAGAGGGGAGAGGAAAAGAAGGACAAGGGAGAAGAGCAACAAGATTGAGGAGGAAGAAGAGAAGAGAAACAAGAAGAAAAAGGAGGAGGGGGAAGAAAAGAGAAGAAGGAAGAAGAAAAAGGAGGAGGACAGGGTATAGAAGGGAGAGGAGATAGCAGAAAGGGGAGGACATGGAGCAAGAAGAGCAGTGGGAAGGAGGAGGAGGGGGCAAAGGAGAAGGAAAAAAATAGCAGCAGAAGCTCCAACTTTAGGGAGAAAAAAAATACAAGCTGAAAATTCTTCTGAGAAAGTACTAGTGTGGTCCACTCAGGCAGCTGGTGGTGAATGGTGTTCATGACCTGCCCAATCTCCTGCTCCTTTGAACTTGACCCCTTCCTAAGTGCAGAGGAGCTCACACCCGGGGAGCACTAGGATTCCCATCAGCATCTTGCTTGGTGACCATCCACAGTCCTCAAGGGGAAAAGCAACCCTTTTGAGACAGAGCCAGAGGGGTCACCATCAAGGGAGAAACCCCTTTCCTTCTGTAGCTTTGATGGAGCTGCCAGATCATTGCCTCCCATCTGTAACCCCAAGTTTCATGCTTTAAAAAAGTCTTGCCAAAAAAGCCCACAGCAGAGACTCCAGGGAAAACAAACACTAGAAGTATTTTTGTCGAGGCAGGAGCCCTGCCGTGGTTGGCTCTTCTTACAGATATCTGTTCACCTTTCATAAATGTCAGACTTGAAATAAAATAGACAGGATAATGAGATCTCATTTCCACAGAAGCAAGTGTGCACCTACCAATTAACCCACAGACCACTAACAAACGTGCTGTTTAGATGCTTTTGCTGCAATTGTCAGATGCACAAATAGCTTGGGCTCAAACAATCTGATTTTCTTACCCTCCTCTGCTATTTTAAAAATATTTCAAATGGCCCTGATGATTCAACATCTGTTCATTGATTCAATGCATATTTGCATAATACCCACTGTGTGCAAGGCACTCACTCAACTGGGGCTTTGGGAGGGGGATGGTGGATCCTATGGGGCTGTATTTTATGAAGAGAGAAGAGGTGTTGGCACCAACAAGAATTTGAATTTTCACCCCACCACTCAACATAGAGACCTAAATGCTATAAACCTCAGTTGACTTGTGTAAAATGGAGATAATGCTACTATGTGTCGCAAGTTGTCAGGGTTCAAGGAGACAGTAAGAGTGTCTCAAAGATGGCAAGTGTTGTCCACCATAAAAAAAAAAAAGTAACGACTGAGAAGGAAGATAGTGTATTCCTTGGCATGTGTACCTCACTGTATGATGTGTGATGCCAACAGTGGAAGTACAGTGCTGTGGTGTCTCCATCTGAATGAAGCAATGGTCTAGAGCAGGAAAGTTGTGTGTGTGCGTGGCCCCTGGAGGCTATTACTATCACTACTACTACAACTACTACTGCTACTACTACACATACACGCACACATATGCACACGTACCTTGGATGTGAGGAATTGAGGGAACCCCTGGAGATGGAGGGAGGGTGATAATGAGAGACCATGACCGCTTAGGCATTTCTTCCCAGCAGCCTTGACAACATATGGGAACTGCACACCCAGGGTTTGAGGAAATTCATCTAGGTTTTTCTCTTTTCCTCCCTGCTCCTGTCACAGGATTGGTGAAAGAGATGGAATGGAATGGAATGGAATGGAATGGAATGGAATGGAATGGAATGGAATGGAATGGAATGGAATGGAATGGAATGGAATGGAATGGAGAAGCTAAGGGGAGACAGGCATTAAAAATTAACTCCTTTCTGAAAAACAATGGGTCATTTAAAAGGAGAGCTCTCTTCACAGATTTGCAGGCTCCTCTCCCTGACCCTCTCCCCATCCCCTTCCACTGCTTGCTATGCTCTAAGCAGAACTTCTAGTTTATTTTGCTAATGTTTTCCAAGTCTTTCAAGGGGCTTTCCAGGTACCTGTGACTCCCTCCCTATGCTGCCTGGAGCTGAGCGAGCCTCTCAATCTGAACCCATAGTCACTGTGCCCAGTTCTCCCAAGGCAGATACTGCAGATGGAGCTGAAAATGGGGTGACTGCTGTCTGTAGCTGGCTTCTCTAGCCAGCTCCTGCAATATAGTCATCTATCTCTTGCTTCAGGGCAGAATTTCTCACCTTTTTTTTAAAATCTTTACTACTGATTTGATTTAATAATGATTAACAATATTGTAAGATAACAGAGGTACAATCCCACATAGTTTCTACCACCAGAGTTCCGTGTCCCATCACCTCTATTGGAAGCTTCCCTATTCTTTATCCCTCTAGGAGTATGGATCAAAATTCTATATGGGGTTCAGAAGGGGGAAGGTCTAGCTTCTGTAATTGCAAGAACTTTTTACCTTTGCAAAATCCATAATCCCTGTCAGGAAGGTGTTTCTCACCAGAATTCTATTTTCTGTCTTTTCTCTTAGCCCTCAGGCTGGGCAAAAGTTCCAGTCATTCACTTTTTTAATCTCCCTTGGGGCCTCCCACTCTCTGCTCACTTGGGACTTGCCCAGGACTTCAGACAGGCCTAAGTGTTCTTCAACTGCAAGTTCACATTTTAACTAGTTTTTCCCAGATGCCTGTGCTCTGGTTTTAAGAAATTGTGGGGGTAAACATGGAAAAGGAAAATGGCCCAGCTATATCCTGCTACCTTCAAGCCCCATAGGAACACCTCTGTGTGGAGTTCAGGGCAATGTGCCACCCTCCAACCACAACTAGACCTTCAGTCCTCTGGGAGTACCCATTTCCAACATGACCCACATAATTGCTCTTTCCAAACTAGATAATGAAGCTGCTCTTCCTCAGTCGCCTGGGACTGTGCTCTAGTTTCCAGGATCCCCCTTTAGGGGGGTGTCTCCCCACTTTGACAGACACTGCTGTCCCTCCAGAGTGGCATCCCCTTCCTCCTGCCAAGCAGTGTTCAGTGCCATCGGCTCCTGACTCACCCTTCTCAGCAACGTTTTGTTCCTAGAATTTTTTTAAGCTTGCCATAAAAACATGGATTTTTTTAAATTTGAAATTCATTTTCAGTCTTTTTTTATAGATCTGTCATTTATACAATGGCTGGAAAACTTTTTAAAATCAGATATAATTTATGAGCCCCTTCTTTTAAGCATAATGTCATTTTGTACATTAAAATGACAATGACTAGAAGGATCAGATATGTCTCTCCTGCAGGGGTAGGTGGAGGATAGTGAGGGGGAGCAGGTGGGTGGGTGGGGGGATGTTCTGACTCTTCTGAAACAAGTCCCAGTGTGCCTGTGATCAGCCTCCAAGAGGGGGAAAGAAACAGAAATAAATATATTCTTCAAATGCTCACAGTGAGAATTACAGTGAAAAGCAACTTTTGTGCCTTATGAGAGAATAACATCTCAGTGATAACATCGATAGATAAAGATTTCAAATTGCACTTGAGAGGCTGTGGTGATGCGCCCAGTATGGTGCACATGTTACCATGCTCAAGGACCTGGGTTCAAACCCGCAGTCTCCACCTGCAGGGGGCAAGCTTCACACATGATGAAACTGTGCTGCAGTATCTCTTTATCTCCCTCTCCTTCTTTCTATTCCCTATCTCTGTATTTCACCCTGTGTGAAAGAAAAAAGGAAAAGAAAAAAAAAGCCACCAGGAGCAGTGTAGACATGCAGATACTGAACTCCAGCGGTAACCCTGGTAGCAATAAATAAATAAAGGAAAATTGCACTTGATTCTCATAAAATCCCTCAGAAGTAGTTGAGGACAACTGTACATAAAACAGGGTTTCTGACCCCACAGCATGTTGGAATTATGCAGGGGATTTAATTTTTTTTTAATACAGATTCCCAGGGCCCTGCCATCACTGGTTTAATTGTTGGGTATGGGAGTTCAGACACAGGTGTTTTTGTTTCAGTGTCTCAGAAGTAGCCTAGGCTAAGAACTTGTGAACTGTGGTTCTCAGAAGATGGGATTGAAAGGATTGAGTCAATATTTTGATAGATAGTATATTGTAGGGGCTGGGTAGTTGTGCACCTGGTTGAGTACACATGTTACAGTGCACAAGAACCTGTTGGAGCCCTTGGTCCCCACCTGCGAGGGGAAAGCATTGTAAGTGGTGTAGCAGGGCTGCAGGTGTCGCTCTATCTTTCTCCCTATCACACCCTTCCCTCTCGATTTCTGGCTGTCTTTATCCAATTAATAAATAAAGATGATAATTTTTTAATTTAAAAAGCCAGTATATTGTATGATCCCTGGTCAATTATAATGCTGGTGTTGACTTATTCATTACTACAGGACAAGTACTCTTCCAAACCCTGTCCACATATTGTCTCTCTTTTTTTTCTTTAACATTTTCTTTTTTCAATTGATTTAATAATGATCAACAGACCATAGGATAAGAGGGGGTACAATTCCACACAATTCCTACCACCAGAGTTCCATATCCCATCCCCTCTATTGGAAGCTTTCCTATTCTTTATCCCTCTGGGAGCATGGGCCCAGGATCACTATGGGGTACAGAAAGTGGAAGGTCTGGTTTCTGTAATTGCTTCCCTGCTGAACATGGGCGTTGACAGGTCGATCCATACTCCTAGCCTGTTTCTATCTTTCCCTAGTGGGGCAGGGTTCTGGGGAAGCAGGGTTCCACGACAAGTTGGTGAATTCCTCTGACCAGTGAAGTCAGGTTGGTGTCATGATAGCATGTGGAAATTGGTGGCTGAAAAGCATTAAGATATAAAGCAGAGCAAATTGCCAGGAATCTAAAGGTTAAGACTATAGCAGACAAGGGCCAAGTGGTGGCTCACGTGGTTAAGTGCACACATTACAGTGCACAAGGACCCAGGTTCAAGCTCCTGGTCCCCAACTGTAGGAGGAAAGCTTCATGAATGGTCTCTCTCCCCTTCTTCTCGATTTCTGGCTGTCTCTACCCAATAAATATATCAAAAAGACTATAGAAGATGAGATTTAGGGTCTCCATTTTGGAAAAGGCTAGTAGGTCTATCTTAGGGATATTCCAAGAGGCCCATAGTCCTTGGAGGTCTGAGCTCACATTCTGTAATCATAGCTAGGAGTACTCCAGGCTGCATTCATTGCAGGACCTGTCTTCCTTGAGCAGCAGAGTATATTGACTCAGCCTCCCTTTGGAGAAGGGGTACTCCCTACCAGTGTTGACCCACATTAAGGTCCTATAGAGGCCCACAAGGGGGTCTATTACATTGTTCCTGATGGAGATAACCAGTGATAGTGGAGAGAGGGATCTGTTAGAGATCTAGGCCCATCAAATCTATGTGGGAATATCAGGATTCCCTGACCAGGGCCCCGGATGATGGAGTGGCCTGGTAATGGCCAAAAGAGCCATCATTAAAGTATGCCAGTCTCTTGCCCTTATCCAGCTTTGGTAGTCCTTACCTTACCTTATCAATATGGAGCTTGGAGTGATTGAGGGAAGTGAAACAGGCAGTAAGTGAGGAGGGTATCTAAGTCTAAGAAGAAACTATTTGATTAAGTACTTTATGGTACCTAATTTAAAGGTGTCTTTTTAAGGTCTTTCTATTTTTTTTTTATCTATACCTTTGCTGCATTTATTGAGTCACTGCAAACTATTGTGCTCGTTTAAATCAAGACATATATTTTCTTTTTAATTCTTTATTCATTCCTTCATTTTATTTGACAGTGCAGATTAATTGAGAAGGAAGGGGGAGAGAGGCACATGCAGCATAGTTTCACTGTTCATGAAGCTTTCCCCCTGTAAGTGGAGACCAGGGGCTTGAACCCAGGTTCTTGTGCAATGTAACATGTGCACTTAACCAGGTGCACCACTACCCAGCTCCTGTATTTTCTTAATCACATATGAGGTGGTATCACTATCTTCCTGTTTTCCTAGACAAAGGAACTGTGACCCCAAGAGACTGAATAACTTGCCTAAAGTCACACAGCAAGTAACTAAGGTAGGACTTGAACCTAGGCAATCTGAGTACTCAATGTGTCAAGCCTACAGCCATCCTCAGGAATCTTTGAATCTGTTCCCAAGCTCTCTAAATATCCACTAATTTCCTCATCTAGGGAATCAGGTAAATGGTGCTGGGTAAATTTTGTGGTTATAGGATATCCTTTTAGTGCATTTGTTTATTTTTAAGTAATTGATTTAATTTTGACTACTTATTTGTTTATTTTAATGACAGGGATACAGAGAGAAAAATACAAAGAGAGAGAAACCAGAGCACTGCTCTTGCTTATGGTGATGCTGGGGGTTGAACCTAGGAGCTTCAGGCATGAAAAGTCTTTTTGCATAACTGTTATGCTACCTCTTCAGTTCCTAAATGATTTATTTTTATGAGAGAGAGAGAGAGAGAGTGAGAGGGGAGAGCACCAGTCAACTCTAGCATCTGTGGTATTTGGGACTGAACCTGGAGACTCAGTCAGGCAAGTCCTACGCTCTACTACTGAGCAAATTCCCCATCTAGTAAGTCCCATAAACTTTTGTTGTTGTCACTCAACTGAGGGTCAGACAGAGCCCTTGAATATGAGTGCAGAATCATTCCCTGATCTCACAGTTAAACAAGTTGGTAAAGGAATCTGATTCAAAAACATTCGTTGGGAAATTAAATTATTTTGTGAAAAGAACCCATGACTCAGGTTTAAAATCACAACCCACTTTTCTTGTTGCCCTGTATCTTCTAGGAGACAGATGAAAGTAATATTCACTCTAACGAAATTTCAGTTGGATGCTTCTTGTTTCTGAAACCCTGAATAGAAGAAAATAAAAAGTAAAGTCTTAGAGTTAGCAGTTACCTCAATGGTGGTAGTGTGTCTTCCATGCCTGCATCCTCAAGGCATGAAAATCAATCCCTGGGATCACTATATGGCAGACCTGAGTGGAGCTCCTCTCTCTCTCTCCTTCTTTCTCTCTCTCTCTCTCTCCTAATAAATAAATAAATATGTTTCTCTCATGTAATGAACAAAAAAATCTTTTAGATAATGCTGATCATTGGTGAGAGAGTGGGCGTACATAACTTTGATAGTGGGTGACATGTAAATCACTATTGATCACAAATAAAATCACTATTGATCACAAATAAAAAATGACTTGAAAAATTAATTAACTAAAAATAAACAAAGTAAAATAAATAAGAAAAATAAAAACACTGGGGGAAAAAGATGCTCTAGAAAGTTAAACACAAGGGGTCCAGGTGGTGGTACACCCAACTGAGCACACATGTCACAATGTGTAAGAACCTGGGTTCAAGACCCACCCAGTCTCTATCTGCAGGGAAAAAGCAGTGTAGCAGTGCTGCAGATGTCCCCCACCACCACACCTTCCCTCTTAATTTCTTTCTGTGTCTATCCAGTTGGGGGGGGGGGGTTAAACCCAAGGAAGAGTGCTCTCCTCTCCCTTTTTGGTAAGACTCTAGTCATCCATCTCTCAGAGAATAGCCTAATCCTTTGTTTTTCTACCCCTGCCTCCTTCCTTTTGGACAGAGGAGAATTTTTGTCTGAAGGAACTAAAGGGTGGCATCCAGTGCATCCAAATAGGCTTATTCAGTCTTTCCTTAACTTCTACTCCTTGAATCAATAATAACTCCTAGTACGTATTCACACTCTTTCTCTCTGTCCCTACACGTTCAAGTTGGAAAGTCATGCCCTCTTTTCAGTCTTCTAAGGCAAGCAGCAGTGCAGGAGATCAAATGCACTAATTGAGATTCTGTGTCTAGGACTATGAAGTTAGTAGGAAAAGAACTTACTAAGAGTGTAGACATATGCACTTCAAATTTCCAGAAACTATGCTAAAGAGCATTCCTTCATCTATCTGAAGCACATTGCTATCAAGAAAGCTATCAAGTAGCCAGACTACATGAATTTTCATGGCATGGTCAAAATGCTGGAAGGGATCACTTGGGCCAGGATGACTCCTGGCTCTATACCATAGACAAAAAAAAAATCTGCTCTACTTCAACTTCTATATGAGTCATAAGAATGACTCAAGTCACACTACGTTAAGTCACATTATCCCAGGAATGTGCACTGTGATGGCATCAACAACACAAACACGGAAGTAGAAATAGTGCTTCAGGTTTTGCCCTGGAAGAAATCACTTACTACTTTTTCAACTCAGTGGATCCTAACTTCTAAGCAAGTTCAAACATCTTATCTGAGATATCTAGACAAATTAAGAAAAAAAAGGAGGGGGTCTTATTATTATTATTATTTTAAGTAGAAAGATTTCTAAGGAGAGGAAGAATAAATAAAGGAAATATTTTTTCTTGAACATCTACCACCATAAAAACAATGTTTTTAAGAGTTAAATGCAAATGAATAAAAATCACTTTAAAACACGGATGAAATTCCTCCCTAAACCACTTGTAGGTTTAAAATGTTAAGGGGAAAATGGACCAGAGCCAAATACTTTGTGGTTTTGGCCAAATTTAGGGGGTAAGAAGTCTGTTTCTTGTGCATTGCATACCTGCTCAGCCACCACTCCTGAGGAATCTACATTCAGCTTGGGTGGTGCACTCCCTTTAGGAGCAAGGAGACCTACTCTACTATCTAGCAGCCAGATTTCCTGACTTTTCATGGCATGGTCAAAATGCTGGAAGAGACCATTTGGGACAGGGTGACTCTTGGCTTTCTACCATAGAGAAAGATCTGAAATCAAGTAGTTTGATCTCTCCTTGGGCTGAGGAAAGGTGAATTCTGAACAAGGATCTCATAAAACTCAAGTCTCAGGAGTAGATTAGCTACTTGGAGATGGTATGAGACTGGGTATCTGGGCTTCTGGTCTATGTACCGGACAGATTTCAAAGGGTCAATTCTTGTACACAAGGACCTGTGATAGACTTAATTTTTCTAACCACCACTCAATGAGCATGAGAAGATGTCAGGCACTGTGTAAAAGGTTTGACCTATATCAACCACATTATCAAAGTGGTTGTCTAATAAAGATTTTTAAACTCCAGTTCAGGGACATGTCCAAGGAGGACCTACATCTGATTTCCAATGGAGGAGAAAGTGATGGGGCAGAAGTTAATTTGCCACTCAATAATGTCCCAGTTCTACTATCTTTAACCATTTCATTAAAACATTATATAAAATGTGAATTTAAAATGTATACAACAGCCATTAGTAACTTCTTGAGGGCTATTTACAAAGACTCACAAGAAGATAACATCCCACCATTATTTATAGATCACTTCTTGATAAATTCTGGCTTGTGTATTTGTGCTATCATTTCAATACCAATCTGAGAAAACCTCAACGAAATATGAGTAATCAAAATGTGTCCATATGAAAAGAAACAGCTTTCTACTACTAGATTCCTCCTTTATACATATCAATAGCATTGGCTCTCATTTCTCTATTGTAATTAATCTCATCTATGGCCATACCACCCTGAACACGCCCGATCTCATCTGTAATTAATCTCTTCATTACCTGCCACTTTTACTAACTCTAAAATTTGTATCTTCATCTGGTGTACCTTATGCCTCTCCCTTAGAGTAAGTATCTTTAAAGTCCCCTTGAACAAGAATAACAAATGTTTGGCTTGTGTGTTGTCACTTTCCTTCCCACACAATGGAAGACATTACAAATTCATCACTGCATGGGGCTTCTTGTTGGTCAGGGAGCAGAGAGCTCTCCAAGATGGACATGTGGGTGGCCACTGCCAACAGATCACAAATGACATGGAAAATGTATCTTTATGGGTTCCGCAGGTTGCTCACCCAGTAGAGCTCACACATCATGTACAATGACCCAGATTCACCACAACATGGGACTGCCTTTGGTTGTATGTGTGTCTGGGTAGGGGAAGCTTCACAAGTGTGGAGTGGTGTTGTATTGTAGCTCCTTTGTCCCTGTCTCTCTTTTCCTTGCCCTTCCTCTCTTGTTCTCTGGCTAAAAGAAAAAAAAATTCACCAGGAGCACTGAAGTCGTGTAAGTCAGAGTTCCAGCAATAACCCTAATGAACAATAGTAAAATAAAATAAAGGAACCTTTCCTCCACCCATGTCCAAAAGCCTAAAACTAAGACTGGGTAGGAAGGGCTCTGGAAACATGAGAATACTGAAGCAATGCAAAGTGAAAAAAATAGTCTAGGCCTTTTATTTTATTTATTTTTTTATTTAAGAAAGGATTAATTAACAAAACCATAGGCTAGGAGGGGTATAACTCCACACAATTCCCACCCCCCAATCTCCATATCCCACCCCCTCCCCTGATAGCTTTCCCATTCTCTATCCCTCTGGGAGCATGGACCCAGGGTCACTGTGGGTTGCAGAAGGTAGAAGGTCTGGCTTCTGTAATTGCTTCCCCGCTGAACATGGGCATTGACTGGTCGGTCCATGCTCCCAGTCTGCCTCTCTCTTTCCCTAGTAGGGTGTGTCTCTGGGGAAGCTGAGATCCAGGACACATTGGTGGGGTCTTCAATCCAGAGAAGCCTGGCCAGCATCCTGATGGCATCTGGAACCTGGTGACTGAAGAGAGAGTTAACATACGAAGCCAAACAAATTGTTGAGCAATCATGGACCCAAAGCTTGGAATAGTGGAGAGGAAGTGTTAGGGAGGTACTCACTGCAAACTCTAGTGTACTTCTGCTTTCAGGTATATATTTTGCAGTAGTTTATGGATACGTGTGAACATAAGCTCTCTCTCACAGAAACTGGTATATATCTAGGTTTTGGGACTTTGTTAGAAAGTGAACCACCTGAGATGAAATTAGAGTGTACTATAAAAGGAAAGGTCTCACCCGAGTAATGAAGCTGAAGGGCTGTCATTCCACATGTGAAGTCTCTGGACATAGTCTGAAGTGAAGCATGTTGAGATGGTAATCGTTGCGTTGGTTAGGTTGTGATCGGCAGATGCAATATTATTTGATATGGATTGGGAGAGGCATACGGGAAAGTGGGCCCTATCCAAGGGTTCCAAGACTGGGGGAAGTAGGGACTCTATAGTGGAGATGTGAGGTTCCTGCTGTCTTAGGGTTCAAAAAGACAATCAATAGTTAATGTTATCATCACATTATTTGGTAGTTGGGTTAACTTTGAAAAGTCCTTTTGTTATCGTTTGCTGTATAGTACCCAGTATCTTGTATATAGTTGTACTATTGGATGCTTCTGATCTACTTGGTCTAGGCTTTTGAGAGAGTCTGCATATCAAATACACAGTCTATATATTAAAAAGATTCAGTTTGTGTTTTGAAAAACTTTGAGACATACAATTGATTTCCCCCCTCTCATATTAATTAACTACTGATTTATATGTCTACATTTTGCTAGGAGTGTACATAAACACCATTCCCACCACCAAAAGACTGTGACCCATCCCTCCCACTCACTCCCTCCCCCCACTGGCCCAGGAAGCTGCATGTCTACCCCTTACCACAGGGTTTTTACTTTGGTGCCCTACTTACAATTTGGTCAGGTCCTGCTTTTAGTTTCCCTTTCAGATCTTCTTAGTCAACTTCTGTGGATGAGTGGGATCATCCCATTCTCATCTTTATCTTTCTGACTTAGCTCACTTAACATAATTCCTTCTAGCTCTGTCCAAGATGGGTCAGAGAAGGTGGGTTCATTGTTCTTGATAGCTGCATAGTATTCCATTGTGTATATATACCACAGCTTTCTCAGCCACTCATCTGTTGTTGGGCACCTGGGTTGCTTCCAGGTTTTAGCTATTGTGAATTGTGCTGCTATGAACATAGGAGTACACACCTCTTTTTGGTTGGGTGTTATGGACTTCTTGGGGTATAACCCCAGGAGAGGAATTACTGGATCATATGGATCATGTCAGGCCTTCTGAGAGTTTTCCAGACTGCTCTCCACAGAGGCTGGACCAATTTACATTCCCACCAGCAATGTAAAAGGGTTCCTCTGTCCTCACAACCTCTCTAGCATTTGTTGCTGCTGTCCTTTTTGATGTATGCCATTCTTATAGGAGTGAGGTGGTATCTTAGTGTTGTCTTAATTTGCATTTCTCTGACAATTAGTGACCTAGAGCAGTTTTTCATATGTTTGTTAGCCTTTTGGATCTCCTCTGTAGTGAATGTTTTATTCATATCCTCTGCCCATTTTTGGATGGGGTCATTTGCTTTTTTGGTGCTAAGTTTGCTGAGCTCTTTATATATTTTGGTGATTAGTTTCTTGTCTGATGTATGGCATGTGAAGATCTTCTCCCATTCTGTGATGGGTCTCTTTGTTTAATAGTTTTTTTGGATGTGCAGAAGCTTTTCAATTTGATGTAGTCCCATTGGTTTGTTTCTGCTTTAGTCTTCCTTGCAATTGGGTTTGATTCATCAAAGATGTCCTTGAGGTGTAGGTGGGAAAGTGTTTTACCAGTGTTTTCCTCTAAGTATTTGATTGTTTCTGGTCTGACATCTAGGTCTTTGATCCATCTGGAGTTGATTTTTGTTTCTGGTGAGATAAAGTGGTTCAATTTCATTCTTCTGCATGTTACAACCCAGTTTTCCCAGCACCATTTATTGAAGAGAGCCTCCTTTTTCCATTTAATCCTTTGGCCCCCCTTATCAAAGATTAGTTGTCCATAGGTGTGGGGATAGTCTAGGCCTTTTAATGAGCATCTCCCCTCTGCCGAGAGTTGATCTAGAGAAGATTTCATCAGGAAAGGGACATGGGCCAGGCATCTGTGTGGGGTGACCCTAGCTGGGATCTTTCAACCTGCAGCTAAAGAAGAAAATACAAGTTTCCCTCGGTGGTGACATAATGTTAAAAGATCATGATGCAAAGAAGGCTTGGAAGCACCCTGTCCCATGTGACTCTAGATGTCCACTCTTCTCTGAGCTTCACATAGAGTTCTAACACTTATTTTTGGTTTAACTGTCTATACCAACAAAGTCTCTTTTTTGGGGGAAACTAAACATATGATCCAACAATTCCTCTCTTAGGAGTCTACCCAAAGATTACAAAAACATGCATCTGAAGAAATCTATGTGTACCTTTGCTCATAGCAGCACTACTTGTAATGGTCTAAGTTTGCAAGTAACCCAAATGTCTAAGGTGGATGAATGATTACAGAAATTGTGGTTATGGCCTGGGAGGTAGAATAATGGGACAAAGTGCTGAACTCTCAAGGATGAGGTCCTAAGTTTGATTCCAGGAAGCATACACACCAACATGCCAGAATCATACTGTAGTTCTCTTCCTATCTTATCATAAATAAATAAATGAATGAATAAATAAATATGTTTTTTAAAAGTTGTCATATACATACAACTTTCACTTTTTTACATACAACTTTTTTAAATGGAATACTACCCAGTTGTGAAAAATGAAATGTTTTTCATATCTTGGATGGAATTTGCAGGAATCATGCTAAATGAAATAAGTCAGAAGGAAGACATATACCAGGTAATTGCACTCAGAGGTCAAGCTTTAGCAACAAGGATAGGAAGTAGAAACAAGGGCAGGGTGGTGGTGCACCTGGTTGAGCATTCATATCACAATGCACAAGGACTTGGGTTTGAACCCCTGGTCCCTACCTGCAGGGGGAAAGCTTTGCGAGTGGTGAAGCAGCACATAATGGTGGAGGAAACCTTCAGTTGGTGGTGGAGTTCTATAAGAGACTACACTAGTGTGACAACTATCTTATAAGTCACTATTTCCCTAATAAAGTGATTTGGGAAAAAAAAAGAAGAAAAAGCTTTGCCTTTATGATTTATAAGTCATGTAGCAACAGAGCTCTGTGCTGCCTCCAGACCACCATAACTGATTGGAAGGCGGGAAGAAAATACCATTTGGCGACTTTGAAGTCCCTGTGGCATTTGTTCCTTAACCCCTTGACCCAATAATAACACAGCCATGAGGGACTAGTTATTTCTCTGGATTCCCAAAAATTTGTCCTGAAATTTAAAATAAATTTGTATATCCAGCTTGTGTATGCGTGTGTGTGTGGGGGTCTAACTATGGTTCCACCCTGAATGGGTACACAGCTTAGTGCTAGTCTTTTGCTTCTGTGTATCTGTCAAATCAGAGAGTGAACTTGACCTCATCTAGCAGGGAAGTTCTCAGATTCTGCTCAGAGCTGAACAAATCTGAGGTCACAAGTTTGTCTTCCCTCTAGCTTGATGCTTTTTCAGGCTGAGGGAGCTGGCCTCATGCTATGGAAGGAGACATTAGGAAACCATAGGATGTTCTCCTGCTCTCCCCACCCCTCCCCCAACCTGGCCTCCTCACAGAAGCCTGTTGCTGTTCTGTTTCAGAAATAGAAATCCCATTTCTCTCTGTTCTGGGTTCTGTGGGCCACACACTGGTTTTCTTCACTCCTGTCATTAGGCTTCAGCTCCCTCCAGAGGAACCCACTCAGAGCATCAGCCCCCATCACTTCAGGATGCTAAATCATATAACCTCCAGGAAGCCCCACAGTGTGAATTCAGGCAAGACTCACACCTGGATCTTAGTAACAAAGTGTTTCCAGGGTCAACAAATGATAAGCCATACTATTCCCAAATTCCAGTGTTTGAAAGATCAGGAAGCATCTTCTCTTGACCCCACTGCATCTTGGATAAGACTCTTGCCTCAATTAAACAGAGAGGCCAAAGCTCAATCCAGTAATATAGTGTGTGTGTGTGTGTGTGTGTGTGTGTGTACTTGTGCACATTTCTTTTAAATGAACCCCTTTCAAAGAAAATGCTTCCTTGTGTGGGTGGACACTCTTTTAAGACCCATGAACCAGCTTCTGTCGGTTCTGATGGATGCCTCATCAGACTTCTCAAATGATTGGCACTTGGTACCTGATGGGTAGCCAGGTGGAAAATCTTTTTAATTTGGTAGAGTTAGGAATGTAGAGCTACTCTAAAGATGTGATGGACCAAAATGTTCATCATTAAGGAATCACATGGAGGAAGATGAGAGAAAGAAGGGGAACTAGCCTTTACTCCAAAGTACTTTCTAAAGAACCTAGTCACAACTCCATGGCTTACAAAGATCAAAGCAGTTGTTTTCAGAAACCAGGTCTCCTGATTCTGTCATCTGGGACTTTTATTCTTGAATTCTTCCTTCTTTTGTCAAAAACCCTCCTTCTTATATGCCAATTGTTCCAGAGCTTTCACTGCCATCTCTCTATATCTCTCTAACATCTCTTTAGAGAGGATATATGTCTACTTGGAGCCACACCAAAAGAACTAACTCCACAAACAGACAATGAAAATAATCTTTCACTTTGCCAGAGGCCTTCTTTGAAGACTTATCCCATGTTATGATAGAACTTTATTTTTTAGAAAAGGGTGGGGATTAAAGATCAAACATATAAATGGAGACTGTACTCTGAAAAGTAGCCTTGAGCAAGAAAAAGTTGGAAGTGGGGTGGGTGGGAGAGGAAGCAGAGTGTAGAACCAAGCAGAAGCTATGAAACTGTCAAGGACACATGTGTGGAGTACAGGGACATCAGTCAGGGATGGTGAGGAGAGGTGAGGAAAAGAACAGACCCAGTTATCTGCACATTAAAGGATCTGAAAAAGATCTTGGAATATTTTTCACTGAGGTCTAGAGAGCTACTATTTTTTTTATTTTGTTTTTATTTTATTAGTGACTTGATATTGATTTACAAAATTATGAGATAACAGGGATATAACTCTGTACAGTTCCCACCACCAGAGTTCTATATTCCCATTCCATCACTGGAAATTGCCAATATACGCGGATATCTTCGCCCACCCTGTCCAACGCTTGATGTCTCCTCATCCAATCTGGTCCCCTACGCCTACACTGAACTTCTCTGTTCCAGTCTCTTGGAAACAGAGTTGGCAGTCAGCTGAGGTAAAGAACAAACACCTCATCACAGACCCCTGCAAGCGTCAACCGGGCTTTGACCTAGCCCGTTATGATTGGGCCCTCCTCAATCGCTATCGAACAGGCCATGGCGGGTGCGCAGCTATGTTCCATCGCTGGGGAGCCAGAGACGACCCAAACTGCCCCTGCGGCTACAGACAGACTATGACCCACATAGTCAATGACTGCCACCTCTCCAGATTCAAAGGAGGTCTCGAAACTTTACATCAGGCTCAACCTGATGCTGTTGACTGGCTACGGAAGAAGGGCAAACGCTAGAAGAAGAACTGGTAATTGTAATAGTAATCTCAAGATCACAGATATGGGTTTTACTTTGTATATATCTAGATACCCTTTTTAATATGACTCTGCCTTCCTTTCTTTTCTTTTCTTTTTCTTCTTTTTAAATTGATTTTAAAATGATTGTCAAGACCATAATATAAGAGGGGTACAACTGGGAGCCAGGCGGTGGAGCAGCTGGCTAAGCACAAGTGGCACGAAGGGCAAGAACCGGTGTTAAGGATCCAGGTTTGAACCCCCCAGCTCTCCACCTGCAGGGAGGTCACTTCATGGACAGTGAAGCAGGTCTTCAGGTGTCTGTCTTTCTCTCCCCCCTCTCTGTCTTCCCCTCCTCTCTCCATTTCTCTCTGTCCTATCCAACAGCAATGACAGCAATAACAACAACAATAATAACAATAATAACAATGATGATAAAAAAGGGCAACAAAAAGGGAAAAAAAGAGGGGCATAAGTCTACACAATTATCACCACCTGTATCCCATCCCCTTCATTAGAAGTTTTCCTATTCTTTATTCATCTAGAACACTGTATCAGGGAAGAGAGTAACTCCCAAATATGGGAATTATATTGTTAACTATAAATCCCATCGATTTGATCTGGGGCCCATATTCAGCACAGGAATCTGTGTAACCTCTGCATCCCTGTAGGTCTGAGCTTGCATTCTGTGGTCATAACCAGGGACATTCTAGGCTGCATTCATTGCAGGACCCATCTTCCTTGAGTGGCAGAGCATGTTGACCCAACCTGTCTTTGGAGAATGCAGCAGTCCCTACCATTGATCCACACTGAGTTCCTGTAGAAGCTCACAAAAGGGTCCACAATATTGTTCCTGATGGAGATGACCAGTGACAGTGGACAGAGGGATCTGTTGTTAGAGGTCTAGGCCCATCAAGTCTATATGGGAATCCCAGGATTCTCTGACTAGGGTCCCAATGATGGGTGGTCTGGTAGTGACCAAAAGAGCCAATAAATTATGTTGGTTTCCCTTCCTTTCTAAGTCAAACTTACACTCATTGCTATTTCCAAATATCCTACCTTTTTACTTTTTTCTCTGAAAAAAAATTCCTAATGGAATTGGAGTTCAGAACCCTTTGGTCATCTTCTCCTAATACCCCTTCCCCGGAGTATGAACCAAAATTCTTTATGGGGCGCAGAATGTGGGAGTTATGGCTTCTGTAATGCTTCTCTGCTGGACATGGGTGTTGGCAGGTGGATCCATATCCCCAGCCTGTTTCTATCTTTCCCTAATTGGGTAGGGTCAGAAAGCTACTTTGAACCCAGATTCTGCTTCCTGATTGCTATTTCCCCATAGAGACAAAGCCCCCCATTCCTGATTTAACTCAGAAACACTATTTTTCCATCCCCAAGTTGTTTAGCTTGATTGTTTCAGGAGTAAATGTCCATTTAAAATGTGACCCATATGAACCTCCAGCAGTTTATAGCAAAAAAGAAGTTTCCTAATTTGGCTAGTGATCAGAGAAAGTCAAAGAGAATCAGCGGGGACACTCTCTGGTGCTGACCCACTGTGACTCTTCCCTGTAGCAGAAAGCAGGGTGAGTAATGACAAGAATGGATGGTGACACTAAGGCACTGGGAAACACAGCCCACAGAAAATGATGAGCTTGAAGCACTGAAATCAACTACTTTGACAAATACTTGAAGCTTATCTTAGGTATTTCTGCTGTTAAATTTGACTCTTTGCTATGCCCTAGTCCTGGTTAACAATGTTCATACAACATTGGGTTCCTACTATGTATTCTACTACACTAGGAGAAGAAATTCCATTGAGGTACTTCTAGATTAGTTCAGTATTGTGTTAAATAGATGGAAGAAGCTGAAATCACTTTGTATTTCTAGAAATCTGAGCTCATAACCATATCAAGAATGCTGTCTAGAAAACAAAGGTGTCTCTCTGTTCTCTCCCAAGATAGATCCCCTGAGGTAACAGGATAATTGATCTTAAGCTAATAACTTACAGGAGCTAGTGGAAGCACCTCTGATTAAAAACTGAGGAGCGGGAGTCGGGCGGTAGCGCAGTGGGCTAAGTGCAGGTGGCGCAAAGCACAAGGACCAGCATAAGGATCCCTGTTCGAACCCCGGCTCCCCACCTGCAGGGGAGTCGCTTCACAGGCGGTGAAGCAGGTCTGCAGGTGTCTGTTTTTCTCTCCTCTCTGTCTTTCCCTCCCTCTCTCCATTTCTCTCTGTCCTATCCAACAACGACAACAACAATAATAACTACAACAATAAAACAACAAGGGCAACAAAAGGGAATAAATAAATAAAATAAATATTTAAAAAAAATTTTTAAAAAAATAAAAAATAAAAAACTGAGGAGCAGGAACAAGGCTAGGCTGTGGCACAACTACTTGAGCACACCTATCATGATGCACAAGGACCAGGGTAAAGTCCCTGGTCCCCACCTGCAGGGGGAAACTCCACAAGAGGTGAAGCATGTGACAAGTGTCTCTCTTTATCTCTCCCTGTCTCCCACACATCCCTCTCAATTTCCTCTCTGTCCTATCAAGTAACAATGAAAGAAAAATAAAATGGAGAAAAAAATGGCTTGCAGGACCCATGGATTAGCCATGCAGGCACCAAGCCCTAGTGATAGCCCTAGTGGAAAAAAAAATGAGAAAGAAAAAGAGAAAGAGAAAGCAAGAAAGAGAGAGGGAAAGAAGGAAGTGGAATGAGTCAAATAGAAAGAACTAAGCTTTGATTTAATATAAAGTCCCAGTATCAGTCCGGTGTGCAAATATACCTGAAAGGGTCTTCCTACGGGGAACAAGGGATGTGCAGAGTCACATAGCTGCCCTGGCAGGTCACTATCTTGTGATTGACCCTCAGTGATATGAACAGCTGGGTGTCACAGATTTTCTACCTCTGAGGGGAAATGGCTTCCTAACTTGAAGGTAGAACTCAGGAGAGAAAATTTAGTGTGGGGGAGGGGGAGGTGGTAACTCACCTGGTTGAGTGCCTGTATGACAAGGCACAAAGACCTCAGCTCAAGCCCCAGGAGCAAGCTTCACAAGTGGTGAAACAGTGCTGTAGGTGTTGCTCTGTCTCTCTCCCTCTCTATCTGTCCCTTCCTCTCAATTTCTGGCTGTCTCTATCCAATGATATAATAAATTATATATATATATATATATATATATATTCATTCTTTTTTTATTTCCCCTTTTTGTTGTTGCCCTTGTTGTTTTATTGTTGTTGCAATTATTACTGTATAATAATAATTGTATTATTGTATTATTGTTGTTTTTGTTGTTGATATCATCATTGTTGGATAGGACAGTGAGAAACGGAGAGAGGAGGGGAAGACAGAGAGGGGGAGAGAGAGATGCTTGCAGACCTGCTTCACCACCTGTGATGCTACTCCCCTGCAGGTGGGGAGCCAGGGCTCAAACTGGGATCCTTACAGGTCCTTGTGCTTCATGCCATGTGCACTTAACCTACTGCGCTACCACCTGGTCCCCTAATAAAATATATTTTAAAAAAGAAAGAACATTTATTAAAGGAGGAGATGTGGTAGAAGGGGATCTGGGTGCTCATAAGATGAAATAAAGTAAAGACTACATATTACCAAGTGAGCCAATATTTGGAAGGCACAGTAAATAACACATTCCCTTTTGCTGGAAAATCAGTACCAACAAACATAAAAAAACAAACAAACAAAACAAAACAAAACCAAAAAAAAAACCATGAAAGACCAAAGAAACATTTATGATAAACTTAAAATAGTGAATAAACAAGGGAATGCCCAAGATTAAAATGTTACTGTTCTCACATATCAGTAATTCCATGTGAAGTCACAGGTCTGTCAAATATGACACTGTGATGTAGAAAGACTTTCTTTTTTTTTTATAAATAAATCTTTTTTTTTAATTTTTTTTATATTTTATTTTATTTATTTATTCCCTTTTGTTGCCCTTGTTGTTTTATTGTTGTAGTTATTATTGTTGTTGTCGTCATTGTTGGATAGGACAGAGAGAAACGGAGAGAGGAGGGGAAGACAGAGAGGGGGAGAGAAAGATAGACACCTGCAGACCTGCTTCACCGCCTGTGAAGCGACTCCCCTGCAGGTGGGGAGCCGGGGTTTGAACCGGGATCCTTATGCCGGTCCTTGTGCTTTGCGCCACTTGCGCTTAACCCGCTGCGCTACAGCCCGACTCCCCTAGAAAGACTTTCTGTTCCATTGACATGACACTTCTTTTTGACAAAGGGCAACTCTATGGAACAACTGCTCATTTCACTGTAAAGTAGTCACTTCATCTAACCCACTCTATTTACCTCAATTGTTTCTCCTCTAGACACTTTTTTAAATATGTTATCTTAATGTGAAAGAGATAGATATGAGAGCACACTGCTCAGCTTTGGCTCATGGTGGTGTTGGGGATTGAACCTGGGACCTCACAGTCTCAGGCATGAATCTTTTCCATAACCATCATGCTGTCTCTCCAGCCTTAGAGGGGAAGACATCACAGCACCAAGAATTCCTCTATTATAGTGGGGCAGGACTCACACTCACATTGTACACATGACAAAGCAGGCACGCCATTCAACTGAGCTATCTTATTAGCCCCAAAACTTTATTTTTTATTCAAGCAAAACTTTTCCTGGCCTTTGATTCTATTGGATTCCTTGGGTTAATCAGGCAATGAGTCCCTTAGGTAATTACTCCAAATTCCTTAGGTAATTAATCAACCAACTATTTATTGAGTACATAGCCTTATACCTATCTTGACATTGGAAAGGTTACAAAATGCTATAAAGCAGAGTCTCAACTATCTGGATACTGAAACTCTTTTGGAGAAACTCTGTTTACCTCTATGAATCAAAGAATGACATATCATCATAATTAAGTGTTATATTATCAAATGCTACTAAAACTCAAATCATAGGCCTTCAACTATCAATAAATTAGAACTTGTCAGTGTCAAATACAAACTATAAGAGAACAAAAGAAGGATGTAGCTTGCCACATTATATCCATTGCAACCAAAATTTATTTATTCTGAGAGAGAGGAATAGATAGTTAGATAGATAGATAGATAGATAGATAGATAGATAGAGAGATACCTGAGCATTCTTTCGGCATATTCAGTATGAGGGGCCAAGCTCAGAGCCTTACAATAGAAGAAATGTAAGCTAGCAGTTCAGCCAATATGTTGGCTCTCTCTGTTTTCTATTCCATCCATCATCAGTTCACCAATAATGAAATTCCAGTCATTTAATCTTTATTTATCCCTCATTTTTTCTTCCTCCCTCCCTTTCTTTCTATCGTCCTTCCTTACCTTACCCCCCCCCCTTTTTTTGGTTATTTAGATTCTCAGTACCTCCTTATGTATGAGTTTTTGGTTATTATACAATTATGTATCAAACTGCAAGTGTTCTTCATATTGAACCCTTAATTAACTGACACACACTTAAGCGCAAAGTGGTGGTTCCGAATTCTTGCTCATGTCTGGCACATAGACAATGTTTCACATCTACTTATACTTTGATTGAAGATTGGGAGGAGAGGTCCTAGTGAAATTAAATAAATTGATACCAATTTCTTCTCTGGGTGAAATACTAAATGTTTCTAAGCTAACCATCTCCAGAAGCATCTTTAAGACTCATGCTGTAATTTTTGTTACTGTTGCGGATGAAAACTGCTTTAACTGTGGTCATACCAGAGAGCAGAAGAAGTCATTTCTATTTATTCAGTGGACCATTTAATAAACTTTAAGATGTGGCCCTAGTAATATAAGATTTAAAAGCTGACAGTAGATTCAGCTAAAGGAGCAATATTTCAGAAGAATGAAAGAAGGGATGCCAGTGGTTCTATGTGTTAAATATTATTTTCTTACATTTAGCAAAATATCTTACAGAGAATAAATAATTAACAGATAGAAGGGACTTTTGACAATGCTTTCTTTGCTAATCATTGACTTGTACTGAAATGTTGTAAGAAGTCATTTTTTGAACAGAAAATATTTGAGAGCTTCATCAGTATCTCCAGAGACTTTGACTTTGGAATCATTTTTTTATCATTTTTCCTGGCATCACTTACCAGTCAATGAAAAGTCTAACGCCAATGACCTACTGGTAACTTTTTCCAAACATGGACAGAAAAGTTTTAGCTAACATGAGTGGAGCAGCTCAGCTCAGTGTCCTGTGTCTCTTATCATCCATCAGAATTGCCTAGGCATGTTCATACGCTCAAAACAGAAATAGGTAAGAAGTTCCATTTCACATGGAAATTGAAGCCTCTGAATATAATCGCATTTGCCAAAAATCTATTGGCCAAAGCAGTTCACATGAAAGATTCCAGACTCAGAGTGAAAGAGCATGACAAACTTACATGGCTATGATGGGGATGGTGAGCTGAGCCTCTTTAATGTGATCAATCTACCATGAGGGTTATAACAACTTGTAATTAACATAGCAGGGAAAGGCCCAGTAGGATCACAGTCATGTGATCCATTAGAACCCCTTCCCTAAAGCTTTCTTCAAGTCTTGAACACTGATAGGAGGAGGAGGGGTTATATTTATTATTATTATTATTTTAACTGAGCTAGCTGAGAAGCCAGCATTTTCCCAAGGCTGCCCTACTCTATTCAGAATAAAGACATGGGCAATAGGCCATGCTTGGATGCCTCAGACCATCTGCCAACAAAAACAGAAAAAAATTAATTATGAATGGTGTCTTCCCATGCTAATCATTTATTGTAAAGGATTTCTCCAGCTTGTTTATAATAGCTGTTGCCTAAGGGTGCATGCTGTATAAATTGTCTGTTTACAGGATACGGAGCGCTTCTTAATAGGCCTCAGATGATTAGGAGACGGGAAAGAAATTAAAGAGGCCATTTCCCTTTAGGTATGCAAATACCTCCCAGAACAAAAGGCAAAGATATGATAGAACATGATGAAACACACCCTTTTTTCTTTTTACCTTAAATTATGTACCAGGCAAGGAGCAAGCAAGCTTCATTGCATGTGTCAGCTGAGATGTGAATGGTCTAGTAATTGAAACAATACCAGTGCCAGAAATGCATGTGAGATGTGGACCTGAACTAGCTCCCTTGGCAGCCCTGTAGCAAATGGATGTATGAGGCTTGGATCTTTGGGGTAAGGGGTCACTTCCAACTTTAGGGTAATTTGACTCTGCCTTGTTGAGCTCAATTTATTTGTATCACATTGGTCTCATTTCTGAAGCCAGAACTAACATGTCAACATCTGGTAGGGGTGTGTACTCAGAAAGGCAGACTAAGCTTCTTTGAAAAGCACAGAAGTACTTTTAGATTCTCCTTTTTCTTTCTTTCTTTCTTTCTTTCTTTCTTTCTTTCTTTCTTTCTTTCTTTCTTTCTCTCTTTCTTCCTTCCTTCCTTCCTTCCTTTCCTTCTTTCTTTCTTCCTTCCTTTCTTTCTTTCTTTCTTTCTTTCTTCTTTCTCCCTTTCTTTTTTCTTTCTTCTTTCCTTCCTTTTTCTCTCTTTTTTTCTTGTTGAAGGGGTTGTCACCATGGCTTCACTAGTAGATATTGGCTGTTTTGAGATAGAGACAGAGACAGAAAGACAAAGAGAGAGGGATGGAAAGATATCACAGCACTGAAGTTTCCTCTAATGTAGTGGGGCCATGTCTGAACCTGGGTCACATTCATTACTGAACCAGGTGAACTATCTTGTTACTGATTTCTTCTTTGTAGCCATATAGACACACCCAACAGACATGCACACACACATGGATGCATGAACTTTTTTTCATCTTTAGAAATATTTTATTCATTTTTTAATGAGAGCAATACAGAGGGAGATAAAATTTCTCAGCTCTGGCTTTTGATAGTTCTGGGGACACAATCATAATGTTATCTCTGTAGCCATTTTATATTTTTCTCTTAACATATTTCTTAGTGCTTTGAAGGGCTAGATCCAGCAAGGTATTTTATGATTTCACCTTTGGGAGGATCAGGAATCTCATAGGTATCTTTCTCAATTAAAATTAATAAAATGTGATTCCATTTTTATTTCTCTGGGAAGATGATATCACCAATGTGTCCTAGAACCTTGCCTGTCCAGAGCTCTACCCTACTATGGAAAGATAGAAATAGACTGGGGGTATGGATCAACCTACCAACACCCATGTCCAGTGAAGAAGCAATTATGGAAGCCAGAACTCCTACCTTCTGCATCCCAAAATAATTTTGATCCATACTCCCAGTGGAAGAGAAGTGATAGGAGGAAAAGGATAAGAGGTCTTTGAACTCCAGCTCCTTTAGGACCCAGAGAGAGAGGAGGAAAAAGGGAGGGGCATTTGGATGTAGTAATAGGGTCATGAGCAGCTTGGAGGGGAAGAAAGGACTGGAAGAAAAGGGGGGCAATTATGTACAAATGTAGAAAGATAGTTGTAGAGATGCTAATTAGCCCATATCTGTAAGAAGAAGACGAAGAGGAAGAAGGAGGAGGAGGAGAAGGAGAGAAGGAGAAGGAGAAGAAGAAGGAGGGGGGGAGGGTAGGAGGAGGGGGAGGGGAGAGGGAAAGGAGAGGGGAAGGGGAATAGGAGGAGGAGGATGCAGCAGCAGAAGGAGAAAAAGAACAAAGAGGAGGAGGAAGGGGAAAAGAAAGAAAGAAAAAAGAAAGAAAGAAAGAGAAAGAAAGAAAGAAAGAAAGAAAGAGAGAAAGAAAGAAAGGTGAGAAAGGGAGGAAAAGAGGAAGGAAGGAAGGAAGGAAGGAAGGAAGGAAGGAAGGAAGGAAGGAAGGGAGGGAGGGAGGAAGGGAAAATGGCCTTTGGGAGCAGTGGATTCCTAAAGCTGTCACCAAGCCCCAGTGATAACCTTAGTGGCAATAAGAAAAAAAAAAACTCAAAATCATTAATTTGTACTTTAAATAAGTGACATATGTGTTATGTGGATTGTGACTAAATAAAGCTGCTGAAAATCTACAAGCAGGACTGGTGAAATAACTCACTTGAATAGTGTGCTTTGCCATGTACTCAGTGCAGGTCAAGCTGGTCCCCAGTTCATTAATGGAAGTGCTGTAGTCTGTTTTACCTTCTCTCTGCCTCTTGAGGAAAGAAAGAAAGAAAGAAAGAAAGAAAGAAAGAAAGAAAGAAAGAAAGAAAGAAAGGAAGGAAGGAAGAGAGGAAAGGAGGAAGGATGAAATGAAGGAAGGAAGGAGCTACTCAAAAATTAAATAAATAAATAGAAGACCCTAAAGTGATTCACAGAGAGTTCTCTTAACTAGAAATACAGATATAGTATATATTTTTAGTTATGGTATTTTTCACTTTGAGTTTTTTTTTTTAAAGATATTAGCAACATACTTTTCTACAGATAAAATAAATTTTATTTTTATGTTTCTTATTTCAAACTTAATGGAATTATAGTTGAAAATGTACTTCATTGTCTTTCTTTAAAAGCTGAATAGAATTATCTTTTCCTTCTTGGATGAGCTGTTCCTGCCAAGTTGGAAAAGACCAATGTCAATGCCTGTTTGTACCTAATATGAACAGGAGCCTAAAGCCTGCTCCTAGCCAATGCCAACTGCCTAACCTAAGATTTGTGTCTGTTCTCTCTGCATAAGCATAAGAAGAATAGCAGGCCTAGAGAATCTCTCTGAGGACCTATTTTTGAGTCTCTTGCTACTAAGATTGAGCTTATTTTCTAAATTGCTTTGATGATCTGGGAGGGAAGGAGAGAAGGGGACGGGGAGAGACCTGACTGTACCGATTAGAGCCATCTTTCTGGAAGAAGCTTCTGGTCCCACACATTCCCCTGGATGACTGCTCAACTTTCAACCACCTGCACCTGCTGCCAGTCCCTAAGGGCTCTCACTAGCTGCCAGAGCCAGCTTGCCTGTGTGCAGCTGCCATCAAGTACAGAGTCAGTGCTACGGGGAAGCAGCCCTCAGCCAGTGCCTCCAGGTGACATAACTCTGGGCAGTACAATTAACACTTCTCAGTCCCCCACATCCCTAACTGGAATGAAACTCCAGCTACCCTCACAAGCAACTTGCTTCAAAGCACACCCTTTATTGGTTCTTTATACTCCCATTCTTATTTCCTGTGATACCTAATAGTTTAACTTGACTGGATTACAGGTATTTAGCCACTTGGGATGCTGGATGTTTCTGGGAGGGCTGAATTAGGGATAAGGGGCACCTGGAAGAAGTTGACATTTCAGCTAGTGAATTTTGAGTAAAGGGAATTTCCCTTTATAACATAGGTCAATCTTATTTGAACAGCTGAAAAGGACAAGAGACTCCAGCACTCCACCTTTAGATCATGTCAGCAGGGGCCAAGTGGTGGTGCACCTGGTTGAGCATGCATGTAACAATGTGCAAGGATCTGGGTTCGAGCTCCCAGTCCCCATCTGCAGGGGGAAAGCTTCACAAGTGGTGAAGCAGTGCTGTAGGTGTCTCTCACCCTCTCTATCCTTCCCTTCCCTCTCGATTTCTGACTGTCTCTATCCAATCAATAAATAAAGATAATAAAAGTTTTTTTAAAAATCATGTCAGCAATGCTATCTCTTCTTGGTTCATCTGTAGACTGCCTTTTGATTTGAACCACGATTCTTTCCTGAGTTTCCAGATTACCCAGATGCCCCCATCAGACATTGTCCTTGCCCAACCTCCATAACAATGTGAGACAATTATTTAAAATACATCTTTTTATACGTATCTATACTACAGCATGGTTGAACCTGGAGCACAGTGTGCCAAGTGAAAGAAGTCATTTATAAAGAACACTATTTTGGGAGTCGGGTGGTAGCACAGTGGGTTAAGCGCACGTGGTGCGAAGCACAAGGACCTGAGTAAGGGTCCCAGTGTGATCCCCTCGGATCCTCACCTGCAGGGGAGTCACTTCACAAGTGGTGGAGCAGGTCTGCAGGTGTCTTTCTCTCCCCCCTCTGTCTTCCCCTCCTCTTTCCATTTCTCTGTCCTATCTAACAAGGACGACATCAATAACAATAACAATAAAAAAACAAGGGCAACAAAAGGGAAAATAAATAATTAATTAAAAAACAATAAGAACACTATTTTAGGGCCACTGAAATAGCTCACTTGGATAGTGCACTGATCTGCCATGTGTATGACTCAGCTTTTTACCTGTAGGTGAAGGACCAAGGACTTGAACTCAGGTCCTTGAGCATTGTAACATGAATGCTCTCCCAAGTATACTGTCACCTAGCCCCATTCTATCCATTTTTTTAAATATCCATAACAGCCAAAGTGTATATATTTTATACATGTACATATAGTATTGGTCTACCTTTCAGGAAATTCTAACACACTTCCACTTTTTTGTTTTTGTTGAAATTTCCTTCTTTTTAAATAATTAATTAATTAATTGGATAGAGGCAGAGAGAAATTGA
Organism: Erinaceus europaeus; assembly: GCF_950295315.1. NCBI lineage: Eukaryota > Metazoa > Chordata > Mammalia > Eulipotyphla > Erinaceidae > Erinaceus > Erinaceus europaeus. The sequence continues at coordinate 159,020,027 of NC_080163.1, forward strand.
GAGGGAAGGGGGAAGACAGGGACAGAGAGACACCTGCAGCACCACTTCACTGCTCAAGAAGACTTCCCCCTGCAGGTAGGGACTGGAGGCTTGAACTCTGATCCTTGCATACTATGATATGTGTGCTTAACCAGGCGCATCACCGCCCGCCCCTTTTATTGAAATTTCTTAAGCTGACTTTTCAAATTACTTGCCCTTGACTCCTGGTCTCAGGATCTATCTCTGTAGTGATCAAAATAAGACAGCTCATGAAAATCTTAACAGAGAAAAGATGTGTGATCCTGAGTAGGAAAGATGATAATGTACTAAACTAAAAAAAAAAAAAAAAAAAAAAGTAAGACTTGAGCTACTTATTCTGTGCTTGTTACATTGCTAACCTTGTGTGTAGAACATCAATGAATCTTCACTCTTATGTGTGCCTACACTAGGCATGATTGCTTTCCACCACTTAACAGATGAGGAAAACAAAAATCTAGAGAGTTTCTTTCATATGAGAGTAATCCCTCAAAATTTTGGACTCCAGAATTCTCATCTGAAATAATTTTTCTCTGGTTTTATTTATCTATTCTAACTTAAAACAATAATAATAATAATGATGAAAGATCTTCCATGCTACAGGGACACTCATTTCTCCCGAGTGAAAATGCCCTGGAAAGATAGCAAAGATATAATTCCACTGGAAGCTTGATGCCAGGCACACATCAACTTTTGCTACAATAGGTCAGCATACCTGCTGCTGGGGGCAAAGCAATTTATTGGTTGGAAATGTGTGCTTCTGGAGGGGGGAATAAAGAGGCAAGAGAGGTAGTAGGGGGATGGGGGGGAGCTGAATGTATTTTAAAAAAAAAAGAAATGAGAGGACTTCAGGAGTCTTCCTGGAAAGCAAACAGTTTTTGTGAAGCAACATTTTGGTGAGTTAAGTGCAAATGAATCAGGAGTAATGAGAAACACATGAACTAAATTTTCCTTAAAATATATGAGTTTAAAAATTAAGAGGAAAAAAAAAAGTGCTTGGGGAAAATGTGTTTTAGGTTTTAGACAAACTAAAAACATTTGCAAAATGAACCAAGATAGTTGGTGAGCCCACAAAATGACTAGGTTGGTTCATCCTGAGCAGATAAAATGATAAAGACCGAAAAACAGTAGAGGGAAAACATGTTGGCCTGGCCCAGGATAGAACTTTATAACAAAACTGACCCCATTTCTGAGAGATGTCAACTGGGATTTAGAGCAATATTGCTTTCCTTTCATTTCTTTCCACAAGTTAACACAAGACACCATGGTCTAAATGTACTACCAATGAATAAATAGCTGTTGGTTGAGAACATGAAGTCTATTTGGTGTTTTGTTGTTGTTTGTTTGTTTTTTGTCAGCCTTCAACATCTACATTAGCAAGAGAAAATAGGAAGATGCTTCTGGAAGGGCACACAAAATGGAGGTTGCCAGCTTCTGTGTGGCAAAAATGACATGTGTCAACAGAGAAGGACCACAGAAGCAAGAGCTCCAGTAGTCAGCCAGAAAACCCTCCAACCAGAGTTTCCTTGGAAGACAGAGTGGGACTGTCTGTGAAGAACTCTACCAGAGGTACCAATACTTAAGCCCTGGGGGGCCTGCACCACCTCCCCTTTCTTCATCAACAGGAAAGTGGGGACACTTTCAATTGGTTTCTATGTGTTCTTTAGAAACAATGCACAAAATTCTACTTGGGGTTTCAACCAATAGAGATTATAGATAGGAGAAAGAAAAAAAATTGCAGTTGAAGAAATGTGCATTTTCATAGGAAACTACAACAACCATGATTCCCATCAAAGAGTTTTAGGAAATCCAGAGCTATTACAAGTTATACTGGACCTGAATGAGGAAGTATAACAGTCACAATAGCCCAGAAACAACAGTAGTGCTGGACCCAAAAACTGGCTTTGTTTGTTCTGAGAATAAAGCTACAGTGCCTTTTATTCTTTGCAAAAATAACACACAAATAGCCTTTGAATCAGTACCAATAACCTCAGACCCTCCCACCACCACTCTACCAAATAGTGGCCTGCAGGGAAAACAGATGGCTTCATCTCCATACTTGACTCCAATTTATTTCCATAAAAGGCCAAGTGGAAGCCAAGCATCTAGAGCTGGGAATAGATACCACATTAGAAGAATTTAAAGAATATTGAGTGGTGGGGGGTGGGGGTGGGGGTGGGCAATGGTAGTGGGGCACTGTTTAGGCACACACATTACTGTGCACAAGGACCTGAGTTCAAGCCCCTGGTCCCCAACCACAGGGGGGAAGCTTCATTATTAAGTGTCTCATTGTGAAGACAGGTCAAGCCTAGGCATGGGTACAGAGATTAAAAGAAGAACAAATTCCTCAAAGGACTCCATATTCCCCTACCAGAGCCTCGATGAATTTTTAATTTTAATTAATATATTTACTTTTATTTTGTTGTCTGTTGCTTTTTACCAAGACTAACAAACTTAGTGAGACCTTATAGAATTCAAAGAAGATGGCTTTTGGAATGTTAAATTCAAGTTATCTGTCCTCCCTAATATCTAGAACTTATAAAGACATAAGTCTTTATAAAGTTCTGATTGTAAGTAAAATAAAACCCAGAATTGGGGGGGCTTTGTCTCTACATTTTATGTTCAAGAAAAATCAACACAAGCCCATAGACTTGGAGAAGAAAATGAAAAGTTAATTTCTTTTTTCTTTCTTTCTTTTTTTTTTTTTTTTGGAGGTGGGGGGAATAAAGAAACATAATAAGCCTTCTTTTTGAAAGAGCTTCAGTGTTATTTACTTATTTTAAAGAGAGAGAGAGCACAAAATATAGTTCCCTAATTTACTTATTTACCTTTAATTGCTAATAGGGTTATCTCCAGGACTTGGTTCCTGTATGACAAATCTACCTTTTCTGGCAAAAAAAAAAAATTATATAGTCAGAGAGAGGGAAAGGGAAGAAAGAGACACCTGCAGCACTACTTCACCACTCCTGAAATGTCCCTCCTGGTATGGGGACAAGAACATAAGCCAGGGTCTTTGCAGAGGATAATGTGCACTCTACTGGGTGCACCACTACCCAGTCCCACCTCTCTGAATCTCTGTGTTGCTGAGGATCAAACCCAGCAAGATATGTACTTACAGCTGAGTCATCTCCTTGTATCCCAAAACCAGTCACTTATTCTATTCTATCCAATTTCTTCCATCTATTTCACTCCATTCCATTCCATTCCATTCCATTCCATTCCATTCCATTCCATTCCATTCCATTCCATTCCATTCCATCCCATCCCATCCCATCCCATCCCATCCCATCCCATCCCATCCCATCCCATCCCATCCCATCCCATCCCATCCCATCCCATCCCATCCCATTCTTATTCCTTTTTCCACCTCATGATTATCACTGGGGTTCAGTGCCAGCACTACTAATCCACTGCTCCTAGAGGGTATTTTCCCCCATTTTGCTGCCCTTGTTGTTGCCCTTGTTGTGGTTGCTATTGTTACTGTTGTTCTAGTTATTGTTATCCTTGAATAAGACAGAGAGAAATCGAGAGAGGAGGGGAAGACAGAGAGGGATAAAGAAAGATAGACGCCTGCAAACCTGCTTCACTGCTTGTGAAGCGACCCCCCTGCAGGTGGGGATCTGGGGGCTTGAACTGAGAACCTTATGCCAGTCCTTACGCTTTGGGCCATGTGCACTTAACCCACTGCACTACTGCCCAGCCCCCTCCATTCATATTCTAACCTATTGCTTAGTCTATTCCATCCTAGGTCAGCAAACTAGTTATCTTTTTTAAGTTTCCATTTTTTTCCCCTAAAAGATGGGGATTCATGGTCTAGGAGGTAGCTCTGTGGGTAAATCACATGATCTACAAGTGTGAGACCCCAAGTTCAACCTCTGGCATCACATATGCCCTAGTCATGCTCTGGACACTTTCATTACATACATACACATACATACACATACATACACACATATGTGTGTATGTATATGTATGGTAATTAAAAAATAGTAGACTTCAGGGTGTGGCTTGGCACAAATTTAAAGCAAATTGAAGGTTTATTACATCGTGGTGGTACAGTGGTACAGAACAGTATTATTTAGGTATAGCAAGATAGGAAAAGTGGCAGAGATAAGACTAGGCTGGGCCCATGAGTCTATAAGTCAGTTAGTTACTAGAGTTCAGCTACAACTGTATAGGTCCCCCAGAGAAATGACCATGATGGTCTTTGGGAGGAGAGCAGGCACCAAGAGCACTCAGGAAAAGAGAGGCAGGAAAAGAGAGACTGACTTACGGGAGCCTGGCGCGTATAAGTTAGGATGCACCCTTCTAGGATTTCATAAATCTGTACCATGCGCGTAAGCTGACCATCAGCTATATGCTAATTACATCCCAAAATCCAATTCACACGCTGTGTCACAATATATGTATATCAATTAGTTTGCATGGCACTATAAAGATTAGCAGTGATGTCAGGACCTAGGAGATAGCTCAGCCTATTAGGGCACTAACTACTTAAATGATTGAAGTCCTAAAGACTTTAGATTTAATCCTTGGTACTATTTTGTGTAAGAGTTGCACAGTTCCTCATCCTCCTCACCATCCCCTCCCTCCTCTCTCATAATAAATAATCCTTAAAAAGAAAAAATAAATAAATGGTATTGATGACATGTTTGACACATAGTGCTTTATCATCATTTGCAAGCTTCTGGCCCAGCAGCATTAAGTTTAAGTGCAGCTAAATTGAAGAGATGCACCTTGGTTCCCATTTGTTAATGGATCAAGATTGAGGGAAAGAATCCCAGGATGTTCTGGAAGTCTCAGTAGGGCTACCCACACAATGTCAATTGTGTGGAGGTGGAGTGAAATTTCTGAAGTGACTTGACTGACATCTTCAGTCATAAAAATAAAACAAAACAATGTAACCTCTATATCATTAAATAATACAGAAAACCCTCCTCTGGATCACCCATCTGAAAGACTGAAGGAGTGTGCTTTGCAGGAAATGACTGTTCTTCTCAAGAGGCATTTTGGGTGTCACTTAAAGGTGACACCTTGGTCCTTCCTTGCAGAAATGGCACTGCCACCAATCATTAGAGTCCCAGGTGTCCTTTGGGAATGGACAATCAAGTCTACTCCAGTCGGTAAATTCTGTCAGTAATCAAAGGTGGACTATTTTAGGAAAATCACACTGTATTTTCTATAGATACCTTTCTGAAAACACATTTATTAAAATTTAGAGATGTTAATAGGCACTCCTGGAGTCAAGGTTGAGGAACTATAACTGTCAAAATAAACTTTCTTTGTAGCAATTAGCACATTTTATACTTACTTTATACTTACTGGAAATCTTGCATAGAGGAATGCACCTTGGAACTCTTCCTATGCTTATTTGATCATGGATTCCTTTGGGGGAGAACATCTCAAGAGATTCAGGGTCCCAAGAATACACAATGGAGAGATGGATGGTGTAAGGAATGCTGATTCATCAACCAGTTGTGTCTCCTTTTGATTCTTGAGTGGAACATCTTAATTATTTAGTAATCTATTTATCTGGTTTCGTTTTCACACTTCTGGTTCCCTAATTGATGTGCATCTATATTATCCAGATCTTTTTGTTGTTGTTGCTTTAACTGAATTCAGGAATCCTAGCTCAGATTCCTAGAACTAGGAGCCCATAAGTATAGAATTTAGATCCTCAACTGGAAACATAGGGGCAGCCCACCTGGTACAGATGATCAAAGTCTAATACTTGGGAATCATTCATTTCCCCCATATCAATGACACCACAGCTCACCTTTTTACCATCATAGACTTTAGAGATGTAGATCTGAGTTTTATCTACAAGTGAAACTGGCACATTGTGGTGCCAACCCCAAAGGAGATGGTGAAGTCTGCTAAGAAAGGGATATTTCTTTCCACTCTCCAGACTCAACTGAGAGCAATCATTGACTTTCTCTAAGACCCATTAATTCTATATTTAGGAAACTAAAAGGAACTGGGGAAAAAAAAAGAAAAAAGAAAAAGAAAAAAAAGAAAGAAAGAAAAGAAAACCAACCACAACCTCACACATGACGGAAAAGATTGGAGATTCCCGGTGGCTATGTTGGCAAAAGGCACAATAAATGGCCTCTGTGGGGTGTTACCAATATCATACAGGATTTTTCTTGCCTAAAGTAGGTGAGTTGATTTATGTTGGACCTACATTCCTACAGACAGAATAGAGATCTGGTATCTTCATCACCACTAGAGGTAGTACAATCTGGGCATGCCAAGTCTCATGTATGCCTGCGAGCAGTTTTAAAAGGTTTTGGTTAGCTCCAATTTTATTAGAATGAAAGCTTTTCACAAGTAAGAGGTTTTATGGGAGTTATTTTTAAAGTAATGTGTTTTTATTGGTTTCTGGTAAGATCAGTGAAATCACATGGCATTTTAAAAGAATTTTAAACCAAAAAAAGATGTTCAAACTACTTGCCTGAAACACAAAAGCCATGAAAGTCAGGGTTAGATATTTGAACCCATGAAGGTTATTGCCAAGATAAAGGCAGATCTGAGGAAGAAGAAGAAAGGAGAAAGGAACATTCCATGCCAGGACAAAGATCAGCATCTCTCTTTGACTCAGATGCCCCCAATTGGTATGAGATCACCAATTGTTGTGCATGGAAATTAAGCTCACTATAAAAGAGGACACACTCTTAGTTACCTGAACTTGGAAAAGATATTGTGACACAAAAATCCAACTGAGTTCCAGGAACATCAACAGAATCTTAGACGCACAAATCATGGAAAATCTCAGCTGAAAATCTACCTTCTCTTGTTCCATCTCTTTTTTATTTGCCACCTTCATCTTTTTTTATTCTAATTACAAAAAGTAAAATATCAATGTAATCAATTTAGATGTATCTAAAGTAACCTGTAAAAGATAACCTGTTCCTTCAGGTGAAAAATGTTGAGAGAGAGAAACAGTGACTTGCTCATGGTCCATAGCAGATTTGTTGGTCATCTAGGACCAGAAACCAGATAGTTCCATAGGTCTTCCCAGTCTATAATCTTTCTGTGTAGTTTACTACAAACATATACACAGATGGTTGCTCTTAAGTTGCTTCCTACCTTTCTTAAATGCACACACATGTGCACATACCCCCCATATACAACATAATAATAAGTTTCATGATGGGAAGGCAAAATCCTGTCTAACACAGCAGTGTAGATCAAATATCTAGCATTTACTAGGTGTTCCATAAATATATAAATTATTTAAATTAATTAATCTATGCATGGTGCCTTTTATATCAAATCATGATAATGTTTTATCTAGTATGAGTGAACAATTAGACAGTTCTTTCAACATTATACAAAACTTACCAAAAAAGTTCTCAGAGCTCTAATTAAAAAAAACAACTGTGATGTGTGAATGAATACTCACTTGTCCCTGAGTCAAGTGGCATTAAAGGAACAGAGTCTTTAAGAATGATAAATTTCTAGAAATATGAGTACAAGCTGTGTCTGTAGCATTACAACTGCCTTAAACGCCTGTCCCACCCAGAGATAGCATTGGTATTGTCTGTACTTTGTTTTAAAATTTTATTCTCTTTATTTATTTCTCAGATAGAGACATCCAGAAATTGAGGGGGGGAGTGATAGAGAGGGAGAGAGAAAGACAGATACCTGCAACCCTACTTCACCACTTGTGAAGCTTTCCTGTTGCAGGTGGGGACCAAGGGCTCAAACCTAGGTCCTTGTACACCATAACATGTGCATTCAACCAAGTGTTCCACCACCCAGCACCTTGTCTGTATTTTTTCGGCTGAGTGATCACAACAGTTAAATGGAACAATAATCTTGGAAAGAAAAAAGTTATAAATGCTATAGACATGCAGACTTTTTATCAAGCAAGAGTTTTTTGGGAATGCTGTTTTGTGTGGGTGGGTGAGACAGCACAATGCTTATGGAAGACTCTCTCATGCCTGAGGTTTCAAAGTCCCAGGTTCAATCACTACTATAAACCAGAAAGGAGCAGTGCTCTGGTAAAAGTAAACAAATAAAATAAAAATAAAGATTATGACTTTAAGAATGCTGTTTTGTTTATTTAGGTACTATGCAGAAAAGAAATGTAAAAAGTTTTTATAAAGTACAAACTCATCTTACTTGGATTCTGATTGCTTTCATGGAGTATGAACACTCTTTTTTGTGTGTGTGAAATGAAAGGCCATCATCTTTCTTTATTAGTTTTGAAGAAATTTACCCCTTTCTCCAGAAGAGAATTATCTTCAACTTTGAAATGCCTCTTGGTTCCACCCAGACTCAATTAACAAAGAGACACAAAATTCTCAGGACTGTGTAACCCACCTACACCTTGGACAATACCTGAGGAAAAGAAAAGTTGAGTTTCTGGTGGCAGTTGCTCAGATATTTATTTATTTGTTTGTTTGTTTGTTTGTTTGTTTATATTTTACCAGAGCACAATTCTGCCTTATATTATTGCTGTGGGGGGATTGAAACTCAAAGTCTTGTACATGAAAGTCTTTGGCATAACCATTATGCAATCTCACTGTCTCTTCTCAGAGATTATTAGAAGAAAAGATGCTTGCCGGGCAGGTTGTGGCTCCTTCCCATGGCAGCTGGGGTAGAAGTTGGAGGCAGGAATATTATGCAGCTATTAAAAATAATGAACCCACATTCTCTGACCCATCTTGGAAGGAGCTAGAAGGAATTATGCTAAGTAAGCTAAGTCAGAATGACAAAGATGAGTATGGGATGATCCCACCCATAAACAGAACTTGAGAACGAAGAACAGAAAAGGAAACTCAAAGAAGGATTTGACTGAGTTTGGAGTAGGGCACCAAAGTTAAAATCTCTGGGTGGAGAGTGAGGGTGGATGTTCATCTTCATGGGGGTGGGGGTGGGGTGGGGAGAAGAAGAGGACACAGTATTTTGGTGGTGGGAATGATGTTTATGTACACTCCTATTAACTTGAAGTCATATAAATCACTATTTAATTAATATGAGAGGGGAACATAGATTGAATGTCTCAAACTTTTTAATGCACAAACCATAGGCTAAGTCTTTGAAATGTTGACTCTCCTAAAAGTTTAGACCAGGGAGAACAGAAGCAACCTGTAGCATTACTCTTTAAGACACAACTATACACAAATGATGTCAAAGTACATACATTATGGTGATATTGTGTATGTATGATACAGCAAATCCTAACAAAGGGATTTTCAAAGTTAACCCACAAAATAATTTGATTACTGTAATAACTATCTATTTCCTTCTTAAACCCTAAGACAGCAGGAACCTCCCACTTCCTCTCTAGAGCTTATATTTTCCCCAGTCCTGGAACCTCTAGGGTGGGCCTCACTTTCCTACATGCTTCTCTCAATTCATACCAAATGATAGTGCATCTCTTGATCTCAACCTTATCAACGCAAGGAGTACCACCTTGGCATGCTTCACTTCAGACTGTGTCCAGAGACGTCAGGCATGGAATGTCAACCCTTTCAGCCTCATTACTCAGGTGAGACCTTTCCTTTCATAGGATTCTCTAGTTCCATTGTGAGTGGTCCACTTCCTAACAAAGTCCCAAAACCTAGATATAGACCAAGTCCCATGAGACAGGGCATATGTTCACATGTGTCCATAAATTAGGGCAAAATATATACCTGAAAGCAAAAGTGTGCAATAGTCTGCAGTGAATCAATATATGCAGCAAGTAGAAAGACCTAAAAAGACAACATAAAGTTCCTAACAAAATAGTGTCTCCTTAGACTTAGATACCCTCCTCACTTACTTCCTATTACACTTCCCTCAACCACTCCAAAGCTAACCTTGTCAAAGCAAGAACTGCAAAAGCTGAATAAGGGCAAGAGACTGGCATACTTTAATGATGACTCTTTAGTCACCATCAGGCCACCCCATCAGCTGGAGCCCTAGTCAGGGAGTCCTGAGATTCCCAAACAGACATGATGAGCCTAGACCTCAAATAAATCCCTCTCTCCATTGTTACTGGTCATCTCTATCAGGAACAACACAACAGACCCCTTTGTGGGTCCCCCATAGGACCTTGCCATCAACTTGGATCAACAACAGTAAAGAATGTTCCATCCTCCGAAGCAAGGTTGAACAACATACTCTATGCTCCACCTGAGGAAGATGGGTGCTGATAGTGGGGCAGCTTGGAATGTTCCTAATCATGACCACAGAATGTGAGGTCAGATCTACAGGGATGCAGAGGTCACACAGGCTTCTATGCTGAATATGAGCCCCAGATCACATCAAATCGATGGGGTTTACAGTAAACAATATTTATATACTTTTCCCATATTTGGGAGCTACTTTCTTCCCTGGCCCAGCTTTCTGGTTCTTTTTCCAGTCATGGGATCAACTCCCCAGACAGTAACTTGGTCCATCTGCATATCAGATGTCAGGCTCAGGAAAAAACAAAAAACAAACAAACAAAAAATCTTGTATAGTTATGGGCCCTTTGGAATATAACTAAAATAGACCTACTAACTTTCTATAAAACGAAGACTCCCAAATCTTCATCTGCAATATTCTAGCCTTTAGGCTCATGATTAGTCAACAAGTTGTTTGGCTTTATATGTTAACTGTTCTTTGGGTCACCAAGTTCCAGATTCTACCATGATGCTAATTGGGCAGACGACCCCACCAATGTGTCCTGGAGCCCCGTTTCCCCAGAGCCCCACCCCGCCAGGGAAAGAGAGAGACAGGCTAGGAGTATAGACTGACCTGTCAATGCCCATGTTCAGGGAAGCAATTATAGAAGCCAGACCTTCCACCTCTGCACCCCATAATGATCCTGGGTCCATATTCCCAGAGGGATAAAGAATAGGAAAACTATCAGGGGAAGGAAGGGGATACTGAGTTCTGGTGGTGGGAACTGTGTGGAGTTGTACCCCTCCTATCCTATGGTTTTGTCAGTGTTTCCTTTTTATAAATAAAAATTTTAAAAAAGAAAAATACAAAAAGAAAATAAGAAAAAAAGATTAAATTTATTCAACAGATTCACCACTGAGGGCACAGTCTCTGCCTTTTCTCATTCTTTTTGAGTAATGAACTTGCCTCCACTTTCCCATCTCACTGAGCCGATATTCATGGGGCTCATCAGAGATCTCTGACTCTATCTTCTAGGTATACTATGGAACTAGATAAATGTCTTTACCTCCTTGGGTTAGGTAAGACCACATGATTAATTCCCCCAAGTGAATTGGGAAGCAAAATAGTGTGTCACCTCCCATCTAGAAATTGTGCTCATTTTATTTATTCAATTTATATATTTTGGACTGGACCACCACTTAACTCTGTCTTTTGGTGGTACCAAAAATTGAACCTGAGACCTCTTGCATGAAAAGCCTATGTGCCATGACTCCCCTATCTCCCTCTCCATAATCTAGAAATTGTAATTAATAATAATTCAGAATTCTCTTTTCTCTGCTATGACTCCCACTAACACTTGAGGTGATCAGCCTGCAGTCTGGAGAAAGGGAAGAGAAGTCCCAGCTGACCCCAAATGGATATTTTCAAGATACTAATTTTGATGTTCTAAAGTGCTGATATTGTGGAGTTATTTGGATTACAATATAACCTAGTCTGTCAAGACCAAGGTGAACTCTAAGGATAGAAAAAAAAAAAAAAAACGTTAGCAATTGTCCTTAGACCTGTAATAAGCTACTCTAAATCTCACTGACTTAAAAAGATGACTTTTTAAAAAAAATATTAATCTGTGGGCCAGAGATTTGGGGGTAGACTGAGTTTAGTGGTTCTTCGACTGATTACATCTGAGTAGCACTGCTACCTGGATTGGAAGACCCTGGATTTGTCCAGGTCCTCAGCTAAGATGGCCCATCTCTGTTCCTGGTGTTCTCTGTCTCCCTGGGTCTGCAGAGGCATCTTCATTTGAGACTCAAGAGAATAAGAACCATAAGAGAATAAGGACAATGCTTCAAAGCCTCTTTTTTTTTATTTATTTTTTATTTATTTTTTTTTATTTAAGAAAGGATTAGTGAACAAAAGCATAAGGTAGGAGGGGTACAACTCCACACAATTCCCAACACCCAATCCCCATAACCCACCCCCTCCCATGGTAGCTTTCCCATTCTCTGTCCCTCTGGGAGCATGGACCCAGGGTCGTTGAGGGTTGCAGAAGGTAGAAGGTCTGGCTTCTGTAATTGCTTCCCCACTGTACATGGGCGTTGACTGGTCGGTCCATACCCCCAGTCTGCCTCTCTCTTTCCCTAGTAGGGTGTGACTCTGGGGAAGCTGAGCTCCAGGCCACATTGGTGGGGTCTTCAATCCAGGGAAGCCTAGCCAGCATCCTGGTGGCATCTGGAACCTGGTGATTGAAAAGAGAGTTAACATATGAAGCCAAACAATTTGTTGAGCAATCATGGATCCCAAGCTTGGAATAGTGGAGAGGAAGTGTTAGGGAGGTACTCACTGCAAACTCTAGTGTAGTCCTGCTTTCAGGTATATATTTTGCAGTAGTTTATGGATACGTGTGCACATAAGCTCTCTCTCACAGAAACTGGTGTATATCTAGGTTATGGGACTTTGTTGGAAAGTGAACTACCTGAGATGAAATTAGAGTGTACTATGAAAGGAAAGGTCTCACCTGAGTAATGAAGCTGAAGGGTTGTCATTCCACACGTGAAGTCTCTGGATACATTCTGAGGTGAAGCATGTTGAGGTAGCAATCGTTGCTTTGGTTAGGTTGTGATTGGCAGATGCAATGTTATTTGGTTTGGATTGGGAGATGCATACGGGAAAGTGGGCCCTATCCAAGGGTTCCAGGACTGGGGGAAGTAGGGGCTCTATAGTGAAGATGTGAGGTTCCTGCTGTCTTAGGGTTCAAAAAGACAATCAATAGTTAATATTATCATCACATTATTTGTTAATTGGGTTAACTTTGAAAAGTCCCTTTGTTATGGTTTGCTGGACAGTACCCAGTATCTTGTATATAGCTGTGCTATTGGAAGCTTCTAATCTACTTGGTCTAGGCTTTTGAGAGAGTCCGCATATCAAATACATAGCCTATATATTAAAAAGATTCAGTTTGTCTTTTGAGAAACTTTGAGACATACAATTGATTTCCCCCTCTCATATTAATTAGCTCCTGATTTATATGTCTACATTTTGCTAGGAGTGTACATAAACACCATTCCCACCACCAAAGGACTGTGACCCATCCCTCCCGCCCACTCCCACCCCCCACTGGCCCAGGAAGCTACCCCTCTCCACTGGGTTTTTACTTTGGTGCCCTACTTACAATTTGATCAGGTCCTGCTTTTAGTTTCCCTTTCAGATCTTCTTAGTCAGCTTCTGTTGATGAGTGGGATCATCCCATACTCATCTTTATCGCTTCAAAGCCTCTTAAGGTCTACAATAAGAATTCTCAATTTTGTTAATCTGAGAGAGTCATTAGTTTCAATTCAATTGAAAATAATAATAATAATAAAGTCCATCTCTTCATGGTAGGAACAGCAAAAAGGGTTCACATTCAAAGAGCTATGAATACAGAAAAAGAGTACCTCTCATGATTGGAATGTTGTCCCAGAAATTTTAAACATTGAAATAGCCTCTTGTTGAGGTTTGTTTGTTTGTTTTTAAATATATTTTATTTAAATGAGAGAAATAGGAAGGAGAAGGAGATAGAGAGACCAGAGCACTGCTCAGTTTTCGATTATGGTGGGGCTAGGGATTGAACCTGGGATCTCATAGTCTCAGGTATGAGAGTCTTTTTGCATAACCATATGCTTTGTCCTCAGTCTGGGGTTTGTTTGTTTGTATCATCAACAAGCTTTATTCAAAAAAAAGGGTCATTATTTCACCACATGTCCACAAAGAGTTATCATCACTCATCTGCATCACACTATATGACCATGTCATGTCATCTGGCTCATTCAATCCTTGGCTCCCAGGGTACCTGGGTCATGGCCTCTGTTGTCTTTGCACAGAGTGTCTCCACTTCCTGGTGTTCTATCTTCTGGCTGCTTCTGTAGCAGGGTTTGCTGGTTTAAAGTCGCAGAGCCCGCCTTCCCCTGATGCCACAGACAGGGCACAGGCCAAGGGAGCACATGAGGATAGGAAATGCCCCTTCAGCCACAGCACTGAAGACACAGACAACTAACTGGAAGGCTGCTCTCTCTCTCTCTCTCTCTCATGGAATGTGAATGAACTTTCCTCAGGTTATTGGAGGGATTCAGCTCCAAGAGATTCCAGAACCTGAAAGGGCATCCAGTGTTGGGACTGGTGGTGAAAGTTGTAGGAAAATTGGAGTGGGGGCCCTTGGAGTCACTCTCCATAGTTCTGTTTTCTGCTGCTTGCCAGTTCTTTTTGCCCTAGCCTGGTATGCTATGTCATGGTATCCAGACAGTGAGTCTCAAGGGAAGGGCATGAGTCTGCTTTGACCAGGAAGCCAATCTTAATTGGCTGAAAGAGCTTTGGAGCCTCTCCTAACTCACATATGCTATAGGCTGACATAATAACTCCCTTCTCTTTTGTATACAATTATAACAAAGTATTTGCATTGAGACTAGATTTATGAGTTCTTGATAGCTAAAAATCAAATATATGTGGGTCTTGTTTTTTTGTTTTTTTTTTTCCACGAACATTATTGCTAAGACTCAGTGACTATATAGTGAATCCACTGCATGGAGTGATGTTTTTTTTCCTTTCTTCCCCCCTACCCCTTCCTTTCTTCTTCTTCTAGCGTTGCCCTTCTTCCGTAGCCAGTCAAAGCGTCAGGTTGAGCCTGATGTAAAGTTTCGAGACCTCCTTTGAGTCTGGAGAGGTGGCAGTCGTTGACTATGTGGGTCATAGTCTGTCTGTAGCCGCAGGGGCAGTTCGGGTCATCTCTGGCTCCCCAGCGATGGAACATAGCGGTGCACCGGCCATGGCCTGTTCGATAGCGATTGAGGAGGGCCCAATCATAACGTGCTAGGTCAAAGCCGGGTTGACGCTTGCAGGGGTCTGTGATGAGGTGTTTGTTCTTTACCTCAGCTGACTGCCAACTCTGTTTCCAAGAGTCTGAAACAGAGAAGTTCAGTGTAGGCATAGGGAACCAGATTGGGTGACGAGACATCAAGCGTTGGACAGGGTGGGCGAAAATATCCGCGTATATTGGCAGGTCCGGTCGAGCGTAGATGTGGGAAATGAACTTAGATGATGTCGCATCCCGATGAATATCTGGCGGGGCGATGTTGCTAAGAACTGGCAGCCATGGAACCGGGGTAGAACGGATGGTTCCAGAAATTATCCTCATGGAGGAATATAATTTGGAATCGACCAAGTGGACATGGGGGCTACGGAACCATACTGGGGCACAGTATTCTGCAGTGGAATAGCATAATGCCAGAGATGATGATCGTAGTGTGGAAGCGCTCGCGCCCCATGAGGAGCTGGCCAGTCTTGCAATGATGTTATTCCTCGCGCCCACCTTTGCTGCAGTTTTTATGAGATGTTCGTGAAATGACAGAGTGCGATCGAGGGTAACGCCAAGATAGACTGGCTGGGCTTCATGCCGGATTCTCGTATCGCCAAGCGCACATTAAGTTCACGCGAGGCCGAGGCATGGTGTAGATGGAAAACAGATGATACCGTTTTTGCAGTGCTAGGGATTAGTCGCCATTTTTTACAGTAATCAGATATCAGAGACATGTCTTTCGTGAGTGTTTCCTCGAGGATGTCGAACTTGGATGCCTGAGTTGCACAGCAGATGTCATTGGCGTAGATGAACTTCTTTGAAGAAGTTTCTGGGAGGTCATTGATGTAAATATTAAATAGCGTAGGAGCCAGAACAGAGCCCTGGGGGAGGCCACTTGAGACAAGTCTCCATCTGCTAGACTTGTCACCCAGATGCACCCGGAATCTTCTGTTTTGGAGAAGAAACGATATAGTGTTGGCCACCCATGGAGGCAGGCATCTTGAGATCTTGACTAGGAGGCCACGGTGCCAGACCGTGTCATAAGCTGCTGTGAGATCAACAAAGACAGCACCCGTCTTTAAATTCTTCTGGAATCCATTTTCAATGTAAGTTGAGAGAGCCAGGGCTTGTTCGCAGGTAGATAGATCTTCCTGGGCGGAAACCAGCTTGGGCGGGTGATAGGAATTTCTCTGTAAAAGGAGAAATACGTGACAGAAGCAGCCTCTCAAGGAGTTTGTAACACACGGAGAGGAGAGAAATTGGTCTATAGCTGGTGGCCAGTGTTGGGTCTTTCTTTGGTTTCAAAACCGCTATAATCTTCGCATGGCGCCAAACTTTGGGCATAGACTCAGATTCCAAGATGTGGGACAGGAATGAAGCGAGCCACTTCTTTGCCGCGGGACCCAGGTTAAGAATGAGTTCTGGGGTGATGTTATCATAGCCAGCAGCTGTTCCCGGTTTAACCCTCTTCAAAGTGTCTTCCAGTTCAGACAGTGTAAAGGGAGAGAGTTTTGGAGATGGACAAGATAACCGGAAGTGGGATGACCACTCATGGGAAATTTCTCTTTTCCAGACTGGGTAGATCTTAGTACGTCCAACTTGAGTTAGGTGACTGGTCACTGAGTTTGGAGATACGGGAGGATGGGAGACATGGTAGAGCAGACAGAAATTGAGAGAGGAGGGAGACATGGAGAGGGAGAGAAAAAGAGAGATACTTGCAACACTGCTTCACCATGAAGTTTTACCTCTGAAGGTAGGGACCACAGTCTTGAACCCAGGTTCTTGTGTATAGAAACATGTGTGTTCAACAGAGTGTGTCACCAACAGCTCCCAGAATATAATGCCAGCTTCACCTGCCAGTTGATTTCTAGTTTTAAAAAATGCTAGCAGGATCACACAACTTTATTTTCCTTTCCTCCCTAAATAGTAAATAACACTGTATTCATATATTCACATATTTCATATATTCATATCATATATTCATATGTTTCACTGAAATAATACTGACAAACTCAATGTGCTGCAAATGGGTGGGAGAAGAAATCTTTCTATAGGAAAAAAAAGACTCTGAGCAGTCCCTGAAATATGGAAAGTGAATGGGATCCTACTGAGTATCAGTCATGGAGGTGAAAGCTAGAATGCAAAATACCCAGGGAAGTACTTGGAAGGTGGGAAGCTTTATTCTTGGAAAAGGGCCTGAAGGTACCACAAACAGTACACTTGCAAGGAAGCAGAGAAGAAATGGAAAGAGGCACTAAAATCAAGGTGATGAGTTGAAGGTTGGTCAGACTCCCTTCTTCCATGCCTTACTCTTATCCTACTGAGTAATGGATGGTTTACACTCAAGATCTGGACTAGGACTCTTGATAGAACTGTCATTGCCCTTTTCAACATGGAGGAGTGATAATGTACTAGCTGACCTGCCCTCCCTAAGCTCCCACCTCATCCGTCAAGTTCACGTCCTCTGCCATGTATTCAAGCAGGTTATGTTGGGGAGAGACCAGCAGTCATAGGCGATATGATAGTGAAAATTAAATACTGGAGAGATATAAAGAACCACTAAGATTGTGCTAATTCGTTACAGAAGCAAGAGGGAATGAATACAGGGAGTGATATGGGTATCATTGCATGGACAGATACTATGGATGCTAAAAATCCTGAAAGGCAAGAGCAGTTGCTTTCAATGAGTTAGTTTGGTCAAATTGTCTATAGCACTCTAGTTGAGAAACACCTCATAAATATCTTCATACCCTTTTGCCAGCAGTTGTGTCAAGAATAGTCGCATGACAAAATTCAGGCCAAAGAGACGTAAAGAGAGTTTGGCTAGGTTTCTAAGATGAAAACACAATTTGATTTACTCTTTTATTGCCATCATCATGTCTCCTCAGATTTTTTATTGTCTCCTTATAAAGGTAATCCACAGCATAGGAAAATCTCCCCCCAGGGAGCAAAGAGAACCACACTAGACAGGCAGAAAGATTTAAGAGGATTTGTTGTTGTTGTTGTTTATTTGTTTGTTCTTTATGCCAGAGCACAGCTCAGTTCTGGATGATGGTGGTACAGAGATTGAACCTGAGACCTTAGAGCCTCAAGCATGAGAGTCTCTTCGCATAGCCATTATGCTATCTACCCTCCCCCTCCCCCAGATCATCTCAAATTCCACTCCGACAGGACATGACAGCTCTTCAGAACAACCTCAGGAAGCCTGAGGCTCTGATACCTTGTTAACCAGCCTCTCTCAGTTAACCTCTCAGAAGAGACATTAGCAATTTGCCTTTAAATGTCAGTCTCCCCTGAAGGACTACAAATCCATTAAGGCAGGTTTACCTTAGATTTTCCATAACAGTTTGCACAGCCCTACAGTGTTTATGAAGCAGGTACGCCAGAGCAGGCACTGGGCTCAGACCTTTACACTAATAAACCACAGTAATCTGTTCAGATGCATTAGTCACCACAATCCTAAGAGACACAACCTACCATTCCTTTGCCCACTTGTTTGCTCTTTACTTTCTTCACTAGAATGTAAGCAACATTGGATCATCAGTTACATCAAATGGAATAAATATAGTGGAATGAATGAATGAACGAATGAATGAATGAATGAACGTCTATTCCATCCCAGTCACAATTGTCAGCACTGGTAACACAGAATAGAAACAAAGAGAAAAGGGCCCTTCTCTCTGAAAATAGACAATGAGAAAAACAAAAAAACAAAAGAAAACAAAAAAAAACCTTCTACAAATAAGTAGACAAAGCTATTACCTAATTTCAGATTGTGATCAGTACTCTAAAAAGTAAAGAAGTAACTAGCTAGAGGGGGCCCTCTCTGAGTAAAGGGCATTGAAGCAGAGTTGGAACTGTGAGATGGGTTTATGTAGCAAGAGTTAGTAAATCCAGGGGAGTGGATTCCAAGTGGTGGGAAGAGAAGTGCAAAGGCCTTATGGTGGGAACTGAGCTCTCACTGGGTACAGAAAGAAGGTCATTGTGTCTAAAGTCTAGGGGAGCCAACACAAGTTTAGAGGAGAAGTTTGGGAACACAGGTGGGGTTCAGATCCTATGACATGAAGACTCTGGTGTTATCCCAGTTGCTCTTGGGAGTCACAGACTAGCCTTAAAGAAGGGATTGATCGAATACCTTTAATAGATCATATTGGGGGACAGGGAGTTGACTCAGGGGTAGAGATCATTACATGCCTGAGGCACTAAATGATAGATAGATGCTTGATCTCTCCCCCTCTCTAAACTAAATAAAAATAAAGCTAAAATTATTTTAAAGAAATAAACACAAACGCTAGCTGCCAGCCCATTTGGGATGCTCTGTAAGCACCAGAATGTGAACAAATGAGCATGGCACTGGGTGGAAGACGAGTGGAGAACAGCCTCTTGTACACCATGAGAGCTGGGATCGGCACCCCACCTCCTTCTGGCACTTTGCACAGGAGGTGGATTGCTCTTTGCACCCACTTGTGCTTTCTCACTCACAAAACAGGAGGCCACATAGAGCCATCTTTCAGGACCACCTACTGGCGACATTCTTCAAGCATCTACATCTTTCTCTTGTCCTTGTCACTAGGACGCAGAGTTAAATCTGCAGACACCCTAATACCTGGGGCTGTCCTGAGAAAGTCCACCAAACAGGAAGAAAACAAAGATCATAGAGGTTCCTCGCTTCCTTCCTTCCTTGCTTCCTTCCTTCTTCTCTCCTTGTCTCTCTCCTTGTCTCTCTCTCTCTATCTCTATCTCTCTCTTTCTTTTTGCTTTGCCACTAGGATATGGTACCTGCAGGTTTGGGCTTGATACCTGCATGACTCCACCATTTCTGGCATGTCTTTCTTTCTTTCTTTCTTTCTTTCTTTCTTTCTTTCTTTCTTCCTTTTTTTGCCACCAGGATATGGCACCTGTAGGTTTGGGCTTAGTACTGGTATGACTCCACCATTCCTAGCATGTCTTTTTCTTTCTTTCTTCCTTCCTTCCTTCCTTTCTTTCTTTCTTTTTTTCTTTCTTTCCCATCTTCCTTTCCTTTCCTTCCTTCCTTCCTTCCTCCTTTCTTTTCTTTCCCTTCTTCTTCTTCACCTTTTCCTCCTATTCCTCCTACCCTTCTTCTTTTCCTTCTTCTTCTCTTCCTCTTTATTCCTTTCTTTTTGACTGTAGGTAAGTAACAGAGAAAAACAAGACAGAAACCTGCAGCATGTTCCACTGCTTGTGAAACTCTTCTCCCCTCAAACTCTCATGGGGCAGGGACCACTGGGGGCTTGAACCTGGGTTCTAGTGCATAATGACATGTGCATTCTACCACTACTTGGCCCCTTCTGGCCAAGTTTAAGGCACTCTGTGGTTAGAGGTGGCTGAAACCACCCAATCATGCTCTTCCCACTGGTTTCTATGGCTTGTAGGAGAGGAAGGGACAGGCCTGATTCTGCTACTTAGTCAAAAGACAGAAACTCATCAGGGAGTCTTTGATCCAGGCTCTGCTTCTTAGTTTACTTTTTTCACTCCACCCTCACCCCGACCCCCCCCCAATACATGGACACCCCTCGCAGCTCTTCCATATCACCTCTTCCAGGGAAGATGTGCTTCTTCTGAGACAGTATTCCAAATGTTGTCATCTATTGGTCTGACCAAAGAGAAAAGGGGTTCATCCAGGTTGGATATTGAGTCTGAGTTTCTCCTTCTCTTTCTTCTTCCTCCCTCCCTTGCTTCCCCTCTTCCCTTTCATCTCCTCAAGTGGCCCTCTGCTAGCTTAGGGGAGTGGGCTGGTGCTATGTAGAGGTCACACAGCCTTCCCCTCCTGACTTCATCAGCTCCCTGGCCCTTCGGACACTTGCTTGTGCAGCTGCTTGGTACAAATTCCTCACATAAAGCCCCAGCCAGCCAGTTTATTTTTATAAACAATAAATAGGACGGCATTCCTATGGGGTCCCACTCCGGCCGGCCTAGTTTACAGAGTGGGGGGGACAGTGATGGAAGAGCTGTGGGGTTTCTACAGATGGCGGCCCACAGCTCGTAAATCTCATAAACACACAAGCGAGGTTTGGTTTGCTTGGAAGAAAATGCAAACAACAACAACTCTCGCCCTCCCTCTGCACCTCTGTCTTTCTTCCCCCCAGATCGCAAGGCATTATCCAGACCTACAAATCACCACCAGATGATATTAAGTTGCTTCCATAACATGTAGGATCCCTTCCGGTGTGTGATTTTTCTTCATTAGACATGATAGCCCAGGCGTCCTGAATCCCCTTTTCCTCTCCTCAAAATTTATAGATCACACTCTCTAAACTAATTGTTAGTTGCACACTAGGCGCGAGCTGTTTGTCTACAGAGCAATTACCTCCGAGGCCTTGATTAAAGGCACAAGGGAAGCAGGAGTGTGAGGAGAATGAAACACTGGGCAGTGTGGGCCCTGACAGCCCTTCTGTGAGGAAGAATGATGAGAGGTCCCATGTCCATCCTGGACCCCTGTCCACAGCCCACGATGTGACATGCAGTGAGGTGAGTATGGCTGTCATCTTTTCTAACATTGACAGGAAGCCTCCTCCAGGTCTCAGCAAACCCCTTCCTGGGAAGGAGGAGCTTTTTTTTTTTTTTTTTTCTTCATTCTATATTTCCTGATGACTGGACTTCCTTCTACACACAAATTTATTTACTTCTCTATGAATCAGAAAAGTACAAAACTAGCTTCACACTGCTGCATCAGACTGTTCCCCCAACCTTTTGCAGGAGTTTGCAGGGTCTGAATGTAAGGCTTGGTGTGCTTTCCCTGAATCTCTGTTAAGTGCCTGTGTTCTTGGCATATCTTCATGCCCCCTGTGTCTATCTCCTTTGTCTTCACAGAGTAATAGCCAAAGCCCTAGAGTAGGAAGAAGAATTTTCAGGACAGCAGGCACCAGAACAAAGTCCCTAAATTCAGACTCAACTCAGATGTACTCTTCTCTGGCAGTACCAGTGCCCTGTAGGAGTGTAACTTCTAGTACTATCCTAGACCTTATCTAAAGAACTACAAATTACCATGTGTGAAGACCCAGGTTTAAGCCTCCAGTGTTCTCCATCTGCAGGGGGAAGTTTCATAAGTCATGGAACAGTGCTGAAGGTTCTTCTCCTCTGTGCTTCTTTCTCACTCTCTATAACAAAAGAATAGAAAGAAGGAGAGAGAGAGAGAAAGCTTCTAGAAATGGTGGGAGCACCAGGTCCAAGCAATAACCCTGGTGGCAATAAATAAATAAATAATCTTTGTATTCTGTTAGTTTTCTTCCTTTGAAATAATACTTGTGGCATTTCTGCTAATCAGTTTTCAGGTTTTTGTAATGATAGTACTTAATCCGTAAAACAGAGGTTCTCTCAGATTTCCATTCAGATGTTGGCCCATTTTCACTCTAGGTGATTTATTCAGATTCAACAAGAAGTCAAAGCAATGAGTTCTCCTTTTTTTTTTTTTTCCAATTATTAGTGATTTGATAGTGATTTATAAGACACTAAGATTATAGGAGTGTAATTCTACACCACTCCCAAGTTCTGTGCCCCTACCTACCTCCAGCAGTGAACTGCCATAGTTCTCCCAAGATCACAGGTATGGGTTGAATATACATATATAAAACCCTAGTTTTCTACACTTAAGAAATTTGATGTTTCCGTGGAAAATGACATGATTCTTATTCCAGAGAACTGAGCTTTTAATAGTGTCTTTTTTGCTATAGCTAAAAAAACAAACAAACAAAACAACAGTATATCGAAATAGAAAGAGAGAAATCCACTCCTTTCTCCAGACAAGATGGTCCAGTCAGTAAGAAACCATGTTTTTCATTTTATTTCTGCTTAATTCTCACCAATGAATGGGAGGGAATTAGGAATTCTTAAGAAGACTGAGTTGCACTCCATACCCATGGTTTCCTTGTTCCTCTTCTGGGATTGATCTCATGAGCAAACAGGTGTTTGAGTGAAAATGGAAGTTTGCAGTGTCAAACAAATCAAAGTCATACTAGCTGGGAATCAAGAACAACTTGGCCTAATCCAGTCAACAAGAGGACCCAGCAAAGCACAGAGTCAGAGGGCTGAGAAGTTCTCTGGATGTTTTCTAGGCATAGCCTATCTGTGGGGAGAATCTAGATCTCCCAGTAGGGAGGTCAAACATTGGGTATAAGTCACAGATGTAACATAAAGCTCAAGAAGCTCTGTGCATTCCAGACTTTGGTAAGAAAGTTCACACTTTGGAGCCCAACTGCTTAAACTAGAGTAGAACGATGGGCAGAGTCTAAGGAGAACACTCAAAACCAGAACCAGAACTCAGAATGGGCCTTCTCTAGGAGAACTTCTCTCTAGAACAAAGCAAGAGTTTATACTAGCAGATCAGACAATCTCAGCTCAAGACCAACCGTGCCTCTTCCTTCTTAATAAACCTCAGAAGTACCTTAGTCCCCTCAAAGTTAAGCCTACCCCACTAAACAGATTTTGAAGGTCATTAACTTTTTGGCCTTTTGGAACTTCCACTATTTCTCAGCACTGGTCTATACTTTTAGGGAGAAGAATCAGAGACAAACCCTTTTGGGCACCTGTCCTCCTGAAATCCACAGTGCAAAGGGGGAGAAAGTGTGATGGAGATTAAATAACTTGCAGGCTAGCAAGTTCTCAGGTGCTAAGAAAGGGATGATCAGCTAGTTGGGTGGTTGAAAGAAAAACTTCAAAGAGAACCTTCCCTTAGACCTTGAAGACTGAGGAATATTTTGCTAGGCAAAAGAAGAGAGCAGAGATTATCCTAGCAGAAAGACTGTCTTGAATTTCCAAACTGCCTGGGACCTGCATTCAGTAAGTCAGTAGGCATTAGGGACATCTGGAAAACAAGACCAAAAAATTCCTAGCCACCTGGGCTTGGTGCCTTCAGAGATCCTCTGTACTTGGTGGCTTTCTATTTCCACGAACACTGTTATCTTGCATATGGCATCCGCCCCACCCCACATTCCAATCACCACCAAAGGGAATGATTAGTTTATGTTCTTGGTTGATCCAGAGAGAATCAAGGCATGAACTCTTCCCTTGGAACACTTACTTGACCTCTTGCCTTCTCTTTATCCTTTATAGTGTTTGTTTTCAGCCAGGTTCCCCCCATTGATGACAAGCATGGCCATAGATATCTTCAAAGATAGTGAGGACATTAGCAACTTTCTGGAAAGACGGTGTATCTTTCCCATTAGTTCTCATGAAATCACAAGAGAAGGAATCATACTGGCCCTAGTTCTGCCACAGATTCATTTCCAAATAAGTGTGACCACGAAAGAATACTTCACTCAGCCATCTTGTAACACAGGCCAATGCCTACAGCCAGGTGAGGACTCAGTCTCTTCCTTCCCCAGAAATGACTGTAAATTACAAAAGTTTGACACACCATGAAAAATTGAGGTCTTATTTTCAAAATGGACAATGGTTGCAGGCTAGGTAAATGTAATCCCACCTCCTTTATAAATCTGGATCAGGCTACTTACTGCTCCCTCACCCCCCACCCCAGATGTGTGGCTTGCACAAAGAACAACATCCATTTTGCCAAAATGATAACTGTCTTGACTTTGATGTTCCTCAGTTTCTACACTGACTTTAGTTTTCCTGCCAGAGCAGAATATTTGTTTGTTTTGTCTGGAAAGATTTTTGTGATGCTTCTGCAGAAGGCAACAGCTACATCAATAAGACCTTTTGTTTTGTTAGCTTTATCAAGTAGCATGACTTCAGCTCTGGTAAGATGTTTGAAGGACTCTTACCATAGCAGAGTAGATAGGTTTTAACATTTGTCTTTTCTTTCTTTCTTTCTTTCTTTCTTTCTTTCTTTCTTTCTTTCTTTCTTACTTTCAATCTGAATCTCTCCACCTAAGCTTATTTCCAAACAAAATCTGGTGGATTGTGTGGCAATATTATTATATCTATTAGAATTGGCTCAAACTAGCCATGGTAATTTATATAGTCTACTTTTCTCATCGGTTATATTTTAATTATCAAGAGCTGTGTATAAGTTAATGCAACAATCCCTCCCCTCCCCTTTAAGTCTTGGAAATCCCAAGTTCAGTCCTTTACACCACCATAAACCAGAGTTTTAGCCTTTCTCTGGTCAAAAACAAGCAAACAAATGTATCACATATTTTGCTTATCAAGAAAATGTATTTAACAACAATGTCTCTGGCCTGAGCTAGACTTAAAAGAATGACCTGTGTTTTATTACTTCTGCTATTGCTGTGGTTACTTTGCCTGAATCTTACTGAGTATGGAGATATAAAAGAAACTAACCTCAAGAGCAGAAATCTGTATCAACCTGTTCTCCTTTCCTCTCTTCCTTCTGCAAAAACAAGTTGAGCAATTACCACATTCAGGACACTAGAGATAGGGTAATATTTTATTAATTCCTCTAACAAGGAATTATAAGATGTACAAATAGAGACTGAGCAGTGGTGCACCCATTTGAGCACACAATTACCAAATGCACAGACCTGAGTTCAAGTCCCCAGTCCCCACCTACAGGGAGGAAGCCCCCGCCCAACTGGAGGAGCAATGCTGCAGGTGTTCCTCTGTCCCACTCTATCCCCTCTTACCTTCTCAACTTCTATCCAGTCTATTCAATAGAAGATAAATACATTTCTAAAAGAATGTTTAAAAATACATTTATAAAAATGACATATAACTCTCAACTTTAGTTTTCTGATTATTAAACAATTTCTTCTGTTTTTTTTATCTTAATGTTTTTCAGCAACCAAGTCACAGATGCTACCATGACATCAACCTG
The DNA here is from genome assembly GCF_950295315.1 of Erinaceus europaeus. Taxonomy (NCBI): domain Eukaryota; kingdom Metazoa; phylum Chordata; class Mammalia; order Eulipotyphla; family Erinaceidae; genus Erinaceus; species Erinaceus europaeus. The sequence continues at coordinate 159,045,718 of NC_080163.1, forward strand.
AGTTCCCTGGGTAGACAACCTCACCAATGTGCCCTGGAATACCATCTCCCCAAAACACTACCCCACCAGAGGAAGAAAGGAATGTGCTGGTGGTATAAATTGACCTATCAATGCCCATGTCCAATGGAGAAGCAACTACAGAATCCAGACCTTCCACTTTCTTCACCCCATAGAGATCTTTGGTCCATACACCCAGAGTGACAAAGAATAGGGAAACTTCCAGTGGCTGGGGAGGAGATGAAGAACTCTGGTGGTGGGAATTGTATGGAATTGTACCACCCCTCTTATCCCACAATCCTGTCAATCATTACTAAATCACTAACTCTATATATGGAGAGAGAGAGAGAGAGAGAGTATAGTATATATTATATAACTATATAGACATATGTAGCAGATCCTCAAGTAACATCATTTTGTTCAATGTTGTTTCATTAAGCTAAAAAAGAACCTTGGAAACATTCATTAAAATGATGTTACTCAAAGATCTGGTTTATTATAGGTCACAGCTTCCAAGAACCTGTCAACAACATTGAGGACTTAGTATATATTTAAATGTTTGTTATCTGACAGACACTGTTCTAAGAACTTCACACATAGAAACTCTTATAATCACATAATAATATGATTTATCATATTTAATTTTCAGATGAGAAGTTAAGGTAAAATTTTCATTTCCTGGAGAAGACAGGACTTTAACCTGAGTTCCAAAATCAGCGCACATAAATATTACACCATCCAGTCAATGAATAATCATGATAACAACTTTGATCAATACTGTGATATGATAAATCAATTTACGGATTTTTTAAGGAGTCCAACCTGATTTAATAAATGTAGTTATGCAAGGGTTATTTCAGAAAAGAGATGAAATTTATGGGTCTAAATTTGAGGATGGGTTTGGAAAGATAATATGGAGAAAGAAGCAAGTCTCAGGCACAGGGACAGTGACTCTATCAACCTCTATCAAAGATCCAAACATGAGTTGGGGACAGGTAGGTCCATTCTTTGGGAGACAGTGGTTATTTGCAAAACAATAATTGCCCCAAGATGTCTCCCTTAACCTTTAGAGTCTGAAAATGGCACATATAGATGACCAAAAAATAATAATAATAACTTGGTATATGTGATGAATGGTGCAGACCTTGCTATAGGGAGACTAGGTTAAATTGTTCAGATTAACCTAGATTATAATGTACTCAAGCAAATCAAAGAAGTCCTTTGTAAACTTTTCTCCTGTGGTCACAGAGAAAGACAACAAATGAATGTTCAGGGAAATGCAAATTTCCTGATTTTGAAGATGAAGAGAAGGGGACATGGGCCAAGTACCACAACTGGTTTCTAGAAGTTGGATAAGACAAAGAAGCAGATTCTCTTTTGGAGCTTCCAGAAACACAGATTTATTGATAGCCTGATTTTTGCCTATATCAAAACTTCAAAGACTGTATCAGACTTCAGAACGATAAATTGGTATTGTTTGAAGTCCAGTGTGGGATAATTTGATACAGCAACAGTAGAAAACTAATATATACTATGAAAAGCCATTGAAAGATTTGAGCAAAGGATGACCTATCAGATATTTTTTTTATTTATTTTTTACCAGGGTGTCACAATTTCACCATGATTTGAGGGTCAAACATCGACCACATTTTATTGAACTGTTGACAAAGTTTTCAATCAGAGCTGAAGAAAGCTAACTATCCCCCATGTCATAGGGCAAAGTATCCCCGTTTCTGTCAGAGCAGGAGAAAACTAACTGTCCCCCTATGTCATAGGGCAAAGTATCCCCGTTTCTGTCACAAAGCATTTGTAACATTTCCACATGTTTTCAGACCACTGACACCAAAGTCCTGCAGCAGCATGGATTAACAGGATCGATGGCCGTTGAGTATTCAGATTCTGACTTGGATGACCTTGGGCAAATTTCACTCCCTCTCTGAGCCTCAGTTTCTTGTTTGTAGGTTGGACATTATGTCAATGGCCACCACCCCTAAGTCATTGTGAGAATTTAAACAGAAAGCATTAACACAGGCCCTGACATCTCTGTATAGGACTCCCAAAATGCTATATTCTCTTCAGCTATTACCATTGCTCTATCTCTTTCAGATCAGGTTAGACTTTCTGCAGGTTCAGAATACAAAAATGGACATGGAGAGATTTAACAAGTATAAGTTCTGGGAGACTGGCAGTGGTGCACCAAGTTGAGTGTATGTTACAATGTGCAAGGGTCTGTGTTCAAGCCCCTGCTGGTGTTTATCTATCTATCTATCTATCTATCTATCTATCTATCTATCTATCTCTCATTTTCCTCTCAATTTCTTTGTTTTTATCCAAAATAAAGCAAATATATATTTTAAAAGTATAAGTTCAGCATGCATATGTTTTCAATAGTTAGCAAAATAATCTATCACTGGTACCACCGTAAGTCAGGACTGAGTAGTACTTTGGTTGCTCTCTATCTCTCACCTTAAAATATTTTAATGAATAACAATAGATGAGTGGCTGAGAAAGTTGTGATATAAATATGCATATATATTACTCAGCTATTAAAAATGACAAAGTTACCTTTTTAGCCACATCTTGGATGAAGCTTGAAAGAAATATACTAGGTGAGATAAACCAGAAAGAGAAGGATGAATATGGGATGATCTCACTCATGAACAGAAGTTGAGACATAAGAACAAAAAGGGGAAACGCAAAGTAGAACTTGGACTGGGTTTGGTGTGTTACACTAAAGTAAAGGACTTTAATGTCCTGGAGCATGATGATAGAGGAGGGCCTATGCTGAGAATGGCAGTATTTTGCAGAAAATTGAGAGATTTCACGCATGTATCAACAACTATGATTACTATAACCCATTATTCCCACTAATAAAAAAAAAAAAAACTGGTTGACATTAATGTAAAGATATCTGGGATGTGAGGGCGATCTGGCTGTGGCATCTGTCACCCCGTTGATCACCAGGGTTGATTCGGCTGATCTGGCTGGCTAGATGGGTGTCCCCTTCCTCTCTCAAAGCTCCATGTGCGTCTCTCCCGAAGCTGTATGCTCGGTGGAAGAGGACGGCCTTCCCTGAATATAGACGGACTGGTCTTCGGTTGATGGTATATAAGTAGCTGTGCTCCCCTGCTAGAACCTCCAAACAAGCTCTCAAGATATCTGACATTATCAGTCATTTTATTTTATTCATTTTATTATGAATTTTCCATAATATTAATTTTATTATGAGTTTTTGTTATAAATGGATGTTGATTTTTTTTAACATTGATTTAGTCTCATATATTAAAGCATCTTTGAATGTTTGGAATAAATTCCACTTTGTCATGATGTAAAAAAAAAAGGACATGTTCATGGCCTGCAAAATGACTTACCTGAATAGTGCTCCTGCTTTCCATGTACATAGCACAGATTCAAGCCTGGCCCCCACCACATTGGAGGAAGCCTCAAAGCTGTGGAGTTTCTATTCTCTCTGTGTGTGTGTGTCTCTGTCTCCTCTCTCTCTCTCTCTCTCTCTCTCTTTCTCTCTCTCTCTTTCTCTCTCTCTCTTTCTCTCATTTGAAAAGTCAGCCCAGGGGCCAGGTGGTGGCGCACCTGGTTGAGCACATATGTTACAATGAGCAGGGAACTGGGTTCGAGCCCCCAGTCCCCACCTGCAGGGGGAAAGCCTCACAACTGGTGAAGCAGGGCTACAGGTGTGTATGTGTCTCTGTCTTCTCCTCTCTCTCTCTCTCTCTCTTTCTCTCATTTGAAAAGTCAGCCCAGGGGCCAGGTGGTGGCGTACCTGGTTGAGCACATATGTTACAATGAGCAGGGAACTGGGTTTGAGCCCCCAGTCCCCACCTGCAGGGGGAAAGCTTCACAACTGGTGAAGCAGGGCTGCAGGTGTATCTCTGTCTCTCCCCTTTTCCTCTCTATTTCTGGCTGTCTCTATCCAATAAATAAAGATAATAAAAAAATTAAAAAAATAAAAGTCAGCCCAGAGTGATGAAGCTTCAGCAATGACAGGAAACAAGTGAGAGCCAATTAACATTAATATGATGACCAAGACCCATGCCACAAAAACCCATTCTTATTGATGGTTGGAAAGCACTCATCATGTTTGGGAACTCTACCAGGTAGAGTGATGAGATACTACTCCCGGTGTGGTTGCTTCTGTGCACATGAATATTGACTGGATAGTTCTGGGCAAAGGATGATGGTGGTCTAGCCCCAGCAGGAAGTAGTCTAGTCCACCAGGGAAGTAGTAGATGGAAATAACCAGGTCATTTCCAGCCAGAAACACACACACTCCATAAATAATCAGGCCTATCTACTCCTTGCCATTATTTTGTTGCTTCATATTTTTAGAGGGCAAGTATCCACTATGGGTTCAGCCACTTGCATTTTGTAATTTCAGTTATAACTATAACACAAATAACAATATGCTCCCATAAGACCAACTCAGGTGGAGGCAGGCGATGGCACAGCTGGTTAAAGACATACGTTACAGTGTGCAAGGACCCAGGTTCAAACCCCTGGTGCCCATCTGCAGGGGGAAAGCTTCATCAGTAGTGAAGTAGGGCTACAAGTGTCTCTTTCCTCTCTAGCTCCCCTTCTCCTCTCAATTTCTCTCTGTATTTATGTAATAATACATACATAACAATTATTTTTAAAAGGTCAAGTTAGGTTATAAAAAAAGTCTAGGTCATTTTTTGAAAACCCCATAATTTTCAGGGTCACTTTAATGATTTTCTAGTTTCCTAATATTATTGATTTGGAGAATATTAGAAATCATATGATGTCCTGTCAGCTTCTAACTGGCCAAACAAAAGTGGGAATCAGAAAGCAGGGTTGAACTTCCACATTGGTGGTGCACCTGGCTGAACACAAATGTTACCATGCTCAAGCACCCAGGTTTAAGCCCCCAGCCCCTACCTGTGTAGGGAGAGCTTCTCAAGTAGTGAAGCAGTGCCACAGGGTTGTATGTGTGTGTGTGTGTGTGTGTGTGTGTGTGTGTGTGTGTGTGTGTGTGTGTGTTTCTCTCTGTGTCAATTTCTGCCTCTATCAACAATAATCATAAAATAAATACCATATAGTTAAAGAAAGAAAAATGAGATTTTAAGGAAGGGCTCAGTCACTTAAGAACTCCTTTACTGGACTTCTGGAGGTCGAATTACAGAGCAACAGCAGCTATGTTTCTCTCTTCTCTCTTTTTCCAGATCAACTAGGAATACCAAAGGAGATCACCTGGGACCATAACAAGGAAGGACTAGAACAACTTCAGGAACCCACCAAATCACTGGTGAGTGCAGACACCTGCTGTTCATGGACAGAGAAGCCTAAGGAGAGATTGAGCAGCTGGTAGCAGTCCAGCAGTTTACCAGTTGAGGCACCACTTTCAGTACCAACAAAAAGACTGCTGATGGTAGGAAAGGACACCCCTAAGACTCACCAAACACAATTTTGAGTCTCCATTTCTACTGCCCTTAGAGTCTGGAGAAGCAGTGGGGAGGCCCTGTGCTGACATCTGGGAACAGAGAACTGACCAGGAAACTCAGAAGAGCTACACGTCAGTGGCCTAGCAGTGGGGCTGTATAGTGGGAGCCTTTCCACATTGTTCTCCTGATGAGAACATGGTGAATAATTATCCCAGAAACTACAGACAATAAATGAGATGTGTTTAAAAACTCACAAGGTCCAGCAGTGCTGCCCAGCTTGGCAGAGAAGGTGAATTGAGCCCAGAGGATTAGATCCTTGGGGTGTGAGAGTCTCTTTGCATAACAACTGTGCTATCTCTACTACACCCTGCTTTATATTTTGGTCAGGAGTGACTGATTAAGCTAAGAAGCTTACTTATAGTTTAAAAGCCCTCAGGCTCCCATAGCCTACAGGGAAGGAAAAGAACAAAAGAGGCTTTAACAGATACTGTGTGCCACCTCAGGGACTGAAATTATATAGAAACAAAAGTTAATTTCCAAAACTGCAAACTATTTAAATACCTTACTTAGACACAAGTCAATCCAGACAAAAGTGATCAGTAATTTGAAAAGCACTGGGATGAGAGAGGGACCTCATAACATATTTTATAGAATGGTTAAACCAATAAGAAGAAATATTAGAGAAATGAACCAGGACAAGAGTCCAGCTAAAAGCCCCCCAAAGTTGAAGCACAAAATAATGAGGTCAATAGTCAAACGGAAATAGTTACGGAAATAGTCACAGAAATGAGTAAAAAGTTTGAAAGAATTGTCATCAGAAATGCAGAAACAACAAATGAGACTCTGAAATAAAACACTAATTATCTCAAGGTTATTAGAGAGCTGAAAGCTGAAATAGCTGAGCTAGGAGCACAATTAGATGAACAAACTAAAACAGTATCAGAAAAGGGTAACAAAATAGATGAACTACAGAAAACAGTACAGGGGAGAGAGAATAGAATAAATGAAGCTAAAGACAGAATTAGCAAGATTGAGGATGAATTAGAGACAAGTAAAAAATAAGTAGGAGATCTCAAACAGATATTAAGAGATACTGAAAACAACAACAGAGACCTATGGGATGATTTCAAAAGAAATAATATATGCATAATTGACTTTCCAGAGGAAGAAAGAGAGGGAGTGGAAGAAAGCATTTTTTGGGACATTAATAGCTGAGAACTTCTCTAGTCTAGACAAAATAAAAGACATAAAGTTTCAAGAAGCACAGAAAGTTCCTGAACAGAATTAACCCAGACTTCAAGACACAGCATATTTAGAATGGAAAGGAATAAGGATTAAGAAAGGATCCTGAAGGCTGCAAGAGAAAAACAGTCACCTACAGAGGAAAACCCATAAGATTAGCAGCAGACTTCTCCACACAAACACTACAGGCCAGAAAAGAATGGCAAGATATCTATCCAGTGCTCAATGAGAAAGGCATTCAACCAAAACTACTGTATCCTGATATCCTGTCATTCAGACTAGATAGGCATAAAAATCTTCTCAGACGGGAGTCGGGCAGTAGTGCAGTGGTTAAGCACACGTGACGTAAAGTGCAAGGACCAGCATAAGGATCCCAGTTCAATCCCCCAGCTCCCCACCTGCAGGGGAGTCGCTTCACAGATGGTGGAGCAGGTCTGCAGGTGTCTGTCTTTCTCTCCCCCTCTCTGTCTTCCCATTCTCTTTCCATTTCTCTCTGTCCTATCCAACAATGACAACATCAATAACAACAGCAACAATAAAAACAAGGGCAACAAAAGGGAAAATAAATATGATTAAAAAAATTTTTTAAAAATTTAAAAAATCTTCTCAACAAGCAACAATTGAAAGAATCAACTATCACCAAGCCTGCCCTGAAAGAAGTTCTGAAAGTTACTCAGACCACTATAAATATGTCATACAACAGAACACTTTAAAAATCTATAAGAATGGCATTAAAATATCAACAATCTTTGATATCTATAAATGTCAATGGCCTGAATTCACCTATTAAAAGTCATAGAGTAGGAAGATGGATCAGAAAACACAACCCAGCAATATGCTGTCTATAGAAAACCCACCTAACTCAGCAAGACAAACACAGACTCAAAGTGAAAGGATGAAAAATTATCATACAAGCCAATGTCCCATCAAAAAGGGCAGGAACAGCTATTCTCATATCTGACATGACAGACTTTAAAATAAATAAATCTAAAAAAGATAGGGATAGACATTGCTTAATGCTCAAAATATCAGTCAATGAAGAGGACTTAACAACCATTAACATCATTGCACCCAATGAGAAACCATCTAAATACATCAAACATCTACTGAAAGAGCTGCAGCAATATATTAACAGCAACACAGTCATAGTAGGAGACTTCAACACCCCACTTTCTCAACTTCACAGATCATCCAGGCAGAAAATCAATAAAGAAATGAGGGGGCTAAATGAGGAGATAGATAAACTAGAACTATTGGACATTTTCTGAGTCATTCAATGCAAGAAACTGGATAACAAATCCACATGGGTCATTCTCAAGGGTAGACCATATGTTATGCCACAAAGACAGCATCAGCAAATTCAAAAGCATTGAAATCATACCAAGCATCTTCTCAGACCACAATGGAATTAAACTAGCACTTAACAATCAACAAAAGATTAGTAATAGTCCCAAAATGTAGAAGCTCAACAGTGCACTACTTAACAACTACTGGGTCAAAGTGGAAATAAAGGAAGAAATCAAAATGTTTTGAGAGTTCAATGAACATTAAGACACAAGTTATCAAAATATCTGGGACACAGCTAAGGTAGTTCTCAGAGGGAAGTTCATAGCCATACAAGCACACATTACGAAACAAGAAAAAGCACAAATAAACAGCCTGATTGCACATCTTAAAGACCTATAAGAAGAAGAAGAACAAAGGAACCCTAAAGCAACCAGAAGGACAGAAATAAGTAAAGTTAGGGCAGAAAAAAATAACAGGGAAAATAAGAAAACCATACCAAACATCAACCAAAGTAAATGTTGGTTCTTCGAAAGAGTGAAAAAAATTGACAAACCTTTAGCCAAACTCAAAAACAAAAAAGGGAGAAGACCCAAATAAATCAGATTGTAAATGAAAGAGGAGATAGCACAACAGACACCACAGAAATTCAATATATCATGCGAGACTTCTATGAACAACTATTTGCTACCAAGCTAGAGAACCTGGATGAAATGGATTATTTCCTAGATATCTATGAAATTCCAAAATTAAATGAGAAACTAGATAATATGAACAGGCCATCACAGCTAATGTAATTAAAACAGTTATCAAAAACCTTCCCAAGATGGTGTATTGCTCCAAAGTAAAAGACTCTGGGGTGGGTGGGTAGGGAGAATACAGATCCAAGAAGGATGACAGAGGACCTAGTGGGGGTTGTATTGTTATATGGAAAACTGGGAAATGTTATGCATGTAGAAACTATTGTATTTACTGTCAAATGTAAAACATTAATTCCCCAATAAAGAAATTAAAAAAAAAAAACTTCCCAAGAATAAAAGTCCTGGACCAGACGGTTTTACAAATGAATTCTACAAAACCTTCAAAGAAGAACTAATACCTCTACTTTTAAAAGTCTTCCAGAAGATTGAAGACACAGGAATAATCCCTTCCAGCTTTGATAAAACCAACATCACTCTGATACCAAAACAGACAGGGACACAACCAAAAAAGAAAACAACAGTAATATCTCAATGAACATTGATGAACGAAATTCTAGCCAACTGGATGCAGCAGTATATTTAAAAGATGGTTTATCATGACCAAGTGGGGTTTATCCCAGGCATGAAAGATTGGTTTAATATATGTAAATCAATCAACATGATCTACCACATCAATAAAAGCAAGACCAAAAACCACATGGTCATATTAATAGATACAGAGAAAGCCTTTGACAAAATCCAGCATCCCTTCATGATCAAAACTCTACAGAAAATTGGAATAGATGAAAATTTCCTCAAGATAGTAGAGTCTCTATATAGCAAACTTATAACCAACATCATACTCAATGGTGAAAAACTGGAATCAATTGCACTCAGACCAGTTACTAGACAGGGATGCCCACTATCACGATTACTATTCAACATAGTGTTGGAAGTTCTTGCCATAGCAATCAGGCAGGAGCAAGGAATTAAAGGGATACAGATTGGAAGAGAAGAAGTCAAACTCTCCCTATTTGCAGATGACATGATAACATACATAGAAAAACCTAAGGAATCCAGCAAGAAGCTTTTGAAAATCAGGCAATACAGTAAGATATCAGGCTACAAAATTAACATTCAAAAGTCAGTGACATTCCTCTATACAAACACTAAGTTAGAAGAAGTTGAAATCCAGAAATCAATTCCTTTTACTATAGCAACAAAAAACAATAAAATATCTAGGAATAAACCTAACCAAAGAAGTGAAAGACTTGTATACTGAAAATTATGGGTCACTATTAAAGGAAATAGAAAAAGACACAAAGAAGTAGAAAGATAGTCCATATTCATGGGTTGGAAGAATTAACATTATTAAAATGAATATACTACCCAGAGCCATCTACAAATTGAATGCTATCCCCATCAAGATCCCAACCACATTTTTAGGAGATAGAACAAATGCTATAAATGTTTATCTGGAACCAGAAAAGACCTAGAATTGCCAAAGCAATCTTGAGAAGAAAGAACAGAACTGGAGGCATCACACTCCCAGATATCAAATTGTATTATAGGGACATTGTCATCAAAATTGCTTGGTAATGGAGCATGAATAGACACACTGACCAGTGGAATAGAATTGAGAGCCCAGAAGTAAGCCCCCATACCTATGGATATCTAATCTTGGACAAAGGTGCCCAGACTATTAATGGGAAAAGCAGAGTATCCTCAACAAATGATGTTGGAATAAATGGGTTGAAAAATGCAGAAGAATGAAACTGAACCACTATATTTCATGAAATACAAAAGTAAATTCTAAGTGGATCAAGGATTTGGATGTTAGACCAGAAACTACCAGATACTTAGAGAAAAATATTAGCAGAACTCTTTTTCACATAAATTTTAAAGACATCTTCAATGAAATGAATCCAATTACAAAGAAGACTAAGGCAAGCATAAACCTATGGGACTACATCAAATTAAAAAGCTTCTTCACATCAAAAGAAACCACTACCCTAACCAAGAGACCCCTCACAGAATGGGAGAAGATGTTTACATGCCATACATCAGACAAGAGGCTAATAACAAAATATATAAAGAGCTTGCCAAACTCAACAACAAGAAAACAAATGACACCATCCAAAAATGAGGAGAGGAGATGGACAGAATATTCACCACAGAAGAGATCCAAAAGTCTGAGAAACACATGAAAAAATGCTCCAAGTCATTGATTGTCAGAGAAATGCAAATATATAAAACAAGGAGACACTATTTCACTCCTGTGAGAATGTTATACATCAGAAAAGCTAGCAGCAACAAATGCTGGAGAGGTTGTGGGGACAAAGGAACCCTCCTGCACTGCTGGTGAGGATGTAAATTGGTCCAACCTCTGTGGAGAACAGTATGGAGAACTCTCAGAAGGGTAGAAATGGACCTAGCCTATGATCCTGCAATTCCTCTCCTGAGGATATATCCTAAAGAACCCAACACATCCATCCAAAAAGATTTGTGTATACCTATGTTCTTAGCAGCACAACTTGTGTTAGCCAAAACATGGAAGCAACCCAGGTGTCCAACAAGAGCTGAGTGGCTGAGCAAGCTGTGGTATATATACACAATGGAATACTACTCAGCTGTTAAAAACGGTGACTTCACTGTTTTCAGCCGATCTTGGATGGACCTTGAAAAATTCATGTTAAGTGAAATAAGTCAGAAACAGAAGGACGAATATGGGATGATCTCACTCTCAGGCAGAAGTTGAAAAACAAGATCAGAAACGAAAACACAAGTAGAATCTGAACTGGAGTTGGTGTATTGAACCAAAGTAAAAGACTCTGGTGTTGGTGGTGGGCAGAATACAGGTCCAAAAAGAATGACAGAGGACTTAGTGGGGGGTTGTATTGTTATGTGGAAAATTGTAAATGTTATGCATGTACAAACTATTGTATTTACTGTTGAATTAAAACATTAATCCCCCAATAAATAAATTAAAAGAAAAAAAGAAAGAGAGATAAGGAAGGGAGCAAAGTACATTAATGTGATTCACAGAACTGTACCCCTCAGCACAGAATGCAAGTTTTCAAACTTTTAACCTGAACTTACCATTAACAAAACAAACTACCACTTGGCCCACTTCCCTTCCTACCTCTTTCATAGTTTGACATTTCTCAAACATTGTATTTTGTTTCTTTGAATCCCATCCAGTAGTCATTGACTAAAGTTTACAGCTTGTTTTCTGGTTTTGAATGGGTGGCATCCTCAGCTCAACAAACTGAGCTAGCAGGTTCCCTACTCAGAATGGAAATAATGACTCTTGCCTGGATCCCACCTAGCTGAACCCTAAGTAAACCTCCAAACAGGTAAGTCTGAAACACTGCTAAAGCAACATACATAAAAGAGCACTAATAATGAATGCATTTGCAATATGACTTTTCCAGATGCCTCCTTGCACCCTTTCCTAGTCTCTATCCCAGCCCTACCTCACCTCCGATATCTAGGATGAAAACAGTCCTGAATTCCAACAGCAAATTTTAATTTCCCCTGTTTGAGAACGTTGTTAAGCATCAAATCGTATGATCTGTGTTCAATTCTATCTGCTTCCTGTTTGATAAAGTTTCCAGGTGTGACAGTGTTGTCCCCATCAGTCACTGAGGGTATTTATTCTTATGCTGTATCCCAGCTCACACTGTGAGTGGACCTTCATCTTGATTATCACCTGAGTCTGTGCCTTGTCTCTGGTTTCTGACTCTGAGTCTCACTCTACTCTACACATTTGCTTTGGATAAACATGTGAGCTCATTTCTATTCAGTATTTATCCAGGAGAAGGATTCTCAGGTCATAGAATATGCATATGCTCAACTTTAAAAAAATATTAACCAGATGTTTTTCAGGCTAAATTCTGTAAAATGTTGATAAGTCAGAGGCTTCACTCTTTTGTATACAACATGAGAATACTTTGTAGAAAATTCCCATGGTGGTGTGGTTGGGGATGGTAAAAATAAACGTTCTTACAGCTGAAATCACTTACTCAACTGAGGAGAACGTAAGTAAGAAAGCTGCTTCTCTCATCAGCCAATAGCCAGACTGATACTGAACACCGCCCCATAGCATTTTTCTAGCCCATCATTTTAACACTTAAACAATCACATGAGGACATGAGAGTGTCTCCAGTGCCATCTCTTGATTTCCCTCAAGGTGTTTCTTGGTCCCTAAAACCCATGCTTCACCTCCACTATTTTCAGACTTTGGGTGGTTATTACCTAAACATCTTTAGAAGAGATTTCTTATTGCGGCCAAAACCTACTGGCATCAAGGTTTGGGGAGGTAGTAAGGAACAGTAGCTGCAGACATGGATTACTGAGCCAGAAATAGATTTGCTTTTTGTTGTTGTTTGTTTGTTTTTGTTTTTGTCATAGAGCTCTCTGGAGTTCTATGAATCCCCTGCCCCCAGTAGCCATCCCCCCCCTCTTCTATTTTATTTGATAAGACAGAGTGAAATTAAGAGGGGAGAGATGGATAGAGAGGGAAAGAAAGATAGACACATGCAGGCCTGCTTCACCTCTCATGAGAGCAGGTGGGGTGTGGGGGTTCAAACAGGTCCTTGCACAGGTCTTACTGCATAGTACTATATGCACGTAGCCAGAGGTGCCACTGCCTGCCTCTGAGCCAGACAGAGGATTTTGAAGCCTGACCTCTAAAGGGTGCACTTGGATATATTATTTCACCCCTTGGGTCCCTATTCCTCCATTCACAGAGTAGACAGGTTAAAGCTATTTTATAAGGTGCTTGGGTAGTAAAGAGTAGAGCCTACTAGCTATCTTCAAAACAGAGACCCCAAATCTTCATCTGCAATATTCCAACCTTTAGGTTCATGATATTCAACAATGTGTTTGGCTTTATATGTTAACTCTTTTTTTCAGCCACCAGGTTCCAGATGCTACCATGATGCCAACCGGACCTCAGTGAGCAGATGACCCCACCAATGTATCCTGCAGCCCTGCTTCCCCAGAACCCCGCCCCACTAGAGAAAGAGAGAGACAGGCTGGGAGTATGGATCGACCTGTCAACACACATGTTCAGAGAGGAAGCAATTACAGAAGCCAGACCTTCCACCCCTTCTGCACCCCATAATGACCCTGGGTCCATACTCCCAGACGGTTAAGGAATAGGGAAGTTATCAGGAAAGACTATGGGATATGGAATTCTGGTAGTGGGAACTGTGTGGAGTTCTTATCCTATGGTTTTGTCAGTGTTTTCTTTTTATAAATAAAAAATTAAAAAAGAGTAGAGTCTGAAATGTAAGAACAGTGCTGGATGCTTAATCCTTTGAAAATTTCAACCACAATCATCACCATTATCACAATTATTCTTGCTTGCTCTCAGAGTGGGGGTGTTCTGAGCTGGGCAGCCTCCTTACCCCTGGCCCCTATTCCTTCTTCCAAACATCATTAACGTCTTGTTCACTCTCCCCAACCCATTTCCCAACAGTAGCAGAAGTGTCTGGACTTCACTGAGCCTGCTAATCCCCCTGGCTCTCAGATGTGGTTAGCTATGGCAGGGAGTGGGGGGGGGGGGAGTGAAGGGGGAATGGGTAGAGGGGAGACTCTGACCAAGTTGCATACCCTGGGCCCCCAAGCTGAGCTGCCTGAAATTTACAGCCAGGAGCAAACAGGAAACAAATTAGTTCAATCCCAGAATGTAAACTGGCGTTGACAGAGATGCATGGAAGAGCCATGCAAAGAAAACGTGCTCCAATTTCTCATCCGGTTAGCAGAGAAATCAATGCCATGGGTTATAGGCCACAGAGAAGACTCTGCAAGGAACAGTATGTGCAAGCCCTGGAGCCTGCCACTCACCTTGGGCAATCCCCACCACCACCACCACCCCCATCCCCCACACACACACCTTCGAGGACTCCCAGATGCATCAGGTGCGAAAGTTAGCTTGGGGAGAGGGATTCTTGTCTTCAGATGCACCTGGTTCATAGGTTTGTGTGCCTGATATCTCTGTATTAGAACTCAATTCAGGGACTTTGAATCATAGGACTTAGAGATCTTTTCTGCCAGAGGTTTTCATGCTAGAACTCTGTACATGAGTGTTGGGGGGTGCTATAGGGGTCAGAAAACATGGGGAAAGTCTCTGTATGTGTGTGTGTGTGCGCGTGCACACACACGTGCATGCACACACGGGGGGGGGGGTCCTACCTTCAAACAGAGCCTCCCATCTGTTGCATATTAGCCATGAGAGAATTGCTATTTTGGGGGCCAGGTGGTGGTACACCTATTAGGCTCACACATTGCAGTGAGTAGGATGCAGGTTCAAGCCCCTGGTCCCCACCAGCAGAGTGAAGCAGGACTGCAGGTGTCTCTCTGTCTCCCTCCCTCACTGTCTCCCCCTCCTCTCTCTATTTCTCTCTGTTCCTATCTAATAAATAAATAAATAGTAATTTTAAAATAACATTGCTATTTTTCTGATCAGAGACATCTCATCAATAATTTCACACAGGTAGTTGTGTTTTTTTTAATGGTTTCATATATGTTATCACTTGAACCAAATATTCTGAGTCTAAATATTTTTGAGGTAGCCCCAAACTTCTGACTTCTGCATGGGGGTGCTGGGGAAGCTGAGTGAGAACCTGCTCCAACACCAGCTTCATGAGGAGGACAGGGCAGCAGGGTGCTATCTACTTTAGCACCCCCAGTCCTAACACAGGGGAGGGCACATATTGTTTGTACATGAGTGAAGCAGGTGCAAATTGTTTCATGAACTCTTTTCCTATTCATTCATTTATTCATGAACAAGCATTGATTGTACTCAGAATAGACTAGGTACTTGACTAAGTGCTGGGTTATAACAAACATCAAGACCATTTATAGCCCTATGGATGAAACAGACATTAAATAGGTAACAAACATCTCAATATTTGTTACAATTATGATAAATGGCAGGAAGGAAAGAGTACAAGCAAGATTCTTGAGCACTGACTAGGTGAAAATCACCAGGCCTTCCTTTGCCTCCACTGAGCTCTACATAGACACATGACTTGTTGTAGACAATGGAAGGTGAGCCAGAATAATGGGTCACTTCCAGTAGAAGATCCAAAAGTTAGTCTGCCGTGCTGGCTTGTTCTTCTATATATAACACAATAAGGGTGCTGACTTCTCAGAAGTTTACAGGTGAAAGTCACATGGAGAGAGTCCTTGATCTCCTCCTGTGGGTATAAAATGTGAGCAAGAAATCAACATGTGACCCCGGAGACATTCCCCATTGCTTGTTGCAGGTGTTTCAGTGTCAAGGATACCTGCACTTTAATCAAGCATGTCACTGTGTTATCTTTCTATGACCTTCCCCGGTGCCAAGTACAGTATCTCCCATGCCATTAAGTACTCCATGGATGATTACATATGAGTGATTCAACATAGTGGATGTAGTAATTGCCATCAAAGAACAAGCATGGTAGTTGGGGAGGTCAGAGAACCCACTCTCATTGAAAAGGAGGGCATCTAAGCACAGGTGGGCCCACTTTGCCTTCTCCATATGTGAAAGCTGTTATTTTGACCACTTCTCTGATTCTAATCAGGTTGCGTCTGTAAGCAAGATAGATGACAGCACATCCCAATGCCTGGCTCTTTGTTTATATCCAGGCAGCCTGGATTCCAGCAGCCAGAGCCTCAGGACCACCCAAATTAAAACTCCTTTCCCTGCTTTGACCTCAAAAATTCTAAGGAAGACTTCTGATTGGTTCCATTAGCTTTACATGTCTACATTTCAACTAATCACTTTGGTCTCTGGGTAAAGTCCTGCTAAATGACCCTATCAGAGACTAGCCCTTCTGCCTAGAAAAGAGCAGCATCTTCTGCCCAGAAATCAGAGTAACTGTGAGCCTGGCAGCCTCCTCATTTTGATTTTTAAACAATCATGCCCTTTGTATTTACTACATAGGAAACATTATACCTGACATTCAAGATATATATATATATAGAGAGAGAGAAGGGGCTCCAGGATTTGAGGGATCAAAAACAAGTAAAAAACATAATCCAGATTATGTCTTATCCCACTTTGTGCATGCTCCCTGGCTGTCCCCTGCCCTGAGATATGGTTATCCTTCCAGAAACAGGTCCCCTCCCAGCAGCTGGTTGTCCCTTTCACCCTCCCAGGGAACTGAAAGGCAATACAGCTCTCTCCTTGTCCTGAGAGCCGAATTGGATGAGAATGAATGGGGCTCTGTAAGGCATCTTGTAGCTCTCTCAACTCTGTTCTGCTCCCATGCACTGTGTTCTTGTGGCTTCTGTCTCCTCTTCTGTTTATAGTGCCAGGCAGCTGCTACGAGCCTCCTTCTTCTCTGGGTGCCTCCGGGTGACAAAAATGAAACTGCTCAACTCTAAGAAATGTGTCCTGGCTTTGTGCTGCAGAAACCCTGGCCTGAGTGAACAGGGTTGAACCAACATTCAACATTACAACATTCAACATTCTCTAGCAGGTTCAATCAGGATATTGGAGTAGCCAGAGATGTGCTGGGCAGGAAATAGTGTGAAATTTGGCTGTGGTGATTGGACAAAAAAAAAATCAGAATTCATTTTCCCTTCATATCTGTAAGTGACTCAGCTATGAGAGGGCCAGCATCACTGAAGCTCTTTGGTCCTCATTCTCATTTTGCAAGCTGACCACTACACTACATGGTCGACAGACAAAAGAATAATGAAAAGGTATGGATGGATCTGTTCTGTTTACTTTTTTAAAGAATGTATTTATTTACTTGGTAGAGATTGAGAGGAAAGGAGGAGACAGAGAGGGAGAGAGAGAGAGAGACACCAGCAGTGCTGTGATACCATTTGTGAAGCTTCCCCCCCACTGCTCCCCTGCATATGATGGAGAAAAGGGCTTGTTAAATTTGGGTTCTTGGGCATGGTAATGTGTGTGCTCAACTAGGTGTGTCCCAACCCCACCCCATCCATTTCTTTAATCAGAAGTGGAATACCTTTCTCAAAAATGCCCAACAGACTTAGGCCACAGTGGTGAGATCAAAGTCAATTGCTACCTCTTACTCAGGACAGGCAGAACAGTCTTTGGAGTAGAAGGCAGAAAATCATGGCAGGGTGGCTAAAGCTTTGATTCTAAAATCATGAGATCCTGAGTTCTAGTCCCAGCATTCAGATATCAGCATGGTGTTCTAACTCTCTCTTCCTCCCTTTCCGTCTTTCTCTCATATAAATGAATAAGTGGAGTTTAAAGTGTCATAAAAAATTGTAGAACAGACAAAGAGTTACATTTGCTCTAGAAAATTACTGTTCAACCCCATGCATTAATTTGCTAGGACTGACATAACAAAGTACTACAAGCTGGGTGCCTTCAACAATAGGAGTTCTAGGGATTAGAAGTCTGAGATCAAAGTGTGGGAAGGGCTGCTTGCTTCTGAGGGATGAAGGGGAACTGGTTCCATAGCTTTCATGTACCTGCTAATTTATTGGCAGTCTTTGTCATGCTCTCCTTGTGACTATGTCTGACTCCTACCCTCCCCCACTGTTGGGACATGAGCATAATTAGCATATGGCTGATGTCAGCCTGATGAGCATACTACGGACTATGCAGACCCACAGAGGATTGTAGGTGTATAGAAACTTATTTAAAGGAATGTCTGCTAGAAATAGGTTCTCTGTTCCTGTGAAAATTCTGTTCCTGCAGCCCTTGCCTTCTCTCCTTCTCCCCAGGACCCACCATGCTGCTTCCCCCAGGATCTGAACACCTGTAGTAAAGCTCTGGTAACTAGCTTATAAATTCATGGCTACCACCCATCATGAATAGCTGATCTTTGCCCCTTTGCCTATTTTTTCTGTATCTAAATAATCTGCAATGTAATAAACCTCCTGTTTGATTAAACCCTAGACAAAGCCCACAAGAAGTTGTTTTTTGTTGTTGTTGTTTGTTTATTATACCCCCACCTTTTTATAAAAGCCACATAGGATTAGGGCCCACCCAATGAATTCCTTTTACCTTGAAGATCTTCCTACATGCCCTAACTCTAAATAAGGTCATAGTCTAAGGCATTAGAGACTAGGACTTCAAAGATATAAAAATTTGAAGGAGATACAATTCAACCCAAAACACACACACCAGTTTTCTCATCGACAATGAGATTCCCTATTCACATGATCAATATGGGGGCAGCTCCTAGTTCTATACTCTTATTGCTGAAACTTAGGTCATAACGTCATAAAAGGCAAGTAGAGTCAAGGAGGAATGGGATCACAGGAGCAACTCATGCTTGCTAGTATCCCCAAGATGGTAAACCATGGCTTCCAGCCAGGATCTTTTTGGAAGAGACATGATACAAGAACTCACCAGTTGCCACCTATGTTTCAAGATGGCGCCTTCTCACTGCCAGTTTAGGATAGCTGGTTGACCAAGTCAGTGGGAATTTTGTCTACAGTTCAGGCTGTCCTCACATACTTGGCAGCTACATTGGGTATACATTTTTAAGAAAGAAAACTTTAGCAGTTCCCAGAGAAAGGAGAAAGAGGAGTTCCAGCCCTGGCCTGGTGGTCTCTTCTCTTCTGCTCATGAAGGAAATCACTGCCACTGAGAGTCACTTCATCTTTTTCACTGGTTGGGAGAGACTGTTCTGTCTCTGCACCATGGTGTTTTGAGTAAATTACAAGGCTCTTATCAGTGGTGGGGACTTTATTGTTCTGTCAGGACATCTCCCTTTGTCAAAAAAACAATAACTTGTTGTAAGTAGTACTTTTTTAGGTTTACCAGGCAGACAGACTAATTGTATCTTTTAATCTGGGTCAAACTGCTCTTGCTTATTACAAATTGGCTCTGAATCCTAAAAAGAGAGGGAGAGAAATGTGAAGAACATTTGCAAATAATTTAGAGGAAGTATTACCTTCAGACAAACATTATGTCATGTTGGGCTTAAATTTTTATCCAGTTATGTTCTGGTTGACCCAGGAGGCTGGGGAGTGCAGGGGGCACCCCATTAGAGATTCTGGCTGCTCACCTGGATTATGAACAAAGGAAGTTTCCTTCACATAAAAGGGTGCAGAATCAGGTGTAGCAGGCTGAATAATCCTCCCCCAAAGGCATCAAGTCTTAATCTGTGAAAATTGTAAATTTTACCTTATTTGAGAAAAAAAAGTGTCTTTGTATACTTAACTGAATTAAAAATTGTATCCTGGATTATTCTGGTGAGTCCTAAATGCAATCACAAGTGTCTTCATAAGAGGGAGACAGGAAGACTAACAGGAGAGGAGAGAAGGCATAGACTGAGGGTGTTTCAGACCAAGCCGAGGAATATTAGACACCCCCAAGAAAGGAAGAGACAAGGAATGATTGAAAAGACAAAACCTTTTAAAGCACTATTACCCTGCTGACACCTTGAGTTTTACCCAATAAAAATAATTTAGGTGATAAAGATGTGGAGTGGTGGATAGAAATTAAACTATCAAGCATGAAGTTCCAAGTTCTTTTTTTAATTAAAAAAAAATTTTATATTTATTTATTTTCCCTTTTGTTGTCCTTGTTTTTTATTGTTGTTGTTGTTGTTATTGTTGTTGTTATTGATGTCATGGTTGTTAGATAGGACAGAGAGAAATGGAGAGAGGAGGGGAAGACAGAGAGGGACAGAGGAAGACACCTGCAAACCTGCTTCACCACCTGTGAATTGACTCCCCTGCAGGTGGGGAGCCGAGGATTTCAACCTGGGTCCTTACTCCTGTCCTTGTGCTTTGCACCATGTGCAATTAACCTGCTGCCCAACTCCCGAAGCCTATCCTCAGAATCGCATGTGCCAAAGTGGTGCTTTAGTTCTCTCTCTCTCTCTCTCTCTCTCTCTCTCTCTCTTCCAGAAACTGTCGGATAATACATTCTGTTGTCTTAAGCAAAGGGCTTTGTATATATGTGTTACAACCATCTTAGGAAGCAAAAAACACAAGGAAACTCCAGTTAGTGGAATGTATGTACCAAGGAGGTACATCCAAGGCTTCAGAAATTCCAAAGTAAGAAGAAAGTGACATGAAAACATGGGGCTTGGTACCTGCAGGACAAATCCACTACTCCTGTTGCCCACTTTTTCTTCCTTTTTTTCCCCTTTTCCTTTATTTTAGTTTATAAGGCAGAGAGACATTGAGAAGGGGAGGGGAGATAGAAAAGGAGTAAGAGAGACACTAGCAGCACTGCTTCACTGCTCAAGATACTTTTTCCCTGCAGGTGGGGTAGGGGAATTGAATCCAGGTCCTTGTATATGATGATGTTTGTGGTCAACTGTTTGTGTGCTCCTGCTCCAGCTCATCTATTGTTTTTTCTAGTACTATTCTTAAAGTGGTGAGAAGCTCCCCAGGATAGCACAAACTGTACTCAAATCTTCGGCACACCCAGAGATTTGCTAAGCAAATGCACTCATTAATCTCATGGGCCTGGATTAGTGAGAGCTAATGTTTCCTAAACTCAAAACAATTGACTGGTTAATGACAATGAAAAGAAGCTGGAACCCAAGGCAGAAGGCAGTCCCTATAACAATAAGAGCAAGAGAGAGATTTATTTCATGCAACACACTGAAGGAAAGTTCTTTTGACAAAGGTGATAAATTGAAAAAATGAGAAAAGAAATAATCACACCCAAGTAGCTTCAATAAACTTTATAGGGTTAGAGTAAGCATAACATACACCTTATCTACCACTTGTCCTCAATGGGGATCCTCCTGAATTACCCATTCTTTAACACCTTTGCTACCAGAATCATAAACTCTACCATTGGAAATTAACTACTTGGTGAGTTACAGGATGAATCTGTTGACAGTCAAATATCACCAAGAAGTTAATTTATCTTTATTTTATAAATATTTATTTATTTATTGTTTTTATTTGGTAAGATAGAGAGAAATTGACAGGGGAGATAGATAGATAGATAGATAGATAGATAGATAGATAGATAGATAGATAGATTGATAGAGACAGAGAGAGAGAGACCTGCAGTACCTGCAGTACTGCTTCAGTACTCAGTAGGTACTCACCAGTACCTACTGGTGGGGACCAGGGACTTGAACCCAGTCTTAGAACAGGGTAATGTGTGCATTCAACCAGGTGTGCCATAATTTGGGCCCCAACTCTATTCTTTAATACCCTAAAATAGTTTGTAATTTTCCTGATTCTTCTGGGAGAGGGGATCACCTCTATTTCATGGTTAGTCTGATCACCTTCTCCATGTTCTTCTAATTTTTTGAATGTTTGATGGTCTCTCCTGCTTTGGATCTTTAAAAAAACTATTCTGGCTGTAAAAAAAAAAAAAAAAGTTTTATCTCTAATGGAACCTGAATGCGTGAGAACAGAGGCAAGTGCTCTTATGATCACTCCTGTTTTCTCAGCACCAGTATATTAACAGGTGTAAGTTATTGAATGAATAGATGAATAAATATATAAAAAACAGTTCCTGTGTGATGATATTGAAGACACAATGTAGAGAAAAATGGAAAATGAATGGTAAGCCAGCAAAATAGCTCACTTGACTAGTGCACTACTGCTTTGCCATGTATTTGACCCAGGTTCAATCCACTGAATTAAATGAAGTTTCAGTTCTCTGGTCTCCTCAGTCTCTCTCTGCTCCTTTGTTTCTACTAGAAGAAGGAGGAGAAAAAGGGGGAGGAGGAAGAAAGAGAAGAAGGAGGAGGAGGAGAGGAAGAGGGAGAAAGTAAGTAAATGGTAAGGTTAGAAAAAGGAGAGAATGCTTATTGGCAGAGAAAGCATTCAGTAAAGGCTTGGTTTGGCTACATGTAATAGGAAATAGCAATGGCTTGTGCTAAACAGGAGGTCCTGAGGTGGCTCTCCAAGGCTGGCACAATACTGCATCATTTTCAGAACTCAGGCTCCTCTATTTATATCAATTTATGACTGACTACAATCTTCAAATTGTCTCAAATTTAAAAAAAAATGCTAAAGCTATCACATCTACATTCTAGGAAAGAAAGGAGGAACAAATGAGTAAATGGTACACCACTAGGATGGATAATCCACTTTTAAACCTCTGTTCCACTAATCAGCTTATTTGTGTCTTCTTGGTTGTGCCTACTGGGAAGATATACTGTTTCAGCAAGACAATTTACCAGAGAATAAGAATTGTGGTTGTGATGAGAAGGGTGAAGGAAAGAAGGGACATTGAAAAGGCAACCGACCATCTCAGTCACAATGGAATCCAAAGCCAGACTGGTCATTCATTTATTCACCCATTCATTAATTCACTCAAGAAGAAGGCATTATGACATGTTGGCTTCCTGAAGTCAGAGACTGAATAGGGAAGGAGAAGTAGGATTATGAAGATAACAGGATGTAGTCCTCACATCCAAGACACTCACTTCCAAGTAGGAGGCACAGACTGCAAAGCAGTTACTGGCCAGGAACCCAGACCAGGGCACTAAAACTACAGGTATTGAGAGGGATTTGTTTTCTTTTTGCCATTAGTGACAGGCGTGGGTGGAGATATCCCAGAGGCAACAGGAACTCTGCTAGCTGGTTGTATTTTTTCCAAGGGAGGAAGATTGCTATACAGAATAGACCTTAAGAGTCAAAGACACAAGGATTAAAGGTCATGTGCATAACAGAGGTGAACAACAGCAGACATAAAAAACTGGGCAATGGGACGTAACCCCCAAAAATCAACACCAGATCCCCTTGTGACCTGGATCTCCCCAGCTGGAGCTTCTCTCATTCTCTCCCACATTCTCTGACTCAGACTCATGGGTCCCTACTGTGTCTCCCATGAGTCTATTAGACTCCCTACCCAAAGTGATTGCACACCCCTTCCCTATGACTAAATGATCTCCTTCCCCCACACAGTTTTTACCTGGGTACAGACTCCTCCTTCTCTCCATCTCAGACCATAGTCTCTCCCAATGGAGACTTGCCTCCCTGTCTTCTCTGAAACGTGTCTACCCCATCATTTTTACTCACTGCAACTGATCCTGTACTACAAGCAGACATTGCACATTCACTTGTGACACTGTCTGATTAAAATCTGCCTCCCCGATAAGAGCAAGAGCTATGGGAACTATGAGAAGCTAGGACTGCCTTTTCTTGTTTGGTTGGTGATTATTATTATTATTATTATTATTATTATTATTATTATTATTGTAGGAGGAGTCCATTACTTGGTGAAACTTGGCATAAAGCAGACATCCAGTGGAAAATCTTCAGGTGTGTGTATGTATGTGTGTGTATGTATATGTGTAACTGTTTATGTATAAAAATACTAATTCACCAGCCACCCTCTGACAATAGATGTCACTGTGTTTTCTGTATTTTACAGGTGAGGAAAACTGAGGTTAGAAGAGGTAAATCCATCTACTCAAAGTCACAAGAATATACATATACACACACATACACATGTGTATGTGTAGATGATGTCAAATCCAATGTCTGCTCAGAAAGCATCTCCTTCTCCAACACACTCAGACCACACTATCCCCAAATCCTAAGGCTCTGAACTTCATTTATACAGGGGTCTACCAGTGATTAATGTGAGTGCCAATGATTCAGTGATTTAATGCTCCTCTCTCTCTCTCTCTCTCTCTCTCTCTCTCTCTCTCTCTCGTGTGTGTGTGTGTGTGTGTGTGTGTGTGTGTGTGACTTCACATAACTTTGAAAAGCAATGTAAACCATAATAAGGTGCCTCTTTTCAAATGAGATCCATGGGAAAACATCTTAGGAGTTTAGCAAATCAATACTGGTAAGGTAGGCAAGCAGCAGGAAAGTGTTTCCTTCTTTGGTACAAGTAGAAATTGGCAGAACCATCAAAAAGCAATTTGCTGAAAGTTGAAAAGCTGAAGAGGAATAGACCTCATGACCCAGCCTGTCCTCATCACTATGCTAGAGATTTTTTTTAAACAATGTCTTTTTAAAAAATGTCTATTTATCAGTGAGGGAGAACCAAAGCAGCACTCTGGCACATGTGATGCCAGAGGTTGAACTCGGGACCTCATTATCACAGGTTGGAAGCTCTACCCTCTGTGCCACCTCCTGGCTGCAGTATGTTGGGCTGTTGGAAAAATCAGGACACATTTTTTGCATAGGAAAATATGTCATGACTTTACCAACACCCCAATATTGTTCTTAAAAGATTCTTTTTCTTCCATGAGCACATATAAAAGTAGTAAAAATTATAATAAAGAAGATAAATAAAAGCATACATGGATGATAGAAAAGGGCCAAAGCTAGAAGGAAGAGTGTTTTGTAGACACCTATCATAGTGAAATGGGAAATTGTACCCATGTACAACAACTGTACTATATAAGCCATTAGCCGTCCAATAAGAAAAGTTTTAAAATGTAGATGATAAATAAAAATGAATAGGAATGAGAAATTCAGAATAGTGGCTACAATCAGGGAAAAGGAGGAAAATAACACAGAGGGACTTAGACTATTATTGACAATGCTTTCTTTTGAAGTAGAGTGTTGAGAACATCATTATTAAGATACTGCTAAGGACTTCTCTCTCTCTCTCTTAGTTTTAAGCATAACACATTTCAGGAAAACATAATTTTAAAAGAAGGGAAGTAAGTGGTTTTATTTTTGTTTGTTTGTTTTTTCTTTTTCTTTCTTTCTTTTTTTTTTTTTTTAACATTCTACAAGAAGTGCCACTGGGCTATAGAGAATGGGCAGAGTGTAAAGGAACCCATGAGAAGCTTCTAATTTCCCGTTGCCAGAGGTGTCCTGCCGTCAGCAGGGATTCAGCACAGGAGATGTCTGGAAGCAGAGAGTGAGGCAGCCTCCCAGGCTCTTCTCCCCCTCCCAGGCCCGCTGCACAGCCCTGATGCTCCCTGGGAAGTTTCCTCCAGGTGAAGGATGGGAGTGCTCCATCTCTGTCACCTGTGCGGAGAAGGAAGTGCTGTAGAGATACAGATTAGATCATCTATTATCAAGTAGGCAAGAGATAGACCAAGGAGACACCTGCAGCTTGCCAAATGTTCTATCAATCACTGGTATTGTTGGGGAGGTGAGTGGGACTGCCTTCTGCTTGCCCCCACCCCTGCCCGGCCTTCCCCAGGTGGCATTAGACTGGAGATTGAATCATGAACAGGTTTCTTAAAAAAAAAAAAAAAAAATGGCCACAGCAAGGTGTGGGGGTGTGAGCTCTCAGGCTGCCATGGGGAACATCACTCCTGGCTATGAAAATACTGACAAAGAGAGGATAATCTGGAAGGTTTGTGTACTCAGGCCAGTGACAAAGCTTGATCGTTACCTTACAGTGGGGTTCTTTTCTGAAAGCGCAAGCCATGCAATGATCCCAGTGTCATCCTCCAAAGCTCAGATGCTCCTGTGTTTGGGGTGGGGTGGGGTGGGGGGACTTAGCAGACAGCAGTATCTGTTCATTTGTCCTTGGCAATGTTTCAACAAGAAAACCACAATATTTTAAAATTTATTTATTTAGGATGAGAAAGAAAGGGCCAGATTACTGTTCAGCTCTGACATAAAGTGGTGTGGTGTCAGGGGGTTGACCCTGAGACCTCTGGGTCCTCAGGCAGGCAAGTTGGTTGCTCTCACAGGCTGAGCTATCTCTCCAGCCTTAAGGGACATATTAGTATCTCTTAGATTATAGCAAGGAAAGGAGAGATGAGAGGCGGAGAGAAATAAACAATCAGATGAGACCCCACCCCCACCCCGCAAGTGAACTCCACAAAAGTGTTATCTCCCGACCCAGCCACTGCTCTACAGGTGGAATGGGGGTGGTGGTCCCATCAATTCATTGTGTTCTGGAAGCATCCCCAGGGTGGCAGTTCTCTGATGGAACAAGGCCTAGAAGTCTAGATTTCAAAGCCTGACCCTCCCAAACAGGAAGTCACACAGCTCGACCCAGAGCCCCAAACTCTCCTCACAATCTGTAGATCCTTGAAGATGAGGACAGGCATAACTGTTAGGAAGGCCCTAACTCATTCCCACAGAGAATTTTACACTCTTCAAAGTCTCTGGGCCAGTGGGCTAGGCAGTGGTGTGCCCAGTTGATTGTACACATTACTATGTACAAGGGCCTCCAGTCATGTGCCTCATTCAACCTACAGCAGGGAAGCTACAGCAGTGGTGAAGCAGAGCTGCAGATTCCTCTGCCTTTCACTCCCTATCTCCTTTTCCCTCTCAATTTCTCTTTGTCTCTGTCAAAAATAAACAAACAAATAAATAAATAAATAAATAAATGGGAAAAAGTGACTTCTGGGCACCATGGATCCATCACAAGGCAGCAATAACCCTGGTGGTAATGAAAGAAAAAGGAAGAGAGAAAGAAAGAAAGAAAGAAAGAAAGAAAGAAAGAAAGAAAGAAAGGAAGGAAGGAAGGAAGGAAGGAAGGAAGGAAGGAAGGAAGGAAGGAAGGAAGGAAGGGTGAGCTCTGGGACACCCTATCCCCCTCCAGACACCTGGGGAAGGATAAAGAGAGAGAGACAAACCCCACTGCCAACATCAGCTAAATCTTTATTCAGTGCTACTCCTAGAGATGCTAAATACCAGCTTGCAGGATGAACACATAGATCAATGGATAGAGCATAACCGCAAGCAAGGAAAGCATATGGGAAGCCAAGAATTCTAGGTCTGGACACCATAGATCTACAAACATCTCAGATGCATGAGTGAGGGATGCATTGGATCGACCTTCCTGTGGTGCATCCCGTGAGTACCCATTCATTGGGGAAACTGACGATCCTTCCTAGCCGACTGAATCCACCCACATGGATCCCAGTCACTTTCAAAGCCATTAACTGGCTAAGGAAGAAGGGCAAACACTAGAAGAAGAAGTGAGGCCTTGGTTTTGATTCCAGATACCACATCTGTCTGACTAGTCCTCTAGTTTCCCTGGCTCTCCTCCCTCTCCTCCTCTCTCACAAGATTAAACAGAGAGGATCAGCAAGATAGCTCACCTGCTTTGATATGTACCTGACCCAGGTTCTAACCTGGGCCCCATTTCACTGGAGGAAGCTTCCGTGCTGTGATCTCTTTCATACTCTCTACCTTTACATTTAAAAGGGGAAAAAAAGTGTGGCTCAGATTTGAGACTGTATAGACACACATTGCAGCTCCTGGGAGTTGCATACGTGTCAGTGTCAGTCTTTTGGAAGCAACCGAGAAGCATTTGAGCTGCAACCAGCCTGAATGCCTCACATTAGGAGCAGATAGATGGGGTTTACAGTCAACAATATTTATACACCTTTCCCATAATAGGGAGCTACTCTCTTCCCTGATCCAGCTTTCTGTTTCTTCTCCAGTCATGACATCATCTCCCCAGAAATAATTTGGATCCACCTGTACAATAGATTTCAGGCTCAGGGGAAAAAAAAAAAACTAGTATAGCCAAAGGGCCTTTGGATTATAACTAAAATATGCCTACTAGCTATCTACAAAATAGAGCCCCCCCCCCCCCAACTCTTCATCAGCACTATTCCAGCCTTTAAGTTCATGATTGGTCAACAATTTGTTTGGCTTTGTATGTTAATTCTCTTTTTCAGCCACCAGGTTCCAGATGCTAGCAAGATGCCGACCAGACTTCCCTGGACAGCCAACCCACCAATGTGTCCTGGAGCTCCACTTCCCCAGAGCCCCACCCTACTATGTAAAGAGAGAGACAGGCTTGGAGTATGGATCAACCTGTCAAAGTCCATGTTCAGTGGGAAAGCAATTACAGAAGCCAGACCTTCCACCTTCTGCATCCGACAGTGACCTTGGGTCCATACTCCCAGAGGGTTAAAGAATAGGAAAGCTATGGAAGCTGGGCGATAGTGCAGTGGGTTAAGTGCACATGGCACAAAGCATAAGGACCAGCATAGGGATCCCGTTCAGCCCCCTGTTCCCCACCTGCAGGGGAGTTACTTCACAGTCCGTGAAGCAGGTCTGCAGGTGTCTATCTTTCTCTCCTCATTCCTGTCTTTTCTTCCTCTCTCCATTTCTTCTTGTCCTATTCAACAACTACAACAACAATAAAAAACAAGGGCAACAGAAGGGAAAATAAGTAAATAAATATTTTTTTAAATATTTTAAAAAAAGAAGAAATAAAAGGAAAGCTATCAGGGAAGAGAAAGGGATACGGAATTCTGGTGGTGGGAATTGTGTGGAGTTATAGCCTTCTTATCCTATGGTTTAGTCAATGTTTCCTTTTTATTAATAAATAAATAAGCAAGTAAGTAAATAAGGCTCATTAGGTTGAGTTCTCCTTCTTTCGCTCTAGAATCTTACTGTTTAGAGGCCAACAGTTGATAATGATAGGGCTGAAGCCTTAGGCTGGAGGCAAGGGATGAAATCTAACTTTTCGAAGAAATAGTAATTGAGAGCATTTGATCTCAAATCATTTTTATTTTAAGGAATACATTTAAAAAGGAGCTGGGAAACTGGAAATCATAAGGAGAAAGAGATGCCCCCTCTCAGGTAAGAGGAGGGCCTAGTTGGGTGCTGACAGTCAGCTTTCATGGAGATTCTACCAGGGCTGGGGAAACAGCATAATGGTTCTGCAAAAGACTTTCATGCCTGAGGCTCTGAGGTCCCAGGCTCAATTCCCAACACCACCATAAGCCAGAGCTGAGCAGTGCTCTGGTATCTCTATCTCTATCTCTATCTCTATCTCTTCCTCTCCCTCCCTCCTTTCTCTCTATATCTCACTAAAAATAAACAAATAATAAAATAAAAATAAGTAAATTATGGAGATTTTGCTACACAGGAGTCAGTTGGCCTGGCTATTTAAACTATGGTTTGGTGGGTTTGGCCCAGATGAGATATTCTAAGGTTGCCCTTCACTTAGTTCCCTGCCCAGTTGCTCCCTGAAATCAAATCTGAGGCATGAATGGTACAGTCAGAAAGAGGAACACAGATTTCAGCATGAAATGTACATGCTCTTGAATCCAGTGCAGAGCACAGGTTCTTGTGGGACAGTCAAAGACAGTGTATTTCTTTTCATTTTTTCTTTTTCTTTTCTTCTTCTTCTTCTTCTTCTTCTTCTTCTTCTTCTTCTTCTTCTTCTTCTTCTTCTTCTTCTCCTTCTTCATCTTCTTCTGCTTTTTATAGAGAGATAGGAAGGGAGGAGGAGAGAAAAAATGAGAGACCAAAGTGTCCTTTTATGCAGTGGTGGCTGAGTTTAAACATGGGTTTCAGGTATGGCAAAACATCACATTACTCAAGCAAAATATTTCACTGGCCCAACCCTTCTCCAGCCACTAATGGGATTGGTAACTCTGGACAGTTTGTCTAATCTCTGACAACACAACTACACAGCTCTTAGGGCTTTCTATAGGACCATAAAAATACTGATGAATGAAACATGACTCTAGATTTCCAGAGCTGCCATGTATAGTGGAAGAAATTGAAACACTGGGCTGGTGAGATAGCATAATGGTTATGCAAATGACTTTTATGCCTGAGGCTCTGAAGTCCCCTGTTCAATCCTTAGCACTATAAGCCAAAGTTAAACAGTGTTTTGGTCTTTCTTTCTGTGTGTCTTTCTGTCTGTATCTCTTTTAAAAATAAAGAAATATTGTAAAAAGAAAAAAAAGGAAAAGAAGTTGAAACATTACCCACAAAGCATAATAATAAGCAAGGCAATTGGTAAGAAGGTAGCCCAGATTAATATGAATCAAGAATAAATTGGGATGGGGGTAGATAGCATAATGGTGATGCAAAGAGATCTTATACCTGCAGCTCCAAGGTCTCAGGTTTAATCCCCCACACTACCATAAGTCAGAGATGAACAGTGCTCTGGTTAAAATAATAATAATAATAATAAATAAATCAGACCCAAGTTTCAACCCCATGCATACCACCCTCTACTTGATAGACCTCCTTTAAGGTATTTTAAGTCCCAGGTCCCCATTTTCTACATGTAAGTAGGTAGGTTCTTATTTCTGCAAAGCTCTATTAGACAAAGAAAGTGTGAGAGTGTGGATTGCCTAAAAAGAAGACAGGAAGTATTGTTCTGAAGGTGCTTGAGCATGAGTTGAGGTTTGGGTGGGTAGATGTCTGAAAGGTTTATATCACCCAAGAATGAAAAGAAATCTGTGTTGCCTAGATAAGATAATATCTTTGGCAGATGTTAGCTGAGCAAACAGGAGGATAAGCAAGAAATTGAATGGAGGAAATGAGTGCATTAGTATAGTACCGATTCCTTTATCTTTGAGCAAGAGTTTTTGTTAAATTCCTGGGGAGAAAATTAAGGAGATGGAGACCAGTGTTGGGGCGCACCTGGTTGAGTACACATTACACTGTGCAAGGACCCACGTTCAAGCTCCTGGTCCCCACCTGCAGGGGGAAAACTTTGTAAGTGGTGAAGCAGAGCTGCAGGTGTCTCTCTGTCTCTCTCCCTCTCTATCTCCCCCATTCCTCTCAATTTCTGGTTGTCTCTATCCAATAAATAAAGATAAAAAGATTAAAAATAAAATTAAGGAGATATTATGTGCTTGCTTAAGACATTGATGGCACTTGATATGAATCAAGCATTGTTCTCAGTGACTCGCCCAAATAAATTATTTTTTAAATTTCTTTATTGTAGGATTAGTGGTTTACAGTCCAAATAAATTATTTTGATATTTACTATCATGCCAGCATACAACATGTGGAGGTGCTGGCATGACTTTCCCTATAATACAGAAGAAGCAATTTGAGTACATGAATTTCAGTACCTTGTCCAGTATCACATAGTTAAAACAGAAAAAGAAGAAGAAGAAGAAGAAGAAGAAGAAGAAGAAGAAGAAGAAGAAGAAGAAGAAGAAGAAGAAGAAGAAGGAGAAGGAGAAGGAGAAGGAGAAGGAGAAGGAGAAGGAGAAGGAGAAGGTGAAGGAGGCGGAGGAGGAGGAGGAGGAGGAGAAGGAGGAGGAGAAGGAGAAGGAGAAGGAGAAGAAGAGGAAGAGGAAGAAAATCAGACTCTGAGCCTGGGAAACCAAATTCTGGGAAGCCAAGTTTCCTTCTCCAATAAGAAGGCTTAAATATTGCATGAAGTCATTTACACTGTCAGCTCAGATGATTAAGCCCTGACATAATGTCCAGAGCTCAAGTCCTGCCCTGGACCTCTAAGTCAAGGAACCTCCTTTTAAAAACTCACCATTAGGCTTTCTCAATGTTATGAAGTCCTCTTTGAGTCTGGGCCCTCACTCTGAGAAATGTTCTTGAGTTTGTGGCATGCTTCCCTTTTAGATCCTCCCAGAAAAGCCCCATCCTGGCCTCTCTCCAGGATTTCAAGTAAAAATGGCAACTGAATCTATCCTCCTACCAAATAGAACTGATCAAAAGTGTCTCCTCCAACACTGGGTGACAAAGGAGTTGAGGTGTCACATCATGTCTCCCATAGGAACTACATTCTATCACTAACACCCTCATGGACATAGAATACAGACTATTTATCCCTGCTGGAGCAGTTCAATCAACCCTATAGTTGAGACCCTCAGCCCTTTTGGCCAGTTGGACTGGGCCATTCCTCAGTTAGCTCCTAGCAATTCTGTAATGTCGGTCAGAACTCTTCTGGTTATAAGTAACACTTAGCTCTGTAAAAGCAAAACAGAGTAACTGAAGCTTTCTGGGGCAGATTTTTTCAGCTTCCCCCTTCTTCCTTGTTTTCTCCATAGTCATTCATTTTTATGTAAAACCAAATATTATCTTTTTCTCTAACTACAATACTGGGTCCAATTGACTTAAGTTGAGTCATATGACCAAATGGACCAACTGTCAATCACTGACTGTCTTTGTGACGGGTTGAATAGCTCTGTGACAGGTTGAATAGCTAGGTGGAAAGATCAAGTCTACTAGCAGCCTATGAGCCTCAAGTATAAGAAAGCTGACTCTCTAAAGGAAACTTGGGGTGCTTTTTCCCAGAAGAAATAGGAACAGATTCTGACTGGTAGAAAAATCAAATGTTCACCATGACTCCTAGATACACTATATTTAATTTCTCAGAGCTCTCTCTTTTTGGTTTATTCCCTATTCACTTTGAACTGTCAATATCCTTCCTTCCTCATTAACAACAATAACAACAACAACAAAAGTTTCCTGTGTTTTGAAGGAATCCTGGTCAATGATGCCCCTTTTCCTCCTTCCACTGTGGTGACATCAAGTAGCCATGCCAGAGCTACCCTCTTCCTAGCACTTGTCAAGAGAAGAGAGATCAGGGGTTAAAGATTGTGCCACTGGAACTAAGACATAAGAGGAATGAAAGCACACAAATGGGAAGTCCCAGAACTGCTCTTGGTGCCATCATTCCTGCATCTACTTCTTTTCCAGCACCAGTACCATCTGACTCTGCTGTCAGATTCCCAGGTGGGAGTATGGTGGAGGAATGAGACAATGGGTCTGGAAAATAGGGGGGTTGTGTAGTGACATACTCAGTAAAGTCCACACATTACCTTGTTTGAGGCCCTGGATTCAAACCCTTGATCCTCATCTGCAGTTGGGGGAGGGGAGGGGAATTTCATGAGTGGTAGAGCAGTGACACAGGTGTCTCTCTTTTGAACTGTCTCCCTCTCCTTCTCCTTTTCTTTTTGTTTCTATTAGAAAGAAAATTGGGGAAAATAGTCCCCAGGAGCAGTGGAGTTGTCACACAGGCACCAAACCCCAGTGATAACCCTGGTGGCAAAAAAGAATGAGGAGAAGAAGGAAGAAGAAAAGCTGAAAACATTTGAGCGGCACAGCTAAGCCAGGAGGCCCTGCTGGACTCCCAAGTAAAAGTGTGATGAGACGGTGTTTTAAGAAGTCTTCTCCAGGAGAAGTGTTTATGAGATGGAGCAAAGTAGAGAGGCACACAAGCTCTGCCAGCCCTGGTTTCTGTTCTCTGGGTTTGCTCCTAGAGAGTTCTGACCTAGACAGATAGGCTCTTTGCTGTACTGGAGGTCACCCACTTCAGAAAGGAGTTCTGCTTCTTTAGATTTCTTTTTTTAATTATAATTTTTTTCAGATATAATCAAAAGTGTAGAGAAAAGTCCAACAACCACCCCCACTGCTGGGCTCATTACTAGAATCCCACAATTATTAATTCAAGGCTCCTTTTGTTTCATCTATAGCCTTGCCCATCCTGTTACATCCTGGATTACTTTGAAGCTAATCCAGACATCATATATCTTAAAGATGCTCAGATTATAAATGCCCCACAAGATCTGGAGATTCCATTCTCTTCAAGAAGAAAGGAATCAGGTCTGTTATAACCACATCACTTAGCCAAGGAGAGTACTGCCTGTCCTCCTCCACAAACATGGTCTGATTCTCCTTACTTGATCTTATACTTTGGATCTTCAGAGTAGGAAAATTGTCCTTTGGACATACTTGTCTGGAAATGCTCAGCTGTAGTGATTGCACTGTCATCTCCCTGGGCAGCCCCACTGCCTTCATGCCGCCATCTTGCCCATCTCCTGCTCTATTTTCTCATTCCATAGCCTTGTCTTCAGACCTATTTTGTTTTACCTTATGGCTAGGATCTTTCTCCCTCCCTTCCTAGGATTCCAAAGCAGATAGGTATCCAGGGAGCCAAAATAGCCTATGTCCCATTTTATCAACCTAACTCCAAACCACTCACTCTCCCAGATACCATGCCAATCTGCAAGTTTCTCAGATGCAAGGATCCAAGAGCAATTTAGCTTCCAATGTAAAACGTGAGCTGACCTTGCACTTTCAAAAGGTACTTGATCTTCACTCCTGCAAATAATTCATGAGTACAAAAAAAAAAGTTGGGGAGGGGAAGAATAAAACAGGACAAAAAAATAACATTATGACTTATAGAACCCCTAGAAAGATAACGGAACTCTTCTAAAGTTACAACACCATCTTTAGCAGCTGCAGGGTACATGAAAGCTGGGGGCTGGGGGAGGGAAGCAAGGGCATATTTCAAAGCTGACTGGTGCGGTAACAAAAAGCAAAGGGGGTGTTGTGTGGAATACGCCAAGTGTTTGAAGTGGACAAGATTTCTCGCATGTTGCCTTGATGCCTGTACATACTTAATAACAGATGTTTGGTCTCTCTAGGCAGATAATTGTCCTGCTGTAAGGTTGACTTGACCTGCCTCTGAGCAGTTCGGCTTTAAGCACGGCAGCAGTAACAAATGATCCCAGTTCCTCTCTCTCCCTTTTTTTTTTTACTAGGAGAATGCTCAGCCATGCTTCCTTTTAAGCACATAATTACTCGGCAGCAACTGAAACCCATACATCCCCCTTTCCTAATGGCCACAGAGCCATTCGGCCATAATTTATGAGGACAGGGTTCAAAGTTTTAATAATATTTGGATAATATCATTGCCCACACGTCGGTGGCGTCATGATGGATAGAAGGAGAGAGGGCTGATTTCGATTCTATGCATGACAGTGCATGAGCGTTAACAACTGGGTGCCCGGCATGGCCTTTATGGAAACTGCCACCAGGCCATCAGCTCATGAATTATAGATCTGGGCAGGAAGGATTATAAACGGTGGTGGGGCTCACACGGGGATGCTTGCTCATGAGGAACTGTCCTGTTAGCGCCTCTTCCTTATGCAGATAAATGAATTGCAGGGAATACCAAAACGGCGTAAATAAACCCTTAGTGGATAACGTATTAGCACATCAACATAAAAAACCCAGTGCCGGGGTCTGCTCTGGGATATTTATGTTTATAATCTCTGCTCAAGTGGCTCCCTGGTTTTTTTGGCATCTCCCTACTCACCTCATAATTCCCACTTTCTAACAACACCTCTGGGCACGTTTCTGGGATGCTCTACAGAGCCTGTTGGCATGTACACGCTAGTTTTCTGAGAGAAGCCTTCTGGACAGGCAGATGGGCAGAGAAGACGTGTCAAAGTCAAGACAGCTGGTGCTGGTGCTGGGTGATGGTGCACCAGCAGAGTGCACTTCTTGCCATACTCAAAGACCCCAGTTCAAGCCTTCTGTCCCACCTGCAGGAAGGAAATCTTCATGAACAGTGAAGCAGTGCCACAGGTGTCTTTCTTGCTCCCTCTCTATCCCCTCTCCCCTCTCAATTCCTCTCTGTCTCTAGCCAATAATAAATAAATAAATAATAAATAATAAGTTTTAGACAAAAAATGTCAAGACAGCCATAGGATTGTTCTGGTAAAGTCATGATGTTTCCACAAAAAAGGGAAAGAGCTAATGGAAGAGAAGGAGGCATCTAAACCACAGAGAACAGAAAGACAGATCATGCTCTCAGCCACAAGCCAGCTGAGAGAGAGCTTTAGAAGTTAGAGACAGTCAAGTCCAGCCCACCCAGCTGCCAGAGAGAGAGCAGGTGGCAGCAGCAAGGCAAGGAGTGTAGCAAAGATGCCCCCCCCCCAATTATCCAACTCAGTTACCAAACCCAGATTCCTGATTCCCCGGTGTTGCCCCCAGGCTGCCTTATCTGGCCTGAGTTTTCTCTCCTCTAAATGTAAACATTCAACACCAGCCCTGAATGATAGAGTTAAGACTAAAACAACGTTTGCCAACTTCCTCCTGTTAATCTCGACTGACTCACCCCCCGAACTTTGACAAGGTTCGCGTGCCGTGAGCAATCGTTGTGCTCGCAACACACTCGATATCCATTTAATCTGAAGGATTTATTTGGAAAGAACAGCAATTACAGCTGTACCTCCGAATAGCTAGGAAATGGCGCATTTAAATCTCTTTAAATAGCTTGTGGGCGTTCTCAGCAGCTTCCCCTATGCCCAGGTTCTGAGGCAGAGCCGTTGCTTGCCTGGACCTTCTCATCAGAGACCAGGAGTGACTTGGAGCAGGTCTTCAACATCTCAACTAGTTTCCTAGCTTTGCTGCCATGATACACTGCATACAGCGCTTTCTAGTTTCCAAAAGCACCGAAAGGCCTGTCATCTTTTTTTTTTAATCTTGCCAGAAGGAAGATGTTAGCAGAAAGGCAACATTTAATGAGCCCCAACATTTTTCGAATTATCGTAGAGCAAATTAACTCTTAATTTTTGTTGATGGAAGCAGGGCCTTGCACAGGGGAGAGTTCACTGCTCTGGGCCACTTTATTATTATTAATTAATTAATTTATAGAGAGTGAGGGTGTGGGTAGACCACAGGCCTCAAGCCTCCCATATGGTGTAGGACTCAAACCTGGATGTCACACATGGCAATGCAGACATCCTACCCTAGGAGCTGTCTCTCTGACTCTGAATTAACTTCATAGTTTTATGAATGTTAACGTGCAAATATAGAGCTCTGTAGCCACTATCACAGCCAGGATACAGAACAGTTCTATCACCCCAAATCTCCCTCCTGCTAGTCTTTAAAAAAAAAAAAAAGTCTGCTCCCAGGGGGCCATGCTGTAGCTCAACAGGTTAAGCACACATGGAGAAAAGAGGACCACGAGTAAGGATCCTGGTTTGAGACCCCCCCTTCCCGGCTCCCTACCTGCAGGGGAGGTTGCTTCACAAGTGGTGAAGCAGGTCTGCAGGTGTCCTTCTTTCTCTCCCCCTCTCTTGACTTCTCTCTGTCCTATTCAACAACAACAACAGCAATAATAATAACAGTAACAATGATAGGCAACAAAAAGGAAAAAATTGTCTCCAGGAGCAGTGGATACATAGTGCAGGCACCGAGCCCCAGCAATAACCCTGGAGGCAAAAAAAAAAAAAAAAGTCTGCCTCTATCCCACTCCTAATTCCCACCAATCACCAATCTGCATTCCATCACTGTACTTAGTTCTGTCATTGGGGGAATGTCATCTAAATAGAATGACATACAGTATCACCTCTGGAGACTGGCTGCATCTACAGTGTGCTCTTTCTATCTTGAGTTGTGTCTGGTTGCAAAGGCTTTGTCTAAAGTCAGAGAGACAAGCATCAGTCACTTTGTGAGAGGATAAAAATGAGTGCCAGCTCTGAACTTCTGTCCTGGTATTTTATTGAATGAAATCACTTAACTTCTCAGCATCCCATTGGGCAGTTACTAGCATTAAGTTCATCATGCTGATAAGGAAATCAAGCAGTGGCAAGGTTATACAGCTTGTCCAAGGTCTCCCAGTAAGTAAGTGCAATAATCACCCTTAAGGTGAAAAATGGGGACTAGTCTTACGCTTCTTCATGAGAGATCAGCACTGTAACTGTCTCTAGCTGGGACATGAGAATGCTAAATCCCCTGAGAAGTACATATGACTGGATAGAAATAGATGATGCTGAGAGTTGGGGAGAACAATTGATATAGCTAAAAGAAAGGCAAAAATAGGAGATCAGTGTCTTCGTCTACTCCCAAGTCACTAATAACCACTTACAGAGTTTGCACACACACACACACACACACACACACACACACACACACCACTTTATGTGAATATAGAAACAGAAGTGGAACAGATCCTGACCTTCACCCAGCTTGCTTAAGTCTCAGAAACTGGCAATTTAGATCAGATCTGTGAATTTGGAATTACTTGCTAATGAATCCTAAGGTTACCAGCTTCCGCTTTCAACAAGGGTAGTCATCAGTCCACTTACCCAATCTCCTTCAAAGCCTGAGATGCTCCTGCTCTCTTTGCAGCCACAGCTGTCTGTACTGATGCATGTGGATCCCAAGCATATTACCCTATATTATATGTCTGGGGAGACTGAAGCCCAGAAGGAGGCTAGATATACATGTGTTATATAGCAAATCCATAGCAGATTCAGGGTTACAACCTAGATTGTGTGTTCCATCCATTCACTCAACTGACTGCACTTACCACTTGCCAAGCACTTTTCTAGAAGCTACAAATAGATGATGAATAAGACACAGTGCTTGACTTGATGAGGTTATAGTTTTGGCAGAGAAAAGGACATTAAACAAATGACCAAAAAAATTAGATCATTTAAAACTATAGCAAAGACTATAAAATTGTCTTGAGACCCAAACAGTCTGTTTCCCCTTAAACTAATCTATTTTCATTTCCTAAAGGAACAGGGGTATTTCCTGCTGTGGTAGAAAACTTCATGGGCTCTCTGATAGGCCCTGTGATAATACAGTTTTATAGTTTATATATATGGCTGCCTCCCCAAATATTACTAAGAACCTGTTCAAAGTTGGCTTTGTTGTTGTTTCTTATAATGGGTAGTTAACTGACCCCTCCAAGAGCTTGTGTAGCATCTCAAAGAGGGAAAAAGCATGGTCATCTCTACTGAATCTAAACTCTACTTTCACACAGGTTTTCTTTGGCAAGAAGTGGTAGGTTTGGCTACAGTTGAGTAAGGATTATGTTTTGTTTTAGGGTTGGTGAAAACAGCAAGGTGATAATTTCAATGGGAGAGTTTTAAAGAATTGTGGACTATAAAATGTTGCTGAATGCTTTCTGTGGAAGAACTGATGGAATGTTCCTATAATGAACAATTAAGCTAGTTGACAGGGTAAGAGTATTCATAGAATGGTAAGGTTATGCTAACAAAAACAACAGAATAGTAAACACATATTGCCATTAACACCAAGTTATGTGGGATAAATGATTTTGGTAGTGCCTGTTTATATAAAGTTAGATAGTAGAGAAAGCAACATCAATAAAAGAAATAAAATTATCTACCATGCCACTGAGAATCAGGAAGATGTGAGAAAATCTATTGTACAAACGTTTGACTCTAAAACTGAGAGGCGCAAATATGTTCAGGTTCAGTCTTCCTCTGAGTTCTCTACCAAAAGGACAACCAGGATCCAAATCCAAGTTAGTTTGTGTTCCATTTACATCCAGCTAAAAGAAACAAAAATACTAAATACTAATAATTCCATAATGAATAATCAGTCCCAACCTCTTCATGATCTTTTCATTTGTGTGTGTACGTGCACACTTATGTGAATATATATAATTTTAATACCAGATAAATCATTTTTTACTCAACAGTTTTTTTTTTTCTTTGTTCAAATCAGTGTTCTTGCTTGCTGACCCAGTCCACTGTTATTTTTGTTTCCTGGAAAAGCATTGTAAAATTCCTCTGGAAGCCACCCCACCCTCTTCCACTTTCAGTTATGCCATTCAAATGGAGTTCACCATCTAACTCTACTCTCTTCCTGTTTTAAAGTGGTCATATTATGCAGGCTTGACTAATTAGCTTGGACTTGAGTCAGAAAAGATTGATTCTGGGAGAGGCATGTGATAGAAGACAGGTCAATGAGGCTGGGGCTAGAGGGACTATTTCTGAGAATGCTGGAAGAATAAATGTCTACTCTTCTCAGAATTTCTAGGTATAGAGACTCAATAGGCTTAAAGTTGTCAATGGCCATCTTTGCTATCAGCTAGGTAGAGTCTGTCTGAAAATAAAGAACACAAAGAAAATAAAAATAACATACCAATTGTGGTATGTTACTAAATTTCTGAATCTAGCTATACCTGAAGACTTTGAACTCTATAAAATTATTTTTAAAAAGTAAATAAAGTAAAATAAAATAAAACTTTATAGTTTAAGCTAGTATCACACAGATTCAACCCTATAAATTTTAGACTAAAAACACTAAGTCCTTGGCTCCCAAATCAAAAGCTGGCCAGTTGAGAAAACTGAAATCCATAGTAATACATATTTTATCATGGCGACCTCTTATAAGCTTCAGTAGCAGCTTCTAAGGTTCAAACCTTTGTATTTTGCATAAACTGCTCTTTGACCCTATAAACTCCCCCCACCCACCCCCCAGGTTTGACTGCTTTAGGCTAGAAATTCAAATTAAGGATCGCCTCTGTGAAGGTTGCTACATAGTCATTACCACCTTAATCACCACCATTCTTTCCAGCACCACTACCAACTCACCACCATCACTTTCATAACCACATCCATCTCCACTGGTATCACCTCTACCAACAGCACCACCACCAACACACACCACCATCAATCACCTACAGCACCTCCTCCATTACCACTACTACCATCACCACCAGGACCTTTAGTACTACTGCTGCCTCTACCACCATTGCACCTACTTCTGTGCCATTTCAGAAAGGATTATCATAGCACTTGCAAGGAGGTTTTGTGAGTTGATTATACAAATGATGTACTCACTACACAGATAGCTCCCTAAGGCCAGGGATTCCCCTTTGTCTTCAAAGACCCAGCAGCTTGCACCGTTGTCTTTCTCAGAACCAGGATTCAGACAGAATGGTTTCGGTGAATGATGGAACATGAGATTCTGGTGAAGACAGATTCCTACATAGGAAGTCAATATTCCTGCCTCATTCCCAAAGCTCAGGATGATAATGATGGGGTTGATGATGATGATATCTACCATTTTATAACAGGCATTATACAGGGGCCTGAGAAACTAAGATGAACTCTGGACAACCCTCCAGTCATGGGGAGCCCACTTAGTACCCTAGAGGGTTCTTGGAGGTTTGGACCAGCTCTGATGCAATCAGTACTCAGATCCCTGAGTCTCCCCAAACAGAAGTTGCAAGTTAGACCATATTTATTAAGTGAAATGAGTTTTAGCATCCAGAATTAAGTATCCCTAGTATGATGATGTTCACATTTCATAGATGCCTCAAAAATCCTGTGGAGGTTTTGTTAAAGCACAAATATTAGACACTCATAAGTCTGGTGTGGGTCTGATAAATGGCTTTTAACAAACTCGCAGGTGATGCTAACACTACCAGTCAGGGACCCTATTTTAATAGTGACAGACCCAGATGTTACCATGATGCCAACTGGACCTCTCTTGGCAGATGACCCCACCAATGTGTCCTGGAGCCCTGCTTCCCCAGAGCTCTGCCCACTAAGGAAAGAAACAGGCTAGGGGTATGGATTGACCTGTCAATGTCCATGTTCATCGAGGAAGCAATTACATAAGCCAGACCTTCCACCTTCTGCATCCCATAATGACCATGGGTCCATACTCCCAGATGGTTAAAGAGTAAATAGGAAAGCTATCAGGGAAGGGGACTTAATATGGAGTTCTGTTGGTGGGAACTGTGTGGAGTTGCACCCCTCTTATCCTGTGGCTTTTGTCAGTGTTGTTTTTTTTTTCCTACAAATAAAAATTAGAAAAAAAAGTGACAGACCAAGTGGAAGGCATTGAGCTTATGGACTGGGGAGCCCTGAAAATAAACAGGGTTACTACTCCATCTTCTCCCATCCTGATCCCCATTTTTCAAGGCCTTTCCAGGTCAACAGGGCAAAGGTCTGAGGCCTCAGGGCAAAGGTCAAAGGCCTCAGGGCAAAGATCAAAAGGTCAAAAGCCTCCACAAAGAAACTGGAACTAGGGCTGGGGTGGGCTCTACCTGGGGAAGAAGTGGACCCTCAGGGGTGAGGGAGCCTCCTGTTTAGCCAACAAACAGAAGGGGCTAAATCCTCAACCCAACCTGCTTTTTTTTTTTTTTCTTTTGAGTAAACACATTGCAGGGCCGCCTGTGTAAACATTCATTTTCTACTGGAGGATTAAGAAGGAACAGGGGCTGGGCTTTTATTCTTTCTTTCTACCCCCCCCCCCTTTTTAAGCACTGAGAAAAGCCATTAAGGGATTAACACCCCGATTTATGAAAATGGAGGATGATAAAGGAACAATGGGGTGACAGCATTGTGTAAACGACATTGATTCATTTCAGAGACAGGACTGTTAACTGGGAGAAATGGAGAAATAAATGGAACAATGAGGAGATGCTTTTACCAGCTTGTCATTAATTAGCCGAGAGCACAATTGTTTTATTGTCCTTTTTGAAAAATACAAAATTGGTAGGAAAATACAAGCACTGAGCAGAGTGATTATTCCATGTCACAGGCTGACATCTGCTTTTCCTTTTTCTCCTGAAGCTCTCCTCCGGAAGTGGTTTTCTAAGGGAGTAAAAGGAACTTTCCCCCTGGCAGAAGAGCCTTATGGAGTTTTGAATATGACATAATAACCCTCTCCCCAAGTATACCTCAATATATTATCTAAGCTGACAGAGCTGCATTGGTCAAACTATCAAGCAGGGTGGCCCTGGGTGAGTGGGTGGAGTCCATGGTGCCTGCCTTGCTGTGCTAAAAACTCATCTCTGTTTTTTCCCCCACACCGTTCCACCTCTGCCAGAGAGCTGCATAGGCAGCCCCTCACTCTCTGTTCCCGAACCTTCCTCCACCCCAGGAGACATCAGGGTTGGGGTGGTTCTCTAGTTTAGAGACTTCTCTATCCTCAACTGCAGAAGCTGAAGCGCTTCTAACGAGCCCAAGTTGGGACATAAAAAATGCAAAACCTTCCACAGATAGAAATGTGGGCTTGGAACCTCACAGCAGTGGCTCTTTCCCAAAGTTGTTAATGGTGTCAGCCCTGCTTTGGGGACAGACCATTCTAGCATCCACAGAAGCTGGAGTCAAGACTTCCCTGGGTCCAGGAAGGCTTCTGTCAGTCTGAACTGGGAGGAAATACAGGGCCTGAGATGGACAGGGCTGGGGCACAGTGTGCCTGTGGGGTATGTTTCTTGGGGTCAGTACTAAAGGGATAGTCCTCAGTCAGCCAGAGATCACAGACTGGGGCCTGGATATGAGTCCTGGCCACCCCTTCACTAGTTTGAGCGTTTAAAAATCCAAGCACCCCATGTTTAGATCCCAACCTGTCAGTTACAGATGATATTTGATTACAGAGGTGCAAAAGCAATAGAGTCAGTGGAAATCATACATCGAACTGAAGTTTGATCTTTTCCCAGACTACTGGTGCACATCAATATTATTTTTCAAATGTATTTATTTGTATTGGGGGGGATTAATGATTTACTGTCAATAGTAAATACAGTAGTTGGTGCATGTGTAAAATTTCAGTTTTCTGCATAACATTCTAACCACTACCACCCCCGCTGCCACCTAGGTTCTTCTTCACCATCATGCTCCAAGACCTGAACCTCACCACCTCAGAGTGCTTTACTTTCGTGCAATACACCAAACCCAGTGTTTTCCTTTTGGTTCTTAGTTCTCAACTTCTGCCTATGAGTGATGTCATCCCATATTCATCCTTCTCTTTCTGGCTTATCTCACTTAACATGATCCCTTCAAACGCCATCCAAGATGAGGTGAAGAAAGTGAATTCATCTTTTTCTTTCTTTCTTTTCTTTATCTTTTTTTTGCCTCCGGAGTTATTGCTGAGGCTTGGTGCCTGTACCATGAATCCACTGCTCCTGAAGGCCATTTTTCCCCTTTTGTTGTCCTTGTTGTTTATTATTGTTGTTGTTGTTGCTGCTTTTGTTGTTGCTGGGTAGAACAGAGAGAAACTGAGAGAAGACAGGAATACAGAGAGAGGGAAAGACAGACACCTGCAGACTTGCTTCACTGCTTATAAAGAGACTTTGCTGCAGGTGGGGAGCAGGGGGCTTGAACAGGGATCTTTACACTGGTCCTTGAACTTTGCGTCATGTGTGCTCAACCCATTACACTACTGCCACCCCTCACCATTTTTAATAGCTGAGTGGTATTCCATTGTGTATATATACCACAACTTACTCAGATGAATGTATCTGTTGTTGGACACCTGGGTTGCTTACAGGTTTGGACTATTACAAATTTCACACATTTTACAAATGTGTGCTATGAACACATCTTTTTAGATAGGTGTGTTTGGTTCCTTAGGATATATCCCCAGGAGAGGAATTGTAGTGTCATAGGGTAGGTCCATTTCTAGCCTTCTAAGAGTCCATTTCTAGCCTTCTTTCCAGAATGCTT
This sequence comes from Erinaceus europaeus, assembly GCF_950295315.1. Classification (NCBI taxonomy): domain Eukaryota; kingdom Metazoa; phylum Chordata; class Mammalia; order Eulipotyphla; family Erinaceidae; genus Erinaceus; species Erinaceus europaeus. Next base: position 159,089,872 of record NC_080163.1, read on the forward strand.
TCCACAGGAGTTGGGCCAATTTACATTCCTACCAGCAGTGCAAGAGGGTTCCTTTGTCCCCATATCCTCTGCAGCATTTGTTGCTGTTAGCGTTTCTGATGTACGGCATTCTCACAGGAATGAAGTGGTATCTCACTGTTTTATTTATTTGCATTTCTCTGACAATCAATGATTTGGAGCATTTTTTCATGTCTGTTGGCCTTTTGAATCTCTTCTTTGACGAATAGTCTGTTCATATCCTCTCCCCATTTTTTGATGGGTTTTTTTTTTTGTTGTTGTTGTTGTTGTTGCTGAAATTGGTGAGCTCTTTATATACTTTGGTTATTAGCCTTTTGTGTGATGCATGACATGTAAAAATCTTCTCCTGGTCTGTAAGTAGTCTTGTTGTTTGGATAGTTTCTTTTGCTGTGCAGAAACTTTTCAATTTTATATAGCCCCATGGGTTTGTTTTGTTTTGTTTTGTTTTTCCTTGAAGTGGATTTATATCATTGAAATGCCTATAAAAATTAGATTGAAAAGAGTGCTTCCAACATTTTCTTCTAAATATTTGAAGTTTCTGGTCAAATATCCAAGTCTTTGACTCATTTGAACTTTACTTTTGTGTGTGGTGGACTGTAGTGGTTCAGTTTCATGTTTCTGTGCATTTAAACCCAATTTTCTCAACATCATTTATTGAAGAGATTCTTCCTTCTCTATTTAATAGTTTGGGCCTCCTTGTCAAATATTAGATGCCCATAGGTGTGGAGGATGCAGCTAATACTATTAACCAAAATTAAAATATCACCACACTGGAACTGGGCAGTGGTGCACCCAGTAAAGGACACATGTCATCATACTTAAGGAACTGGGTTCAAGCTGCTGGTCCCCACCTGCAGAGGATAAATGCATTTTCCACTTATGATAGTGTCCAATGACAGTGGGTTCAAGACATAACTCAAGTCATAAAATGAGGACAATCCACAGAGGAAAGTTGCTCAACCATGTCGATTTCTGGAGAGAGCAGACAAGCACACAAGGGTTAACAGCACTTATAAAGAAAAGGAGCTCACAGAAACAGTTTGCCTGGCAAGGAAACTGTAAACAGCTTTCTCATTGTTCTTGCCTTCTGTGAATATTGGTCATTGTTTGGCCTTTAATCTGGAAACACTATAGATGTAAATATAGCTATGTTTATAGCATTGTTTCTTTATGGGCACAGATAAAACAATGCATCTTTGCATCTCTAATCTTTATGGTTCCATAAAGATATCTTTATTCAGGCAGATTATGCCTTACATATAAATGTGGAGCGATCATCGACTTTTATCCATTCATACCACACATTTCATTGTCTCCTATGTACCAGGCACTGCTCTAGCAGTAAACAAACAAGACCCCCCCGACACACACACACCCATTCCCTATAGAATTACATGGCTGGGTATGAAAAGAGAAATTGTAATGAAATAGGCCACATAATAATTAGCACTATGGGGGAAAAAATGGGGCTGCTTGGGGGTGTGTGTGGGAGGGTAGAGAGTTGAGGGAGGTGTTGTTTTATATGAGGTGGTGACCAGGAAAGGAGGTGACAGTTGATCAGGGACCAGAGCTGGCAGTTTTGCTGGTGGAAGGAAGGGTGTTCCAGGCAAAGGATTTGCGGGTAGGCGAATATTTGGATTTGCGGCAAAGAAGGAGCCAATTAAGTCAGAGGACTGAGTGCAAAGGGAGCAAAGTCCAAAAGGAGGTCTTTGTAAAGTGTCTGGTGTTTACTCAGTCAGTGGAGGGGATCTCTGAAGTGGTGTGAGGAGAGGAGTGACATGATCCTGGACAAGAGTTAATGAACCACTCTGGTTTCAATGTATAGAAAAGATTCTAGGCAGTGTGTGAGTTTGACACTTTCAACGGGATCACATGTTTCAGGCAACCTGAAGGGCTAGTCAGGGGAGAGAGGAAATGTGCAATAGGGGATGGTGGTAAGTGTAGCCAACAGGAGTCAGTCTGAAGACCCAGTGGGATGTCCAACACCCAATTCTTGATGCTCAGGAGGAGAACATGAAGTGGCCATATCTTGCAGTTATGAGTGGAGGCTGAGTCATGAAGTAAACCCTCCTGATCTGAAACCTTGTACAATGGCCTGGGAAGAGCTCACCAGGCAGAGCACATGCCTCAACAAGCATGAAAGCCCAGGGTCACCCTTGGACTTATTTATGGTGAGGCTGGAGATTCAAGATAGAGGAGCAGTGCTGTGGTATCTCTACCACTTTCTCTATCTCTCACTCTTTATCCTTCTCTCTTTATCCATAAAGGAAAGTGAATTGCCCCTGGAACAGTAGAATCAAGTATGCAGCAGGCCTCAGAGCCAACAAACAAGCAAACAAACAAACTTTTACAGTTACACAGAGTAAACTTGAGGGACGACAACCCACACCCAAAACATTTCAGGCCAAGAGAATTTCTATAATACATCCTTCTACTCTTTCTTATTTGGCTGCCAGAAAATTCAGGGGCAAGTTTAATTTGAAAGCATTTCAACCGGGCTACATTAAATTCTTGGCCAAAACTCTTTTCCTACTTCCAGCTCTCATAGTAGTTGAATATAATTTTAGTTAATTTATAAAACATGTATTTGCTCATAAAAGGAGAAGGAGGGAGGGTACCAAAATGTTATTCTGGCCTATGCTGTGCTGAGGTTTCCAACTCTGGACCTTATACCTACAAGTTTGGTGCTTTACCCACTGTGCCACCTCCTGGACTGCTAATACAACTTTTAAATTTCCAGTTAAAGACTGTGTGCCCTTTCTATCAGCAACGCCAAATAATGGTAAATAAGGAATAAATTCTAGGAAAACCAGGCCTCGGGAGAATAGCTAATATGCTCACAGACTTTGGTAATCTTGCACGTCTAGTGTTCAGAGGGGGGGAGTATAGTGATAACAAAACTTACTAAAGGTCTGCTTTTTATTCGTGAAGCTTATGCTATGGTACCTGTAGATTTTCCCAGAAACATTTTTGGCTGTCACTTCCTGACATCCTCCTCTTTTATAGATTTCATTGTTACCACCCTCCCCTTTCTATTTGTGTCTGTCCCTCCCCATGATTTGGCTTAAAATGATCCACATCTCTATTATTCACACTCCTTATGCCAGCTCAGCCCACCTGCTATGAAGTATCTGATTCATTCCCTAGAATGGTACCTCTGGCTCATATTACATAGAACACAGGCAAGCCCATCACAAGCGCTGGGCTGGGGAGACAGCACAATGGCTATGAAAACAACTTTCATGCCTGAGCCTCTGAGGTTCCATGTTCAATCTCCAGCACCATGGCAAGCCAGAACTGAGCAGTGCTCTGGTGTCTCTCTCCCTAACCCTGTCCCTTTCCTCCCTCTCTCCATCTTGTGTTAATCATTAAAAAAAAAAAAAATGAATGCTATTGGTCTGGGGAGAGCACATAATGGTTATACAAATGACTTTCAGGCCTGTGACTCTGAGCTCCCAGGTTCAATACCCAGGATCACTGTAAGCTATATCTGAGCAATAAACTGGCAAAAGGAGTTAAAAAAACAAAAGCAAGCAAACAAAAACCACCATAGATGTTATCTATTCTGCTCACCCTCAGCATCAACAGTGAACGGGTAGTGTGAAAAACAAATCCATAGCATAGATCATGAGTGCCAATGCAGGTCAATGTTAATCTGCAACACTTGTATTAAGGACTTTTGAGACTATGCCTAGACTCCACAGGAAAATGCAATTGGTAGATTAGAGAGAGCTGCATAACTGGTAACTAGGCCTTTACCACAGTGCGGAACTAGGGAACAGGGCAGAATTGCAGGTGGGATCTCAGATGAAATCAGAGGCCAGCTAAGTATAGACTGTAACTCTCTTTTTCTTGACCAAAAGTTATCACCCTTTGATGGTTGAGACTCCTGGAATTTCAAACTCTTTGACAGCTTACATAACCATTTTCAGTTCTCTTCACCTCTGTTGACCTTAATTTCCTCATCTGTAAAATGAGCATAAAGGTTGTATCCTATTATAGGAGACAATGGAAATAACTCAATGCAAAAACTTTAACTCAGTTGTAAGTAGGTAAGCACTCCTTTGATAATTACTATTGCCCTTGTTACCACTGTTTTAAGGTGAGTCAAATTCTTGGGTTTATCTATAGCTCTGTCAAATTTCCTTGTTCCATCTCCAACCATGTCAGTTAGTCTCTGAAATCTGTCTTTGTCTTTCAGGGCTCAGACTCAGGTATTGCCAAGACTCAGTGCCTTCCCTCTCTACCTCCCCAATGCTTTGTTCCTGTGTTTTCCATACACTTTGGGTCCCAGAATTGGAAATTACATTTTTGTCTGGACCCTTTGTTTCCTGCTCCTGTCATAGTCATTCTGCCAAAAGGAAAGCCCAAGTCATCTTCCATAGTTTTGAAAACTCAAGAACAGCCCCATTCAATATGACAAGTGTCGAAACTCCCAGGAACAGTACGATCCCAGAAGCATCTTGTGGGAAGGTGTCCAATAGGCTGACTAATGGATGGTCAAGGCATATAGCTTTGACTGTGCCCTACACTTGACCATGAAAAAACTGGAGGTATGGACATATCATAATCAGCATGTGTCCCCAGCCCTGACACTGAGCCAGGGGACATTTAGGAAAGGTTTGGCTATGGAGGTAGGCCACATCTGCATCTAGATTCTAGTCCTGATTTTTCTGGAATGGAGTACAGAAAGCAGGGAAGATCCACTCTTATTCTGTGAACCTATGTTATTTTGGTTTTCTTTTGTTTTGTTTGTTTTGAATACCGTGTGTGTGTGTGTGTGTGTGTGTGTGTGTGTGTGTGTGTGTGTGTGTGACAGAGACAGAGAACAGAGCACATCTCAATTCTGGCATATGGCAGTGTCAGAGACTGAACCTGGGGTCTCTGGAGTCTGAGGTATACAAATCCAGTACTCTAATGTTGACTATTTTCCCAGCCCAAATAATGTTTTTAAACACATAAAAATGTTATTATTTCACTGAGTTCTTGCAAAAAGCACTTGATTTACTTACTATGGAAGGAAAACAGGGCAGTTCTTATGAGTAGACCTCTTAAGATGTTTCCTAAACTATGTCATTAGTCAGTCACTGACTAAAGTCTATTAGTCAGCATCCCTTTTCAAGTGACAGAAGCGCAGCTTATACTTCTTTGGCCAAAATCAATGTAATAATAATAACAATAAGGATTTTTACTGGGAAGTGCTGGAGTCAAGAATCCTGGCTCCAGAAGCATCTCAGCTTTTTCATGTGAAAAGCAGCTCAGCCTGAACTGTGGAGCCAGACACCAAGGGTTTAGACTCTGGCTCTGCCATGATTGAGCTACAGGCGCTTTGTAAATCCTGCAATTTTCTGAGCCTTGGTTTCCTCATCTGTTGATGTAGGGGTGGTCACAACACTTGAACCTACCTCTCCAATCTGTTTTATGGGCTGGGCAGATAGTTTATCAGTACAGCACACAATGTGCATATATATGGAGAGAGAGAGAAAGAGTAATATCAGGAAGACAGTGTAAGTGATAGTGCACCAGAGGCTCAGAAGCCTCAAGTTCAAACCCTGGCACCACCATAAGCCAGAGCTAAACAGTGTGCTTCTCTTTCTCTCCCCACCTTCCTTGAAATAAATAAATAAATCTTTAAAATAAACTAAATAAAATAAATTCTTGTGAGGATTAAATGAGTTCATAAATTGGAGTTGCAACAGTCTTTCTCTCCCCATCTTCCTTGAAATAAATAAATAAATCTTTAAAATAAACTAAACAAAATAAATTGTTGTGAGGATTAAATGAGTTCATAAATTGGAATTGCAACAGTCCCTGGCACATGTGATATTATTATTAACTTTTATGAATTTTTAGTGGTTATTTTTGCAGTTATGCTTTTGGTTGGTTACCCAGCTTGTTAACATCCTTATTTATGGGGGAAAAAATATTGCCACTTTGTGAGTTTTGGAAGGAGCAGAGCCCAATTCTCTCAGCAGAAGATAAAAATAGCAGCTACTCACACTCCCATAATTCCTTGCAGCTGGAGCAGAGGCATGTGACCTGTGTTCCACCAATCAGAAACTTTTATTCAAAGTGTTGACTGGTTCCCTGGGATTCAGAAAGACTGGGTTTGGAAAGCATCCTTGATGTCTATCACAGCAAGATGAAGTCCCAGGGCAGCTGTGGCAGGGACTAGTAGAGCAGTTGGCAGTGCCACTCTCAGCAAGGTCAGCCACCATACTGGTGCATAGGAGCTGTGGCACTGGTACCCTCACAAGACCTTTTTGTGTGTTGCTAGAGGCAGCTAGTGAGCTATGCAGCACCTGTCTGATCCTGATTCTCCAGCTCTCTGAGAGATTCAGTAAGCCACCACCTTCAAATAATATCTCTCCTGCTTAGTCACCCAGAGGCTTCTTCCTGTTCCTTGCAATTTGTTGGGACATGAACATAATTAGCATATAGCTGACATCAGCCTGATGAGCATACTATGGACTTACACAAACCCACAAGGGATTGTGTGTGTGTCAGAAGTTTTTTAACAAGTGTCTGCCAGAAATAGTCTATTTTCCTGAATGAGCTTGGTGCCTGCTCTCCTCTGCAGGACCCACCATGCTGCTTTGCCTGGGGCTGAACACATGTATCCAGAGTTCTTGTAACTAGCTTAAAAGGTTGATGCCTCTCCGGCTTTCATGACTAACTGATCTTTGCCCCATTGCCTATTTTGCTGAACCTCAATAACCCACAGTGTAATAAACCTCCAGTATGTTTAAACCCTGACAAAGCCACGTGTGAGTTTTTATTTTTTAATTACTATAGCAACTAAGAGGCTTTCCTGGTACAGTGGAGAGAAGGGGCAACAATGCTTTGAAAAGTTCTGGATGGATTCAGCTTATTATCATGCCTATCCTCATGCCCAAACCAGAGGGCTGTCAAACTCTGTCCTGGCATTATGGCAACCCCTCTCTAATGTGTCCACTGACCACACCTGACCAAAATGTTGCCAAAAGCCCTAAAGATATCCTTCACCCACTGCTCACCATGCTGGTGGGACCTGAACATCCTAGGGAAGAATGAGTGGGGAATTAGAGCAAGAGGTGGAGGAGAGAAGAAAGCAGAGAAGCTCACGACAATTCGGTCAGGAGTAGAGCTCATTTGGATAATGTGCTATTTTGCCATGTGCACAACCCAGGTTCGAGCTGGGTCCCCACTGCATTGAAAGAAGATTTGAGAGTAGGGCAGAGATAGCTTAATGCAAAGAGACTGTCATGACTGAGACTTCAAAATGCCAGGTTTAGTCTCCAGCACTACCATAAACCTGGAGAAAGAAAGAAGAGGAAGAAAGAAAAAAGAAGGGAAGAAAGAGTGAAGAAATCTTTAATGGTCTCATTCTTTCCTTCTGCCTTGCTTACTCTCTGTCTAAAAGAAAAAAGGAAGAAGAAGAGGAGAAAGAAGAGTTAAGAGGAGAAGGGGGATGGAAGAAGAGAAGGAGAAGGAGGATGCAGCAGCAGCTGCAGCTCATGACAGTTCTACATTCACTGGAGTAGAACTTACATATAAAGGTCTAAGGATACAGAAAATCCTGTTCACCAAGGGAAGCTCACTAGCTAGGAAGCCAGAGTTTTTTGTTGCCCTTGTTGTCATTATTATTATTGCCATTGCTGTTGTTGAATAGGACAGAGAGAAATCAAGAGAGGAGGGGAAGACAGAGAGGGGGAGAGAAAGATAGACACCTGCAGACTTGTTTCACCACCCATGAAGTGACCCCCCTGTAGGTGGTTGAGCCAGGGGCTCAAACCAGGATCCTTATGCCTGACCCCTCCCCCCTTTTTTTAAAGTATTGCTAGTAGGTTAAAAAACAAAACAAAACAAACAGAACTATGCTTGGTTAAAAATTCGCTTCTGGGGAGTCGGGCTGTAGCGCAGCGGGTTAAGCGCAGGTGGCGCAAAGCACAAGGACCTGCATAAGGATCCAGGTTGGAGCCCCTGGCTCCCCACCTGCAGGGGAGTCGCTTCACAGGCGGTGAAGCAGGTCTGCAGGTGTCTGTCTTTCTCTCCTCCTCTCTGTCTTCCCCTCCTCTCTCCATTTCTCTCTGTCCTATCCAACAACGACAACAACAATAATAACTACAACAATAAAACAGCAAGGGCAACAAAAGGGAATAAATAAATAAAATAAATATTAAAAAAAGAAAAAAAATTCGCTTCTGCAGTAACCAGTGGAGCCCCTTCCACAGCTGACATAAGAGCCATAATCTGCTGTGATCCCTAGTCACTCTTCTGTTTAAGAAGGGGAAACCCTCAGAAGTTGGGCAGTAACGCATCAGGTTAAGTGCACATGGTGCAAAGTGCAAGGACTGGCTAAGGATTCCAGTTCGAACCCTCGGCTCCCCACCTGTAGGGAAGTCGCTTCACAGGCGGTGAAGCAGGTCTACAGGTGTCTTTCTCTCCCCCTCTGTCTTCCCCTCCTCTCTCCATTTCTTTCTGTCCTATCCAACAACGATGACATCAATAATAACAACAATAATAACTACAACAATAAAAAAACAAAGGCTCCAAAGGGGAAAATAAATAAATAAATATTTATAAAATAAAATAAAAAAGGGAAAAACCTGTGCAGAGTTAGCCCTGGTGGAAGCCTAGTTGAATGAGGTGCATCTGTTAACCACAACCACAGGGTAAAAGATGCCCATGGTTACTACTTGTAGGTCCTGTCAAAATGCCTACTGTGAGGGAGGGGTGACTGTGGAGAGTTAGTTAGCTCACCAGGTAGGGTGCATGCCTGGACATGTGCAGCCCAGATTTGAGACTTGGCACCACACAGGAGGTGCTGTGGAACTGGAAAGAGCTCTGCTGCAATGATATCTCTCTTACGCTCTCTATCTAAATATAAAAGTGTCCTGGAACAATATAATCATGAAAGCAAAAGCCTCACCACCTGCACATCAGAAATAAATGAATGAATGAAACAAGTAAGATTTTAGAATCCCATCTCAGAGTAGTTGGTTCAGATAGTCTGGAGAGAGGTCCAAGGATTTGTATTCCTGACACATTCCTGAGTGATTCCCATACTTGAGAACCACTGGCTCAGCTTCCAAATCCCTTATATACATTTTTCCATCCGAGAAAGGGGAGGCAGTGATCTACTTGACAAGATGATCTTGAGAGTAGACGGCATTCCAGGATGTGGAAAGGCACTGGCTAAAATTGGAGTTGCTCATAATAATGCTAATGTCATTTTCCAGTGTTCTGCTGGTCAGCAGCTACTTAATCTTAAATAGCATATGTCCAGACCACTCTGGAAAATACCCTATCACCTCCTAGCTGCCCCCTGGCCCACAGTTTTCCTCATTGTTCACATAAGGAAACATTTTGGCTCAGCAGCCCCATTTTATAGGAGGAAACAGAAGCTCTGAGCTATGAGGAGACTTCCTAGGGATGATTTGCAGACATCACTTTCAGGGGTGCCTCGCATCTCCAAGTCGCCGTCCACCTCTTGCTTCAGAACTGCCTCCACAGACTCAAGGAGCATTGGAGGCCATCTTTGTGCTTCCTGCCCCTTAGGGTCTGGCTGGAGTTATTGGATCAAAGATCAACCCTTGACATTAAGATGGTCCAGTTAGCAAGCCCCTCTTGGGGAGGCAGATTTGTCATGAGGAGACAGTGACTGAGTCACCTTGTATTGACTAGAAGATGCCTGTGAAAAGCATGTGTGAGAAGTGAGAGGAGTAGAACCTGCACAGAGAAAGTATCAAGATGGCATGTTTGGGCTGGTGAAATGTGCAGCTTTGACTTGTATGTGACTCAGGTTTGACCCCTGACCGCACTGCACTGAAGAAAGCTTAGGTGCTATGGTTTCTTTCACACTCTTTCTGCCTCTCTGCCTCTATCTGGAAGAGAGAGGGAGAGAGAGAGAGAGATGAGAGAGATACTTATCTTATTCTAGAATGTTTTAATTATCATTTCCTCTAACTCCCTAGGACCCAGGTCTTCCCTCAGGTTCCATGATAGACACCCTATTCCATGTAAAACTTTGTTTTTTTTGTTGTTGTAAATAAAAGAATACTTATATTAAGAAACCTTGTATAATTAAAATAGTATTGAATATCATATTGATAAAATATTTAGGAGTTGTTCTAACTTTAAATAAAGCTAACTGATAGCAGAAATAAGATAATCAAGGTCCCAGGTACTCACTATCTATCTCTCATGCTTTTAAACAATATTTATTTACTTATTATTATGAGAAACAAGAAGAGAGAGAGAGAAACCAGGGGACTAATCAGCTCTGGTTTGTAGTGGTGCTGGAGATTGAACCTGTGACCTCAGAACTTTAGCACGATAATCTTTTTTTGCAGAGGCATTAGATTGTCTCTTCAGCCATCTTCCTGCTTTTCAGATATATCACTCATTCTCAGGAGTTGCAGGTTCTTCTGTAGCTGCTGCCTTGTATCATGGTCAATAGATCCCTCTCGCCATTGTCACTAGTCATCTCCATCAGGAACAACATAATGGACTCCTTTGTGGGCACCAATAGGACCTTTCCTTCAATGTGGATCAACAAAGGTGATTCTCCAAAGGGAGGTTGGGAAACATACTCTACCATTCAAGGAAGATGGGTCCTGAAATTAGTGCAGCCTAGAATGTTCCTAGCAGTGACCACAGAATGTGAGCTCAGACCTATTGTGATGCAGAGGTTACATAGGCTCCTGTGCTGAGTATGAGCCCCAGGTCAAACCAATCTGGTTTACAGTTAACAATATTTATATATTTTCCCTATATTTGGGAGCTACTCTTTTTCCTGATCCAGCTTTCTTGTCCTTTTTCCAACTATGACACCATCTTTCCAGACAGTAACTTGGGTACACCTGCATATTAGATGTTAGGTTCAGGCAAAAACTAGTAAAGTCATGGGCCCCTTGGAATATACCTAAAATAGACTTACTAGCTTTTTCCAAAATGGAGACCCCAATCTTTATCTGCAATATTCTTGCCTTTAGGTTCATGACTACTCAACAATTTGTTCTGCTTTATATCTTAACCCTTTTTCAGCTACCAAGTTCCAGATGCTACCATGATGCCAACCTGACTTCCCTGGGCAGACGACCCCACCAATGTGTCCTAGAGCGCCGCCTCCCCAGGCCCCTGCCCCACTAGGGAAAGAGAGAGACAGGCTGTGAGTATGGATTGACCTGCCAACACCTATGTTCAGCAGGGAAGCAATTACAGAAGCCAGCCTCCCACCTTCTACACCCCAATGACCCTGGGTCCATACTCCCAGAGGGATAAAGAATAGGAAAGCTATCAAGGGAGAGGATTAGACAAGGAGTTCTGATGTTGGGAATTATGTGGAATTGTACCCCTCTTATCCTATCAGTATTTCCATTTTATAAATAAAATAAAATAAAAACTGCTGTTGGGCAGGGATAAATAGCATAATTGTTATGCAAACAGACTCTCATGCCTGAGGTTCTAAAGTCCTAGGTTCAATCCTCTGCACCATCATAAGCCAGAGCTAAGCTCTGGTACTCTGATAAAAATGAACGAATAAATAAATAAATAAATCTGCTGTGGTTCTGGACCTCACACCATTACCCATACTATTGAACCTTCCAGTTCATCCTGAATAAATCCTGGGATTCATTCTCATTAGCCCAATCTATTCCCATTCTCATCTCTGAACCAAACTGAAGACAAAGAGATTAGGATATGTTTTGTTTTGGGAAACCAATTAGAACTGTCCCTTAGAGCAGAGGGTGGAGATTTTTCCTCCCATGCCAAATGATTGAAGATGAGAGCAAGAACTCCCCAAAGGACAATAGAACATTTTGAGTGGAGATGAGAGGCAAGAGACAGATGCTAAGAAGACATATGCCTGCTACATCCTATATCCTTAATTTTTCTTTTTAGCTTGATCTTTCCTAAGATAATGTTTAACAATCGAGAGCTCTAGCTAAAAGGGGGCATATTATCTTCACCCTTTACTTTAACTACTTTATTCTAAGTCTTTTCTGGGAAATCTATGGAGTATCTGTGTCCAGTTTAAGTGGGCAAGAAAAGAAATAATGTCAAGTCTCACCCATCAGGGAGACAGAAAAAAAAATTGGTAAGACTTGGTCTTTTTTGCCTCTTCAAAAACAAAACATAAATATAATTACTATGACCAGCAGTTATACACAAACACAAGCTAAAAGAATGATACTAAGTTAACTAGAATGATAATCTTAACTAAAAACTTAGTTGAAATAATACACATTTCATAATGCTCCAGTAACTTATAATAATCCACTATGATCAAGATTTGGTCTCCTGACTCATATTACAGGAATCTTAGCTTGAGTCATTGTGATTTTAAAACTATTGTTTTGTTAGATTCCTTATATTCTTACAATATCCGTGTAAATATTTGCAGAGAGGAAAAAAAAATTTTCTAAATCTTACTCAAATAAAATTTTAGAGCCTTCACAAATGTCTAAGCCACAAATAATGCTGTATAATTTGCAGGCTGGGTATAATTTCCTGGGAAGAAAGTGCCAGTGACAATAGTCCAGCACCCTTTCCGGAAGTGCTGACTCACCAATGTGCAGTATGGCACAGGAGACAATGCTGTATGGAAAACACAGATGCTGAAAACTCAGAGTCAAAAGCAAATTGAAAGAGTTGGATTTTCAATGCAAAGATGTTTAAGGAATGCCTTATCAATTTGCTTCTTTATATACCTCTAAGAAGAAGCTATGGCTACAATTCTAATTATATACTTCTACAAGAGCTCTTATAATCAGCTGAATTTCAAATATTGAACAATAACAACTGTGTGATATTTACTTAATGGTAATTTTCCCTTTCTAGTGACATCTTAACTTAATAGAACCATGGCAGTTGGATGTTCATCACCTAAAAATTCACACAATGCCATCCTAGTCCATTGTTATTTCAGTTAGAGTGTTTTCCCCCTTTTATTAGCTATTGTTTACTTTTCTCCCTCCCACCCACCACCCAGTTAGAAGTAAACATCACAATGTACAGGAGTTTGGGGCTAGGTGGTGGCACACCTGGTTAAACATATGTTACCTAATCCAAATTCAAGCCCCAGGTCTCCACAGCAGGGGAGAAGTTTCACAAATAGTGAAGCAAGGCTCCAGGTATCCCTTGCCCTCTCTATCTCTGCTCCCTTCACAATTTCTCTTTGTCTGATCAAATAAAAGAAAGGAGAGAGAGAGAGAGAGAGGAAAAAAACATGGCCACTAGGAACAGTGTATTTGTCATACAGGAACTGAGCCCCAGAGATAAACTGGTGGCAAAATAAAAGAATAAATAAATAAATAAATAATAAAAGTAAGGGGCCAGGCTGTGGTGCATCTGGTTGAGCACACATGCAAAGACCCAGGTTTAATGTCTTGGTCCCCACCTGTAGGGAGAAAGCTTTGTGAGTGGTGAAGCAGTGCTATAGATGTCTCTCTGTCTCTCTTCCTCTCTATTTTCCCCCCTCTCTCTTGATTTCTGACTGGCTCTATCCAACAAATAAAGATAATTTTTTAAAAATTTAAAAAATAAGAATAAAGTATAGGAATTAAATGTGTAGTACATTCACTGGCAAGACTATTATATTTGCTGGTTTGCTTACTTGCTTGTTTTTTGAGAGCACTGATCATCTCCGGCTTATATTAGTACACAGGACTGAACTTGGGACCTCTGGTGCCTCTGTTATCAGTAACTTTTGCATAACCATCATGCTATATCATCCTTGTCCAAGACTACTCCTTGTGACTACCCAAAAAATCCTTTTACAGCAATAATGTAGCCTTTTACAATAATACTAATACTGTTATATTAAAAACTTTTGTGATCAAACACCTGATTTCATTTGTGAATCAAAAAACTATGGAACGAAACACACTAACCGAAGTCAAACACATTACTATTTACTGACAGGCACTGATGTCTCCAATGCAAATGTGGGAACAGTTGAAATCAGCAAATGCTAGTGCTGTCCAATGAAGTGTAAAGAAGATTGAATAAATGAGTGGGCACATTTACTTCCTGCTCAGGCATCAGTTCCATATTTGTTGATCTTTAACGTTACCTCCCCTGCCTCTATCCGGTGGGAGTCATCAGCTGACTTGCCTTACATCTCTGGCTGTCTCTCGAAAAATGAATGTTGGAATTAATGCTAGAACTATGCAAACACATGATCATGCCTCCTGCAAATCTTTCTTCTTGCTCATGGCTGATCCTTCCATTACGTCATAATTATCATACAGCTATAGCGTAAATACATAGTTATTTCCATCTCTCCGTCCAGATGGTCGGTTACATGATAATTACAGTATGTTTGTACTTACTGGGTTTAATTACCAGATAATCAGGAAGAACATGCAAATTGCTGGGTTGTTGCAACACAGTACATTGAACCGGGTAAAACCTGTGTATTGCATATAAGTAAACAAGCTCTTACATGGGATTATGCACTGTAACCTGTGACGACAAGAAGACCCGAGGCTTGTTATAGGGCCATTGTGTGGGCTAGCATTACACTTGCTGAGCTTGGATTAATGTCTAGATCATAAGGAAATGTAATGTGAGAGGTGCTCGGGCTGCCACGCCTGCCACAGAGACAATAGGGAAGTGGCCACAGGAGAGGCTGAATAAGACACCAGTTCTTGGCTCTGGGGTCCTACTCTCTTCCAGCCTAGTGCATTCCAGAGTCACATGCTCATCTGTTCTCCACCCAACCATGTACCTGCCCAAATGCTGGTAGGGAGAGATTACAAACCACCAACCAAATAAACTTCTCCTAGAAACAAAATATCACACTAGGCAGAAATAAATTTGTAATTTCCTGATATGTTCTAGATAAGCCCTTTATTATTTATTATTTTATTGGGGGCTAACATATGGTTATAGTGCAGCGGTTGACACATGGCTACAATTCCTCATTTCTTCATCATAGATGTTTAAAAATACGCTCACCTTCAACTTGGCTCCTTTTCTACCATCATGCACCAGGACCCCTAAGCAGACCCCCAACAACCCTGCTCCTTTCTTGCCCAGAGTCCTTTGCTTTAGTGAAAAGCACTAAATTTGGTGCAAGTTTTACTTTGTGTTTTCTCTTTCTGTCTTTGTTTCTTAAGCTCTGGCTATGAGTGAGATAATCTAGTACTTGTCCTCTTTTTTAGCTTATCTCACTTAACTTGATACCTTGCATCCAAGATGAGGCAAAGGAGATTACTTCTTTTATTTTTATTTTTTTCCTTCACCTTCTCTTACATGAAGGGGAGCTGCCTACATCAGCATCTTCTGACTCCAAATTATCAGAGCACTATTGCTTAGTCACAGTTGTCTTACCAATGGATCTTCCTACTTTTTTTCCCTTCCTGGTTATAATAATAAAATAAATAAATAAATAAATAGGGGGGTCGGACGGTGGCGCAGTGTGTTAAGCGCATGTGGCGCAAAGCGCAAGGACCGGCATAAGGATCCTGGTTCGAGCCCCCGGCTCCCCACCTGCAGGGGAGTCGCTTCACAGGCGGTGAAGCAGGTCTGCAGGTGTCTGTCTTTCTCTCCCCCTCTCTGTCTTCCCCTCCTCTCTCCATTTCTCTCTGTCCTATCCAACAATGAACAACATCAACAATGGCAATAATAATAACCACAACGAGGCTACAACAACAAGGGCAACAAAAGGGGAAAAAATGGCCTCCAGGAGCGGTGGATTCATGGTGCAGGCACCGAGCCCAGCAATAATCCTGGAGGAAATAAATAAAAGACTTCACTCAACTTCATCTGTGGTTTAAACAAATGGGAGATTTATTACTTTGAGGTGATTTAGGTACCCCAAAATAGGCAAAGGGACAAAGAACAGCTATTCATGATGGGAAGGAGCCATGAGTTCATAAGCTAGTTACTTACCAGAGCTAGGCTACATGTGTTCAGGTCTGGGGGAAGCAGCATGGTGGGTCCTGGGGAGAAGCAGAGAAGGCAAGGGCAGCAGGAACTTAGCACACAGTAATTGCAGGAACAGAGAGACCATTTCTGGCTGACAGTCACTTAAATAACTTTCCACACACCCACAGTCCCTTGCTGGTTTGTATAAGTCCCTTGTATGCTTATCAGGCTGATGTCAGTAGCCATATGCTAATAATGTTCATGTCCCAACAATCCCGCTAATTACATTTATGTCCCAACACCTGGTTTCCACCTGGAAATCCAAAAGTCACCCTAAAGAAGCTAGCATCATCCCTGCTTCTAGATACTAATGACCTATGGCTTCCATGATTAGCTTCTTCCCTCTCCTTGCTGATAGTGACAGGTTTAATGTGAGGCAAAGTCTTCAAGTCACCCATGATGGCTAGAAGAGAAGCTTTTCTGAATGAAAGGTTTCCCACTTTGATGTGAACAATGATGTCTGAAGCACCAAGGACTACAATAATCATCTTTCCACCTTAAAACAAAAAATTGAGTTTTCAGTGACATCACAGAACCACAGGATAACATGTTACCTGAATCTTCACATTTTCTTCACATAATTGAACACACTCCATTCATTGCTTATGCCACCTGGAGCTAGGTTTCCTATTTGTTACAACTAGAGGCTTATAACTTATAAATTTGACAAGAATGGGGGCCAGACCGTGGTACATGGGGGTAAGCACACATAGTTCAAAGCATGAGGACCTACACAAGGATCCCAGTTGGAGCCCCTGTCTCCCCACCTGCAGGGGGTTGCTTCACAAGTGGTGAAGCATGTCTGCAGGTGTCTATCAATCTCTCCCCCTCCTCCCTCAATTTCCTTCTGTCTTATCCAATAAAAATGGTAAAAATGGCTGCCAGTTCAGTGGATTCATTGTGCCGATACTGAGCCCCAGAGATAACCCTGAAGGCAATAATAATAATAATAATAATAATAATAATAATAATTAAAGAAAGAAAGAAAGAAATTTGGCAAGAACTAGCTTCTTGTCAAGCCATAAAAATTTCCTTCTGGGCCCAGGTGGTGGTACACCTGGTTGAGTGTACATGTTACAATGCACAAGGACCCAGGTTCGAGCCCCCGGTCCCCACCTGCAGGGAAAAAGCTTGGCAAGTGGTGAAGCAGGGCTTCAGGTTCTCCCTATCTCCCCCTTCCTCTTGACTTCTGGTTGTCTCTATCCAATAAATAAATAAAGATAATAAAAATTATTTTTTAAATTTTCCTTCTAATTTTTTTCCCATGGAATTGTGTACCCTGCTCCCTCATGTGAACAGCCTTCCTGTTCTACTCATTCCTATCTCTCTGCACTATTTCTCAGTTTTAGTAATATCTGGATCACACAACATTTTCTGTGCATTTCAGGTGTGCAGCAAACACACATATTATAAAATGATCGCCATGCTGTTAACATCTGTCTCTTTACATAACTGCATTTTTTCTTATGCTGAGACCTTTTAAGATATACTCTTAAGCCATGTTCAAATATATACCACAGCACTGTTGATAATAGCCATCATGTTCTAAATTATATTCCTGTGATTTATCCATTATCATCACCAGCACTCCATCACTCCAGACAGCCTTTTCAGATAGAAAGAGAAATGCAGACAGGGAAAGATACCACAGCGCCAAAACTGACTCCAGTGTGAAGGGGAACAGGGCCACGTATGTGCCAAAGTGAACATGCTATTCAAGTGAGCTACTTTGCTGGCTCAGGGATTATTTATTTTGTTACTTGAAGCTTGTGGCTTTCTCTCATTTCACCCAACTTTCAACTAACACCTTTTCTATGAGTTTGAGTATTTTTTAGCTTGTCTGTTTAGATCCCACATGCAGGTGAACTCCCACAGTATGTCTTTGATTTATTTCACTTAGCATAATGTCCTCAAGGTTCATCTGCCTTGTCAAAAATGGCAGAATCTCCTGCGTTTAGGGCACTGAATAATTACTGAAATTTTCTTCATCTGTGTATCATTTAGATTGCTATCAGGTATTGGCAACTACAAATAATTTTACAATGAACATAGGTAATATAGATAGATGGTTGGATATTCTCTTATTCATTTTTATATAAAAAACACCCAGGAACAGATTTGCTTGATCATATGATAGCTATATATTTTCAATACTGTAAGAAAACACCACTTTCTTTTTTTCCTTTTTTTTAAATTTATTTACTCCCTTTTGTTGCCCTTGTTTTTTTATTGTTGTAGTTATTATTGTTGTTATTATTGATGTTGTTGTTGTTGTTGGATAGGACAGAGAGAAATGGAGAAAGGAGGGGAAGACAGAGGGGGGGAGAGAAAGAGAGACACCTGCAGACCTGCTTCACCACTTGTGAAGCAACTCCCCTGACTCTATCTCTCATAAAAATTAAATACACTCACAAGGGCAAACCATCATACAAGCAGCGGAGCAATTCTGCTGATATCTACCCTTCTCTCTGCCTCTCTTTCCTTTTTTATATCTTTCATGCTCTCATTCTCTGCCAAAAAGGGAAAAATAATGGCCACCGGAAGTGATGGAGTCATCCAGCAAACACTGAGCTCCACTGACAATCCTGGTGGCAAAAATAAATAAAATAAATACATTCATACACTCCCAACAGTCTTTTCCTGCTTTGTGTCTAGAAAATGACACAGAAAATTGAAAAATCTCAAGAAGACACTAAAGTTGCCTTTCTAAAGATGTACAGGAGAGAAATCAACCAAAATCCAGTGGGAACTGACATTTACCTGGAAACTTCAGGGATGAGAAGGCTTTTTCCAGGAAGCAGCAGACAGGAATATTTCAAGCAGAGGAACAGAGCATCTGTCACGGGACAGGAGGAGGGGCCTGTAGACTTCTAGGAACAGGAAGGAGCCTGGCAAAGCTGGAGAGGGCGTGGGAGGTTGAGCCTGAAGTGTAGCTGCTGGCAATCTGGGCCTGGCTTCCCTGGGGCCAAGTCAGCTTCAAGGAGTTTACATCATTTTACCTCAAGGAAAGTCTCCAAGAGGCAGAAGGCATAACCAGTTTTTGCCTCTCAGTGGGTCATTTCCCACATTTTGCTCTGATCATCACTCTAAACTACTTTTCAAAAGTCTTATTTGGGGGCATAAAGAGAAGAAAGACATTATAAGTATGTATATGATCTTATATATGCATATATAGCTGTATGTATAACCATATGTATGTATATAAAGGTGTGTGTGTGTGTGTGTGTGTGTGTGTGTGTGTGTGTGTGTGTGTGTGCACGCCTTTCCCATAAAATCCAAAAGTAGCAGAGATGAGGACTATTTCATTGTTTTTTTTCTTTCTTTCTATTTTTTTTTTTCATCTCAAAGTTTATTGCTGGGGCTCAGTGCCGACTATATGAGTCTATGAATTCAATGGCTCCTGGTGGCCATTTTTTCCATTTTATTGAGTAGGACAGAGAGAAATTGAGAGGGAAGGGGTAGATAGAGAGGAAAAAAGAAAGACAGACACCTGCAGACGTGCTTCATCACTTGTAATGTGGCCTTCCTGCAGGTGGTGCTTAACCATGTGTGCCACCACCCAGTCTCCTACTTCTCAGTTTTCAGATGTGTTCACACTTCAACCAGATTTCCCTGTGACAACTGTCTGATATTCAAGATGGCCTTAGAAGTCTTTACAGTAGGAGGCCAGGCGGTAGCGCAGTGGGCTAAGCGCGCATGGCATGAAGCTCAAGGACCAGCATAAGGAGCCCCTGACTCCACACCTTGGGGATGGGGTCACCTCACAAGAGGTGAAGCAAGTATGCAGGTGTCTGTCTTTCTCTCCCCCTCACTGTCTTCCCCTCCACTCCCCATTTCTCTCTGTCCTATTTAACAACAGTAACAACAAAATGAGAAAAATGGTCCCCAGGAGCAGTGGATTTATAGTGCAGGCACAGAGCCCCAGCAATAACCCTGGTGAAAAAAAAAAAAAAAAACAAGTGTTTCAATAAATCTTAAATCTGGTTTCTCTCAGAAGAGGATGCTTTGTCCTCAGTGTATAATTAGGTTGCAAATCCAGCAGTCTCCAGACTGTTCATTGGTTATGAAGAAGAGGCTTTCAGTCCTACCAAATGTCCTGCTCTGCCCTGCCCAGGAGTGAGCTCCCACCTGTATGCATCAAGTACAGCTTTTTCCATCCTTCTAAATGCTTAAACTGTGACACTTAAAAGGGATGTCAACCCAGGGTGCTATCAGTATAAGAGAAAGAAATAGGCACCATGTAACTGAGGATGTGGCTCGGTAATATATAAGGACTTGGATGCATGGGCCCAGGGAGAGGGAGAGGAAAAGGGAGAGGGAGAGGGAGAGGGAGAGGGAGAGGGAGAGGGAGAGGGAGAGGGAGAGGGAGAGGGAGAGGGAGAGGGAGAGGGAGAGGGAGAGGGAGAGGGAGAGGGAGAGGGAGAGGGAGAGGGAGAGGGAGAGGGAGAGGGAGAGGGAGAGGGAGAGGGAGAGGGAGAGGGAGAGGGAGAGGGAGAGGGAGAGGGAGAGACAGACCTGCAGCACTGTTATTCTGTTTGTGAAGCTTCCTGCCTACAGGTAGGGATTTGGGGCTTGAGCCAGAGTCCTCAAGAATGTAATGTGTGTACTCTATCAAGTGCACTACTACCAGGCCCCAATTAGTAGATCTTTTAAATTATTAGCTCTTTTTATTTTAAGTGCTTTCATTGACTCTGGTAACCAAATTTAAACACTTCACTGGACTCTTAAATGACAAAGATAGGAAGTAGGATTTTATTTTTATGAGTTAGACTCTTGGGTGTTTCTCCCATTTTCAAAATGACATATTTGTTT
Source organism: Erinaceus europaeus (assembly GCF_950295315.1). Classification (NCBI taxonomy): domain Eukaryota; kingdom Metazoa; phylum Chordata; class Mammalia; order Eulipotyphla; family Erinaceidae; genus Erinaceus; species Erinaceus europaeus. The sequence goes on from NC_080163.1 coordinate 159,110,620, forward strand.
TCTTTTTTTTTTTCAGACCAGAGCACTATTTTGGAATATGAGGTGCCAGGAATCGAAACCAGAGTCTCGTTCTGCAAGTCCTGCTGAGCAACCTCCTCAGCTGTGTTCTTTCTTGTTTTATTTTGTTTTGTTTTGTTTTTGGCCACAAACATCATCATTATCAAAGGAGGAGATTATTAATAAAATAGCAATAGTCTTCTTGATATCATTAATATTAATATTCATAGGGGTTGAGTGGTGGTGCACTGGGTTAAGCACACATAGTGCAAAGCACTAGGACTGGCACAAGGATCCTGGTTCGAGCTCCCAGCTCCCTACCTGCAGGGGGATCACTTCGTAAGTGGTGAAGCAGTTCTGCTGCAGGTGTCTATCTTTCCCTCCCCTTCTCTGTCTTCCCTTCCTCTCTTGATTTCTCTCTGTCTTATCCAACAACAACGGGGGGGGGGGGGGAATGGCCGCAAGGAGCAGTGGACTTGTAGTAAGCGATAGCCCTAGAGGCAAAATAATAATAATAATCAATAGTTGTAACAACAGTGAGAAGAAAAACAATATTAGAAAATGGCTAGCAGTTTCATTGACAACAGTGGCTACCACTCATTAAGTTCACAATGTGCCAAGTCCAGAGTTAAGCATCTTAAATTATCTCAGGGTCTGCGTGGTGGCACACCTGAATGAACAATGCACAAGGACCTGAGTTCAAGCCCAGGTCCCCACCTCCAGGGGGAAAGCTTTGCAAGTGGTAAAGCAATGTTGCAGGTGTCTATCTTTCCCTCTGTATCACCCCATTCACTCTTGATTTCTGGCTATCTACATCCAAGAAAGAAAGGTAATAAAAAAGAAAGTCTTAAAATAAATAAACCATCTCCTTTATTCTTCACAATAAACTTGTGAGACAGCTTGTTTCACAGATGAGAAAACTAGAGCCCGGGAAAGTGAACAGTAGTTAATGCTATTGGGGGGGGGGGGGGCGTTGAACTCAGGTCATCAGACTCTACTGTACAAAATATGCTTAGCCCACTCCTGCATAACAGGGGTGTGGCCCCAGATGCTTCCATTCCATTAGGTTCTGTGCTGCTCACACAGGGTAGAGATCTGTCTGGTTCCCCAAATATCTCTCCCGGGTGCACTCCCCAGTGAAAGCCACAACACTGAGCCAAGAAAGACCCAATCACCTGGGCCAAGTTTTCATTAAAATATGTGCATGTTTGGGGGGGGGTTAATGATTATTTTCAGACTGGGTTCCTGCTTATTTGGTTTGGGTTTTGCACAATTAATTAGGAGCCTAAATTAATGAGAAGGGAAACACGTGTCCAGCTGGTCCTCCCAGATGTTCCTGGAAACCAACTCTCCAATTTGCACAGCATGACAGTATAAACATGACTTTGGGAAGTAGCTCTGAGCTGGTTCAGTACCCAGCACTGCTGACTGTGAGGAGCCAGGGGCCCTGCCTGGTGTCTGTGATTTGCCAGGTCTGTGAGAACATCTCCCATGTGTTTGTGAATCTGGCTTTCTTTGGTTCCATAATAGGGAAATCTCAGACCCCTGCCCTGAGTCCCTTGGAATAAGATACTCTAAGCTCAAAGCACAATATATATAGAAAGAGAGGGCTGGGGAGACAGGTCAACCTGTAGTTTGCATGCCTGAGTTCCCAGAGGCTACAAGGTCGAGCCCTGGGTGTACCTTATGCTACAATTGAGCAGTGCTTCTCTCTCTCCCTCTCATAACAAAGAAATCATTAAAAAATAAATAAATAAAGAGGAGGAGTAGAAGAAGGAAATGAGTCATTCCTAAAGATGGTAGCATCATAAAAAGTTCTCTAAACTTTAGTGGCAATGCAAATTTCATAGCATCCATGAGTAATCCGGTTAATTGTTTGTTTGTTTTCCTCTCTTGTCCAACCTTTGTGTTCTCTTTGTGCTTGTGATTAGAACAGATTGATCCATCCACTCCAGTTATATTCAGTTTGGGATGACAACTGAAATAAAATATATCAGGAGCCATCAGAGACATCTAGTATGTCTCTCTAGGACAGAATCCAATACCAGCAAGGGGACTCTCCTTATCTGAGATCTCTGCCTTAATATTAAGACATGCACTCATATAGTTCTACCATTCAGCTAGTTCCTTAGCTGGGAATATTAGTAGCCATTTTTTCTCTTTATTTTTGAGCCTGGTTCCTATATATACTTCTATATGTTTGTGCTCTCCTGTCTTACATCCTTCCAGTTAAGAAATACTGAAATTTCTAAAATGTCAGAGAGCTTTATGTGTCCTCTCTCTCTCTCTCTCTCTCTCTCTCTCTCTCTCTTTCTCCACTTGCTCTGTGAGTACTTGGGTTGCATAATGAATAAGAAAAGAATGGTACCTCCAGACTCAAGGAGTTTATGAACTAGTTTCACAATCACAAACCTAACCAAAGCTATTGACATTTGAGGAGTTTCATTGAATATACATGTACAATGAATATTATTCAGCCTAGAAAGTCTTTTGGGAAATGTAAATTAAAGTCACAATGAAGTACTGCCATATAAACCTACTAGAGTGATTGACTAAAAAAGGAAGCATTTACCTAAAAAAAAATAATAAATTCATTTCACCTTTAAAAACCATATAATTTACTCCAAAGCTAACCATATCAGACAAAGTCAGGACTACAAAAGCTGAATAGGTACAAGAGACTGGCATACTTTAAGGATGACTCTTTTATTTATTTATTTATTTATTTAAATTTATTTATAAAAAGGAAACACTGACAAAACCATAGGATAAGAGACTTACAACTCCACCACCAGGTCTCCATATCCCATTCCCTCCCTTGATAGTTTTCCTATTCTTTAACCCTCTGGGAATATGGACCCAAGATCATTGTGGGATGCAGAAAGTGGGAGGTCTGGCTTCTGTAATTGCTTCCCGGCTGAACATGGGCGTTGACAGGTTGATCCATACTCCCAGCCTGCCTCTCTCTTTCCCTAGTGGGGTGAGGTTCAAGGGAATCAGAGCTCTAGGACACATTGGCGGTATTGTCTGTCCAGGAAAGTCTGGTCAGCATCCTGCTAGCATCTGGAACCTGGTGGCTGAAAAGAGAGTTAACATATAAAGTCAAACAAGTTGTTGACTAATCATGAACCTAAAGGCTGGAGTAGAGCAGATGAAGAGTTGGTGGGGGGGGGGGGTTCTCCATTTTGTAAGTAGCTAGTAGGCATATTTTAGTTATATTCCAAAGGGCCTGTGGCTATACTAGTGGATTTTGTTTGTTTGTTTGTTTGTTTGTTTCCCTGAACCTGAAATCTGATGTGTAGGTGGATCCAAGTTATTGTCTGGGAAGATGATGTCATGGCTGGAGAAAGGACCAGAAAGCTGAATTAGGGAAGAGAGTAGCCCCCAAATATGGGAAATGGGTATAAATATTGTTGACTGTAAACCCCATCAATTTGATGTGATCTGGGGCCCATACTCAGCTTAGGAGCCTATGTGACCTCTGCATCCCTCTAGATCTGAGCTCACATTCTGTGGTCATGAATAGGAACATTCCAAGCGGCCCCAATATCAGGACCCATCTTCCTCAGGTACAGCATAGAGTATGTTGTCCAGCCTCCCTTCAGAAGATGGAACATTCTCTACTGTTGTTGATCCAGGTTGATGGCAAGGTCCTATGGGGGGCCCACAAAGGGGTCTATTTTGTTGTTCCTGATAGAGAAGACCGGTAACAATGGAGAGAGGGCTTTTATTCGAGGTCTAGGTTATCATGTCTGTTTGGAAATCTCAGGACTCCCCGAATAGGGCCACAGTTGATAGGGTGGCCTGACAGTGACTAAAGAGTTATCATCTCTTTAGCCACAACCAGGCCACCCCATCACCTGGGGCCCTAGCCAGAGAGTCACACAGCCATGATGGGCCTTGACCTCTAACAATTCCCTCTTGCCACTGTCACTGGTCATCTCCATCAGGAACAACATAATGAACCCCTTTGTGGGCCCCTATAGGACCTTGCCCTCAGTGTGGATCAATAATAGTAGGGAATGTTCCACTCTCCAAAGGGAGGTTGGACAACATACTCTACCTACTACCCGAGGAAAACGGGTCCTGAAATTAGTGCAGCCTGAAATGCTCCTAGCCATGACCACAGAATGTGAGCCCAGACCTACAGGAATGCATAGGTTACATAGGCTCCTATGCTGAATATGGTACCCAGATCAAACCGATGGGGTTTACAGTTAACAATTTTATATACATTTCCCATATTTGAGAGCTACTCTCTTCCCTGATCCAGCTTTCTCATCCTTTTTCCAACTCTGACAATAACCTGGGTCCACCTGCATACTAGATTTTAGGCTAAGGCAAAAACTAGTAGGGTCATGGGCCCTCTGGAATATACCTAAAACAGACCTACTAGCTTTTTCCAAAACAGACACCCCAAACTTCATCTGCAATATTCATGCCTTTAGGTTCATGATTATTCAACAATTTGTTCTGCTTTATATGTTAACTCTTTTTTAGCTACCAGGTTTCAGATGCTATCATGATGCTCACCAGACATCCCTGGGCAGACGACCCCACCAATATGTCCTGGAGCCCTGCTCCACTAGGGAAAGAGAGAGACAGGTTAGGAGTATGAACCAACCTGCCAATGCCCATGTTCAGCAGAGAAGCAATTACAGAAGCCAGACCTTCCACCTCTGCACCCCACAATGATTCTGGATCCCTCCCTACTCCCAGAGGGATAAATAATAGGGAAGCTATCAAGGGAGGGGATTGGATATGGAGCTCTGGGGGTGGGCAAAGTGTGGAAATGTACCCCTCTTCCTATGGTCTTGTCAATAAATTTAAATAAATTTTTAAAAAGAATACCAACTTCAAAAGAAAAATCAAACATGTAATTCATCTATGTGTCTGTTTTGGTTCCAGTACCAGGCCATTTTTATCATAGTGGCTCTTTAGTATGTTTTTTTAAATTAATTAATTTATTTTATTTATAAAATGGAAATATTGACAAGACCATAGGATAAGAAGGGCACAATTCCTCACAATTCCTACCACCAGAACACCATATCCCATCCCCTCCCTTAAAAGCTTTCCTATTTTTTATCCCTCTGGGAGTATGGATCCAGGATCATTATGGGGTGCAGAAGGTGGAAGGTGTGGCTTCTGTAATTCCTTCCCCACTGAACATGGGCATTGGCAGGTCAATCCATACTTGCAGCCTGTCTCTTTCCCTAGTGGGGCAGGGGTCTGGGGAGGTGGGACCCCAGGACACATTGGTGGGGTCGTCTGCCCAGGGAAGTCAGGTTGGCATCATGGTAGCATCTGGAACCTGGTGGCTGAAAAAGGGTTAAGATATAAAGCAGAACAAATTGTTGACTCATTGTAATATGTTTTTAGGTCAGGGGCATTGGTTTGCTTTTCTAAAATGCCATATGATGGAATCATATAATATCTTTCTGTCTTCTTTTACTCAGCATATTTACTTAAGACCCATCTATGTTTCAGTAATCAGTAATGTATCAGTAATCTTTCCTTTTTGTTGATGAGTATGTTCACAGTATGTTCATCTGTAGGTGGATACTGGGCTTTATCTACTGTGGACCTTTTGCAGATAACTGCAATGAACATTTGAGTTTTTGTATGAATATAAGCATTCATTTCTCTGTGGTAAGTAAGTAGGAATGGACTGACTCCCTGCTATACGGTGTATATGGTGAATTTATGTTTACATTCTTAAGAAACTGCCAAAGTATTTTTGAAAGCATGTATACCCTTTCTACCATCAGCAAAAGAGAGTTATAATTCCTCTACATCCTTACTAACATTTTCATATGCTCACTCCATTTTTGAACCATTCTGTTAGGAAGTGTCGTGGCATCTCTTTCTGATTTTAATTGGAATCTCTCCAATTACTAATGATATTGAGAAATTTTTCATGTGCTCATTTGCCTTTCATATAATCTTCTTTTTCTAAGTGCCTATTCAAATTGCTGATCCATTTTTAATTGGATTGTTTTGCTTTCTTACTATTGTTTTTTTAAGGGAGTGTGTGTGTGTGTGTATATATACTGGATAACAGTTTTTTATCAGATGTATAATTTCTTTTTTTATTATTTTTTATTTATTATTTATTCCCTTTTATTGCCCTTGTTGTTTTATTGTTTTAGTTATGATTGATGTCATTATTGTTGGATAGGACAGAGAGAAATTGATAGAGGAGGGGAAGATAGAGGGAGGGGGAGAAAGATAGACACCTGCAGACCTGCTTCACCGCTTGTGAAGTGACTCCCCTGCAGGTGGGGAGCCGGGATTCGATCCTTATGCTGGTCCTTGTGCTTTGTGCCACCTGCGCTTAAGCCACTGCGCTACCACCCGACTCAGATGTATAATTTCAAATATCTTCCTATATTGTGTGGCTTATCTTTTTGTGTTTTAAACAACATAATTCAGAGAGCAGAAGTTTCATATTTTATTATTTCATGGCTATTGTTTTTGAGTGTCAGATATAACTGATAAACCTATGGTCAAAATACTTTTATCCTAATTTTGTATAAATAGTTTATAGTTTAAAAGTGTATACATAAGACTAAAATTAATTTTGAGTTAAATTCTGTAAGGTAAGATAGGGATCAGAGTTCATCTGCTTTTATATGACAACCCAATTTAACATATGTTAAAAAATGTGTTCAAAACCCTTCGAAATGAAGGCTGGACTCAGTCTGAAGGTTAGTCTAATAAATTTTGGTGCATAGTTTAAACTCAAGTTTGGTGCACAGTCCACTCCTATTATTTACCCAAGAGAAATAAAAACTTATGTCCGCACAAAAACTGTTGACTCGATCATCATCTGTTAAAAAGACTACCTTTTCTCATTTGAAATGACTTTCTACTCTGGTCAAAAATCAGTTGCTCCTTATATGTGTAGATCTATTTATGAACTCCTATTCTGCTCCATTCATTTGTACTTACAGTTTTATACCAAAACTACTCCACCCTGAATGACTATTTTATGATTTTATGGTCTCATGAAGTTAAATAGTATCAATACTCTATTTTATTCTAGTACAAAGTTGTTTTGGTTTTCCTAAGTTCCTTGCTTTTCCACATGAAACTTTTCATCACTTTCTGCAAACCAAAGCCTGACGGAGTTTTTATTGGGATTTCATTATATCCATATCTATATCTCTGTAAATCTGCTTAAAGATTATTGAGGCCCATATACATGGTCTGTCTCTTCATTTATTTAGATCTTTCAAATGTCTTTCAATAATGCTTTCTAGTTTTCAGAGTATGGGTCTTTTATCAGATTTGGCTCTGAGGCATTTTCAACAGAGAATTAATATGATATGCTTTTTTCCCCATTGTTGTTGTTATTACTATTGTTGCCATTGCTGTTGCTGTTGCTGCTGTTGTTGGATAGGACAGAAAGAAATTGAGAGAGGAGGGGAAGATAAAGAAGGGGAGAAAAAGATAGACACTTGCTGACCTGCTTCACTGCTTGTGAAGTGACCCTCCTGCAGGTAGGGAGCCAAGGGCTCCAACCAGGATCCTTACACCCTTCCTTGTACTTGGTGCCATGTGTGCTTAACCTGCTGCACTACTGCCCAACCCCGAATATGTGTTTTAATGGACAGCTCACCTAGCACTTTGCATACAGTCAGTCCTTAATAAATATTCTGACGGTGGTCCCTCTCTGGTCATAGCTGTGGCTGTGACCACCTGAGGGATGAAATGGCCAGAAGGAGAGCTTATTTGCTTGAACCGGGATCCTTTCACAGTCCTTGCACTTTTGCACTACAAGGACTTAACCCAATAAGTGGCTGCTCAGCCCCCTGGTATGCTTTTTCTCCCCTTTTCTTTAGTTTCTAGTGTAAGAATAAAAAATTAGAAGAAGAAAATAATGGGGCATGGAGATCAATAAGAAACTATGCCATTTAGTCCAGGCAAGTGATACGGTATCTTGAACTAGGATGGTGGCAATGTTGATTTAAAAAAAAAAAAACTGACTTGAAATTTAATTAGGTTAAACCATATGAAACAGGTCAAAGGAGTTCTCATATTGACAATTTCAGAAGATTCAACTTAATATTTTAGATTTAAGTCAGGACTTAAGTCTGGATGGTTGAGTGGATGCAAGGAATTAATGAAGAAAACCTATCAAGGAGAAGCAACCAATAGCACAGCTATATACAAGATACTGGGTACTGTACAGCAAACCATAACAAAAGGACTTTTCAAAGTTAACCCAATTACCAAATAATGTGATGATAACATTAACTATCGATTGTCTTTTTGAACCCTAAGACAGCAGGAACCTCACATCTCCACTATAGAGCCTCTACTTCCCCCAGTCCTGGAACCCTTGGATAGGGCCCACTTTCCCATATGCCTCTCCCAATCCATATCAAATAATATTGCATCTGCCGATCACAACCTAACCAATGCAACGATTGCCACCTCAACATGCTTCACTTCAGACTGTGTCCAGAGACTTCACGTGTGGAATGACAACCCTTCAGCTTCATTACTCGGGTGAGACCTTTCCTTTCATAGTATACTCTAATTCCATCTCAGGTGGTTCATTTCTAACAAAGTCCCAAAACCTAGATATACACCAGTTTCTGTGAGAGAAAGCATATGTTCACACGTATCCATAAACTACTGCAAAATATATACCTGAAAGCAGAAATACACTAGAGTTTGCAGTGAGTACTCCCCTAACACTTCCTCTCCACTATTCCAAGCTTTGGGTCCATGATTGCTCAACAATTTGTTTGGCTTTGTATGTTAACTCTCTTTTCAGTCACCAGGTTCCAGATGTCATCAGAATGCCGGCCAGGCTTCCCTAGACTGAAGACCCCACCAATGTGTCCTGGATCTCAGCTTCCCCAGAGACCCACCCTACTAGGGAAAGAGAGAGGCAGACTGGGAGTATGGACCGACCAGTCAACGCCCATGTTCAGCGGGGAAGCAATTACAGAAGCCAGACCTTTTACCTTCTGCAACCCACAATGACCCTGGGTCCATGCTCCCAGAGGGATAGAGAATGGGAAAGCTATCAGGGGAGGGGGTGGGATATGGAGATTGGGTGGTGGGAATTGTGTGGAATTGTACCCCTCCTACCCTATGGTTTTGTTAATTAATCCTTTCTTAAATAAAAAAGAAAAAAATATAATAATAATTAAAAAAAAGAAAAAAAAAGAAAACCTATCAAGGATGGTTATTTAGATGCTTAACTGGATGGATGAATGGATGATGATGATGATGATGATGATGATGATGATGATGATGATGCCATTTCCTCAAACTGCTAAGGAGGGAAGGAACCAAGTGGCCCATTTCTCTCCAACTTGTTTTCTGGATTACTCAGTCTTTAAACTTGTCTCCGGGATCTTCAGCTTTTCAGAGAAATATCATGGGGCTACACGTTTACTTTTAAACATACATTTCTCCCACTCAGCTCCTTGTCTAACATTTTAATTTTTTTTTTTTTTTTTTTTTTTTGCTGGCACGGCTTTTCATGGGCAGGGAATACATACAGAGAGCATATTTCCACACGCAGCTTGAAGTCCATGCATACTCCGTTGATTTTAATGCCATGGAAACACCCTTAAATTTTTATTTCTGAGTCCAGTCTTCATCTGGAAGGGTTCTGGGCCACATTTTCGAGAAATTTGGTGCCGAGTATCACGAGGCTCCTAAGTTTATGGAGGGAAGGTTAGGAACACATGCTTGGGTTTATACTCAAATTACTATCCTAAATGACTCCATGGGGGGTTTCTTTTAGGGGTCACTGAGAGCCAGAGTGGAATGTTTTTCCTTCTTCATTTTATCCCAAGTCTTGGGGCACAAGGACCATAAATGCAGGTAATGTGTTTTATAACCAGATTCTCCAGGTTCATTTTTCCACCTCTCTCCCCACCCACCCCCTGCTTCAGTGGTACCCATGAAACTCCACCGGGCTTGCTGGGTATTCACTCTGCCCAGCCCTGTTTCTACAGAGACTGAAAGATTTGAATGCCTGAGAGCCATAGTGAAGGGCACTTGAGTGTAGTCACTATTCTCTCTGTGCCTCAGCCAGACATCCATGATTACCCTCACAGTCCGCACACTGAAAGAAGCTGGCTATTTACCAGTATTGAGCTCCCTGTCACTGGAGGTATCCAAGTAATGCTCAGACAAATGTTAGACAAAGGCCACTATGTATGAAGGTTTGTACATCTGACTAGGTTATACAGTATAAACCCCGAAGTGTGACTGGAACACAGACTTGTGCTGATACTAAGCCATTCCTTCATTGTTTCAACAGATATTACACATCGACTTTGTGGCTGGGCATTACATTCTGAAGACCTAACTATGGGTAATGGGGACACAGACCCTGTCTTTCAGGAGTTTTCAATCCTGGGATAGTGGCAATAAATAATACACAGAGCTTGGCAAAAGTGTGTCTGGTAGTGTGCATGTGTTACCATGCATGAGGATCTGAGTTCAAGCCCCTAGTCTCCATCTGCAGAAGGGCAGCTTCACAAGCAGTGAAGCAGGGCTATAAGTGTCTCTCTTTCTCTCTCCCTCTTTATTTCCTCCTTCTTTCAATTTCTCTCTGTCCTATGAAAGAAAAATGAAAGTCAGAGAAAGAAAGAAGAAAAGGAAGGAAGGAAGGAAGGAAAGAAGGAAGGAAGGAAGGAAGGAAGGAAGGAAGGAAGGAAGGAAGGAAGGAAGGAAGGAAGGGGAAGGAAAGGAGGGAAGGGAAGGGAAGGGAAGGGAAGGGAAGGGAAGGGAAGGGAAGGGAAGGGAAGGGAAGGGAAGGGAAGGGTCACTGGATGTGGTGGATTTCTTGTACAGGCACCAAGCTCCAGCAATAACCCAGGAGGCAATAAACAAACAAACAAAAACAACAGAAGAAAAAAAACTAGGTGGTGAAGGTAGCTGTGGTTCTCAGGCCCTTGCCTGAGAACGTTGTCATGGGTTATCTCAAAGATGCTTCCTGATCCCAGGAGGTCAAACTCCACTTTGCAGATGATGAAATGCAGGTTCCAAAAGATTGTGCAAATTGTCCAAGCTTACACAGTTGGTACCTGCTGGAACTGGAACAACAGCCCAGACCTGTCAGTCTCCAGGTTCCACACACTTCACTGAACCTCCAGGAAAGAGTCTTAAAAGACTGAGTTTGAGCTGGAGCCCCAAGCCCACCCCCAACAACCCCCCGCTCTCACGGGCACCAAAAAGGTAAACAGTGTGGGTCCACTCCTCCCTCCTCCTCGGCAAACATACTAGTCCTTGGAGGTTCCCAAATAAAAACCATCTCTACCCCTGTGCTATTAAATCAGTCAACCCCCCCAAAAAAAAATCATAACACATTTTACTTAAAACTTGAGGCCTGAAACTTGCTAGAAACAGCATGATCATTTTGAAAGTAAACAGCAGAAAGGGTTTATAAAGACCCTACTATGTTCCTTGGGCTTGTGAGGCTAAACACTGTTCACAGACCTGAGAGAGGAGTGGGGACTGAGTGGCTGGAGATACACAAATAAAATAAAAGATCTAGAAGACCAGGTGGTGGTGCATCCTGTAGTGCACACATACTACCATGTGCAATGACCCAAGTTCAAGCTCCTGCTCCCCACCTGCAGGGAGAAAGTTTCATAAATGGTGGAGCAGAGTTGCAGGTATCTCTCTGTCTCTTCCTATCTCTCTCTCCCTTCTCAACTTCTCTTTGTCTCTATCAATGAAAGAAAGAAAGGAAGGAAGGAAGGAAGGAAGGAAGGAAGGAAGGAAGGAAGGAAGGAGAGAGAGAAAAAGGGAGAGAAAAGAAAGGAAGAGAGAGGAAGAAAGAGAAAGGAAGGAAAGAGGGAGGGAGGAAAGAAAGAAAAGAAAAGAAATAGAGAGAAAGAAAGGAGAGAGAGAAAGAGAAAGAAAGAGGAAGGCAAAAATGACCAAATGAGCACTAGGAGTAGTGGTTTCACAGTGTAGGCACCAAGCCCCAGTGGCAATACAAAATATTAATAGGGGCAGTAGTGGGTAGTGCAGCGGATTAAGCACGAATGGTGCAAAGTGCAAGGATCAGCATAAGGATCCTGGTTTGAGCCCCTGGCTCCCCACCTGCAGCGGAGGTCACTTCACAGGTGGTAAAGCAGGTCTGTAGGTGTCTATCTTTCTCTCCCCCTCTGCAGGTGTCTATCTTTCTCTCCCCCTCTCTATCTCCCCTCCTCTCTTGATTTCTCTCTGTCCTATCCAACAGCAACAACAGGAATGACAACAATAGTAATAACGACAACAATAAGGGCAATAAAATGGGGGAAATGGCCTCCAGAAGCAGTGGATTCTTAATGCACTGAGCCCCAGCAATAACCCTAGAGGCAAAAAATAATAATGTTAATAATAATAATAAAATAAAATTACACCTCCTTGCCTTTCATACACCTAAAAGCTCAAGATATTAAGATATAGAACGTTGTAAGAGATGAGCCAGAAGCAAGTACCAGAGAACCAAACCAAAAAGACTAAGATATGGTATTGTGATGAGTGTTTCCCGAGACTTCTGTGTCCTTGGACAAGTCCCTTTGCCTCTCTGATTCTTAAATTCTTCATCATTCATGATTGTCCAAAAGAACTTTTTGTGATGATGAACATGCCCTGTGTCTGGTGCTGGTTATGTGTGACTTTGAGTTCATGAAATATGCTCAGTGTGGCTAAAGACCAAATTTTTCATTTTATTTTATTTTATTTTATTTTATTTTTCTTGCCCACCAGGGTTACCACTGGGGCTAAGGTGCACAAACTATGAATCCACTGTTCTTGGAAGCTATTATCTTTTTTCTTTTTTTTTTTAATTTATTATTATTTTTTTATTTAAGAAAGGATTAATTAACAAAACCATAGGGTAGGAGGGGCACAATTCCACACAATTCCCACCACCCAATCTCCATATCCCACGCCCTCCCCAGTAGCTTTCCCATTCTCTATCCCTCTGGGAGCATGGACCCAGGGTCATTGAGGGTTGCAGAAGGTAGAAGGTCTGGCTTCTGTAATTGCTTCCTCGCTGAACATGGGCATTGACTGGTCGGTCCATACTCCCAGTCTGCCTCTCTCTTTCCCTAGTAGGGTGGGTCTCTGGGGAAGCTGAGCTCCAGGACACATTGGTGGGGTCTTCAATCCAGGGAAGCCTGGCTAGTATCCTGATGGCATCTGGAACCTGGTGACTGAAAAGAGAGTTAACATACAAAGCCAAACAAATTGTTGAGCAATCATGGACCCAAAGCTTGGAATAGTGGAGAGGAAGTGTTAGGGAGGGTACTCACTGCAAACTCTAGTATACTTCTGCTTTCTTACTTTGGTGCCATACTCCAAACTCAGTCAATTTCTGCTTTGCGTTTCTACTTCTTTTTTTTTTTTACATGCATAACATTCCCCAGATTCCCATTTAACAATGCAACCCCCACTATTTCACTCATCATTTTTCATGGACCTGTATTCTCCCCACCCACCTACCCACCCCAGAGTCTTTTACTTTGGTGTAATACTCCAATTCCATTTCAGGTTCGACTTGTGTTTTCTTTTCTAATCTTGTTTTTCAACTTCGGCCTGAGAGTGAGATCATCCCATATTCATCCTTCTGTTTCTGACTTATTTCACTCAACATGATTTTTTCAAGGTCCATCCAAGATCGGCTGAAAACGGTGAGGTCACCATTTTTTACAGCTGAGTAGTATTCCATTGTGTAGATATACCACAACTTGCTCAGCCACTCATCTGTTGTTGGACACCTGGGTTGCTTCCAGGTTTTGGCTATTACAAATTGTGCTGCCAAGAGCATATGTGTACACAGATCTTTTTGGATGGATGTGTTGGGTTCCTTAGGATATATCCCCAGGAGGGGAATTGCAGGGTCATAGGGTAGGTCCATTTCTAGCCTTCTGAGAGTTCTCCAGACTGTTCTCCACAGAGGTTGGACCAATTGACATTCCCACCAACAGTGCATGAGGGTTCCTTTGACCCCACACCCTCTCCAGCATTTGGGGCTGTTACCTTTTCTGATGTGTGACATTCTCACAGGAGTGAAGTGATATCTCATTGTTGTCTTGATTTGCATTTCTCTGACAATCAGAGACTTGGAGCATTTTTTCATGTGTTTCTCGGCCTTTTGGATCTCTTCTGTGGTGAATATTCTGTCCAAGTCCTCCCCCCATTTTGGGATGGGGTTATTTGTTGTCTTGTTTTTGAGTCTGGCAAGCTCTTTACGTATGTTGGTTATTAAACTCTTATCTGATGTATGGCATGTAAAGATCTTCTCCCATTCTGTGAGGGGTCTCTTGATTTGGGTAGTGGTTTCTTTTGCTGTGAAGAAGCTTTTTAATTTGATGTAGTCCCATAGGTTTATACTTGCCTTAGTCTTCCTTGTAATTGGATTCGTTTCATTGAAAATGTCTTTAAAATTTATGCGGAAAAAAGTTCTTCCAATATTTTCCTCTAAGTATCTGATAGTTTCTGGTCTAACATCCAAGTCCTTGATCCACTTGGAATTTACTTTTGTATTCGGTGAAATACAGTGATTCAGTTTCATTCTTCTGCATGTTTCAACCCATTGTTTCCAACACAATTTGTTGAAGAGACTCTGCTTTCCCCATATAATAGTCTGGGCCCCTTTGTCAAAGATTAGATGTCCATACGTGTGGGGCCTCATTTCTGGGCTCTCAATTCTATTCCACTGGTCAGTGTGTCTGTTCATGTTCCAGTACCAAGCAGTTTTTATGACAATGGCTCTATAATACAGTTTGAGATCTGGCAGTGTGATGCCTCCGGTTCTGTTCTTTTTTCTCAAGATTGTTTTGGCAATTCTAGGTCTTTTCTGGTTCCAGATAAACATTTGTAGCATTTGTTCTATTCTCCTGAAAAGTGTGCTTGGGATCTTGATGGGGATAGCATTAAATTTGTAGATGGCTCTGGGTAATATATTCATTTTGATGATGTTAATTCTTCCAACCCATGAACATGGACTATCTTTCCACTTCTTTGTGTCTTTTTCAATGTCTTTGAGTAGTGACTCATAATTTTCAGTATACAAGTCTTTCACTTCTTTGGTTAGGTTTACTCCTAGATATTTTATTGTTTTTGTTGCTATAGAAAAAGGAACTGATTTTTGGATTTCAATTTCTTCTAACTTAGTGTTTGCATAGAGGAATGCCACTGACTTTTGAATGTTAATTTTATAGCCTGACACATTACTGTATTGCCTGATGATTTCCAAAAGCTTCTTGCTGGATTCCTTAGGTTTTTCCATGTATACTATCATGTCATCTGCAAATAAGGACAGTTTGACTTCTTCTCTTCCAATCTGTATGCCTTTAATTCCTTGCTCCTGCCTGATTGCTATGGCAAGAACTTCCAACACTATGTTGAATAGTAATGGTGATAGTGGGCAGCCCTGTCTCGTACCTGATCTGAGGGGAAATGCTTCCAGTTTTTCACCATTGAGTATGATGTTGGCTGTAGGTTTACTATATATAGACTCCACTATCTTCAGGAATTTTCCATCTATTCCCATTTTTTGTAGTGTTTTGATCATAAAGGGATGTTGTATTTTGTCAAAGGCTTTCTCTGCATCTATTGATATGACCATGTGGTTTTTGGTCTTGCTTTTGTTGATGTGGTGGATCACATTGATTGATTTACGTATATTAAACCAACCTTGCATGCCTGGGATAAACCCCACTTGGTCATGATGAACAATCTTTTTGATATACTGCTGTATCCGGTTGGCTAGAATTTTGTTCAATATTTTCGCATCTATGTTCATCAGAGATATTGGTCTGTAGTTTTCTTTTTTGGTTGTGTCCCTGTCTGCTTTTGGTATCAGAGTGATGTTGGCTTCATAGAAGCTGGCAGGGAGTATTCCAGTGTCTTCAATCTTCTGGAAGACTTTTAAAAGTAGAGGTATTAGTTCTTCTTTGAAAGTTTTGTAGAATTCATTTGTAAAACCATCTGGTCCAGGACTTTTATTTTTGGGAAGATTTTTGATAACTGTTTCAATTTCATTAGCTGTGATGGGCCTGTTCATGTTATCCACTTCCTCTTTACTTAGTTTTGGAAGTTGGTAGGTATCTAGGAAATCATTCATTTCTTCCAGGTTCTCTAGCTTGGTGGCATATAGTTGTTCATAGAAGCCTCGCATGATATGTTGAATTTCTGCAGTGTCTGTTGTGATTTCTCCTCTTTCATTTACTATCCGATTTATTTGGGTTTTCTCCCTTTTTTGTTTCGTGAGTCTGGCTAAAGGTTTGTCGATTTTGTTTACTCTTTCGAAGAACTAACACTTACTTTCGTTGATCTTTTGTATGGTTTTCCTATTCTCAATGTTATTTATTTCTGCCCTAACTTTAGTAATTTCTGTCCTTCTGGTTGCTTTAGGATTCCTTTGTTGTTCTTCTTCTAGGTCTTTGAGATGTGCAATCAGGCTGTTTATTTGTGCCTTTTCTTGTTTCCTAATGTGTGCTTGAATAGCTATGAACTTCCCTCTTAGGACTGCTTTAGCTGTGTCCCAAATATTTTGATAGCTTGTGTCTTCATTTTCATTGAACTCTCAAAACATTTTGATTTCTTCCTTGATTTCCTCTTCGACCCAGAAGTTGTTAAGAAGTGTACTGTTGAGCTTCCACATTTTGGCACTGTTACTAACTTTTGTTGATTGTTAAGTGTTAGTTTAATTCCACTGTGGTCTGAGAAAATGCTTGGGATGATTTCAGTGCTCTTTAATAGGCTGATGCTGTCTTTGTGGCCTAACATATGGTCTATTCTTGAGAATGATCCATGTGGATTTGAGTAAAATGTGTATTCTAGTTTCTTGGGATGAATGACTCTGAAAATGTCCAATAGTTCTAGTTTATCTATCTCTTCATTTATCTCCCTATGTCTTTACTGATTTTCTTCCTGGATGATCTGTCAGCTGAGATAGTGGGGTGTTGAAGTCCCCTACTATGATTGTGTTACTGCTAATATATTGCTGTAGCTCTTTCAGTAGAAGTTTGATGTATTTAGATGGCTTCTCATTGGGTGCATAGATATTAATAATTGTTAAGTCCTCTTGATTGACTGATCCTCTGAGCATTAAGTAGTGTCCATTCCTACCTTTTTTAATCTTATCTATTTTAAAGTCTATCATGTCAGATATGAGAATAGCTGTTCCTGCCCTTTTTTGTGGGCCATTGGCTTGAATGATAGTTTTCCATCCTTTCACTTTAAGTCTGTGTTTGTCTTGTTGCGTTAGGTGAGTTTCCTGTAGACAACATATTGTTGGGTTGTGTTTTCTGATCCATCTTCCTACTCTGTGTCTTTTAATAGGTGAATTCAGGCCATTGACATTTATTGATATCAAAGATTGAAGATATTTTAACGCCATTCTTGTAGAGTTTTAGAGTGTTTTGATATATGTCCTATTTGTGGTGGTCTAGTTGTTTATAGGAGACCTTTCAGAACTTCTTTCAAGGCAGGCTTGGTGATGGTTGCTTCCTTCAACTGTTGCTTGTCTGAGAAGGTTTTGATGCTTCCATCTAGTCTGAATGACAATCTAGCAGGATATAGTATTCTTGGCTGAAAGCCTTTCTCATTGAGCACTCGATAAATATCTTGCCATTCTCTTCTGGCCTGTAGTGTTTGTATGGAGAAGTCTGCTGCTAACCTTATGGGTTTTCCTTTGTAGGTGACTCTTTGTTTTTCTCTTGCAGCCTTGAGGATCCTTTCTTTATCCTTATTGCTTTCCATTCTAAGTATGACATGTCTTGGTGTCTTTAGGTCTGGGTTAATTCTGTTTGGGACCCTCTGGGCTTCTTGAATCTTTATGTCTTTGGTGTTGTCTAGACTAGAGAAATTTTCAGCTATTATGGCCTGGATAATGCTTTCTTCCTCTCCTTCTCTTTCTTCCTCTGGTAAGCCAATAATGCGTATATTGTTTCTTTTGAAGTCATCCCATAGGACTCGTTGTTTGCAGCATCTCTTAATCTCTTTTTGACATCTCTTACTTCTTTTTTAGTTGTCTCTAATTCATCCTCAATCTTGCTAATTCTGTCTTCAGCCTCATAGATTCTATTCTCTCTGCCCTCTACTGCTTTCTGGAGTTCATCTATTTTGTTGCCCTGCTCTGATACTGTTTTAGCTTATTCAGCTAGTTGCCTTCTTAGCTCAGCGATTTCAGCTTTCAGCTCTCTAATAACCATGAGATAATTAGAATTTTCTTCCATATTCTCATTTGTTGTTCCTGCATTTCTGATTACAATTTTTTCAAATTCTTTACTCACTCCTGTTATTATTTCCTTAGCTAATGTTTGGATGTTGAACTCGTTGTTTTGTGCTTCACCCTCTGGAGGACTTTTAGCTGGACTCTTGTCCTGGTTCGAGTCTCCAATATTTTTTCTTGTTGTTTTAACCATTTTATATATTATGTTATGAGTTCCCTTTATCAGTAATTTTCAAATTATTGATCACTATTGCCTGGATTGACTTGTGTCTAAGTAATTTAATTAAAGGGTTTACCGTGGTGGAAGTTAACAGTTTTTTTTCAATCCCTGAGTTGAAGCTCAGTGGTGTAAAAACCTCTTTTTTTTTTCTTCCCTGTAGGCTATGGATGCCTGAGGGCTTTTAAACTATCAATATGCTTCTTCGCTTAAACACTGACTCCTAACCAAGAGATAAAGCAGGGTGTGGCAGAGATAATCCAGTGGTTATGCAAAGAGACTTTCACAGCCCCTCAGCTATGCCAAGGAGGTATAGGTCTTCTCCTGAGTTTCCCGGTTAGATCTCTGTCCCTTGGTGTCCCTCCCTGTTGCTGCTCCAGATTCTGAGGGTAGTAGCAATGGAGACTCAGAGTTGCACTTGGTGAGTCTCTGGGGAGTCCTTTCCTCCCTACAGCTGTCCCCTTGTTGTGGAGCAGACTGGAGGTGGTGTCTCCACTGATAAACTGCTGAATGTTAGCAGTCACTTAATCTCTCCTTAGGCCCCTCTCTCCTCTCTGTCACCAGCCACGCGTGTTTGTACTCATGGGTGATTTACTGGGTTCCTGTGGTCATTCTAGTCCTGTCTTGTTTCGGTCCGGGTGGTCTCCGTTGGTATTCCTAGTTGATCCGGGAGAGGAGAGGAGAGGAGAGGAGAGGAGAGGAGAGGAGAGGAGAGGAGAGGAGAGGAGAGGAGAGGAGAGGAGAGGAGAGGAGAGAAAGCAATCTGCTGCTCGTAGCTCCGCCTCCGGAAGTCGAATCATCTTTTTTCTATATATATTTTATTTAGTAGAGATAGAGGGAAATTGAGGGAGAGAGAGAGATGGAGAGAGAGAGAGACACCTGCAAACCTGCTTCACTGCTCATGAAGCTCCCCCCTCCAGGTGGAGAGTAGGGGCCTAAACATTGTCCCTTGAACATAGTAATGTGTGTGCTAAATCGGGTGTGCTACTGCCTGATCCCCCCCCAAAAAATTCTTAATTTTATGAAATTGACTTCTTTAAATGAAAGAACCATGAGAAACTAGTAGTCACCACACGAGGAGGGAAAGAACTGCATAGTAATGTTCAGTAGTGACTAAGAAATAATAGCAAACAAAATTCTTACTGATTGCAAGGAGTCAGTGATCCTAGGTTCAGAGGTGACTTTCAGAGCCCTAAACTGTACTTTGATTTCTGGGTAACTAAACTTGCAAATATCCTGAATTCCCCGGACAACAAAGCAATCAAGAAGTGACCAAATGTATCATGGGAGCCAAGTAGTAGTACACCTGGTAGAATTCATAATTACCTAATCAACAGGGAAAGAAAAGGAAACTACAGGTTGAATAACAACTGAACAACTGAGTGTGGCATATTTCAACAAAGCCAAGGTTTCCACCAGAGGAAGAGACTGGAGGAGGAAGACTTTGGAAACCCAGTACACAGTAGGAGAGAAGAACTTAAGTCGGTGGTGTGTAGACACAGACCTTAGAGAGATAACAAATTGCAGCCATGTGTCAGTAACTTTTCTGTAAATCATTATACCCCCAATAAAATTATTTGAACAACAACAAAAATATATATATGTATTACCGGGGGTCAGGCAGAGGCGCAGTGGGCTAAGCGCATGTGGCGCAAAGCACAAGGACTAGCATAAGGATCGGGGTTCCACCCGGCTCCCCACCTGTGGGGGAGTCGCTTCACAGGCGGTGAAGCAGGTCTGCAGGTGTCTATCTTTCTCTCCCCCTCTCTGTCTTCCCCTCCTCTCTCCATTTCTCTCTGTCCTATCCAACAACGAACAACATCAACAATGGCAATAATAATAACCACAATGAGGCTACAACAACAAGGGCAACAAAAGGGGGAAAAATGGCCTCCAGGAGAGGTGGATTCATGGTGCAGCTGCCTAAAGCAGAAAAGATTAAAAAAGATAAAAATTAAGCCAGGTGGTGGCACACCTGGCTGAGCACTCACATTACAATGTGCAAGGACCCAGGTTCCAGCCCCTGGTCCCAACCTGCAGACAGAAAGCTTCATGATTGGTGAAGCAGGGCTACAGGTGTCTCTCTGTCTCCTCCCCTCTTTATCTCCCCCTCCACTCTCAATTTCTCTCTGTCTCTGTCTAATAAATAAATAAAATATCTTTAAAAAATAGTTTGGGCTAGGGAGATACGTAATCCATATTGCACCAGACTTCCATGTCTGAAGCTTAGAGGTCTTGGGTTCAATCCCTGGTATCAAAAGCTAGAGCTGAGCAGTATTCTGCCCTCTCTCTCTCCCTCTCTCTCTCTCTCTCTCTCTCTCTCTCTCTCTCTCTCTCCCCCTCTCTCTCGTCCTGATTCAGTTCTTTTTTTAAATTTTTTTAATTATTTTTATTTATTGGCAGAAATAGAGAAGGAAGGGGTAGATAGAGAGACTAAGAGACATCTGTAACACTGCCTCACCACTTTCAAAGCTATCCTGTCGCAGGTGTTGACCAGGGAGTCAAACCCAGTTCCTTGTACATTGTAACATGTGCACTAAACCAGGTATGTCACCTCTCTCCCTCTCTCTCCCTCTCTCTCTCTTTCTCTCTGTCTCTCTCCCTCTCCCTCTTCCATTCCCTCTCCCTCCTCCTCTTCTCTTCTCTTTTCCTCTTCTCGTACTTTCTCTCTTTTCTCTTCCCCTTCTCTCAATAAATAAATTTTAAATATTTTTACTTACTCATTTATAACCTATATCCTTCACTCTACTAAAATGGAAGTTCTGTGAAAGCAAGGCCTCTTTGTTCGTAACAGTGCTTCCAACCTCTCTGTAAGAGTTTAGAACAGCAGGTCACATATATATATATATATTATTGAATTTATCATCATGAAAGATACATTTGAGTGTTCACAGGAACACAGAGTTTATTCTTTTCTGAAGCAAAGCATTAATTTCTTTATATACTTGAGGAATATAAAGTTTTTTCTAAAACATGTCTGAATTCACAGTTTTCCATTAGCCTCAGTTTTATTTCCTGGGAGTTTCCCAAGTCAAACTGACATTCTCTTCCAATTCACAAGTTCTTAAAAGCTGAGAGGTAGGTACTATATCTTTTCTAGTTTTGCCCTTGCCCTGACCCAGTTTTCTAGTCCTATTCCCAGTTCTGACACCATCTTCCCAGACAATACTTTCAGCCCACCTGCATGTTAGCTATTGGACTCAGGCAAAAATTAGTAAAGTCACAGGCCCCTTGGAATATACCTAAAATAGACTTCCTAGCTTCTTCCAACATGAAGACCGTAAATCTTTTTTATTTATTTATTTATTTATTTATTTATTTATTTATTTATTCCCTTTTGTTGTTTTATTGTTGTTACTGATGTCGTCATTGTTGGATAGGACAGAGAGAAATGAAGAGAGGAGGGGAAGACAAAGAAGGGGAGAGAAAGATAGACACCTGCTTCACCGCCTGTGAAGTGACTCCCCTGCAGGTGGAGAGCCGGGGGCTCGAACCAGGATCCTTATGCCACTCTTTGCGCTTGGTGCCACCTGCGCTTAACTCACTGCGCTACCACCCGACCCCCTGAAGACCCTAAATCTTATCTGCTATATTTTTACCTTTAGATTCCTGATTATTAAATTTATTATTAAATTTATTCTGATTTATATATTAATGCTTTTCAGCCACTTAGTTGCAGATGCTGCCATGATGCCAACCTGACTTCCCTGGGACCCCACTTCTCCAGAGTCTTACCCCACTAGAGAAAGATAGAAACAGGCTGGAGGTATGGATCAACCTGTCAACACCCATGTCCAGTGGAGAAGCAATTACAGAAACCAGATCTTCCACCTTCTACACCCCATAATGATCCTGGGTCCATACTCCCAGAAGGATAAAGACTAAGAAAGCTAAGTGGGTTAAGCACACATGGTGTGAAGCCCAAGGACAGGTATAAGGGTGTAAGGGTCCCAGTTCGAGCCCCCGGCTCCCCACCTACAGGGGAATCACTTCACAGTCTGTGAAGCATGTATGCAGGTGTCTATCTTTCTCTCCCCCTCTCTCTTCCTCTCCTCTCTCCATTTCTCTCTGTCCTATCCAATAACAACGACATCAATAACAACAACAATAATAAAAACAACAAGGGCAACAAACAGGAAAATAAAAATACATATATATTTAAAAAAAATTTAAAGACTAGGAAAGCTTCTAATGGAGGGGATGGGATAGGGAACTCTGGTGCTGGGAATTGTTCCCTTCTTGTCCCACAATCTTGTGGATCATTATTAAATTACTAATAAAATAAATAAATAAATAAATAAAATCTTAAAATAATAATAATAAAGGGAAAATATGGGTTGAGTAGTGAGTTATTCAGTAGTATCCACATGGTATTACGTGTAAAGTCCCCAGTCTCCACCTTTAGGGGAGAAAACTTTGTCAGTCATGAAGCACTGTTGTAGGTGTCTCTCTCCTCTGTTTCTGTACCTTTCTATTTTTCTCTCTCTCACCCTCTATCAGAAAGAAAAAAGGAAAAATGGTCAGGTCAGTGATAACCCTGGTGGGGAAGAAAACAAAACAAAACAAACAAAATGAAAAGGTGGGAAGAACAATGGTTGGAGATAGCAGGGAGGCTAGAAGAGGATGAGAGAAGTACAGTAAACCCAAGTGTTAAGTATAAAACACAACTGACAATCTCATTGAAACTCGTTTATTAATCATTTTTATATAGAAGGAGAAATTGAGAGGGAAGGAGGAGATAAAGAGGGAGAGTGAAAGAGAGACCTGCAGCACTGCTTCACCAAGACTCATAAAGTTTCCCCGCTGCAGGTGGAGACTAGGAGATTGAACCAGGGCCCTTGCAGACGGTAACATGTGAGCTCTACTAGGGGCATCACCATGCTTACTTTTTTGATACTCTTACCTTTAACATTCTGAAGATTATGTATCTAGGTTTTCAAAATGTGCATTCTTAGTCACTTTGGGGTATGTATGAAATGATACTGTCACTGGCTTAATTATGTTCACATTTCTGTGAATGTAACAGAAAGATCCTTTAGTTATATTATGAAAAATTATCTTGGAGGACTTTGTCAATCTTGAGATATGAAGACTCCATGAAAAATGCCAAATGTCAAATGCCAAAGTCGTGTGTGTGTGTGTGTGTGTGTGTGTGTGTGTGTGTGTGTGTGTGTGTGTAAGACAGAGTTTGATTCTATGGTTAGACTTTTCTCCCAAACATGAATTTTCAAAGGTTATAAAGAGCAGGGCCAGGTGGTGGCACACCTGGTTGAGTGCACATGTTACAATGCACAAGGACCCAGGTTCAAGCCCTTGGTCCTCACCTGCAGGGGGAAAGCTTTCTGAGTGGTGAAGTACTGATGCACGTGTCTATCTCTCTTCTCTGTCACCCCCTTCCCTCTCAATTTTTGATGGTCTCTATCCACTAAATAAATATAATACTTTTTAAAGGTTCTAAGAATCAAGGGAACCATGGAAATGAATGGTCTGGTGGTCCTTAAATGATCTACAATCTTTTGATATCCTGAAGAAAAGTAACCTATATATAAAACTAACTCTTATTGTTCCAAACTTCCTGCTTAATTGACCCAGCTTATCAGTTAACTGACAGTCTACACATGGGAAGTAGACTGAGAGCCCCAGTAAGACCCTCCTAAAGCCTGGACAGCAAGCTGCATGAGTAGCTGAAATTCAAGACTATTCATCAAGAATTAACACTGGTAAGGTCCAGTGCTCTGGCAGAGACAACTTGTAAAAGGCCCCAAAAGTTGTAGAAGAAGGAATAGGTAGGATATGATGTTCCATCAGATGAACTTTTGTATGAAGCAGGAAAAAAAACCTCATACAACTGAAGACTGCATATTCCTTACAGTTAAACAAGCTTATTTTCCCTAAAATTATGTCTTGAATAAGCAGAAGTTGGGTTATATTTAAATCTGCTTGAAGTCTCTGATGTTGTAAAAGGCACTCTCAAATACTTTATTTTGAACAAACAGTACTATTTAAGGAAAACAAGTTAGCCTGAAATAACCTCAGCCAGCTGGTTTGAGAAGTCAGAGAGGCCACCTGACAGAATCAATAAAGAAAAAGGGTACAGATATTTACAACAGATTTAGTCATTCTTCCTGGGGGTACGACTTTACAAGAGCAAGTTTTAAATGTTGCTGTGCACAAGTCTTTAAATGATTGGTTTAAAAAGGAAGATAGTAAATTATTAATACTGGAGATCATGAAACAGTACTTGTGCAGTGGGATAAAATTTCCAATGACAGCATTATTCAAAGATTCCAAAATTACAATATCTAGACAAAAATAAGGACATTCTGTAATAATATAAGAGCCAATTCTACAAGAAGATGTAACAATAAACACATATGCACCCAACAATAGAGCCCCAGAATTTATGAGGCAAAAATCTTACAGAAGAGAAAGCAAATAGATAATTCAGCAATGATGGCTGAGCACTTGAATACTGTCATCCTTTCTGGACCTGTATTCTCCCTCTACCTACCCACCTCAGAGTCTTTTACTTTGGTGCAACATGCCAATTCCAGTTCAGGTTCTACTTGTGTTTGTTCTTCTGATCTTGTTTTTCTTTTCTTTTCTTTTTTTTTTAATCTTTTATTTCTTGGATAGAGATAGTCAGAAATTGAGAGGGAAGGGGGTGATAGAGAGGGAGAGAGATAAGACACCTGCAGCCCTGCTTCACCACTTGTGAAGCTTTCCCCCTGCAGATGGGAAGGATCCTTTCATTTCTTGGTGACAGAGATGGACTTAAAACTTACCTGATGCCAACCAGACTTCCCTGGACAGACAACCCCACCAATTTATCCTGGAGCTCCACTTCCCCATAGCCCTTTCCTGCTAGGGAAAGAGAGAGACAGGCTAGGAGTATAGCTCGACATGTGAATGCCCATGTTCAGTGGGGAAGCAATTATAGAAGCCAGACCTTCCACCTTCTGCACCCCACAATCACCTTGGGTCCATAGTCCCAGAGGGTTAAAGAATAGGAAAGCTATCAGGGGAGGGATGGGATAGAGAGATCTGGTGGTAGGAATTGTGTGGAGTTGCACCCCTCTTATCCTATGGTTTTGTCAATGTTTCCTTTTTATAAAATAAATAAATAAATAAATAAATAAGAAAAAGAAGAAAAAAAAAACCCAAAAGAATCTTTTGGGCTATTCTAGCTAATGGTGTGTCCTTTTTGTTGGCCTTATCAATTAACCATTTTAGTTTTATTATTTTCTGTTTTTCTATTCTCTATTTGATTTATTTCCACTCTGGTCTTCATTATTTCCTTATTTATACCTGCCTTGGGTATAGTTTGATATATAAATATATAGTTTTGAAAGAAGAAGTTAGTTTCTGATTTGAGGTAATTTTTTAGTACTGCATTTACAGTCATACTCCCAGCCTGCCTCCCGAGAGAGTTTTAACTATCACAGGGAGTAAGAAATTGTACTAATGTGCCAACAACTGTACTGTAAATCATTATCTCCCCCATAAATGATTTGAAAATTAAAGTTACAAAAAAAAGAAAGCATAGTCAAGAGAAAGCCCAATGACTAAAACCAGAAATGAAACAGGTGTTTATAGAAAAAGTGTAGTATGCACACTTTTTATAGAAAAAGTGTAGTATGTACACTTAGCACAAAATAACAAGCAGATTCTAAAATGCATATTAAACATCAAGAGAGCCAGAAATTCATCCAGCAATAAGCAATAGTACACAAGACTTGTATGTGGGAGGTTTAATTACTGGCATTATCAATAACCAATGTTGAGTGATGCTCTGGTCAATAAAAAGGACTGAGGAGGTAGAGGAGGAAGTAGAGGAGGAGGAGGGGGTAAAGGGAAAGGAGGAAGAGAAAAAACAAAGGAATTCACATAACCAAAATAATTTTGAAAAAGAACGAAGTTGAGGAATTTATTACGTGTACAGACTTGCCACAGGTACCATATTTCCTATTTAGCCATTCCTTCCATTCAGATTTCAACATATCTCACATAGGAAACTGTATCTACCATTAAGAGGGCCCTCATTGCACTGTATACTGTGGACTCCTATTAAGGATACTAAGGACACCTTAGCTTCACTAGCTATATACAAAATAGAGACACCCCTCCCCAGCTTTTCATCTGCACTATTCCAGCCTTTAGGTTCATGGTTAATCAACAATTTGCTTGGCTTTGTATGTTAACTCTCTTTTCAGCCACCAGGTTCCAGATGCTAGCATGATGCCAACCAGACTTCCCTGGATAGACAACCCCACCAATGTGTCCTGGAGCTCCACTTCCCCAGAACCCTGCCCCACTAGGGAAAGAAAGAGGCAGGATGGGAGTATGGATCGACATGTTAACACCCATGTTATAGAACACTGCAATTACAAAAGCCAGACCTTCCACCTTCTGCATCCCATAATGACCTTGGGTCCATATTCCCAGAGGGTTAAAGAATAGGAAAGCACTTTTTTTTTTCCCTGAGATTGAAATCTGATATACAGGTGGATCCAAGTTATTGTCCGGGGAGATGATGTCATGGCTGGCAGAAGGACCAGAAAGATGGATCAGGGAAGAGAGTAAATCCCAGATATGGGAAAGGTATATAGATATTATTGACTATAAATCCCACTGATTTGATGTGATCTGGGGCCCACTTCAGCTTAGGAGCCTATGTGACCTCTGCATCCCTCTAGATCTGAGCTCATATTCTGTGGTCATGAGTAGGAACATTCCAAGCTGCCCCAATATCAGGACCCATCTTCTTCAGGTGTAGCATAGAGTATGTTGTGCAGTCTCCCTTCGGAGAATGGAATATTCTCTACCATTGTTGATCCAAGTTGAGGGCAAGGTCCTATGGAGGTCCACAAAGGGATATATATACTGTGTTGTTCCTGATAGAGATGACTGGTAACAATGGAGAGAGGGATTTATTCGAGGTCTAGGCCCATCATGTCTGTTTGGGAATTTCAGGACTCCCGAACAGGGCCGAAGCTGATGGGGTGTCCTGATAGTGACTAAAGAGTCATCGTTAAAATTATACGAGTTTCTTGCCCTTATTCAGCTTTTGCAGTCCTTGCTTTGATAAGGTTAGCTTTTGAGTGAGTGAGGGAAGTGTAATAGGAAGTAGGTGAGGAGGGTATCTAAGTTTAAGTAGACACCATTTCATTAGGAACTTTATACTGACTCACTGCAGACTATTTTATAATTTTGCTTTCAGGTATACATTTTGCCCTAATTTGTTGATACATGTGAACATATGCTCTAGCTCATGGGACCTGGTCTATATCTAGGCTTTGGGACTTTGTTAAGAAGTGAACCTCCTGGAATCAAATTAGAGAATACTATGAAAGGAAAGGTCTCTCCAAAGTAATTAGGCTAAAGGGGTGACATTCCACCCCTGACATCTCTGGACACAGTCTGAAGTAAAGCATCCTGAGGTGGCACTTGTTGCATTGATTAGGTTGGGATTGGCAGATGCAATATCATTTGGTGTGAAATGAGAGAAGCATGCAGGAAATTGCACCCCACCCTAGAGGTTCTTGGACTGGGGGAAATATAGGCTCTATATAGGAAATGGGAGGTTCCTGCTGTCTTTGGGTTTAAGGAGGCAATAGATAGTTATTGCTATAATCACATTATTTGGCAATCAGTTAAATTTTTGAAATATCCCTTTGTTAGGATTTGCTTTATCATACACAACATCACAATAATTTACGTCCTTTGGCATTTGTATATAGCTGTGCCACCAGTTGCTTCCCCAGAGGGTTAAAGAATAGGAAAGGTATCAGGGGAGGGGATGGGATACAGATACCTGGTGGTAGGAATTGTGTGGAGTTGTACCCCTCTTATTCTATGGTTTTGTTACTGTTTCCTTTTTATAAATAAAAGAAAAAGACTAGGAAAGCTACAAGGGAGGGGATGGGATATGGAGTTCTGGTGGTGGGAACTGTGTGGAGTTATACCCCTCTTACCCTATGGTTTTGTCAGTATTTCCTTTTTATAAATAAATTTTTAAAAATACCCACCTGAAAATAGGGCTAGTAAATGTTATTTGGGGTATTGATGGATAAGTGGGTGGACAGATAGGCAGATACGTAAATGGATGATGCATCAAGGGTGAGTTTAGAATCCTTTACCTGCATACAAATGGATACAGCAGTGTGATTTCTTAGATCGTTGCCCCAGAAAGAACTTTAAACTGGGAAACCAACCCAGGGAACTCTAATTCTGCCACAAAATTTCTACATGGCTTGTAGAGTTGCCACATTAGATAGAGACTCTCATGAGGTCTCAAATTCGATTCCTGGCATTGCATGTACCAGAGTGATGCTCTGGTTCTCTGTCTCATTATGAAATAAATAAACTAATCATTTAAAAAAAAACACTTCTGGGAGTCGGGCTGTAGTGCAGCGGGTTAAGCGCAGGTGGCGCAAAGCACAAGGACTGGCATAAGGATCCCGGTTCGAACCCCGGCTCCCCACCTGTAGGGGAGTCACTTCACAAGTGGTGAAGCAGGTCTGCAGGTGTCTGTCTTTCTCTCCTCCTCTCTGTCTTCCCCTCCTCTCTCCATTTTCTCTCTGTCCTATCCAACAATGACA
Organism: Erinaceus europaeus; assembly: GCF_950295315.1. NCBI lineage: Eukaryota > Metazoa > Chordata > Mammalia > Eulipotyphla > Erinaceidae > Erinaceus > Erinaceus europaeus. The sequence continues at coordinate 159,139,649 of NC_080163.1, forward strand.
ACAACAATAATAACTACAACAATAAAAAAAAACAACAAGGGCAACAAAAGGGAATAAATAAATAAAATAAATATTAAAAAAAAAAAAAAAAAAAAAAACACTTCTGCATGACTTTAATCAGGTCAATTTATCTTTCTGGTTCTTAGTCTCATCTGGTAAAAATGTGCAAATTTTACTAGATGGTCTCTAGAATACAAGCCAGATTTAGAATCTCTCTCTCTTTTACCAGAGCACTGCTCAACTCTAGTTTATGTTGGTCTGGAGGGACTGAATTTGGTACTTTGGAGCCTCAGGCATGAGAGTCCCTTTGCATAACCATTATGCTATCTCTCCCAACCCAGATTTAGTTTCTATTGTGATAAGACTAAGCAGATTCTTCTAACCATGTTGAGCATATTTAGCATTTGACAGTTAGTCTTTTAGAAGCCATGTTTACTGAACATATTCATTAAACATTTCAGTAATGGGTCTTGTTTAGTAGCTAAACAAAATACTCTCTCTCTCAGCCTTTTTCACAACTTGAACCTGATATTGTTTGAGGAACTTGTAAATGTGTGTGTGTGTACAATATATATATTTAATATGTATATATATTTATTTATCTTTATTTTAAACTAGGTATGGTACTTCATTAGCACTCCCAAGAGGATGTTGGTACAGATAAATTGCCAGCTATAACTTCATCCTATAAACTGGTACTAAATTCGATTTTCTGTTACAGATGGGAAAAACAACATGCAGTTGGAATTTATGAGGTGGCTCTGGTTTGACAGATAGTCATGTGAGTAAGAAGGGCAGTAGAGCTCTTCTTTACCTTTTAAAATCATGGAAAATGAGAGTTGTCTATGAATATACCCATGGCAAAAGAAAGAATAGCTTAGTAATTCTCTTGTTTCTCAAGTCTAAAGACATGCTACTTCAAAACTACATTAATTCTCAAAGAATTTTTTTTATGCAGAACAAAAATGCCCGGGTTTAATTTCAGAATTTTCACTCTGTAAATTTTGACCAAGACACCCACTCAGTGACTCCTTCTGACCCTAACCACAGGAGATCTGACCAGGTTTTAATTTTCAACATCCTTGCCTAGGCCAACATGGTAGTTTAAAACTAATATTTGGACACAACTCTTAGACTGCTCTAATTATCCCATTATTGCAGCAACCATAGTTGATTTTATATGAAAATATTTTCCAGAAATACTGAGGAACATACAGTTCCTCATCTGTCTACCCTCAAAAGCACAGTCTTTGATAGCAAGCAAAAAAAAAAAAAAAAGCACAATCTTTTAGAGCAACAAAATCAATCTTTTTTTTTCCACTGTATGCCATTCTCACAGGGGTAAGATGGTATCTCAATGTTGTCTTTATTTGCATTTCTCTGACAATAAGTGACCTGAAGCAATTTTTCATGTTTTTTGTTAGCCTTTTGGATCTCATCTGTAGTAAATATTCTGTTCATATCCTCTGCTTATTTTTGGATGGGGTCATTTGCTTTTTTGTTGCTAAGTTAGCTGAGATCTTTGTATATTTTGGTGATTAGTCTCTTGTCTGATGTATGGAATGTGAAGAGCTTCTCCCATTATGTGAGAGATCTCTTTGTCTGAGTGATGGTTTCATCGGCTGTACAGAAGCTCTTCAATCTGATGTAGTCCCATTGATTTGTTTTTGTTTTAGTCTTCCTTGCACTTGTGTTTGTATCATCAAATATGTTCTTGAGGTTTAGGTGGAAAAGTGTTCCACCAATGTTTTCCTCGAAGTAATTGATAGTTTCTGGTCTAACATCCAGGTCCTTGACCTGTTTTGAGTTGACTTTTATTTCTGGTGAGATAAAATGGTTCAGTTTCATTCTTCTACATGTTTCAACCCAGGTTTCCTAGCACCATTTATTTAAGAGAGCCTTCTTCCTCCATTTAATATATTGGGCCCCTTTATCAACGATTAGATGTCCATAGGTGTGGGGGGTTTAGTTCTGGGCTTTCAATTCTGTTCCACTGGTCTCTGTGCCTATTTTTGTTCCAGTATGAGACTTGATGGCCTTATAATATAGTTTGAGATCTGGGAGTATGATGCCTCCATTTCTGTTTCTTCTCCTCAAGACTGTTTTTTCTGGCAATTCTAGATGTTTTCTGGTTCCAGATAAATGATTGTAGTTTTTGTTCTATTCTCTTAAAGAAGCTTAGTGGAACTTTGATGGGTATCATGTTAAATTTGTATATGGCTCTGGGGAGAATATTCATTTTGATGATATTAATTCTTGCAATCCATGAGCATGGGATGTGTTTCCATTTCTTGGTATCATTTTCTATTTCCTTGAGTAGTGACTCATAATTTTCAGTATACAGGTCAGTTTTATTCCTAGGTATTTTATTAATTTTGCTGCAACAGTGAATGGGAGTGATTTCTGGGTATCATCTTCTTCAGATTTAGTATTTGCATAAAGAAATGCCACTGATATTTGTACATTGATTTGTAGCCTGACACCTTGCTATATTGCCTAATAACTTCCAGTAGTTTCCTGCTGGATTTGTTAGATTTTTCTATGTATACTATCATATCATCTACAAATAGTGAGAGCTTGACTTCTTCCCTTCCAGTCTATATTCCTTTGATTTTTTTCTCTTGCCTGATTGCTACGGCAAGAACGTCCAATACTACGTTGAAGAGTAATGGTGATAATGGACAGCCCTGTCTAGTCCCCGGTCTGAGGGGGAATGCTTTCAGCTTCTGTCCATTGATTATGATGTTGGCTGTAGGTTTGCTATATATGGACTCCATTATCTTGAGGATTTTCCATCTATTCCCATTTTTTGTAGTGTTTTTGAGCATAAATGGGTGTTGGAGATTTTTTTCAATTGATCATTTTTATTGGTTTCCTGGAACTTACTGTCTTTCTTTCCTTAAGATTTATTTATTTATTTATGGCAGAGAAAGAAAAAGAAAGGAGAGAAAGAGAGCACAAGAGCATCATTCTGGCACATATAATGCTGGGGATTGAACTTGGGACCACATTCTTGCAAATCCAGTGCTTTAGCCATTGTGCTACCCGATAGGCCACTAGAACTCACTATTCTTATTCTAGAAATGTTATAGTTTGCAGAACTAACTGGTGGCACACCCAGTATGATTCACAGTGTACAAAGACCCAGTTTCAAGACCCTAGGCCCCACCTATGTGTGCAGGGGCAGGGGGTCAGGGGAGGAAGCTTCACAAGTGGTAAAACAGTACTGTAGATATCTCTATCTATCTATCTCTCCCTCCCCTGTCAACTTCTCTCACTCTTTATTCAAAATAAATAAAAAGATTTTAAAAGAGGTGTTATAGCTTAAAAATAATTAATATATTCTTATTATAAGAAGTTTTATCTTATAGTAATTTTCTGAAGTGTTTTATATTTCAATCATTATGAGAAATTCTTTAAGACTTACTTATCTATTGATATTATGGTAGAAAGAGGAAAAGGAAAGAGAGGTCAGAGTACTACTCAGCTCTTGGATATGGAGTTTCCTGGGACTGATCTTATAGCCTCAGGGTGGGGGGTAGTCAGGCCTACAAGTTTTATGCTCTAACAGGTGGAGTTATCACCCAAATCCAATGAAAAATCATATATATATAGATATAGATAGATAGATAGAGAGAGAGAGAGAGAGAGAGAGAAAGAGAGAGTCAAGTGAAGGAAAGAGATCACACCAATAAACAATGAAGCTTCCTTCAACCTGGTGGGGGCTGGGCTTAAACCATGGTTGTACCCATAGCAAAGCAGTACACTGTCCAAGTGAGTAATACCACATTCTCACACATTGCTAATAACCTAAATTCCTTTTTGAAAATATAACATTGGTTTATTGTCACCTAGTTTATCACAAAGAAATATAAAACTAGACAGAAAGTTAAACCACAAAAAAAATTAAAAATCACTTTTTTAAAAAGTAAGTCATTTATTAACTAGAGACAGAGAAATTGAGGGGAAAAGGAGATAGACACAGAGAGAGATGAAGAGACACTTGCAGCCCTGCTTCATAGCTTGTGAAGCTTTTTCCCTTTGCAGGTAGAGATGGGGAGGCTTGAACCCAGGTCCATGTGTATTTGGAATATGTGTACTCTATCAGGCGCACCGTCATCGAGCCCTCCAAAATCAATTTTTACTCTCTACATTTTAATATTAAAGACAAGAGGTTATAACAAACCCATAAAAAGAGTGCCAGCAAGTGATTCATCAGGGAGAAACATGTTTGAGCAAAGACTAAGGTGTGAACACCGACTATGACGTGAGAGCAGAAAGTGAGGGCAGGGGACTTCATGAGCAGTGGAGTGGTGCTGTGGTGTCTTTCCTTCAATCTCTGTCACTTTTTAAAAAATTTTCTTTCCCTTTTGTTGCCCTTGTTTTTTTTTATTGTTGTTGTAGTTATAATGTTGTTATTGATGTTGTTATTGTTAGATAGGACAGAGAGAAATGGAGAGAGGAGGGAAGACAGAGAAGGGGAGAGAAAGACACCTGCAGACCTGCTTCACTGCCTGTGAAGTGACTCACCTATAGGTGGGGAGCCGGGGGCTCAATCCGGAATCCTCACGCTGGTCCTTGTGCTTGGTGCCATGTGCGCTTAACCCACTGCCACGTTCGCTTAACCACCTGACTCCCCAACCTCTGTCATTGTCTTCCTCTCTGTCTTTCAAACTGTGTCTACAGAAAATGGAAAAAAAAAAAAAAAACTACCTCAGAAAGCATCAAGTCAGACAGGCCCTGAGCCCCAGAGATAATCCTGGCAACAACAACAACAACAACAAAAAAAACACATATTTGCTTTTTTAATTATATAGCTTTAGACACCAGGGCTGTTTGTGGGACTCTGTCTGCATGATAACTCCACCATTCCCAGTGGTAATTTTTTTCCTTTGGTAGAAGGTTGGACTGAGAGAAACAGAGACAGACCTGCAGCACTGCTCCACCACTTGTGAGAATTCCCTTCTGCAGGTAGGGGCTGGGGATTTGAACACACATCCTTACGCATAGTAATGTTAGTGCTCTCCTGCATGAATCATTGCCTACCCTTCCCCCCTCCCTGCCCATGCATTTTTTTCCTGTTTTTTTTTTTTTTTTTTTTAGTAAAGGAAACCATGGATATGCATTCAGTATAGGTTACAAGCCCCTTAAACAATGCCTCTGTCTGTATGTGGCTGGCAACCTTGGGGTGTATTTTTAGAAATGTAACTGAAGCATACATCCCACGCCAGGGGCGCTGAGAATTCAGCGCGTGAGAACAAGGTGAGGTTCCCAGTGCATTCACACACCAGCGCTCTCACGGACCAACTGCGTGCCTGTGTACAAATTAAACAGGGGAATTTGAATGTCTACCTTCCTGGGAAATCAAAGGTCAGATAGTTTATTAGCACCATCAAGTCTTGGTTACCCAGGTCTATGGAAAGGAGTAGATGCCCGGAACCTTAAACAACACTACCATTGCCTTCCAACTTCTGGGGGGTGGGGAGGCTCTCCCTTCCCACTTCCCTTCCCTGTTTCATATTCTATACCCTATTACTGTGCCAATCTTCTCTGACTGAAATTAGTTTGTAGAACCTAAGAACAAATCCAAGGAATAATTCTTTTATTTTTTTCTATAGTTATCTAGGGGTTCAGGTTGTGGCACACCTGCTTGAGAGTGTACATGTTACAGTGTGTAAGGACTCAGGTTCAAGCCCCTGGTACCTATGTACAGGAGGAAAGCTTCCTGAGTAGTGAAACAGTGTTGCAGATGTCTCTTTCTCTATCTCTATCTCCCTCTCTCTTTCCTTCCTTCTTTATTTCTGGCTATCTCTATCCAATAAATAAAGATAATTTTTAAAAAAAAACAGATATACACAAAGAGAGCCAACAAGTAGTCAGCAGTCCTAGTCCAGTGGTGACATGAATGGACATTATTTTAAATAGATCTGGTGTCCATAGAAATTAAAGAGACAGGATGGAGGACAATGGGGTAGAAGGGATGAGGCCTGATCATAGTTCTAACAGCTTAACCCCTCAGCAGTCATTTTAGTTCCCTAAAAGGCAACATTCTACACTTCCTGAGGAGAAGGAAATAGCCATGGCAAATCTTAATGTCATTGTTTCTCCTGCGGAGTTCAGAAACTCCATCCAATCAGGATCCAAGCATCAAGATCATCTTACCTATGAGAGAGAAAATGTAGTCCTAACAGACTATCAAATTTTTTCACAAAAATAAAAACTGAATAGTATTGATAATTATATAAGTGATAGCTAGATAGACAACCAAAAGAATGACAATGATAATAAAGATAGACGAAGGGGTCAAGTGGTGGTACACTAGGTTAAGCACACATAGTAAGAAGCACACGGATCATTCAAGGATCCCGGTTCAAGCCCTCAGATCCCTACCTGCAGGGGTCACTTCATAAGCAGTGAAACAGGTCTTCGAGTGTCTGTCTTTCCCCCTCCCTATCTTCCCCTTCTCTCTCAATTTCTCTTTGTCCTATCCAATAAAACAGAAAAAAAAAAAATGGCCTCCAGGAGCAGTAACCCTGGAGGCAAAATATATGTGTATATATATATGACTAGATAGATGAGAGACTAGACTGGACAGAAAGGCTGGAAGGAAAGATAAAAAGGGAAAGGAAAATGGGAAGGAAAAAGAAAGGACAGAAAGCAAATAGGAACAGAAGAAATTGAAGAGTATGGTTTCCTAACAATGTCCATTGGAATTACAAAGCATAAACCTTCTCTGATCCTGAAACTCCACATTTTATCTCTGGGAAATTATGGAATACCATAGATCTTCACCCAACACTCAGCAAACATCTTGTCTATAGAGTGAAATGACCTATAGACTGTATTACACAATGTTTCATGTCTGACTTACTCACCTAGAAAGCTCTTCAAAATTACATACTCACTTTGGGAGCCATCCCAACGTTCCTGACTTCAGATCAAGAGTGAGATCAAAACATCTATTCTCTCTGGTATCTTTCTCTCTTTCCTCTCTTGCTCTTCCTTCTTCCTTCTCCATTTTCCTAGACCATTACTTTATTAATCTTGGTAGTTTCTAAACCTCTGCTAATCAGAAGCCAAGTCATAAAGGTTTCTGTCCTACAAAAATGTGAGCACAATATGATTCTCATCCTAACCTAAATATTCCTGAGGACATGCTGGAAAATGACTGTGTTCTACAATCTAGAGATGAGCTTAAGCTCAGTCATCTCCCCACATGGACATCTTAGCCAAGTCATTTCTAGTGCACTAAGAGAAAGTCACTAATAGAATATTATTTTATTATTATTATTATATTGAGACAGAGAGAAATTGAGAGGGATAAAGGAGATAAAGAGGGAGAGAGACAGAGAAACACCTGCAGCCCTGTTTCACCACACATGAAGCTTTCTCCTCGCAGGTGGGGACCAGGGGCTTGAATCTAGTTTCTTGCGCACCATAATGTGTGCACTTAACCAGGTGTGCTACCACCTGGCCCCACTAATAGAAAAATCCGTGGGGTAGGAGAGTAGACAGAATAAAATACTGTGTTAAAGCATTTCCTGGAAGGACTGAGACAAATACAAAGTCTCTCTCTCTCTCTCTCTGTGTGTGTGTGTGTGTTATTGTTGTTGCTCTTTCTTAAAATTCCTATGTGTTATTGTTAGTCTTTTCCCAGCCAAGTTAGAGGGATCACACCCTATCCACAGGCTGTGAAACTCACAGAGGGGGAGGTAAGTTAGAAGCAGTTATTAGTCAAGGTACATTTAATAGTAATAATATTAATAACAGTTGGGGGCTACTTAGCCTGGAGCAGGCAGCCAGTTTAGCATTTTCATAGACGCTCTTGTCAAGTCCGAAGAGTATTTTTCCCACTTCTCTAATGATGGATGGAATTCACTTTTGTTTGTTTATTAATAAATTTTTGTTTTTGTTTATTTATTTTTGTTTCTTTTTGTAAAATCAAATTCTATTCAATTAGAAATATGTTAAGGTAAGTGGTAGATGCAGTGGAAGCGTGGAAGTAAATTTAGTCAACTGTAAAGGTAATTGGGCCTGGGAGGAGGGCAGGTAGTTTAAATGCAAAAGAGGAATAATTAAATCAATATTCTGCACTGGATTCTGATAGTATGTTATCTCTTTCTGATTCTTTACTTTTTATTTCTCCTCTCTCTCTCTCTCTCTCTTTCAATTTATCGGGGAGTTAATGTGAACAACATAGTGCAGTGCTTACCATTTTGCTAAAGGCCCAGACAGTGCTCACAGAAGTGCAAACTTCTGCCGAGATGGGGGGCAGTGACACACCTGGTTGAGTGCACATTTTACAGTGCACATATTATAGTGCACAAGGACCCGGCTTAAAGCCCCTGGTCCTCACCTGCAGGGGGAGAGTTTCATGAGTCGTGAAGCAGGGCTGCAGATACTTCTCTATGTCTCTCCTTCTCTATCTACCCTCCCTCTAAATTACTCTTTATCCTATCAAATAAATAAATACAGCTTAAAAAATGCTAACTCCTATGATTGAACCTCAACTCCTTGGCCTGCAAAACACAATGCATTCTGATTATACTTAAGTAGTAAGTATGCTTTCTACACAAAGAACCTTGAATGGGTTACTCAGTCGGGGATGGGCAGGCCAGGGGGTCCTTTGGCTGGAGATTAGACATTAAATATGCACAGAAGTGTTTTATCATATAAGAACTAGATAGAAGGGAGAGTAGACCTGACAGAAAGGATGGAAGGAAAGATAAAAGGAGGGAAGGAGAAGTGGGAAGGAAAAAGAAAGGATGGGAAGAAAATAGGAACAGAAGAAATGGAAGAGTTTGCTCAAAACTGGTTAATCAAGTGAAGAGAGAAAGAAAGAATGGGATGGGATGGGATGGGATGGGATGGGATGGGATGGGATGGGATGGGATGGGATGGGATGGGATGGGATGGGATGGGATGGGATGGAATAGAATGCCCCAGAAAATAGCATGAAGTGGGATTCATGAAATGACCAGCCTCTCCATCAGCTTCAGTTTCCCTAAGCCTCTCACAGTATGAGCTTCCAGCTCCAGTTAGTATGAACAGCTAGTTTTCACACACAGCCTATGAACCCTCTTTCAACACTGGAGGAAATCCACAGGACTGACCTGAGAAGATGGTCGAGTTAGTGACAGCTATTTGAGCACAAAACTTGTATGTTTGAGTATCCCCACTGCCACTCATCCCAGTGTGGAACTCTTGGCTTCTTTGTCTGTCTCTCTCATATAAAACTCTCCATCACCTGTGGAATAAGTAAAATGATTCTTAACATGGTAGGTTGTAGTAATTAAAATAAAGCTTCTAGCAGCTCATCTGGGAGTTTAAAAAATGGGAGGTTTATTATAACATGGGTTATTTAGGAACATAAAAACTTGGCAGCAAAATAAGCAAAGAGAAAAGACTAGCTAGCCATGTGGTGTGGAGTCATATGTCTTTTTAACCTATTTTACAAGCATGCAGATACAGGTTTTGCAGATCCTGGGGAAAAGGTGAGAGAGGAGAAGATGAAGACAACTTGATGAAGGAAGGCCAAGCAGGAAAAAAGGGCAATTTCTACCAGACACTCCTTGAAGTAACTTCTTATTCCCACAATCCCTTGTGAGCTTGTATATGTCTGTCTTGTACTCTTGATGTCATGCTGACATCAACCATATGCTAATTACATGAACCATCTTCCCAACAGTAGGGTCCAGAGAGATAGCAACCAAGTAGTGTGCCTACGTTGCCATGCTCATGATCCAATTATAAACCCTGGCACCATATGGAGGGTGCCTTGCCAAGAGAGAAATCCTTGATGTTGTGGTACATCTTCACATCTCTATCTCTGCTCATGTCTCTTTCTCAGTGAAAAATTAACCAGAAATATAAAATAGCACAGGAGACCCCCAATGCACTAAAAGGGAAGGAAAGAGTGGTAGAATGAAATGATAAATGAAATTATTTGACTTGAGACATGTGTAATGATGTTTCTGACAGTCATCACCATCAATATCAGCTATCATTTATTTCCCCTGGTGGAATTACCACGGTTGGCCTATGGCCAGATCCCATCACCATTCAATCACACACAGAATGACATCTGCTAGGAAGGAAGGTCTGATCCTTGGCAGAGGGTACCTCTTTCTGACCTCAGGAGCAGTAGGCCACCAGCCCCCTAGGAAGTAGTCCTCAATCAACAATGGACTGTGCAGCTGGTAGATGAATGAGGCTTTCTTGGGTTGGGGAGATAGCAGAATAGCTATGCAAAAAGACTTTCATGCCTGGGGGTCGGGCGGTAGAGCAGTGGGTTAAGCATATGTGGTGCAAAGCGCAAGGACTGGCTTAAGGATCCCAGTTTGAGCCCACAGCTCCCCACCTGCAGGGGAGTCACTTCACAGGCGGTGAAGCAGGTCTGCAAGTGTTTGTCTTTCTCTCCTTTCTCCAGTTCTGTCTGTTCTATTCAACAATGATGACATCATCAACAACAACAATAACTACAACAACAATAAAACAACAAGGGCAAACAAAAGGGAAAATAAACAATTTAAAAAAAGACTTTCATACCTGAAGCTCTAAAGTCCCAGGTTCAATCCCAAACACCATTATAGTCAGGGGCTGAGCAGTGTTCTGGTCCATATCTGCTGGGAAATTATGCAGATGAGGTCACATCCACCATGCTGTCCCCTCAGGGCATTGTCAATTCCCCAATAGTTGCTACTATAATCCCCGAGTGTCTTGTTTACTCCTCCCCCTTCCCATTCCCTCGAGAGCTGTGATCCTATCCCCGAGTGCCTTGTTTCATAGCCAATCACATTCTGACTTTCTCCCATAAAAGCCCTTCTTCCACCCCTCACTCTCTTAGCCCCTTCACCTGCGGACAAGGTGGAGGGTTGTTGTGCGTATAGGAAGGCGGCCATTTTGCTAGCTCCATGTGGCCCGAACCACTGTGCTTTCACCCAACTCTGAGGTGTTCACGTGAATAAAGATTTGTGTTCCCTCTCTGCCTTGATCTCCTCCACGGCACAGCCCAACACATATCTCTATCTATCTATCTACCTACCTACCTATCTATTTACCTATCTATGTATTTTATCATTAAGATAAAGCAACAGAGGAAGACCTAGTGGGAATAAAGATGTTATGTGGAAAACTGGGAAATGTTATGCAGATACAGATTTGTATTGTACTGTTGATTGTAAACTATTAATCCCCCAATAAAGAAATTTAAAAATATATATAAAGCAAAGAAAATATAATTAAAAATAGATAAATAAGGCTTTCTCACCCTTCAGAAGGTCTAACTCTGAAATTCCTGTTTTGCTGTAATTTCCTATGTGCTCAGTGTCAAGTCCCTTTTGCCTACAATGACAACTTCCTCTTTAGTTGATTTATTTTTTAAAAATATTTTTAATTTACTTTTTATTATCTTTATTTATTGGATAGAGACAGATAGAAATCAAAAGGGAAGGGCAGATAGAGAGGGAGAGAGACAAAGAGATACCTGCAGCACTGATTCACCACTCATGGAGCTTTCCCCCTGTAGGTGGAGACCAGGGACTTGAGCTAAGGACCTTGTACATTGTAACATGTGTGCTCAACCAGGTGTACCACTACCCAGCCCCTAGTTGATTATTTTTCATTCCCCACTGCCTCACTTACATCTACCACTTGCCCTAAAACTCTTATGTTCAACCTGTGGAAGAACCCAAACCAAGGTTCCTATCACTTAAAATGCCTATTATTTTCACCTTACTGCTATGTTCCAAAAAGGAACATAGCTCTCTCTCTCTCTTTCTTGCCCCCCCACCCCTCTCTCTCAAGAAAAGAAAGCTTCTGAAGGTTGAGATGCAACATTGCCTGTCACACCAGTTTCTCGAACAGAACCATTGGTGTATTTACAGCCCCAACCTTTCCCAGGGTCCCTCGAATGATTGAGAGCCAAACTAAAGGCTTTGCCACTGGAATATGTTTCTTAGACATGCAGTATGTGAGCCAGGTGGTATCACAACCAGTAAAGGGTACAAGCTACCATGCACAAGTTTCCAGGTATAAACCCTAGGTCCACACCTGCAAGGGGAAGAGCTTCACATATGGTGAAGCAGTGCTGCAGGTGTCTTTGTCTCTTTCCTTCTCTATCCCTCCCTCCCTTCTCAATTTCTCTCTGTCCTATCAAAGTGTTAAAAAAGAGAAGAAGGAAGAGGAGGAGAAATAGGAGGAGGAGACGGAGAAGGAGAAGGAGAAGAAAAAGACTCTGGAGATATGGGCATCATTGTACAGTTACTGAGCCCCAACAATATCCCTAGAGGCAATTAATTAATTAATTAATTAATCATATGTAACAAGCCCAGTGCAACATGTTTAATGACAGGCCTATAAGACATAGTTTGAGCTCAACTGGTCAACCTCAGTCCCCAGAGGTGCATGAACAGTTGTATCTGAATTAAAATTCATTCCAGGGTGGGTCTTTTCAAATGCTTGCTAAGAGGGAGAGCTGAACATGAGACGAGTGCTGATAGGCTACCAATGTTATCACAGGCCTTGGGAGTTGAGACTGGACTCCAACCCCCGCATCCAAGACCATCATCCTTGGACCCTTCAATACCGAAGGTGGGAAATAATGCCTTTCTTTCTCACACACCTACCCCACAGTTATAGATCACTATCTGCAGACAGAAGTCTTTTCTGGGGAGAAGATGTCACTGGCCATTCAGAATCCAATATTTGCCCTGGCTTTGTTCTGTCTTCTCAGGAATCCATACGCCTCAGCTCCCAGCCAGTGAGGCACCACCCTCCTGGCAGGTTCTGACACCTTGGGGCCCCTCCCCCCACCTCTGCTTTCTCTCCAGATGCAAGGGGGAAGCTGGCGGGGCTCAAGGTGATCAATGACAGCTCCAATCAAAGCCCCCCAGATAGGCAGTGCCCTTACCACTCCTTGATATCAAAGGTGTTTTATTTCTCATCCCTTTATTTTTGTCACTGAAAGAATGCTTCCCATGCGTGGATTAATTAAAGTGTAAACATTAAATATTGATTGATGCATTATCAGCGAGGAGCAGTGGCCTCCCGTCTGATTGATTTCTGCAGTGATTTATTGTCATATTTGGGGAGTCATTTCACTTGATAACCAAGAGGGATGGCCTGTCTATTGTACCCCCTAAACTCCCCCACGAAGGCTCCACTCCTTTTTTTTTCCTGGTTCCTCCTCTTTTTCTTCTAGGTGACATCCAAGTTCAAAGAACTAAAACATCTTAATCTCATTATTGAGAGAAAAATATGTGGCCTGACATTTTGTTTTGCATATATGTATGTCTCTGTGTGTCTCCCAGGCAATTATCAAATCAATTAACAACTTACCATAGAAGAATAATAAATCTACTTACTTCTATGGGATATTTCTGATTAGCAGAACCTGCCCTTACAGAGCTCTGTGAAATATGATTATAAGCAAGTTGGGGAGAGAGAAAATAAAATGAAACAAAGAAAGAGAAGGAAAAAGAAAAAAAAAACAGTTCTATTCTTGTCATTAGTTTAAGAAGAGACTATGGAACTGGAATGTGTTCACAACATAACTAGGAAATGGAGAAGGAATCAAATTACAATTATAGTCAATATTTTATGTTTCTATAGATATGAAATGACATACTGCATTTCATCAACTTGACCCATACAAAAAATTTCTGCTTTTACAGAACAAAATGATCAATTATTGGCAATTTTTTATAGTTGAAGTTTACATATCTAACTCTCCTTTGAAAGTAGGATAGGATATCTATTACCTGTTTTTCAAATGATGAAATTAGCATTAATAAAATAATGGGGCCCATCCCAGAAAGACATCATTTAAGTCCAGGCATCAGCCTGGTCTTAATCTTAGCATCTTGTATAATTTCCTCATAAAACAAAATTAAAACACACACACAACTAACAGGGCTTGTGAGCTGATGCTATAGTCTGAGTGTTGGTGCTCTACTTTGTCCCCATGCTGAAATCTTAACCCTTAAAATGATAGTACTAAGATATAAAACCAGGGACCAGCTGGTGGTTCAAGCTGTAAAGTGAACACACTATGTGCCTATGTGCAAGGATTGGGTTTGAGCCCTGGCCCACCACGTGGGAGTACCTACAGTGGAGAAGCTTCATGAGTGGTGGAGTGGTGCTATGATGTTTCTCCTCCCCTGCCACTCCCTCTCTGTCTCTGACTTTCTATCTAAAGAAAAGAAAATGGCCACCAAGAAGAGGGGCATAAGCCCCAGTGACAAACCTGGTGGTAAAATAAAATAATTATTATTAACAAAAAAGAGGAGGCCAGGCAGTAGTAGCACAGCGAGTTCAGTGCACATGGCTCGAAGCACAAGGACCCACATACGGATCCCGGTTCGAGCCCCCAGCTCCCTACCTGCAGGACTGTCGTTTCATAGGCAGTGAAGCAGGTCTCCAGGTGTCTATCTTGCTCTCCCCTTCTCTATCTTCCCTCTTCTCTTGATTTCTCTCTATCCTATCCAACAACAGAAACAGCTATAACAACAATAACAGTAACAACAACAAGGGCAACAAAAAATGGGGGAAATGACCTCCAGGAAAGTGGATTCATAGTGTAAGCACTGAGCCCCAGCAATAACCCTGAAGGCAAAAAATGGAGGGGGGGGGAAATCTTTAGTAGGTGATTAGGTGGTGAGACTGAAGTCCCTCATGCTCTTTTATAAAGAAATTCACAGTGTGATTTGGGAGGTAGATCAGTGGATAAAGCATTGGATTCTCAAGCACGAGGTCTTGAGTTCAATCCTTGTCAGCATGTGTACCAGAGTGAGGTCTAGTTCCTTCTCTCTCCTATCATTTCTCATGAAAAAATAAATAAAATTTTAAAAAAGAAAGAAAGAAATTCACAAACTGGGATTAGAGCCCCTGGCTCCCCACCTACAGGGGAGTCGCTTCACAGGCAGTGAAGCAGGTATGCACGTGTCTGTCTTTCTCTCCCCCTCTCTGACTTCCCCGTCTCTCTCCATTTCTCTCTGTCTTATCCAACAATGACAACATCAATAATAACAATAATAATAACTACAACAATAAAACAGCAGGGCATCAAAAGGGAATAAACACATATTAAAGAAAATTCACAGACTGGGGAGATAGCAAAATAGTTATTCAAAAGACTTTCATCCTGAGGTTCCAGGGTCCTAGGTTATATCCCTAGCACCACAGCAGTGTGCTCTAGTAAAAAGAAAGGAAGAAAGAGAAAGGAAAGAAAAAGAAGAAAGAGAAAAGAAAACTCTTATAGTGCCTACATAAAAAATGTACATTGTACTCATGTAAAGAAAATTCAGAAAAATTCCCTTTGGCCTTCTTTTTATGCCTTGTGAGAATACAAGAAATCTGTCACTCAGAAGACATTCATTTCTCACCCATGTTGGCACGCTGGTCATGGCCTCATACCCTCTAAAACTGGAAAAACAAATGTTTGTCATGTTATTTTGCCACCAGAATTATCACTGGGGTCAGTGCCTGCACAAACTCACCATTCCCACTGACCATTAATAAGTAGAGGTGAGAGTCGGGCGGTAGCACATCGGGATAAGTGCATGTAGTGCAAAGCACAAGGACCGGCGTAAGGATCTCGGTTCAAGCCCCTGGATCCCCACCTCCAGGGGGGTCAATTCACAGGCAGTGAGGCAAGTCTGCAGGTGTCTATCTTTTTTTCCCCCTCTGTCTTCCCCTCCTCTCTCCATTTCTCTCTGTCTTATCCAACAATGAACAACATCAACAACAATAATAACCACAACAAGGCTACAACAACAAGGGCAACAAAATGGGGAAAAATAGCCTACAGGAGCAGTGGATTCATGGTTCAGGCACTGAGCCCCAGCAATAACCCTGGAGGGAAAAAAAAAAAAGTAGAGGCAACTAGATAAAATCCGGAGAGATTGGGCAAATCTTCCAGAACCATAAAAGAAGAAAAAGTGCACACATGAAGGCCTCTTGTCTCCTAGCAGAGAATTTGTTCCTGCCGAAGTCACTCCTGGTTCATAATAAAGTTCACTCTCTCAGTAATACTTACTTAGTCCATACAAGGTACTAGATACTGGAAGTGCAGCCCCACAATGCAGTAAACATCAACTCTCTGGAGTGTTTGTGCAGGAGCTTACTTTGAGGTAGATGGAATAAAATATGTGGAACTAGAATCTGGAAAGAGCAAAGGACCCTGGAATCCAAAGTACCTGCCAACTGCAAAGTACTGGTCACAGTAAGTCCTTAACAGGACCATCAATACAGCCACATCTCTCCTGGGATGCTAATAGTTCTTGCAACCTGCTTTCATGAATGAATTTTACCTACTCCTTGCAGATGTTTAAGTCAGTGGCAGTGCTTCTCTCTACCCTGAAGCCCTCTCCCTAGAACAAACATTCTTCTAACCACTAAGCATATCTGCTGGGCACCTGTCACACCATGTCCCAAACTAATCACCTCTCCCTAGAATCTCTTATTGCTTGATTCTTATTTTTCTGCTTGTTTTAGGGATGAATATACCAAGGCTTGGACAAGTGAGCCCAAACTATGTGACTCCAAAGTCTTATGACTCTAAGACCAGTGCTAATTCCAGAATCCCAGGGCTTTTGGTTTTTGTTTTGCAAAAAAGGAAAAGGCTTTGGGGAAGAATCTGTGGGATTCAATTGGTCTGTTACCTGCTGTTATCTCTAAGTAAGAATCTTGACCTCTTGACCTTGTTGTCATCATCATCATTGTCATATCATCACTAGAATAATCTCCTCCCTGGCTGTCATTTTATGAGTATCCAGGAACCATGTGAAGGATGTAAGAACTATTATACCCTTAGGGTGGCATTCACAGTTGAGTGTACATCTTACCATGAGTAAGGACCTGAGTTTAAACTCTAGTCCTCACCTGTGGGGTAGAAGCTTCATAAGCAGTAAAACTGTGCTGCAGGCATCTCTCTTTATCCTTCTCTATCTACCCTTCCCCTCTCAGTTTCTCTCTGTCCTGTCAAATAAAAGGGGAAAAATAATAAGCATTATACTGTTCAATTAGCAGAGTGGTTAAAAGCAGGGCCCCTGGAATAGAGCTCTTGGGTTCAATGTTGACTCTGCTTCTCACCAGCAGGATGATGGTAAAAAGGGACTTAGTCTCTTGCCCTGCATTGTCCATTGGCTTGTGGGGCCACAAAACACATGTTGTCCTGCCTTCCACTGGCTATTTACAGCCTTTAAACAGAGTCTTTGAGAGAGGAATTCTAATATCTGAGGGATAGTATTTAGGTCAAAAACTTCTTCCCACACAAAGACCCCTAGTTTCATCTCCTCTATTCCTACTTTTTGGGTTTCTGTTTATTAAACAGTGTGTCCTGCTTTATAGCTTACCATTTTTTAGCCACCAAGTTGCAGATGCTACCATGATGTCATATTGACTTTTACCTGGGTAGGTGACCTCACCAATGTGTCCCATAACCTCACTTCTCCTCACTTCTTCCCCCATTGGCAAAAGATAGAAACAGGCTGGGGTTTGGATTGACCTGTCAACATCCATTTCCAGCAGAGAAGCAACTATAGAAGTCAGACCTTCCACCTTCTGCACCCCGAAAAGATCTTTGGTCCATACTCCCAGAGAGATAAAGAATAGGGAAGCTTCCAATGGAGGGGATGGAACACTGAGCTTAGTGGTGAGAACTATATGAAATTGTACGCCTATTATCTTATAATCTTGGTAATTGTTATTAAATTACTAATAAAAAAAAAACTCCAGTGACCTGTGATGTCACTATCTATGGTAATACAGGCAACATGTCTATTGCCATAGGCAAAGAGAGAAAAAATATGCTTAGAGGATTGCATGTGTACCCTAAGAAATCAGAGGTCAAGTTTTCCTTTATTTTTATCATAATTTTTAATTTTTATTAGTTATTTACAAAATTAAAAAACAATAGGGGTATAGTTCCACAACACTCCCACCACCAAATTTCTGTGCTCCTATCTATCCATTAATAACCACTATAGTACTCCCAAGGTCTTAGAGAGGGGTTGACTATCTTTTTTTCAAGTGCCTGTGTTTCAGTACTCTCCATTTCACATATGAGTAAGAGTATCTGGTAGCTGACCTTCACTTCCTTACTTACTTCATTAAGCATAATCACCTCTGGTTCCAGCCACTTTTTTCCCAAAGGACACAATATCCTATTTTTTACTTGCTGAATAATACTCCATCCAGTTATCTGTCAATGGGCATTTAGGTCACTTCCATATTTTGACTCTTGTGAATAATGCACATAGCCCTTTCTTGAATGATTCTTAGCTTATTGAAGATCAAGTTTCTGACCATCAGAGCATTTGTGTTTTGGAAGTCAATGACTTTGAGAGGCTATCTTAGGAAGATAACCTGTCCTAGGACCCTGTACAGGACCCTGTACAGGGATAGTAGAAGGAGGAAAATAAGCAAGTGAACTAGGAGAACGTGGTTATACAAGACTGGGGTATGCAGTAGATTCTATCTATTTGGTCAGTGGAGGTGGGGACTTTGAATGGTCAACTGTCCCTTAGAGCTGGCTTCACCTGAGAGGACCAGCCATGGCCATGGGCAGCCCAGCAAAGGATGGGTATAGCTCTCCAAGGAAGGTGGCAGCTCTGACTCCTTGATAGTCACCACACTCACTGGGCAGGGAGTAGGTGTCCTAATCTGGTAAGGTAAAGGAGTTCAGGATGGGATGGGGTCCCAGCATTAACCCACAGAGCTGGTATGTCCACTACTGAAGCACCTCTGCCCACAGTTCATCGGTATCTACAATATCCCTACAATCCCTGGTCTTTGCTGATCATTAAAAGGAAGTAATTTAAGGGACTATGAATTCTTTTGTTTGTTTGTTTGTTTTTAATTCTTAAGCCATCTGTTGCGAGGGCTGTGCAGTAGTGCACCAAGCAGAGTGAACACATGATCATGCTCAAAGACGGGTTCAAGTCCCTGGTTCCCACCTGCAGGTGGCAAGTTTTATAAGGAATGAAGCAGTGGTGCTTTCTCATGCTGACACAAGGGACTCTGATTTAATACAGACACAATGCCAGAGACAAAGGGACACCAGAAAGTCACTCCTGGGTGGCTGAGGAAGCCTGAGTTGTGACAGAGGGAGAATCAGATAAAAGGATGCTGCGGGGATATGTTTGAAAGGCAGGTGGAGCTTTATGAAACATGTTCTCAGAAAAGTCTCTTTTTATACAAAAGCTGTTATACAACTGGAACAAACTGCTGCTCTCCTTCACACTATCCAGGATTATCATAAAGGAAAAACATCTCATAATTTTCTTTATTGTTGCCCCCAACTTCAATATTGAAGCTGCCTCTATCACACAGGTTTCACAGCCCTACTCACACATAAGCCCTCTTATGAGAAATGCTTACTCCATCTGTCCCAAACTGAGGGTCAGGTCAAGAAAACTGCACAATTTCTTCTTACTTAAAAAAAAAAAAGAAAAAGACTCATGCCTGTGGCTCCAAAGCCCCAGGTTAAATCCCCCATATAACCATAAGCCAGAGCTAATGCTCTGGTAAAAAAAAAAATAAAAAAAAAAAGAAGAAGAAGAAGAAGAAGCAGAAGAAGAAGAAGAAGAAGAAGAAGGAGGAAGAGGAGGAGGAGGAGGAGGAGGAGGAGAAAGGAGGAGAAGGAGGAGAAGGAGAAAGAAAAAAGGAAAATGGACTCTGCTCATTTTTTAATCAACAAGCGTAAGCTCTCTCCTAATGGTGGTGTGTTATTTCCTGAAATTGTACGTAATAGGTTTAGAAAGCAAAGTCTGAAAAAGGAACCCAGTTTTGATGTTAGCCTAAATGCCCACCATTTCCATAACCACTCAAATCAGGCTATTTTTTTGTAATTCCTTTAAATTAAATATCTTTGATAATAAATGCAAATTAAGGAACAATAAATTATAACTTCTAGGCTGACCAGTGAGTAATTATATATATTATAATTAACTCCAGTTTCCAACACAAGGTATTTATCTTAATAATCAGCCCATAGACATTAGCATATCTTGAAGGGATTTGTAAAATAGGTCTTACCATTTGAAGAGCCATCTGAGCTTCCTCTACTGGACTATGAAAGGGTACAGAATCAAAAGAGATGGAATTACTCTGAAAAAAAGTGTGGGCTAAATATAAGTTGAGAAACTCAGATTATAGGCAGAAAACCCTAACTTAAAAATATTTATCTTAAATACACCCTCTGCTGCCCATCACCAAGGAGCCTTTAGGTTTTTTTTTTTTTTTTTTTTTAAATATCTACAATTTCCATTAGTGTTTTGAAAATACCTTTAGCATAGCTGGGCTCTGTATAACCAGCATATGAAAAAAAAAAAAAGTGAGGTTAAGATGTAAAATTTCCTGAAGAAAGACCATTCGATTTTACTGTATTATTATTATTTTATTAATTGATTTTTATCAAAGCACTGTGCAGCTCTGGCTTATAGTGGTGCTAGGGATTGAATCTGGGACCTTTGCTGCCTCTGGAATAAAAGTTTCTTTGTATAACCATTATGCTCTCTCCAGACCCAATTTTTTTTTTCCAGGAGGCTTCTTATGGTTTTCTATGAAAATCAACATGGGGAACCTGCTTTGCGAGGTAGGCATTGACATCTTTTCTGTCCTCACTTTTCCATTCACTGGAGAACCTTAGTTACTTCTCCAATCCAGTCAAGTGAATTGATGGGATCATAAATGAGGCAAGGAGGGCCTACGTGGGCTGTTTAGAGTTCACTTGTCTGCAAGCTTCTGTTAAGATTCAAAGTTTTGCTAGCCAGATTCACTCTCAGGGCGCAGGAAAAGAGCACTGCAGAGTTGCCCCCTCCCTGTCTGTAGCCTGTATTCCTTACAAATCCTGCAAGTCTCCTTCTAGGCCTTTTGCTCTGGCCTTCAGGAGTCTCTGGGGTGAGCAGTTAAGCCTTTTGATACAGCTAGTAATCCCAGCTCCGGCCATTATCACCACATTTTCCAACTGCCCTTGGGTAATTGTCCAAGGGACTTAGACAAGTCGGACCAGTCAAAGGCACTAGGAAGGTCAGACCACAATAGAGCATGCTCTGATTTTATCCAGGAGATTGATGCTCAAATCACCTTGATTTCGATTTGGCAGCAGGGTTATAAAATGCACTTGCAATCACCGATAACATGTAAGATCAGGACCAAGCATGGAACACTGTATTTTATACCCTCTGGGGAGTTTTCCCTAATTCAGCCATAAATCAGCCTGCAGAGCAGCGGCAGTGTGTTTGGTTCATGCTAATAGAGAGGGCAGAGAGAAGAAGCCCAGGGTGAAGAAACCTTGAAGGTTAGTCAGGGCCACAGGGATAGAGATGTCAAGGGGGGGCTGTCAGAGGAAGCCACAGTAGGGTCACCCCAAAAGTGGTTCCTATCCCATCATATGCATGAGTTTATACTTCTGAGCATGTGAGCTATGATGCAAAATCTTGAAGTGGGGGGGCTATAAATAAAAAGCAATATTTCTAACATGCACATTTAAGTGTGAAAAATAAAGTAATATATGGGGAGGGTAGGAGGTGGAGACTAGGGGGAGAAAGTACTCTGATCAGAAAAGCACACTACTGCTTTTGCAGTAACTATG
The DNA here is from genome assembly GCF_950295315.1 of Erinaceus europaeus. Lineage (NCBI taxonomy): Eukaryota > Metazoa > Chordata > Mammalia > Eulipotyphla > Erinaceidae > Erinaceus > Erinaceus europaeus. The sequence continues at coordinate 159,161,244 of NC_080163.1, forward strand.
ATACCATTCCTCTAATGTCTTTCCTGTCTGCCTCCATGACAGGCATGTGTAAAGTGAAAAGTCATTAAAAGAATGCAAGCGTGAGTTATGCAGATTCATGGGTACAAGGTCATGTGAGACCTTATAGTTTTGTAAAGCAAAGTTAAATTTAAAAAAAAGTACTAGAACACCTGAGACCCTAGTCAGTGAGTCCTGGGATTCCCACACAGACATGGTGAGCCTAGATTTCTAACAGATCCCTCTCTCCACTGTCACTGGTCATCTCCATCAGGAACAACATAATGGACCCCTTTGTGGGCCCTTATAGGGGCCTTGCCCTCAATGTGGATCAACAATGGTAGGGATTGTTCCATTCTCCAAAGGGAAGTTGGGCAACATACTCTACCATTCAAGAAAGACAGGTCCTGAAATTAGTGCAGCCTAGAATGTTCCTAGCTGTGAGCACAGAATGCCAGCTCAGGCCTACAGGGACGCAGAGGTTATATAGGCTCCTGTGCTGAATATGGGCCCCAGATCAAACCAGTGGGGTTTACAGTTAACAGTATTTATATACTTTTCCCATATTTGGGAGTTACTCTCTTCTCTGATCCAGTTTTCTAATCCTTTCTCCAACTATGACACCATCTCCCCAAACAATACCTTGGGTCCACCTGCATATTAGCTGTCAGACCCAGGCAAAAACTAGTAAAGTCATGGGCCCACTGGAATATACCTAAAATAGACCTACTAGCTTTTTCCAAAATGGAGACCCTGAATCTTCATCTGCAATATTCATACCTTTAGGTTCATGATTAGTCAACAATTTGTTCTGCTTTATATCTTAACTCTTTTACAGCTACTAGGTTCCAGATGCTATACTGATGCCAACCTGACTTCCCTGGGCAGAAAAGCCAACCAATGTGTCCTGGAGCCCCACCTCCCCAGACTCCTGCCCCACTAGGGAAAGGGAGAAACAGGCTGGGAGTATGAATTAAACTGCCAATGCCCATGTTCCGCAGGGAAAAAATTACAGAAGCCAGACTTTCCACCTTCTGCACCTCATAATGATCCTGGGTCCATGTTCCCAGAGGGATATACAATAGGAAATTTTTCAAGGGAGAGGATGGGATACTGATCTCTGGTGTTGGGAATTGTATGCAATTGTATCCCTCTTATCCTATGGGCATGTCAATATTTCCATTTTATAAATAATTTTCTTTTAAATTATAGAGTTTTTTCTATTATTGGCATTATTATTATTTATTTGTTTGCTTATTTATTATTTTTTACCAGAGTAATACTCAGCTCTGACTTATGGTGGTACTGGGGATTGAACCTAGGACTTTAGAGTCTTAGGCATGAAAAGAGCTTGAATAATAGTGATGCTATTTCCCCAGTCCAAATCAAAACTTAAAATAATTAATAATAATAAAATGTAAATGTCAAGATAGCTCACCTGGATAGTGTACCTGCTTTGCCACACACACAACCCAGCTTAGAGTGGGGCCCCCACCACACTCTCTCTGTCTCTTTCTATCTGAGAAAGTTTTCTTAGAGCAATGAAGCCCCAATGATAAAAAATAAAGAACAAAAATATTATTTTAAAAGAAATAAATGACTGTGAATATTTTAAAAAAACACACACACACACACACACAAAAACAGACACAACTAGGAAGATGGTTCCAAAGTAGAGTATGGGACTTGATCTGTATGAGGTAGTCAATAAACTAGAGTGATATTCTGGCTTTCTCTCACAGCCATACATACCCTCTCTCATTCCCTCTAAGTACATCACTCTTTATATTTTTTTATTTATTAAAAAAAGGAGACATTAACAAAACCATAGGATAAGAGGGATACAACTCCACACAGTTCTCACCACCAGAACTCCATATACCATCCCCTCCCCTGATAGCTTTCCTATTCTTTATCCCTCTGAGAGAATGGACCCAAGGTCATTGTGGGATGCAGAAGGTGGAAGGTCTGGCTTCTGTAATTGCTTCCCGGCTGAACATGGGTGTTGACAAGTTGATCCATACTCCCAACCTGTCTCTCTCTTTCCCTAGTAGGGTGGGGCTATGGGGAAGCAGAGCTCCAGGACACATTGGTGATGTTGTCTGTCCAGGGAAGTCTAGTCTCATCCTGCTAGCATCTGGAACCTGGTGGCTGAAAAGAGAGTTAACATACAAAGTCAAAAAAATTGTTGACTAATCATGGATCCAAAGGCTGGAATAGTGCAGATGAAGTGTTGGGGATGCTCCATTTTGTAGATAGCTAGTAGGCATATTTTAGTTGTATTTCAAAGGGCCTGAGAAAAAAAAAAACTAATACATCACTCTTACTGAAAACTCCAGCAACTATCACCATAGTTAATAGAACCGTTTCACAGGGAGTCCTGGGTGGGAGACTTCACTGACCTTGGGATATTGAATTCAGTTGCAGAACACAGAAAAGATCAGCTAGTGACTCCAGACACAGCCTCCCCTTGGCAGAGAGGCCTGTGGATTAAGTTCAGCTGCACATTCTGCTTCTGGAAACAACTCCTCTCTCCCTAACTTTTTTTCCCTCTTTTTAACACCCTATCCTCAGCATTCACCTTTGGGAGTCCAAATTAGCAGGCATCCAGCTTGACTCTGTAGGGGTAGCATAGCAGGGTTGTGGGAAGGTGGGGAAAGAGTGCAACAAAACCATGTCTGGCCAAGTGTTCTTAAGGTAGAAAAGGCAGGTCGAAGTAGGGGTGGAAGGGAAGGTGGTGGCACACACATTATTATGTGCAAGGACTGCAGTTCAAGCCATCAGTCCCCACCTGCAGGCGGGAAGCTTCACAAGTGATGAAAAAGGTCTGTAGATATCTCTCTTTCTTTCCTCCTCTCTATCTCCTCCTCCCCTCTCAATTTCTCTCTGTCCTAATCAAATAAAAGAAAGGGTAAGACATGACCGCCAGAGTGGTGGGTTTGTTGTATAGGTACCAAGTCCCAATGGAAATAAATAAATAAATAAATAATTTGGGGGAGTCGGGTGTAGCAGCAGGTTAAGCGCACGTGGTGTCAAGTGCAAGGACCGGCATAAGGATCCCAGTCGAACCCCCAGCTCCCCACCTGCAAGGGAGTCCCTTCACAGGTCGTGAAGCAGGTCTGCAGGTGTCTATCTTTCTCTCCCCCTCTCTGTCTTCCGCTCCTCTCTCCATTTCTCTTGGTCCTATCTAACAACAACGACATCAATAACAACAACAGTAACTACAACAATAAAAAAACAAAGGCAACAAAAGGGAAAATAAATAAATACATTTTTTAATTAATTAATTGGGGAGTTGGGCAGTAGCTCAGCAGGTCAAGCGCACATGGCTTGAAGCACAACAACCCAAGTGAATATCCCTGTTTGAGCCCCCAGCTTCCCACCTGCAGGGGAGTCACTTCACAAGCAGTGAAGCAGGTCTGCAGGTGTCTATCTTTCTCTCCCCCTCTCTGTCTTCCGCTCCTCTCTCCATTTCTCTTGGTCCTATCTAACAACAACGACATCAATAACAACAACAGTAACTACAACAATAAAAAAACAAAGGCAACAAAAGGGAAAATAAATAAATACATTTTTTAATTAATTAATTGGGGAGTTGGGCAGTAGCTCAGCAGGTCAAGCGCACATGGCTTGAAGCGCAACAACCCAAGTGAATATCCCTGTTTGAGCCCCCAGCTTCCCACCTGCAGGGGAGTCACTTCACAAGCAGTGAAGCAGGTCTGCAGGTGTCTATCTTTCTCTTCCCTTCTCTGTCTTCCCCTCCTCTCTCCATTTCTCTCTGTCCTATCCAACAACAATGACAACAACAATAATAACTACAACAATAAAACAACAAGGGCAACAAAAGGGAATGAATAAATATTAAAATAAATTTTTTAAATGGTAGAAAAGGGAAAATCTAGGTGGAAAACATTCTTCTACAGGAGTAGTAAATGCTCACATTATCTTTCCCAGTATGTTTATCCTTGTGGAGCTTCAGCAGTTTTCCCCTCATGTAAAGCAAGTAAGAAAACAACTCATATCAGATGTCAGGCTCAGGGGGAAAAATAGTATAGTATAGTCATGGGCTCTTTGGAATATAACTAAAATAGGCCTACTAATTATCTACAAAACAGAGAGCCCCCCCAACTCTTCATATGAACTTTTCCAACCTTTAGGCTTATGATTAGTCAACAATTTGTTTGACTCTATGTGTTAACTCTCTTTTCAGCCACCAGGTTCCAGATGCTAACATGATGCCAACCAGATGTCCCACCAATGTGTCCTGGAGCCCTGCTTCCCCGGAACCCCACCCCACTAGGGTACAAGAGAGATAGGCTGGAGTATGGATCAATCTTCCAACACCCATGTTCATTGGGAAAGCAGTTACAGAAGCCAGACCTTCCACCTTCTGCACCCCATAATGGCCCTGGGTTCATACTCCCAGAGGAACAAAGAATAGGAAAGCTACCAGGGGAGGAGATGGGATACGGAGTTCTGGTAGTGGGAATTGTGTGGAGTTGTACCCCTCTTATCCTATAGTTTTTGTCAGTGTTTCCTTTTAATAAATAAAAATTAAAAAAATAAAGAAAGAACAAAAACAGCTCACAAAAATGACTCCTCTGCTTCAGCTAACACTGAGCCCTTTCTCCCCCCCAAGTAAAAAACAGAACGCAACCAGCTGAACTTGCAAGAAAAGTGAATTCCATTTCAGGCAGCCAAACTTCCTCCACTTAAAGGAAGTATTGCTTCAAATCCTACACACGTGTGAGCCTTTTGTGAAGATCCTGGTTGGAGTTTCTGAAAGCCATTTCAGAGTGTGTACCATTAGGGTTTGAAATGGAAGAAACTAAGGAAACCCAGAGCTCTTACTTATAAGTAGAGAGCCTGTTTCTTAATAAATATCTTCCCACGTCTCCCTCATTCTTTTTACTAAAGTGGAAAACACACACTACTTTTTTTTTTTTAATCATCCTTTCACCAGTGTTAGGTTAACAGAGTTAGACAATAAGTTACTAAATTAAAAAAAAAAAAAAAACATTCACTGAGTTTTAGAAAGGGGAAGATCTCCCTCCACAAGTGCTTAAGAACTCAGTAGGCTGGAAGGTAATTTATGTCTCTCATATCTGAACTTCACTGTATCCAAATGAAACTCTCTAACTATTGTCTACAGTTTAAACCCAGCAACAAAACAAAAAGATAAGAATGAAAGGCAGCTCCCCACTGCACTTTGCCCGAGGTCAACCATGTCAACTTGAAATCACAGAAAAAAAGAAAGAAAGAAACCAAGTTGAAATCAACAATGCTCCTTCCAGAAGGCTAGGAGGTTGTGCTCAGTGAGGAAAAAGCTACCCCAACTCATCCCATAACTGAACTCAGCCCAGCCTGTTTCTCCACCCCTTTCCCACACCAGAGGTAATGTTTCAGAGGAAATGTCCACCTGTGTGGATAAGGAACCACTCCAGACCTGGGAACAGTCTTCTCACCAAGAACTGCTCACTGAGTGGCCAAGTGGATGCACCAGGAGCCAGGACCATTTTTGACATGAGTGAAAAAGGTCTGCCTAGTCCTGCCTCAGTGACTCTGCTCTGTGCTGCTGCCCTTGGCCTCAGTGACTTCCACAGACACCTGCTTATATATAAAGTATGCCAGCTAGAGCTGGAGAAGGAAAGGTCACCTCTAGAACTGGAGGTTGGAGGTGGTGGGAAGTGGTGATGGTGTGTAGGAAGCCAACAGGAGGCTCAGATGTGAAGCATTCTTGAAGTCTCTCTCTCTCTCTCTCTCTCTCTCTCTCTCTCTCTCTCTCAAGGGTGCTTTTCTCCTCAGGGGAACAGAGCCCTGATTTGGCCTAATCAGGTAGATTCTCATTACCATAATCTCTCCCTACCTTATTTCTCCCTGTCTCATCATAATAAAAATGATTAGAAGATTATTAAAAATGAAAAAGAAAAATTGGAAAACAAAATAATTATTTAAGTTAAGTGATTGGACAGATAGTTCAATAGGGAAAGCTCACGTTTTTGCAAATCTGACACCCTCAGTTCAATCCCTAGCAGTTTTTGGCTATTACAAATTGTGCTGCTTTGAACATAGGTGTACACAAATACTTTTGGATGGGTATGTTTGGCTCCTGGGTATGTTTGGTAAACCTGGAAGCAACCCAGGTGTCCAACAACAACTGAGTGGCCGAGCAAGTTGTGGTATATATACACAATGGAACACTACTCAGGTATTAAAAACGGTATTTCACTGTTATTCAGCCCATTTTGGATGGAGCTTGAAGAAATTATATTAACTGAAATCAGTCAGAAACAGAAGGATGAATACGGGATCATCTCACTCACAGCAGAAGTTGAAAAACAAGATCAGAAGAGAAAACACTAAGCAGAACCTGGACTGGAGTTAGTGTATTGCACCAAAGTAAAAGACTCTGAGGTGGGTGGGAGGGAGAGTTTAGGTCCTGGAACAGGATGGCGAAAGACCTAGTGGGGGTTGTATAGTTGTGTGGAAAACTGAGAAATGTCATGCATGTACAAGCTTTAATCCCCAATAAAAAAATAAAATAAAATAAATTTTAAAAAATAATCCTGGGAGGTGCTTCTTCTAGCGTTTGCCCTTCTTCCGTAGCCATCAACAGCGTCAGGTTGAAAGCTGTCAGGAGCTGCTTGTTGCTGGCTTTGAAAGTGACTGGGATCCATGTGGATTCAGTCGGCTAGGAAGGATCGTCAGTTTCCCCAATGAATGGGTACGGAGGTGCTAAACGCACTTGACACAAAGCGCAGGGACCGGCATAAGGATCCCAGTTTTAGCCTCCAGCTCCCCATCTGCAGAGGGATCAATTCACAAGTGGTGAAGCAGGCCTGCAGGTGTCGTATCTTTCTCTCCTCCTCTGCCTTCCCCTCCTCCTTGATTTCTTTCTGTCCTATTCAATAACAGCGATAACAATAACAACCACTGCCGGATTTGCTTCGTTCGAGGGCAGGAAACAGAGACGACCAGGGACTCATGGCTGAGCTGAGAACGCAGTTCAATCTTTATTCGCGAGCAGGGATGTAGTTCAAAAAAACTAATCTCTTCTAATCACAACACAGTTCTGTCCTGCATCTCTCTCCTCTGGCGGCAGAGTCAGGAACAAAGGAAATACAAACCAAACGATAGGGGGCAGGGAGAAGGAAAAAGCTTGAACCAGCGAGGACTAAACCAAATGTGGTGGAGGCGGGGGGTGGGGGGGGTGGCGGGGGGGGGGGGGGGGAGACCAAATCAATGTCCCGGAGGCAGGGGGGTGCCCAGCCAACAGTGGACATGCAAACAGAACACATTGCAAGCAACACAAGCGAACCCAATGTGATGATAAAAACAGAAGGTCTCAAAAATAAATAAATAAATAAATAAATAAATAAATAAATAAAACAGAAGGTCTCACAAGCAGAATCCAGAAGCATACCAACAAGGACAACAAAATGGGAAAAAAATGGTTTTGAGGAGCAGTAGATTCATAGTGCTGACACCAAGCCCCAGCGGTAACCCTGGAGGCACACACACAAAAAAAAATCCCTAGCAGTGAGCACTGATTGCTGTGTTTCTCTCTTGTGAAACAAATAAACACATGAAAAAAAAAACTTTAAAAATGAAATGGAAATTGGACGCGAGGAGGTAAATGCTAGGCAGGAGCATAAGATCCTTGTTTCAGTCTTCTGCAGCACTACATTAAAAGACAGACAAACTGGCAGTCTTAAGTGGTGGGCCAGGGAAGTTGCATTATATTCACAGATGATGAAGGTCCTGCTAATGTCCAAGTAGTCTTTTCTTTCTTTCCTTCTTTCTTTCTTTCTTTCTTTCTTTCTCTTTCTTTCTTCCTTCCTTCTTTCCTTCCTTCCTTCTTTCTTTCCTTCTTTTTACAAATAAATCATTTTTATTTTATTTATTTTTGATAGAAGAAAAAAGAAAGCAGCAGAGAGAAGGAAAGACACCTGTTTTACCACTCATGAAGCTTCCTCAACACCCCCTGCAGGTGGAATCCTGGGGCTTGAATCTGGGTCGACACACATAGCATGTGCACACTACCACCTGGACCCTCAATGTAGCATGTCTATCCTAACATTTGACCATCTCTGCTGGTTGAATATCTTGGCCTTAGCTAAATAAATAGACTAGACTCTGTCAAGTGGACATTTGAAAATGTTAACGTTGCATAGAAGCATTCAAACAGTCTACTTGTAGGCTTTTATGGTCTCGTTAGTAATTCCAAGGACCAGTGCAGGCAAGGATGGGACAACTGACAAGGCTGACGATGTAGAGAAGTACAGGTGTCAGCACCCTGTAAAGCAGGGAGCAGCCCTCACTCCAGCTCCAGGTCTCCAGCTCCAGTGCTCTGCCCAGGGAGGCAGCCCTGGCCCTCTTCCTTCTCTCTCTCTCCTCTCTTGTCTCTCTCTCTCTCTCTCTCTCTCTCTCTCTCTCCACCTCTGCTTCCTCCAAGCCTCACTTCTGTATCTATCAGGACACCTGGGTCTGGCTCTCACTGTCCCTTGACTCTAGCACTGCCCCACCCCTCCTCTGTCTCTCTGTGTCCACAGGACTCACCACCTCCCACAGACACCACTCTGGATAATTATAGTTTATTGATTCTCTCGGTGTTTGCCGCCCCCGGCCCCATGTTCTTCATCAGTGTCGAGGCACCTGCTCGTCCATCATGGCCTGCATTTCTCAGGAGGCAAAGTGCTCCAGGTGCCAGTTTGGACCATACTGAGCCTAGACTAGGGATGAGGTCTCTCAGCAAGGGGCCCTGAGCTATTTCAGCAGCTGCAGCCAGCTCCTTACCCACTCCATCCCATAAAGACTTCTGGGACTGTGTCAGTATTGACAGACAGTTAGAGCTGTTTGCGGTTTCCCAAACTCCTCCTTCTTCTCAATACACACACACATACACACACACACACACACACACACACACACACACACACACACACATGACTCAGAGGGGTGTAGGACCTGCCCAGAGCTACATCTACCAAGTGTCATCTCAAAGGACCAGGAAAGGGGGGGGTGAAGATCAGACCCCTTGAGAGTGTGTACTCAGAACCCCAAGTGTCTCCCAAGGAGAGCAGGACCACTAAAGTGGGTGAAGAGGTTGGTATGAGGCAAAGGATGTGGGTCCCAAGACGCTGGAGAGAAAGAGGGAGAAACAGAGAGAGAGAGAGCTCCCTGAGACTGATGTAACTGGCAGATGCCCTGCCCATTGCCACCCAGAAAGAAAGGATCCCCAACCAGCAAGAGCCAGTATCACAGCTGTTGTCAGAAACAACCTGGCTCCCCAGCTGTTTACTTCTCAGCCATAAATAAGAAGGCCATAAAAGGGGCCCCATTCAGGCTTCTCCACTCCTCCTCCTGCTCCTCTTCCTCCTCTTTCTCCTCCCCACGACCCCATTCCTAGGATGAGAGAGCAGTTCCCTTAGAATACTGCTATTTCCCAAGGGTCTTTGTAGAAGCCACTCCTAAGCAGAACAGGGGTGGACCCCAGAGAGCCCAGGGACTTGTGGTCACTATGACCACCTAGCTTTTAGAATTAATGGGTGAAGAGGAGAAATGACCCCTTTCCTGAACAGAGAAACTGTAATTCTAAAAAGTAAACCTGGGAAGAGAGAGACTAAGATATTGAGAGATGAGGGGGAAAATCACTAGTGAAAGATCAGTGTGTTTCAAAGAATGTTCTCTAGGTTTCCTGAAAAATCCTGCAGAGAGAGAGAGAGAGAGAGAGAGAAGGACAGAGAGAGAGAGAGGAAGAAACATAGAAAAGGAGGGAGGGAAGGGGGAGGGAGAGGAAAATGAAGGGAAGAAGTAAAGAAAGAGGAGAAAGGAGCAAGGGAGGGAAGAGAAGAAAAGGAAGGAAGAAAAAGAAGAGAGGCTGGGAAGTGGTGTACCTGGTTGAGTGTACACATTACAGTCTGCCAGTTCAAGCTCCTGTCCCTTCCTGCAGAGGGGCAATCTTCATGAACAGTGAAGCAGTGCTGCAAGTGTCGCTCTTTCTCCCTATCTCCCCTCCCCCTTTCCTCTCAGTTTTTTTTTCTGACTCTATCAAAAAATTTTTTTTAAGGAAGAAAGGAACCACTAGGAACAGTGGATTCATGGTATAGGCACCAAACCCTAGTAATAACTCTGGTGAAAATAAATGAATAAAGGAGAAGGAGAAAGAGGAAGAGGAAGGAAGAAAGAAAGGGAGAAAATGTTTTCTACAGCCTAGCAGGATACTCTGTCATGTTCCTTGAGATGCACAAAATTCATAGTCCGTTAAAGGTTCTGAGAAGGCCAAGGCAGTTTTCCATTGTATGATTTAATTTTTCAAACATCTTTCCCTACAGGATTCTATTTCCCTAGATGGCCTGATTCTTCCTAGTGCATTTCTTGTTCCCCTCTGTGTGCTGGGACCACTGAGTTAATGTATATAAAGTCAAATGTTCTAGAGGCACTTGGTCTCATCTGACCATAACTTGCTTCAGAATCATAGCTTGAAAAGTCATGTGGACATAGCCCAGGAGGTGGTACAGTGGATGAAGCAATGGACTCATGGGCAGGAGATGCAAAGTTCCATCCTTGGCATCACATATGCTCGATCGATTGATGCTCTGGAGCTTCTCTCTCTCTCTCTCTCTCTCTCTCTCTCTCTCCCTCTCTCTCTCTCTCCCCGTCTCTCTCTGTCTCCCTCTCTCTCTCCCTCCCTCCCTATCTATCGATTAATCTCTCCTTGTCCTCTCAATTTCTCTCTGTCCTATCAAAACTAAGAAAAAAAAAATATATATATATATGGGGGGTGGCAGTATGGCACCAGGTTAAGTGTATAGAGTGCAAAGTGCAAGGACTGGCATAAGGATCCCAGTTTTAGCCCCTGGTTCCCCATCCACTGGGGGGTCGCTTCAAAAAGGGGTGAAGCAGGACTGCAGATATCTGTCTTTCTCTCCCCCTCTCTGGGTCGCAGATGGCTGACGGCAATGCTCAAGTGGTTCCTAGGTCCCATGAAATTCTCTGTAATTATTGCATCTGTTCACCTTCACTCCCCCTCACTGTCTATCATGTGCCACTGACTAGACAGTGCAGACCTGGTCCTGGTCCTGGTCCTGACCTGAGTCTCTCTCCCTCCTTCCCTTCTTCCTTCCTCCCCTCCCTTCCTCCCTCCTTACTCCTTTCCTTCATTCTTCTTTGTTTTCTTCCTTCTTTCCTTTCCCTTTTTCCCTTCCTTCTCTCCTTCTACCTTCCTTATTTCTTCTTTCTTTACTTTTCTCCTCTTTCATTTCTTCCCTCCATTCTTTTATCCCTTTATTCCTTTCTCTTTATTTCTTTTTTCTTCCTTCTCTCCCTCTTTCTTTTTTTCCTGTTTTTCTTTCCTTCCTTCCTTTCCTTCTTCTTTCCTTTTTTCTTCTTTCCCTCTTCTTCCCTTCCTTTCTAACTTTCTTTGTTTTTCCTTTCTCTTATTTTTCTTGAAAAATTATGGTATACTGTCTCAACCAGGGGAACCAAATAAAGCTCACTGATATCTTGGCCTCCTAGTACTAAAAAAAAGGGGGGGAGGAGGGGAATGCACCTCAATAAAAAAAAAAGACTTCAATCAGCTTCCTATGTATAATAATAGAGATTTCACATTAAAACTCTGGCTTTATGGCCTCTCTTTGAAAGAAAAAAAAAAAGTCAGAAGATCTGGCAACAATTGGCCCACATTCCTTTTTTATAACCATCAGCTGGAGCTGAGTTGCAGCCATTCCATGAGACAAAAGCCTCCAGTTTACTAAAGTCACTTGCTAGTCCCTCATATGGCAGGACATGGAGAACATAGCTATGCATCCCAGTTCTGCCACCAGTTGGCTGTGTGATCTTGTGCCTGTTGCTAAACCTCTCTGGGCATTTTTTTTTCATCTGGAAAATGGGAATAAGAGCAGAACCCTGCCTGTATTCACTAGAATAATCTGGTTTGATGTGGTTTAAAAAAAAGAAAGAAAGAAAAATGGGGGGGGGGAAGGAAAGAGAAAAAAGGAAAGAAAAATCTCTAAGAATGAATCAAAATAGGCTATTGTTTTTTTGGTTTTTTGTTTGTTTTTGTTTTTGTTTTTTTTGTCTCTAGGGTTATCTCTGGGCTCAGTGCCAGCACTAGTAATCTACTGTTCCTGGGGGCCTTCTTTTTTCTTTTTCATTTTATTGGATAAAACAGAGAAATTGAGAGGGGAGAGGGAGGTAGAGAGAAAGAAAGACACCTGAAGATCTGCTTCACTGGTGGTGGAGCAGACCCACTGCTGGTGGAGAGTGGAATGGGGGCTCAAACCCAATTCCTTTTACTGGTCCTTGCGCTTAGTACTATGTATGTTTAACCGGGTGTACCACTGCCCGCTTCCCCAGACTATTTTTTCACAAGTTCTATCTGCTGCAAATTGACAGGAGAGGAAAGGGGATTCTCTAATTATTCTTCTTCTTCTAGCGTTTGCCCTTCTTCCGTAGCCAGTCAACAGCATCAGGTTGAGCCTGATGTAAAGTTTCTAGACCTCCCTTGAATCTGAATCTGGAGAGGTGGCAGTCGTTGACTATGTGGGTCACAGTCTGTCTGTAGCCGCAGGGGCAGTTCGGGTCGTCTCTGGCTCCCCAGCAATGGAACATAGCGGCGCACCGGCCATGGCCTGTTCGATAGCGATTGAGGAGGGCCCAATCATAACGTGCTAGGTCAAAGCCGGGTTGATGCTTGCAGGGGTCTGTGATGAGGTGTTTGTTCTTTACCTCAGCTGACTGCCAACTCTGTTTCCAAGAGTCTGGAACAGAGAAGTTCAGTGTAGGCGTAGGGGACCAGATTGGGTGATGAGACGTCAAGCGTTGGACAGGGTGGGCGAAGATATCCGCGTAGATTGGCAGGTCCGGTCGAGCGTAGACGTGGGAAATGAACTTAGATGATGTCGCATCCCGACGAATATCTGGCGGGGCGATGTTGCTAAGAACTGGCAGCCATGGAACCGGGGTGGAACGGATGGTTCCAGAAATTATCCTCATGGAGGAATATAATTTGGAATCGACCAAGTGGACATGGGGGCTACGGAACCATACTGGGGCACAGTATTCTGCAGTGGAATAGCATAATGCCAGAGATGATGATCGTAGTGTGGAAGCGCTCGCGCCCCATGAGGAGCTGGCCAGTCTTACAATGATGTTATTCCTCGCGCCCACCTTTGCTGCAGTTTTTATGAGATGTTCGTGAAATGACAGAGTGCGATTGAGAGTAACGCCAAGATAGACTGGCTGGGCTTCATGCCGGATTCTCGTATCGCCGAGCTGCACATTAAGCTCACGCAAGGCCGAGGAATGGTGTAGATGGAAAACAGATGATACCGTTTTTGCAGTGCTAGGGATTAGTCGCCATTTTTACAGTAATCAGATATCAGAGACATGTCTTTCGTGAGTGTTTCCTCGAGGATGTCGAACTTTGATGCCTGAGTTGCACAGCAGATGTCATCTCTAATCATTGTAATGGTCCAGCATCTTAGGACAAAGGAGACCCCAGCTCAGCACATGCTTGGTCGATGGTAGAGGGACCATGGGGATGAGGGAGGAGGGAGAGCAGAGATCACACACTGATGTTTAAAACTTCAATTTGCACGTGATACACGATGACTATATTGTATTCACATCCCTCTGATGAACACAGTTAGGCCTTAACTAACTTAGTAGCTGGGACATGCAATGCTAACAGGTGTTGAGAGAGATGGGAAAACAGGCAGATTTGTTGTGACACTTCAGAGCCTTTTCCTCCAAGAGGACCTGTCAATTATGGAATGAATTTCAGGTGATACCAAACCTGCATCTTTGCCTGACTGTAAACATTCATTTGTTTATTTGCTTGCTTGTTTGTTTTACCACAGCACTTCTCAGCTCTGGTTTGTGGTGGTGCTAGGGATTAAACCTGGGACCTTGAAGCCTGAGGGAAAGAGAATCTTTTATATAACTATAATAGTCTCTCCCCAGTTCTGACCAGAACCTTTGTTAATAACACAAGGACTTACTCATGACCTTGAAAACTTAGTGTTATGATTAAGTTAACCCCTTGTTAAGTTTTGAAATAGCTTCCAGTCTGTCTTCTTTCCATGCTGGGCTCTTTTGCCATTAGGACAATAGTGACACATCTCTACACACACACATACACACATATGCACACACAAACACAATTTACTTGGTAAGGAATGCTGACTCTGCAGGAAGTGATCATTAACTGCTATGCAGATTCGCCATGGGAATACAACTGAGCAGTATGTGTCTTGTGTTGGGTCATGTTGTGGGATCCTTGAATGGAAAGTCAAGGCATCTTAGACTTGTGAACCTTCTGTCTTTTTCAACCCCCATGGAGGAAAGTCTGAGTTGACATTGTCTGCTCCATGGTGTTAAGTGACGGGGTCCCTCTGAGGAATGTGGGCAGTACAGGTGCGAGTACTAGTTGGGGCAAAGAAAGCCAAAAGCAGATTAACTGTCAGATGGTCACCTCACCCCACCCCTTGCAAACCACCAACCTGGAGATCACTCTGTAGCCATTGTTCCTCTTGATATTATAGGCCAGTGAGTCTTTGCCCTTTCTCATCTATGTAAAACATCCCAGCCTTCCACTTCCGGTGGCCTCCCCCAACCTAGCCCAAGGCATTGTCACTGGCTTGCAGCTGTGGATCCTTTCTCTAACAAGCTTTTCTGGTCAGAGACAACAGATGAAAGGCAGGACCTCTGGGATGAAGCAGGCAGATCCTTTGCCTGATGTATCCCTGAACTTCTTTTCAACCTCCTCTGCCAGCTCCCGTTGTAAAGTCTCTGAAGGCTCCTGTTTTTTGTTTTATTTTTTCTTTTTTGGAAGCAAGAAAAAGTAAGAAAATGCATCTCTCCCCACCACCCACCCACCTACCCACCCTTTGCCACAAAAATAGTCCCTTTCACATCTCTTTACCTCAAAACACTGGCTGAGTCAGTCTCTCTGTTTCTATTTCCTCACCTGTCAAACTGGCAAAAATGTCTCTACACTTCTCCAAGCATTGCTGGTAGGACCTGCTTGGTAGAAGGATATTTCTATCTTAAAACCACATTCCAGGGTGTCTATGAGAAAATGGTGAAGTTCAAAGGCCCAAGTGAAAGCACAAGGACTGGACAGAATGGGTACAGAGTGCAGCAGTCTGCTGAAATTGGACATTTGCCCACTTCTGGCTTGGTCTTCTCTTACCACACTATGGAAGAGACAAAGATCTCTTCTCAGAAGGCATCTGTCCCTAACAAGCAACCTACCCTTATTTCCTCATCTTCCCCTCCCTGGTGCAGAGCTGGAACCCTTTTCAGCGGTTTCCCAGGCCAGACCTGTGGCTACTCTATGCCTTAACCATGTGCATTCAGGATAAGAAATTTGGTGCAAGTTTGGGGACACATTGCATCATGCCCTATTAACAGCCTAGACAAATCCGAGAGCACACACATCATTAGTGGGCAAGGACCTGGCTTCAAGCCCCTAGTACCTGCCCTCAGTGGGGAAACTTCACATATGGTTGAGTAGTGCTGCAGTTGTCTCTCCTTCCTTCATTCTTTATCTATTTCTTTCTGTCTTTCATCCACTATCAGTATAAATGGCTGTGGAGAAAGTTGGAGTAGTATGGGGCAGCCACCAAACCCAAACAGTAATCCTTGTGGGAGAGAAAGAGAGAGAGAGAGAGAGAGAGAGAGAGAGAAGGAGAAGAAGGAGGAGTAGGAGGAGGAGAAGAAAAGAAGGAGAAGGAGGAGGAGGAGAAGAAGGAGAAGGAGGAGGAGGAAGAGGAGGAGGAAGAGGAGGAGAAGAAGGAGAAGAAGAAGGAGAAGAAGAAGGAGGAGGAGGTGGAGGTGGAGGACAAAGAGGAAGAGGAGGAAGAGGAGGTGGAGGAGGAGGAAAAAGAAATTAGTGCAAATTTTACCAGATCTCCCTAGCCATCAATACCAAAAATGTGTCTTGTTTCCAGTTCTATCATCCAGTCTTCTATGACTCTCTGACTTCAAATAAAGGCATGGTTTCTTCTCTAAGGATACCCTGGTCATCTTTTTTTTTTTTGGGGGGGGGGAATAGCAAGCATATTCTAGGTACCCTCATAAGCTGCAACTTTAGATGGAAGGTTGGAAGTTCACTCTTGCTGGAGGGAAGTGATTAAGCACTTTAATAGTGCAACAAATTTATCTACCAACTTCCAAAAAAAGGAGGGGGGAGTGATTTTTATTATCCCAGCTTTGTGTTTCCCAATGTTTTACTACCGGGGTCAAATTTCTGTCAAAGATTTTTTTGAAGCCCAAATTTAACTTTGAGCAGCCTCAAAGCATTTCTGTAATACACACTGCCCCTATGCCCTATAAACAGCCAAGGATTTTTCTTGCATGTGTCTAACTATCCAGTTCAGTAGCATCATGGTGCCTAAAAGGTTTTTAATATAGATATTAAATATAGCCGTATTGTCACTTCAGTGAGAGCATGCATGCTGCTTTTTTTTTCCCTTCTGGGATCTTCTAAGCTATTTGCTGCTGACATACACTATTAAAAATAAGCCTACCCTGAGGAACTAGTCATTTCACACAGTATTAGGACTAATGTTATCATGTAAGTAGCTGTGGAGATTTGCCAACTTTAGAGGCCCCACATAATGATGGCAATGCGATCCTGGGAGATAATCTTTTGTTTCAGAGATGAATTTCATCAACTGTAATATGCCATTTAGATGCTTATTTAAAACTTATGCTATTGAACAAATATCAATGCCTTCAAGTGAACTGGGGGAAAAAAAAGATATTAAATGCCACAATTAGAGAGAGGATCAGATTTACTTCTGGGGCTGAGTATGGGCTGGGCATGAGTGGCATCTATGTAGTGAGCTGGAAAAGAAGGGGAGAGAAAGAGAGAGAGAAAGAGAGGAAGAAGGGGGGAGTCACTTTAATTCCCCCGCTTTCCATTTGGCAATATCCAGGCAGCAGCAGCACATATGTGTCTCAGCAATGAGTAGCACGACCTTGGAAAGAAGGAAACCCAAATGTTGCCTCATTTTAGTTTAGACAGGCTAAAACTCAGTTAAGATGGGTGAAACAGCTCACCTGGATAGTGCAACTATCTGACCATACATGATCCAGGTTTAAGCCCAGCCTTCATTGCACTAGAGGAAGCTTTGATGCTGTAGTGTCTCTCTGAAAAAGTCAGCCTGGAGCTGTGAAACCCCAACAACAACAGAACTGAAAAGATGGCATAATGGTTATGCAAAAGATTTTCTTGCCTGAGGCTCCAAGGTCTCAGTATTACCATAAACCAGAGCTGAGCAGTGCCTCCCCCCACTATATGTGTGTGTTTCTATATTTCTCTTCCATTAAAATAACATTTTTAAAAAGTTCAGCAAGATGCTTTGAGGTGAAGTTCAGACAAGGAGCCTGCTAGGATCTGGCAGAGCTTAAAGGTAAAAATAGTTCTGCTCCCCATTCCACCTCCATTCTACAAACTTTGCCCTTGACATTTGTTGAGGCACCAGGACTCAGCTTTCTCTACTACTCCTAGGGCAGAGAAGTAAGTTTATGGTGCAGTTCAGTATCTAAACCAGTAATTGTCCATTGATTCTGTCAACCAAGAATTTTTTTTAAAGCTATAATGTTGTTTGTTTTACTTTATGAGATAGGTAGGGAGAGGGAGATGGAGAGAGAAGAGAGAAAGGGGTCAAAGCAGCATTCTGGCATCCTCAGTGCTAGGGATTGAACCCAGGACCTCATTCTTGTAAATCCAGAGCTCTATCATTGCAACATTTCCTGGAGGCCAAATAAATATTTGGATTAATAATTACCTGGTAAAGCACAGAGCATAGTGGCATGAAAAGGACATAGGACCCAACCCAAATATCAAAGTCAGATATTGTTCTGTAAACATGGAGTTGGAGTTGGGTGAATTGGGATGCCCACATTGAATTCCTGCCCAGTTTAGCAAATGTCCATTGTTTGCCTCTACAGTCTTGTATCCCTTTATACACACTGACTAGGAGCAATGGCCTCTCTGTCCCCTGCCTGACCCAGAGCTTCACAAATGAGACTCTCCCCACCTCCTCTGGCTTTCCAAAGATATTCCTTCCCTCCATATATATAGCTCGCTTCTGTGGTTCCCTGTTACACAATGCCAGTACCTACCTCCACCGTCCACTATCCATGTGACCTTTCAGGAAAGGTCCAGAAAAGTAGGTTATATTAGTGCATATTACAGATAAGAAAACTGAGACTCAGAGAGGTGAGTTAGCCAGGAATGTATAGATGAAAGATAATTGAAGGAAGAAACTGAGCCTAGTTCTTGACTCTCTTCACCCTCCCATGAGCCCTTTACAAAGGGCATCATTACTGCCAGAGGAGATAGCATAGTTGTTATCCACAGGACTTTCATGCCTGAAGTTCCAAGGTCGCAGGTTCCATCCCTGGTACCATCATAAACCAGAGCTAAGCAGTGCCTGGTAGCAGCAGCATCAACAGTAGCAGTAGTAGTAGTATCATTATTATAACAATAACAGATAAATAAATTGTGTAGAACAAAGAACTCCAGTTCCTCTGTGGTTGAGGCTATTCTTTTTTTTGTTTGTTTCCAGGGTTATCACTGGAACTCAGTGCCTGCACTATGAATCCACTGCTCCTGAAAGCTGTTTTCCCTTTTGTTGCCCTTGTTGTTTATCGTTGTTGTTGTTATTATTGTTGTTGTTGTCATTGCTGTCATTGTTGTTGGATAGGACAGAGATAAATTGAGAGGAGGGAAAGACAAAGAGGGAGAGAGAAGGATAGACACCTGCAGACCTGCTTTATCACCTGTGAAGTGACCCCTCATGCAGGTGGGGAGCTGGGGACTCAAACTGGTATCCTTACACTGGACCTTGGGCTGGCCCTTGGGCTTCACACTATGTGTGCTTAACTCACTGCACCACCACCCAACCCCCCAGTTGAGGTTATTTTTATGTCCATCTTACGATGAGAAACTCAAGGCAGAGAAAGATTAGTTACTTGCCCAAGCTCACACCACCAGAAAAAGCAGAAATGCAACTTAAACCCCAAACTTTTTAACTCCTGACACCAAACTTCCAAGCCTTCCTTATGAAAGGGATCTCTCCACAGAAAGCAGCTGGGTTCTCTTCATTTTCTGGGTCCTCTTCAGTCATAACCCCATCACTCTGAAGACTGGACCTTGTTGAAGAAAAAATAATGAAGACGGACTGCCCTCTCTCCTTGTCTCTCTCTCTTGTCTCTAAGATGCTAAGATCCCAGCAGTCTCATAAGATTTGGGACTATTGAAAGAGCCACTGCAGGAAATGACAGGGAATCTATTTTCATATTAAAATAATAATCCAGGGGAGGGGGTCTAGCACAGACGAGAAGAGGAGGTAGGGGAGAGAGAGAGGGAGAGAGGGAGCTTCCAGGCTGGTTCTGAGGAAGACGTGGTAGGGCTGGTGTGGGTGACTGGCAGAGCTGCACAGCTGGGATGAGATCTGGCAAACCCCTATCCTGTCTCCTTGCTAGTCATTTTTACCTGCTGCATTTGCATATCCATATGATATCTGTTATCCTAATTATATCTATTTTCCCAGGTACAGACAGACATACCCCAGAGTTGGGGGTGCCCATTAGCAGATCACACGGGCCTCTGCAGCTGTGTTTTGATTAACAGAAAAGGTTCTTTGGCATCGGAGAACTGAAATCACCTTTTAGGGTATGACAAGCGCAGCCAAGCGTCTCAAAAGTGAAAAATCAGAGGTTTCTCGAAGGAAGGAGTGAGAACGACCACAAAGAATTAAAAGGAGAATAACCTTTAATGGTTTCAACTGTGAAAGCTCAGTCACGCTTAAGGCTTGCCATCCATCAGGCTGCCTGGCATGGAAGGAGGGCTCCCAGGGCTGGAAGCAGGGGACCCCAAGGGGAACCCCAGAGGCAGCCCAACCCACCATTTTTTCAGGCTGGGCTCCAGCAGAGAGAACTAAGAGGTGAAGAGGCCAAGCCTAGTTGGAGCAGAGAGGGCAACTGTATTCTGGGCCCTGGTGAGTTTCCATCTTGCTTCCAATGGCTTGAAAACAATATGCAAATCACCAGAAGCCCTCTTTTAGATCCAATGGCTCTGGAACTCAAGTTAGAAGGCATTTGGGAGGGCAGGAGTAGATAACATAATGGTTATGCAAAGAGACTCTCATGCCTGAGACTCCAAAGTCCCAGGTTCAATCTCCTGCATCACCATAAACCAGAGCTGAGCAGTGCCCTGGTAAGAGAAAAGAAAAAAGAAAAAAAAAAAAAAAAAGACATGAGGATTCTTTTATTTTATTATCCTTTTTTTTTTTATTTGCCACCAAGATTATCATTGGTGCTCAATATTTACATGACTCTGCTGCTTCTAGAGGCCATTTTTTCTTCCTTTTTCTTCTCGATAGAAGGTAAGTGAGAGGAGAAGAGGAGAGATACCAACACACCACTCCACTACTCCTCAATTTGCCTCCTGCAGGCTTTCCTAGGTCCTTGTGCAGGGTAATGCTTGTGTTCTTCAGGGTAATTCACCTGCCAGCCCTGGTTTTCATTTTCAGCACAGCAGTCCACAAATAACATGACAAAGTCAACACTTTGCCATCCAGCAATTTCTATGCCCGACCGTGCCTTAACGTCAAGTTCTCTGAGCACACGTTAGGTATACGTTAGGCTAGACTGTGATGTAGGTTGGGTATACTAAACACATTTTCAGCCTCAGACATTTTTGACTGAAGACAGATTTATGAGGGTGATCGAGGGAGATCTGCAGTGTGGCAGGTATTTTTCTAAGAAAGAAAAAGGTCTTGTTTGGACAGGAGCAGCCCTGTATGAATTGGAAATTGCTCAAGTGACTCTGTAGTCCCAGGTGAGTCAGGTAAAATTGTAAAGAGTCTGTAACCATGGAGACAGCACCTAAGAAGTGGGGCCTATAACTCAGCAATGAAGAGGCAAACTGAAATGAAGCCTCCTGGTTCACAGTAAGAACACCTGCCAATAAGACCCATGATGAGACACCTGAAAACTGTGTCCCACCACAAGGAGAAGTGCCTGCCTACCTTTACCTGAGCTGGCTCAGCAAATCACAAAGGACTAAAACAGACTGCACAGGTATGAACTGGCCAATCACAATGGAAAAAAAAAAAAAAAAGCATAGAGAGGTAGACAGGAAGCCCCTGACCTCAAAGTAAGAGATCCACTTTCTGCCTGCCTTCCCTTTCTCAAGGATGTACTGTACTTCTC
Source organism: Erinaceus europaeus (assembly GCF_950295315.1). Lineage (NCBI taxonomy): Eukaryota > Metazoa > Chordata > Mammalia > Eulipotyphla > Erinaceidae > Erinaceus > Erinaceus europaeus. The sequence continues at coordinate 159,182,475 of NC_080163.1, forward strand.
TAATAAACGTCCTCCTTTTATATAACCTATGTTTGGTCATTCTTCCTGAGGTGTGGGTAAGAACCAAAGCAGTCCAGAGGGGTCTGACAACATCATGTTACTATTTCAAACTTTTCTTCACCTAATGTCTGTTTGTTTTGTTTGTCACCAGTGCTACTTCTGGGCCTTAGTATGTGTAGGACTCCACCAATCTAAGAGACCAATCTTTTTCTTTGGGGGTGGGGGTGGGGAGGCAGGAGATGGCGCACATGTGTTTTTTACAATGCATAAAGATCCAGTCCCTCACCCCACTGCAGGGGGAAAGCTTTGGGAGTGGTAAAACAGTATTGCAGGTGTCTCTGTCTCTCTTCCTCTCTATCTCCTTGTTCCCTCTCAATTTCTGTCTGCCTCTATTCAATAAGTATAATTTTCTAAAAAAGTAAGAGAGAGTGGTCTGGGACATGGCACTGTGACCTCAAGCATTAGGTCCTGAGTTCAATCCCTGGCAGCACATGTACCGGAGTGATATCTGGTTCTTTCTCTCCTCCTATCTTTCTCATTAATAAATAAATAAAATATTTTTTAAAAAACAATAAGAAAGAGAAAGAAAAATATTACAGCACTTTACTGCTTGTGAAGCTGCTACCCCACCCCCACCCCCAAGTTTCTCCTACATGGAAGTGTCTTCACACATCTAAGTCGTGCTTTCTATTGGCTGAGGCTACTGCCTGCCCTAAATGTTTATTTGGCTTTTTAAAGACTTTTTTTTTTCTTTTTTGATAGAGGCAGAGAGAGAGAGGGAGAGAGAGAGAGAGAGAGACCATAGCATTGAAGTTTTCTTCAATGCCATGGGTGTTGGACTTGAACCTGGGTTATACACATGGCAAAGCAGCACACTATCTTACTGAGCTATTTTGTTGGCCTTCTGATTTATTTATTTTTTTTATGAGAGAGCAGGTGAGAGAGATGCATGGGAACTGCTCAGTTCAGACTTATGGTGGTGCCAGGAATTGAACCAGGGACCTCTGGGACCCCAGGCATAGCTCTAACACACTGAGCTATTTCCCAGCCCCACATGTTCATTGAGGTCTTAGTATTTGCTAGGGATTATTCTCCACAGTTAACACTGAACTGGAGACAAGTATCACTTGTGTGGAGGGTTGTGACAAACAAAAACAGCCTGTCTGGGACAGGACAGCCTCTCTGAGGAAGGAGATCAGAGCCAAGACTACAGGGGAGCAGGAGCCAGCCCTGCAGGCTCTGGGGGAGAGTCTGCCAGCAGGGGAACAACACAGCAAAGCTGCAGGAAGTTTCAGTCTCACAGCCAGGAAGGAGGTGGATCTGTCTGAGGTAGGCTGGAGTGGACAAGCGCAAACTAACCTAAGTGGATGGACTCATTTGAAGAAGGCAGCAGGCAAGAGTCCAGGCAGGGGCTGGGGGAGGGGGGGGCAGTAGCGCACCTGATAGGGCACACAAGCTACCACACACAAGGATCCAGATTGAGTGATGAAGCAGTTCTGCAGGAGTCTCTCTTTCTCCCTCTCTATTCCCCACTTCTCTCTCAATTTCTATCTTCAATAAATACAGTATAAAAAAATAGAGTCCAAGCAAGTCCATAGAGGTTTTTCTAGAGGCAATCTTTAAGCTACCCCTATACTCCTAGCAAAAAAAAAAAAAATGTTAACCTAAATCGATTTGAGTATGCAGTCATTCTCACATGGGAGCATGCAACAAACTCGCTGGAAAATCCTGCTAGAACTCCTAGAATTTCTGGGAGCTCACATCTCAGGTAGGGCCTGATAATTTGCTTCTCTGGTAAGTTCTAGCAACTGATGTTGGTTCTGGTTCACATTCTGAGAATGACTGTATTAAGAATGACTGTACTGCTGCAGAGGGTTCAGCAGTGGTGTACCCAGTAGAGGTACTGTACTCATCACAATGCACAAAGACCTAGGTTTAAGCCTTGGCCCCCACTGCATGGGGAATGCTAGACTCAGGAGTGATGAAACAGTGTTGCAGGTGTTTTTCTCCCTCCCTATCATCCCCTTTCCTCTTTATTTCTGTGTCTACCCAATAAATAAATAAATGTTTAAAAAATGTACTGCAGGAGGAGTCGGGCTGTAGCGCAGCGGGCTAAGCGCAGGTGGCGCAAAGCACGAGGACCGGCATAAGGATCCCGGTTCGAACCCCGGCTCCCCACCTGCAGGGGAGTCCCTTCACAGGCGGTGAAGCAGGTCTGCAGGTGTCTATCTTTCTCTCCTCCTCTCTGTATCCCCCTCCCTCTCTCCATTTCTCTCTGTCCTATCCAACAACGACAACAACAATAATAACTACAACAATAAAACAACAAGGGCAACGAAAGGGAATAAATAAATAAAATAAAATAAAATAAATTTTAAAAAAATGTACTGCAGGGGGGCAGGCAGAGGCACACTCAGTTAAACACATACATTACCATGCTCAAAGACTCAGGTTCAACACCCCCCTTCGCCACCTGCAGAGAAGACACTTCATGAGTGGTGAAGCAGATCTGCAAGCCTCTATCTCCTTCTCCCCCTGTCTATCTCCTCCTCCCCTCTCAACTTCTCTCTATCCTATCAAGTTTAAAAAAAAGAAAAAAAAGAAAAAGAAAAAAGGCTGCTGGGGGTGGGGGAGGCAGGGTAGCAACCTGGTTAAGCACACATGTTACCATGCACAAGGACCTGGGTTCACGCCTCTGGTCCCCACCTGCACATGGAAAGCTTTGTGAGTGGCGAAGCAGTGCTGCAGATGTCTCTCTGTCTCTCTCCTTCTCTACTCCCCCTCGCTCCTCAATTTCTGACTGTCTGTATCCAATAAATAAATTAATATAATTTAAAATTTTTAAAGAGGCTGCGAGGGGACGTTCCAGAACAGAGCCCCAGCCACAACCCTGGGGGCAATAAAAAATAATTTTACAGAAGAATGTATTGCATCTAGAACTGAAAATTTTTGCCTTTTGAAACTTGTAACATAAGTTCATGTGTGCCAGGTCCTGATGTCTTGTTAAAGAATGGGTCATGAAGAGGCAGGTGATAGCATCACATTACCATGCATGAAGACTCAGGTTCAACTCCCTGGCTCCCACCTACAAGAGCAAAATATCAGGAGTTGTAGAGCAGTAATGTAGGTGTCATTCTTCTCTCCTCTCTCTTTCTCTGTCTCACTTGCCATCAAAACAAAACAAAACAAAAATATGACCTCTGGGAGTAGTGGAGTTATCATGTGGATGCTGAGCCCCAGTGATAACCTTGGTGGCAGAAAAAAAAAAAAAAGTGAAGGGAATGGACTGTAGTGTGAAGTGCAAGCACTGGTGCAAGGATCCCAGTTCGAGCCCCTGCTCCCCACCTGCTAAGGCGGGATCACTTCACAAGCAGTGAAGCAGGTCTTCAGGTGTCTATCTTCCTCTCCCCCTCTTCTCCTTCTCTCTGCCTATTCAACAACAACAACAACAATAACAGCAACAAGTAACAATAATGGGGGGAAAATGGCCTCCAGGAGCAGTGGATTCGTAGTGCAGGCACTAAACCCCAGTAATAACCCTGGAGGCAAAAAAAAAAAAAAAAAAAGAAAGAAAGAAAAAAAGAAGAAAAAAGTCATCACCCATTAATGCCCTCTTGGCTTCTGCCAAAAATCATTAGACTACCCTTACCCACCAAAACAAACAAACAAATCCATGAATGAAAAATAAAAATGAGAGAGTTGGGTGGTAACCCAGATGGCAGAGCCAGGTTCAAGTCCCTGGTCCCCACCTGCAGGGGGATGTTTCAGGATCAGGGCAGCAGGGCTACAGGTATCTCTCTTTCTCCCTATCCCCCCTTCCCTCTCAATTTCTCTGACTCAATCCAATAAATAAAATATTTTTTCAAAGAAAGAAATCAGATGATTTAGTTAGTTTAAGAGGACAGTGTCTCTTGTCTCATAGTTTGATTTTGGCATTGATTTATCCTACTGAACCTTCTGAGAATCGTGTTGTATTTAAATCTAAAATCTAAAGTCAAGTTCCCTGCCTCCAAAGTTTATGCTCTGAAGCCTCTGGCTATGGCCCTGCTTTCCTGCCCTGGTGCCATCTCCATGGACATGTCATAGCCCAGAAGGTCCAGCACCCTTCACTCCTAAAGGTGCAAACCCACACACTCGCCTGCATGGTGCCATGACTAGATGATTTCATACACTCCTGTTGACTGACTTCCTCTGTAGTTTAACCCCAGTTCTGGCAGCTACACTGCTTGCAGGTCCTTAGGGAAAACTGGGGCTAAGTCTGTCTTTCTCCTTGCGCAGTTCTAAGGCTGGAAGTCTGAGATCAGGGTATCAGTATTGTCCATTACGGTGAATTTTATCTTTCTGATTATGGACTGTAGACTTCTCTATAGTAGACATGATGGAAAGAGGCCAGAGAGCTCTCTAGGGTTATGTTTGCTCGGTTGTCTAATTAGGGCACTAATCCCATTCCTGAGGACACCATCTGCATGATCTAATTACTTCCCAATACCCATCTCCTAATACAATCACTTTGGGAGTTAGAATTTCAATATATGAATTGGGATGGAGGGCTCACAAACATTCGATCCAGCACTAATTCAGGAGTCAGGCAACCTTCCTTAATTCACTCAACAAGGTGTTTGTTTGTTTGTTTGTATTTGTTTTTCACCAGAGCACTGCTCTAGTTTATGGTGGTGCAGGGACTAGAACCTGGGACCTCTGTGTTACCTCAGGTATGGAAGTCAATTGTGTAAACTGCTACAGCTAGTTTCCCCAGCCATCAGCAAGTCTTTTTTGTTTTAATTTTTTTCATATTTATTTATTTATTTTTCTTTTGTTGCCCTTGTTGGTTTTTATTGTGGTTGTAGTCATTATTGTTGTTGTTATTGATGTCGTCGTTGTTCGATAGGACAGAGAGAAATGGAGAGAGGAGGGGAAGACAGGGAGGGGAAGAGAAAGATAGACACCTGCAGACCTGCTTCACCGCCTGTGAAGCAACTCCCCTGCAGGTGGGGAGCCAGGGGCTCGAACCGGGATTCTTATGCCGGTCCTTGCGCTTTGCACCACCTGCGCTTAACCCGCTGTGCTACCACCTGACTCCCTGTTTTAATTTTTTAAATTTATTATCTTTATTTATTTATTGGATAGAAACAGCCAGAAATCAAGAGGGAAGGGGGAAATAGGGAGAAAGAGCAACAGAGAGACACCTGTAGCACTGCTTCACCACTTGCAAAGCTTTCCCCCTGCAGGTAGGGACCAGAGACTGGAACCTGGGTCCTTCTGTATTGTAAGATGTGTGCTCAACCAGGTGTACCACCACCCAGCCCCAAAAAGTCATATTGCAATTTTATTTATCACTCTTTTTAAAAAAAAAAAAAAAAAAAAAAACCAGAGCATTAATCAGCTCTTGCCTAAGATGGGGTGAGGGATTGAGCCCAGGACTTCAGAGCCTCAGGCATGAAAAACTCTTTGCATAACCATTATACTATCTATCCAGCCCCTGCCATCAGCAAGTCTTTACCAAACAACTACTATAGCCATTACAGTGGTGAGCATCAGAATGGGCTCACAGTGAGTTCTTTTTGCAGCAGTTTCCCCAACCCCTTAGTGATCCCTGGGCTTTCTTAGAACTAGGCACATCCTGCTAACCATAGGCGGAAACAGGAAGTGCTTGCTTTGGGAGGAACCACAGGAAACCTAGAGAACCTCATCTCCTCTTTTCACATATGGGGAAAAGGTTCCCAGTGAAGGTGATGGCCATGACTAGGGTCACTTGGTATGTCCCTGGCAGAATAGGCTGGGAAAAGGAACCAAACTTCAGAGGCCCTGCCTCCCACCTGCTTTCCTTACACTCCTGAACATGACCCCTTCCAATGCTGTCCTGCTGTCCTGCTTCCCCTTGGTAATAACAAAATGGGTTTACTTGGACGTTACACCTCCAGCGTACGGTGGACATAACTTCTTGGGATGAGCCCCTTTTAATTACTGCTAGGCAATGCACTACTCTGAAGATTACATTGGTTCTATGAGGGACAAACACCAGAGGCAGATGCACCAAGGAGCTTCCAAAGCCCCCCATCTCTTCCCCTCCCATCTGTCAACCTCTAAATGGTGGGTACCACATCCAAGATGCTTTCCTCACTCTGATAGTCTGAAGGAAACATCTGGATTGTATTTCTCTCTTTTTAAAAATATTTTTATTTATTTGTTTACTATTGGATAGAGGTGGAGAGAACTTGAGAGAGGAGAAGAAGACAGAGAGACACCTGCAGCCCTGCTTCACCACTAGTGAAACGTTCCCACTGCAGGTGGGAACCAGGGGCTTGAACCTGGGTCCTTGTGCACTGAAATGTGTGTGCTTAACCAGGTGTGCCACCACCTGGACCCTGGCTTGTATTTCTCTTTAGCACCTCTCTCATTTTGCCTTGAACTGGCAGGAGAGTGGGAAGGTGCCACATTTATACAGCATGGGAGGCGGGGGGGAGAAGTAGTGGGGCCTTGGGCCTGGCAAAGACACTGGCAAAGCCTAGCGAAGCCCAAGCCCAGATGACTGTTATGATGATGCTCTGTGTCATCACAGTTGCGGTCCTTACGTACCCTGGTGATGGCTCCCAGTGTGTGCCCGTCTGCTCTCCCAACCATGCTGTGATCTTCTTGTGTCCTGGGACCATGCTGTATCCATTCATCTATCTCCTGAAAGGTCAAGCAGCTTTGTTAGAGAATCTTCTAGAGGAAAAAGCTGATTTCACTGAGACCACAGTCTCCCCAGCAAACTTCAGGCAGAGTCAAGTTCACAGGGTCACAAGGGAAACCCCTTTCTCTCTCCACCAAGAAAGTCCCCCCTCGAAGATGATTTTGATGAGGTGTATGGGACTGTCCTCCCCAAAATCCCTCCTAGGAACTGCCCTCTTCCTCGTCTCCCATCCTTTTATTTATTTATTTATTTATTTATTTTCCTCTTCTTCCCTGTCTCTATCTTTCAAACTCTTTATCTTTCAAAAGCTCATCAGGGCAGGGGCCGAGTGTTTGCACATTTGGTTGAGCACACATTAACAATATGCAAGGACCTGGGTTCGAGGCCCCAACCCCTATCTTCAGGGAGAAAGCTTGGCAAGTGGTGAAGCAGTGCTGCAGGAGTCTTGCTGTCTCTCTCCCTCTCTATCACCCCCTTCCCTCTCAGTTTCTGGCTGTCTCTATCCAGTAAATAAAATTTTTTTTAAGTTAAAAATAAATAAATAAAAAGTTCATCAGGGTTAGGGGACAGGTGGTGGCACACCTGGCTGAGCACACATGTTACAATACACAAGATCCTGGGTTCAAGCCCCCCACCCTCCGTCCCCATCTGCAGGGGGAAAGCTTCTCAAGTGGTGAAGAAGGGCTGCAGGTGTCTCTCTGCCTCTCTCTTTCTCTGTCTCCCCTTTCCCTTTTGATTCCTGGCTGTCTCTAACGAACAAATAAAGATAATAATAAAAAAATTAGCCAAAGCAATTCAAAAATAGTTCATCAGGGCTACTGGGATAGCTGGCTTGGATAGTCCACTGCTTTGCCATGTGTATCCCCCAGGGGAAGTGGTATCTCTATCTGTCTGAACCTTAAAGAGAAAAAATTTTACTGGGACCAGTGAAATTATACATTTACAAGGTCCTAATTCTGGGGGAAAAAAAAGTATATATATATATATATATATATATATATATATATATATATATATATATATATATACTGACCACACTGAGAAATCTCTCTACTTGAAAAATGTCATGTTTGTTGTGAAGTTTCTTCTCTGCTCTACCCTCACCAAACCAAGAGTCACCAACACATGGAGTCAGTAATTATATTATCAATAGAAGACCAAAGCGTGTGCTATGTTGAAAGATAATATTGAGGGGGAGTCGGGTGGTAGCACAACGGGTTAAGCGCATGTGGCGCAAAGCAAGGACCGACGGAAGGATCCTGGTTCAAGCCCGTGGCTCCCCACCTGCAAGGTAGTCGCTTCACAAGTGGTGAAGCAGGTCTGCAGGTGTCTATCTTTCTCTCCCCCTCTCTGTCTTCCCCTCCTCTCTCCATTTCTCTCTGTCCTATCCAACAACAATGACATCAATAATAACTACAAAAAAGGGCAACAAAAGGGAATAACTATATAATAATAATAATAATAATATTGAGGGAGACAGGCAGTAGAGCCCTTAGTTCTGCAGGGGAAGGAACACTTCATGAGTGGAGTAGCAGTGCTATCTCTCTCTCTCCTCTATCTCTTTTCTCTTATCCTCTATCAAAGGGAGACAGAGAGAAACGAAAAAAAAATGGCTATCAAAAAATGGTAAAGATTTATAGGCATTGAGCCCCAAGGATAACCCTGATTATATAAAGTAAAATGGAAATAAATGGAAAAAATATTTAAAGACAAAAGGAAAAGGGAAACTTTAATAGTAAAAACAGGTGGTTAGCAATATTCCAGAGAAGTATCTATAATAGATCTGTTTTAGTCATAGACTTGACTTGTTCAGATTCTGAATTCTAAGATGGAAAGAATGAACCAATAAACATTCTACATTTTTCTGATACCACTGCTATACAGGAAACATAACTGGTATCTAGAAAGAGATGACAAGGGGCCAGTATAGCATGGACATGGCCTGGTCTGGTTCCTTGTTATTAGTAAAAGCTGGGGCAAACGCTAGAAGAAGAAGTAAAAGGTGGGATAATTTGGACATATTTATGAATGTTGCAGTGCATTGTTATTCCCAGTACTGGACCAGATTCTTTCCCCAATATTTCTGTCACCCCTATGTCATCTTGGAAAAGGCATACAGTTGGAGGTTTGTCTCCAGCTCCAAGTCTGGGCCTGGGTTCAGTCATGTTCAACACATGTTTCACCCGAATCTGGTAAATGATACTCAAGGAAAGCTGTAACCAGAGGCTCCTGAGACTGTTCTTTCACACATTTTAGAGAAAGAGAGGGCAGAGATAGATAGCATAATGGTTATGCAAAGAGATTCTCAGACCTGAGGCTCCAAAGTCTCAGGTTCTATTCTCTGTACCACCATAAACTAGAGCTGAGCAGTGCTCTGGTTAAAAAGAGAGAGAGAATAGTCTGGGAGGTGGCACAGTGGTAAAACTTTGGACTCTCAAGCATGAGGTCCCAAGTTCAATCCCAGGCAGCACATGTGCCAGAGTGATGTCTGGTTCTTTCTCTCTCCTCCTATCTTTCTCATAAATAAATAAAATATTAAAGAGACAGAGAGAGAGAGACAATGTATTGCACCAACGTAAAAGACTCTGCGGTGGGTTGGGGGGAGAGTACAGGTCCTGGAAAAGGATGACAGAAGACCTATTGGGGGTTGTATTGTTATGTGGAAAACTGAGAAATGTTATGCATGTACTATTGTATTTACTGTCAACTGTAAAACATTAATTCCCCAATAAAGGAAAATAAATAAATAATATAAAAAATAAACTATATCCCCACTATAAAAAAGAGACAGAGAGTAGGAATGTCTACTCTCACTTTCTCTAATAGGACATAAATGTGATTAATGTGCAAGAAAGGAACCCTGATTCCAGTAGTGGTCACCCTGAATTCACAAAGAGACTCAGTCCTAGAATGAAGTTCAGGCCGCAGGTCAACCAACACTGGGCCTTGGTGTTAGCACAAGTCCTTACTGTCAATCAGTCTGAGTATCATGACCTCTTTGGCCAAGCTTATCCAGCTGGAGCTGTTGTAATTGAAGGAATACCTCCTCATGGTGAGGAGCTCAGGGTTGGGAAACTGTGAGTGCAAATCTCAGCTCTGCCACCTGATGCCTACAGAAAAGTTGGCAATTTATTCAGCCTTCCTGAGCATCAGTTTATTAGTCTGAAACATTGGGGCCATGGTAGGTAATTGACAATAAGGGTAATCTTGACTCCAGTAGATCCCCCAAATTCAGAAAGTCTTTTGAGGACCCCCCATAGCAGTGTGGTCTTAATAGTAGAGTCTGCCTTGCATTATATATTTTAAGATGTATTTATATATATGAGAGGGAGAAAGAACAACACTCTGGGACATGCAACACCTGGGATGGAACTCAAGACCTCATGCCTGACAGCCCAATACTATCCACTGTGTTGAGGAATGAACCCAGGACCTCATGTCTACAAGATGTTCTGAGCTGCCTACCCAACCCAATTTTTGTTCTCCTTCTCCTTCTCCTCCTCCTTCTTCCTTCTCCTCCTTCTGAGAGAGAGAGAGAGAGAGAGAGAGAGATCAAAGTGCAGCTCCAGCATGCATGGAGTTCTTCCAGTTTGGGTCCATGGTGCTCCCCTGTGGTGCCAGGGACTAAATCCGGTGCCCCACACATGTATGTAATTTACCTGCTGAGTGACCATCCAATGTGACACCATTGCTACTTCATAGACAAGATCCTTTGTTTTTCTTCCTTCATGCCATGGTTTAGTCAAATGGTGATATGAATGTCAGGTTGACAAATCCATATTGCTCAATAATTACAAGTTATATTGATGGGAGCAGTGGAGAGGGCACACAGAACAGCTCCCCCACCACCACCACCACCACCACAGCTCTCTAGGATTCTCTGGGTCCCTGCCCTGGTTCACAGCTGACAATTTGGGCAGCTCCCACTATCCTCCCAATAAAACTCTCTCCTCTTGGTTTAGTGTCGGTTTTGGTTGCTAGCAGCCAAGAACACTGCTGGATAAAAGGACCTTCTTTGTAAGGCTGTTCTGAAGCTGTACTGAAATCACACTTGTAAAGCATCTCATTGAATGCTTGGTCCACTACATGTCTGCTATTGAGATTATTACAGACTCAGATGGCCCCCACGAAAGGATGGTCTGAGGGAAATACAAAGTTTCACTTGACAGAAAAGGATACACAGAATCTTGGTTGTTGAATTGGCAAGTTGCCCCTCCCCACTCAGACTCTGGCTGCTGAGGTTCCCAATGTTCATATTCCCTGCAAACTGGCACCACTTGAACTCAAAATAAGGATGTCAGGTAACGATTTGGACACAACTCTTTTTTGAGGGAGGGAGAGAAGGAGGATGGTGAAATATCAGAAATAAATAGAAGGTCGTGATGCTTACATATGAAAATGCATTCTATCATAGAGCCACATCTTCAACCTGAAGCTCTTCTTAGTCATGCAATGTTAACATAATATTAAAACCACTTTACCCTTGGAGCCAACACGTGACTCACCTGGTAGGGCACATACATTACCACTCGCCCATGTACAAGGACCCAGGTTCAAGGCCAGGTTATAACATAGGAGCACCTGCAGAGGGGCTGGGGGGGTTAGAAGTGGTTGTATTGTGTGGTGATGTCTCTGCTCTCTCTTACTCTCCTTTTCTGTGTCTCTTTGACTCTCATCCTCTGTCTAGAGGGAAAAAGAAAGTGGATACTGGGAGTGGTGAAACTATGCATTAACTGAGTTCTAGTGATAACCTTAGTAGCAAAATAATGGTGATGGTGATAGTGATAGTGATGATAAATAGTTTAAATCACTTTATCATGTCAGGATACATAGCCTATGGTTAGCACCGGAAGTCAGGGGCAAGGGCTGAAGGGTAGAGGTCAAGTTCAATAAGTCCAAAGTTCAAACAAGTATCCCAGAGACACTCTACACCAAAGCAGACTTACAAATAGCTGGACCTGCATTCTTACCCCAGAGGCTACAAGCCAGAGGAATAAAGTCACAAGGCTGTACTTTGTAACTGGGTATACTTCACCCAACTAAACAATCATCTTTTCTTCCCCCTTCCTTGTAACATTTATTGAGCTACCATCAAGCTCCAGAGGCCAGCAGCATAAGCAAACCTTGGTCCATTTAATCCTTCCATCAACCTTACTTAATAATTCTCATGACTACACAGAAGCTTGGAGAACTTGGGTGACTTGCCCAAGGTCATAGAGGGAAGAAGCCACAATCCCACTCCCACCCCCAGCTCTGGCTACTCCCTTAACAGCCCTACTGCACCCCAGCAAGATGGCCCCAGAAAGCTCCTCTTCCTACACATACTCACATTCTTTTTTTTCCCTTTTGTTGCCCTTGTTGTTTTACTGTTGTAGTTATTATTGCTGTTATTACTGATGTCGCTGTTGTTGGATAGGACAGAGAGAAATGGAGAGAGGAGGGGAAGACAGAGGGGGAGAGAAAGATAGACACCTGTAGCCTGCTTCACCGTCTGTGAAGCGACTCCCCTGCAGGTGGGGAGCTGGGGGTTCGAACCGGGATCCTTATGCCTATCCTTGTGCTTGTGCCACGTGTGCTTAACCCGCTGCACTACTGCCCGACTCCCATACACTCATATTCTATCTTAACAAACCTTCCTTTAAGACCTTATCAATCACAGAATAAAACTTCTGTGACAGCACCTTTGGGTTTTTTATTGAGAAGACAAGTTTGATGCCCTGGTGGGGGCTGGTGTACCGGATTCCCTCACTGTTGCATCCCAAACTCTTATGTCCCCTCAGTGCTTATGACAATGTATTGATCATTGAATCTCGCATGCTGAGCTGGAGCAGGTCAGGCACACGCTCTTATTTGCAGGGTTGGGGCTTATAAATCTCCCCTCACACACTGAGGAGGAGGAGAAATAGGATTATTTATGAATGGGGTTTTTCTGCCTCCAGATTAATTGCTTTCAGTCCTCTTTAGCAAAAGTCATATGAGTCAATGATGCCTCCTTTTAGAGGAGGCAGGAATGGTCATTGAGCAACAGGCCTGGGCTGTGTCTGCAGAGGCAGAGCCTGGCAGTGTGGACTGGGGGCAGCTGGGAGGACTGTCGTGTCCAGTTCCAGAGAGGCGGGAGCATAGTAGATCAATACAGTGCCTATAGTCTGCGCATCTCTCAGGTCACACTTGGATGACACAGTCACTAGCCTAGAAAGACAATCAGAGCCAAGCTAGGGACTCTGCCCACTGCAGGTCTCCCTTGTCCTCTCTGGCAGGCTGGCAGCAAGGAAACCATTTCTAGATGACCAATGACTACCACTTGCATGATCACCTCCCAATCCATGTGTCCTTGTGGTTGGTTCTCTGTCTTTTTGTCACCAGAGTTATCACTGGGGCCAGCATGATGAGTCCACCACTCCAGGTGGCCATTTTTTCCCCTTTTTATTTTCTGTATTTGTTTTTGATAGAGACAGAGAAATGAGAAGGGAGGGAGAGATAGAGAGGAAGAGACACACCAGCAGCACTGCCTCACAACTCATGTAGCTTCCACCCTACAGACGGGGACCAAGGGCTTTGCACATGGTAATAGGTGTACTCTATCAGGTACATTGCTGCCTACTCCCTCCTTGTGTTATTCAGCGTGTTCCCTCCTCCTGCTCAGCAACTGGTCTGGCCATGGAAAACCCTGAGTGTTATGTTAAAAGAGAAAAGCTCAAGATAATTTTTGGAGGGGGGTGATTTCCAGGAGGGCTCCTAGTGATGGGAGAGGTCTTGCAAAGTCCTACTTATTGTGAAGAGACAGTCCAGCTAAATGATTCCAGGGAGGCTAAACGTCATTATGTCTGTGCTTCCTCCTCCTCCTGGGAGATGCAAAGACATCTTCCTGGTAAACTAATTGCTTAATATGATTGTTTTGTTCCTTCTGTCTTGGGGAAAAAAAAAAAAACTAGTTGAGATATTGCAGCCAAAATAGATCCAGGAGTTCTGCCTCCTCACCCCAGACACACAGCCCTTGTTAGGTATGGGCATAAGCAAGGCAGGCAGATGCCAAAGAGCCTGAGGGACTAGTTGTGAACTAGAGAACATGGGTGCATACATGGGGCTCTCCTCCCTTCTCTCTGCATAGTGGAAAGGAAAACCAAGGAACTAACTCAGTTACAACATCAATACTGGAAAAGGCAGAGGGAGGGGCCTGGTGGTAGTGCTCCAGGTTAAGCGCACATAATATGAAGTGCAAGGATCCATGCAAGGACTCTGGTTCTAGCCCCCCACCTACAAGAAGATCACTTCACAAGCAAGTGGTGAAACAGGTCTGCAAGTGTCTAAACTTTCTCTCCCTTTCTCTATTTTCCCCTCCTCCCTCAGTTTCTCTCTGTCCTATCCAATAAAAAAAAAAAAAAAAGGAAAAAAAAATGGCCCCCAGGAGCAATGGATTCTTAGTGCAGGCACTGAGCCTCAGTGATAACCCTGGAGGCAAAAAAAAAAAAAAAAAAAAAGGAAGAAAGAAAGAGAGAGAAGGCAGAGAACTGAGGTTTGGAGGAGATAGGGAAGTTCTCCCTACCCTAAGGGTTGATATTTTATTTATGTATTATTGGATATAGACAAAGATACTGAGAGGGAAAGAGAGAGACACCTGCAGCACTATTTTGCCACTTGTGAAGCTTCTGCCTTGCAAGTGGAAACCAGGGGTTTGAACCAGGTCCTTGCACATGTGCACTCAACAAAGTGTACCACCACCACCTGGCCCATGGCCTAACATTTGAATCTAAAGCAATGATATCCCAAGATGCTTCTTCTCCAGAGTTAGCTTAGATACCTGTCAAAAAATCATGAGTGAAATTGGGGAAAGCATTTTCTAGGGGAGGAACCATCAAAGCCAGGTCTTCCCCACTTCAACACTATGACATTTGGGGTTCCTGTAGCTAACTGTCCTGTGAGATTGTACCAGGCATTGCAGGAGAGTTAGCATTTAGGAACTGACAATAGAAAACCCTCTCCCCCCCATAACGACAGTGAAATACATCCCTGAGGACTAGAAACACAGCTCACTTGGATAGTGTACCTACTTTGCCATGTGCATAAAGAGGTTCAACTCCAGCTCCCACCTCACCTCAGTGACGTGGTACATTGCCCTACATGCCTCTGGCTATCTGTCTGAAAAATTCAGCCTAGAATGGTGAAACCCTGATGACAACAACCATTTTTCTTTTCTTTCTTTTTTTTTTTAAATGTTTTTTTTAATATTTTATTTTATTTATTTATTCCCTTGTTGCCCTTGTTGTTTTATTGTTGTAGTTATTATTGTTGTTGTCGTCGTTGTTGGATAGGACAGAGAGAAATGGAGAGAGGAGGGGAAGACAGAGAGGAGGAGAGAAAGATAGACACCTGCAGACCTGCTTCACCGCCTGTGAAGCGACTCCCCTGCAGGTGGGGAGCCGGGGTTCGAACCGGGATCCTTATGCCAGTCCTTGTGCTTTGCGCCACCTGCGCTTAACCCGCTGCGCTACAGCCCGACTCCCCATTTTTCTTTTCTTTCTTCTTTTTTTTTAATTTTTTAAAATTTATTTTATTTATTTATTCCCTTTGTTGCCCTTGTTGTTTTATTGTTGTAGTTATTATTGTTGTTGTCATTGTTGGATAGGACAGAGAGAAATGGAGAGAGGAGGGGAAGACAGAGAGGAGGAGAGAAAGATAGACACCTGCAGACCTGCATCACCACCTGTGAAGCAACTCCCCTGCAGGTGGGGAGCCGGGGCTCGAACCAGGATCCTTATGCCGGTCCTTGTGCTTTGCGCCACCTGCGCTTAACCCGCTGTGCTACAGCCCGACTCCCTTCTTTTTTTTTTTAATGTTGCAACCTGAGAAGATAAAGCTTTGGACTCACCAGCATGGAGTCCCAAGTTCAATCCCCATCGCTGCATGTGCTGAAGTGCTCGGTTCACTCTCCTTCATTAATAAATTATTAATAATTAATATCCTCAGAGGCTGCTAAATATCCCTGGGAATGGTGATGGTCTCCAGGGAGAAGCTTGGCAAAAAGTGCAGAGTTGAGAATGAGTTTGGTATAGACAAACAGCCCAGAGCCTGAACAATCAATACTCATGTAGTCAATCAGTCCTCAGGAGAACTGAAAGACTGTGAAGGAATTTCATAAAACTGTCTCCATCCTCATCACCAGCTCCCTTTTCTAGAGTGCCCATCATATGCCAAGCTGTGCCAGCTGCTCACCAGAGACTATGTCTGACAGGCACTGGGGGTGATTAGCACTCATGCCATGCACTGGTGACTCACAGCAATGGGCAGCCGGAGCCCATCATTGTCACCAAATATGGCAAATTATAGTTGATACACAGCTAAGCAGTGTCTGCTGCTGCCTGAGGGAAAAACCACAAGTGCTTTTTGTCCCTTCACAAGCCTGATGTCAGTCTGGGGACACTTCTGGACACAGGGAAGGCTGGGGAACTCAGCCATGCTCCTGCTGGAAGGCTGCCTGCTGGGTTGACCTCCCACCCCACACCAACTTACGTGACTGGTAGTTTTGCTGGTGAGTTATTTATCCCCTGCTCCAGAAAGAGTGGTTCATAAACGGTAGCAGTAGGAGGCCATTGGGAATTCAGGATCCTGGGTCCATCTCCTGACCTGCCAAGGCTGAGTCTTCATTCCAGCAAGGCCTGCCAGGTCATTCTTGAGTGTGTGGACATTTGAGAAGCCACTCTCTGACAACAGTTATAAGCTGCCAACATCTGGAATCATTTCAGAGGGTGCACACAATGATCCACAACACATTCTCTTCCCTTGCTGGGTTCATTCATGAATTGAGTGGAATGCCTGCTACGTAGCCTGTCCTCTTGGGGCTGACAGTCTGGTGACCTCTTATCACCCTCCAGACAGGTGACCAGTACACAGGAAACACAGGTGAAATCACTGGGTTTCCATAGGAGGAAACTGAAGCTCTACCAACTTAAGAAACTTCCAGGTGGGGGTAGGGAGAATTCTGTTCCAGTAACCACTGCAAGAGTTTGGTTTTTGTTTTGCCGCCAGGGTTATCACTGGGGCTCAGTGCCTATACTATGAATCCACTACTCCAAGTGACTGCTTTTTCCTTTTTTTTTTTCCTTCTTCTTTTCTTTCTTTACTAGATAGGATAGAGGGAGACAGAGAGGGGAAGAGAAAAATAGACACCTGCAGACTTGCTTTACTACATGTGAAGTGTTCCACCTGCAGGTGGGGACTGAGAGCTTGAACCCAAGTTCTTGTGCATGGTAGTTGTATACTCACTATTGTCTGACACTGCAAAGGTTTTAATTCAGACATCTTTGGTCCAGATCCCAGCTCTTTCAACCACACCCAGACTTCTCCTCAATCCCAATCACAAAGGCAGAAAGACATTTCACTACCTATATTACTAACGAATCAGATGGCTTGTGCCATTTTAGACATAAGCTCATCTAGAATCTGAAGTAGTTTAACTTGTGAATAAACTTGTGACCAACTTAAGAACTTTTAGGGTTCAAGTACTTAAATACCACAGATGTGGGCCAGCTAAAGTGACACTGAGAGTGTGCTATTTGTAATGTCAGGTTCAAGTCTGCCATGCTCCACACTGTGTGAAGTTTGGGTGCTGTGCTTTCATTTCCCTCTCTTACTATCTCCATCTTTCTATCTGATAAATAAATAAATAATAAATCAGGTAAAATTCTACTTTCCCTTTCAATTCATTACATATGACATTCACTTCATATATATATATATGTCAGACTGCACCACAGAAGAGAGATAGAGTAGATCCGGAGCAAAGAGGGAACACAAATCTTTATTCACAAGGGCACCTCAGAGTTGGGTGAGAACGCAGTGGTTCGGGCCACGTGGAGCTAGCAAAAATGGCCGCCTCATGCAGCACCCTTCCCTGCATCTAATCACTGAGGTGAAAAGTGGGCAAGAGAGAGAGAGGCGGAATTAGGAGGGCTTTATAGGGCAAAAACCAGGAGTGACAAGTTGGGACAGGATTGGTTGGGAAAGGTACTCCGAGAATATTGTATTAACTCTTGCGGGAACTGGCAATACCGAAGGGACAACATGGTGGAACAGGCATTCCAAGAATATCGTATTAACTCTCGTGGGAACTGGCAATAACCTGAGTGGACAACACGGCGACTGACTGCATCTGCACAATTTCCCAGCATCAAACTAGGAGTGATGAGTCGGGACAGGATTGGTTGGGAAAGGCGCTCCAAGAATATTGTATTAACTCTCGTGGGAAATGGCAATAACCTGAGGGGACAACATGGTGGAACAGGCACTCCGAGAATATTGTATTAACTCTCATGGGAACTGGCAATAACCTGAGGGGACAATATGGCAACTGTGACTGCATCTGCACAATTTCCCAGCATCTCCCATTTCCTTTTATCTAATGGCCACAGTATAGGAAATTTTGAGTGGAGCAGGCTTATATGTTTTTAAGGAATGCCATGCTCAGGTGGGAAGATGTAGGATGTTTTTGTGGGGGCGGGAAGACTTACATGGCCGCCAACCTTGTGAGATTTATGTGTCCCCCCTGTGCTCAACCCCTCTGTAGAGAAAGAGACTTACCTGGAGGGACTCATCTTACAGGTTAAGCTCTGCCAGGATCCACCATCTCCTTACAATTTTTCTACATCTTTCCCTATCTTTCTATCTAGTCATCACATTAAGATGGGTCAATGTCTGTAAAAGACTCCATATGTGACAGAGGAATAGTGTAGGGGTGAGCAGAAACCTTTTGGGCATAAACCTAAATGCTATAATAAAACAGGAAGGGACAAGTAGGGGAGCAGTAAGAGCCAGTGTGATGCCAAGGGAAGGCTGTTGGGCAAGGGGGTGTTTCCTGTCTCTGGGGGCATCTCCTGCATCTGGGGGCATCTCCTGCCTCTGGGGGCAGGGCCTAGTAATGGGTGGGGGTGTTTCTTGCCTCAAAGGACAGGACCTGCAGGCAGGATGGTGTGGCCTGCCAAGCGGAGGGGCTATCTGGCTTGTATGGTCCTCAAGGCAACAGGCTGCAAAGTCCATGAACTACTGCGGGTCAGTCTTTGAAAAACCAGCAGTGTGAAGGGAAGCTGCTGTAAAATTGTGTAAAGTGTCCAAAGGGTATACCAGCAAGTCCGATAGCAGTCTCAGTCCAAAGTAGGCGACTAGGGGAAGAAATGCCAGGGGATGAAATGCTGCACGTCTATCTCCATGTCTCCATGGGGAAGGTCAGCCACTGGAATTCCACTTTTCTGTAGAAGGTGAGCTGGAACTGCCAAAACATGACAGGCAAAGCAGAAGCAGGAAGGGCAGACAGGCAGTAAGAAAGTTCTGTCCTTGGAGTCTGTGAATCAGGTTCTTCAGATCGTGTCAGGTCATATCTTGGGTTTTGGGGGGTGTGCCACTGTAGTCGTGCCGTCTAGTGGGCGATGTCAAGAGTGTGCAGGGGTCCAGATGGTTTTTCTGGGGATTCCTGTGAAAGAAACACAAACTATCTCCTTCCTGAGGTTAGCAGGGCATCTGATTCAAATTTTTTCTAGAAAAAGAGGTTTGGTGCCTTAGCCAACTGAATACTGGGGGGATATACCTCCCCTTATTTCTTTCTTTACTTAATTGGGCCTAGGCATTTGATGGGCCTTCTCAACAACCATTTGTCTTTGGGGGTAGTAAGGGATGTCTGTGGCATTGGTGATGTTATAAAGGGAAAAATCTTTAAATTGTTGTGCTATGCTTTTATTTCCCTCTCTTACTATCTCCATCTTTCTATCTGATAAATAAATCAGGTGAAATTCTACTTTCCCTTTCAATTCACCACATATGACATTCACTTCATATGTGTGTGTGTGTATATATATATATATATATATATTAATGAGAAGCCCAATTTTTTCACTGTATTGAGCTTTAATTGAAGTAGACTGAGCTTTACATTTGTAAAGTATACAAGTCGCTCCATTTTCAAATATATATATTTAACTGTGGACCTACCACTACAATCAAGATAGCAAACATTTCAATTATCCTCTAATAACAATCTCTCCTTCCTTCCCCTTCCATCCCCACATAACCACTAAGCCACTAATTTACTTTCTATTACTATACACTGGTTTGTATTTTCTAGAATTCCATATAAAATGCAGTGACACTTATTCGCTGTTTTTGTTCAAACTTGTTTCACTGAGCATAATTCTTTTGATGTCCATGTACATCATTGTAAGTATCAGTATATATATTGGGCAAACTTTATTCCATTGCATGGATACACCACAATCTATCTAAAAAGACCATTGGGGGTGTGTGTTTATTTCCCTAATCCTCCAGAAAATAAAACAAGGAGCAAATTCATTATATATATTTTCCCTTTTGTTGCCCTTGTTGCTTTATTGTTGTTATTGATGTTGTTGTTCTTGGATAGGACAGAGAGAAATGGAGAGATGAGGGGAAGACAGAGAGGGGTAGAGAAAGATAGACACCTGCAGACCTGCTTCATCACTTGTGAAGCGACTCACCTGCAGGTGGGGAACTGGGGGCTCCAACCGGGATCCTTCCACTGGTCCTTGCACTTTGTGCTACATGTGCTTAACCCACTGACTCCCACAAGAAGCAAATTCTTCCAGGACCATTCCCACTTCAGATTCTTTGTTATTTGCTCTTTCCTTGGCCTGAAAACCTTGTGCCCCCAAATTTTGGCATAGATGACACCCTCTCATCATTCAAATCTCAGTGACATTGTCATTTCCTCAGATTCCTTCCCTGGATGCCTTAATGATCCCCCTGTACCTCCACCCTAGTTACACCCCCTTACTTCATATTTCTTAATATTCTTGGAAGTACTGGGGCTGGGTGGTACCACACCTGCTTAAGCACACATTACAATGCACAAGTACCTGGGTTCAACCAACCTCCCCAGTCTCCATCTACAGAGGAAAGCTTCATGGGGAGTGAAGCAGTGCTATAGATGTCTCTCTGTCTCTATCTCCCAATTATCTCTCAATCTCTCTCTGTCTCTATCTAAAAAAATCATTTAAAAAATAAAAATGTACTTAGCATTCTTAGAATTTTTTGTGTGTATGGTTCCTTTGTGGATTGATGAAGGCCAGGGGTCTTGTCTGTCTTGTTCATCATTGTTTGCTTCATGTCACAGGACATACAGGCATACAGTAAGTGTTCAGTTAATGTTGGTTTAAAGGATGTATATGTGAATGCAAGGAGAGGAGGTGAAGGGTCACTGTAGATTGAATTGTATTTTTACATGTCAGTTTTCTCACACAGGCTCTTAAAAATGTTCAGCACCACTGAGATGCTTCCCTGGACCAGATTTTTTTTCTATATTTAGAATGAGGAAAGGAAGGAGAGATATAAAGCAAGCACCAGGGCCGAATTTGGGGAGTTCTGAGATTCCCAAACAGACATAATGTGCCTAGACCTCGAATAAATCTCTCTCTCCATTGTTACAGGTCATCTCTATCAGGAAAAACACAACAGACCCCTTTGTGGGGCCCCATAAGACCTTGCCCTCAATGTGGACCAACAATGGTAGAGAATGTTCCATCCTCCAAAGGGAAGCTGGATAACATACTCTGTCTTCCACTTGAGAAGATGGATCTTGATATTGGGGAGACCATAGAATGTGAGCTCAGATCTACAGGGATGCAGAGGTCACATAGGCCCCTAAGCTGAATATGGGTACCAGAACAGATCAAATTGATGGGCTTTACAGTCAATAATATTTATACACCTTTCCCATATTTGGGAGCTACTCTCTTTCCTGATCCAGCTTTTTGGTCCTTTTCCAGCCATGACATCATCTCCCCAGACAATAAATTGGATCCACCTGCATATCAGGTGTCAGGCTCAGAAAAAGAAAAAAAAACTAGTATAGCCACAGACCCTTTGGAATATAACTAAAATAGGCCTACTAACTATCTACAAAACAGAGGACCCCCACCCCAAATCTTCATCTGCACTATTCCAGCCTTTAGGTTCATGATTAGTCAACAATTTGTTTGGATATGTTAACTCTTCTTTCAGCCACCAGGTTCCAGATGCTACCATGATGCCAACTGGAGTTCCCTGGGCAGACAACCCCACCAATGTGTCCTGGAGCTCTGCTTCCCCAGAGCCCCATCCCACTAGGGAAAGAGAGAGACAGGCTGGGAGTATGGATTGACTTGTCAATGCCCATGTTCAGCGGGGAAGCAATTACAGAAGCCAGACCTTCTACCTTCTGCGCCCCATAATGTCCCTCGGTTCATACTCCCAGAGGATTAAAGGATAGGAGGGCTATGAGGGGAGGGGATGAGATAAGCAGTTCTGGTGGTGGTGTGGAGTTGTACCCCTCTTATCCTATGGTTTTTGTCAGTCCTTCCTTTTTATAAATAAAAATTTTAAAAAAGAAATCAAAACACCATTGTGCTACCCATGGGATTCTTCATGCTGCTCTCGTGTAGTGCCAGTGCTTGAACTCACAGCCTCCCCACCCCTGCACCCCACCCCCACATACAAGGAGGGGAGGTGTACTATTCCTAAGCTAACTCCCTGTCCCTGAATTGCATTTTTTTTTAATGTTCTAAAACACTCAGTTAAAAGACAAAGAAACAAACAAAAAAACTCTCAGGGCAGTGAATACAGTTATACAATGGTTATACAAAGGACTTTCATGCCTGAGGCTCTGAGGTCCCAGGTTCAATCTCCAGCACCACCATAAGCCAGAGCCATGGTGTCTGTATCTCTCTCATTAAAATAAAATAAAACATTAGAAAAAACTCACAGAACTTGACAATATGGTCAAAGTAGTAAAGACATTGAGAAGACCACCTATCAATACTAGAACTACTCACAGGTTAACTCTGAGGCCAGGAGGAGACCTGTCAAAGCAGCAGAGGCCTGGAGACCTAGTTAATGCAGTGGTGAGCAGCCCAGCCTGGCCTCTCCCCACTACCACTCTGACAGGTTCCAACACTCCCACAAATCATGGGAAATGCTACATCATGTTTAAATCCCTCTGACTGTGAGCAAGGGAAACTACTAAGGACACTCAGGCATAATTTACATACTGCCAAGCTCCTAAGAGGCTCTACATGAAGCCCCCAATCTTGAGGGCCCCTGGGCACTATTTTTAAGGAGGACATTAAGTGACAGATTAAATTGAGTCTGCCCCTTCAACAACAGGAGGAAAAGACCCCTCACCCTCCAGCAGCTGACATCTGCGGATGTCTATAACTGCACATGCTGTCAAAGGCTTCCCAAGGAAGCCGTTATTTCACTGAGCACAGTGCACATGTGCAGTTCTCTCCCATTCCACACAACAGTCCCACAGCTAACAGGTATTTTCTCCTCTTTTATTCTTTTCTCAGGCTTTCATTCTTTTTCCAGATTCTAACCATAAAAAGGGGTTCTAATCTCAAACTACAGGAGAGAGGGAGGTGGTCCCAAGAGAACTGGCCTATTGCCACTATGTGTCCAGCTGCATTTGGTTACAAGGTGGTTACGACACTATTTTTTTTATTTTTGATAGAGACAGAAACTGAGAGGGAAATGGGGGAATAGACAAAGATCAAAAGAAAGATACTAGCAGCACTATTTCACCACTTGTGAAGCTTTCCCCCTGAAGTGGGGACCAGGGGCTGGAACCCAGGTTCCTATGCATAGTAACATATGTGCTCTACTGGGTGTGCTACCACCTGACCCTGTGGTTATGATGCTACTGTAAACTTAGTCCATATAGTGACAATAAGGAAGGTCTGAATCTAGATGTAGGCGACACATACCAGAAAGGAGGCAGGCTGACTAGAGGATTTTTCTTTGTTCTCTTTCTTTTTTTTTATTTTAATTTAAAGTCATATACAGCATTTATTACCTTGGTATATCAGCCTGGTTTTATTGTTGTTCTTCACATTTAAGTGGTTTTTCAACTTCCCTCTCCTCCCAGAGTCTGGCTACACGTGCATCCTTGAATAGTCAGGTCACGGCAGCAATATGCTTATCACATCTCCAATGCCACTGGTCCACAGGGCCAAAATTCTGGTCCATGAACCCTTCCCTATAGGAAGTTCAATGCTTGTGAAAAAATTTGTAATAAACCAGGCCTCCCAGGATGGCAATTTCCAGTAAGATGACAATGGAAAGTAGCAGCTTGTTGGTTGTCACTTTTCTGGACATTGAGTGGAGTATCTTTCAACTTCTGCTCAAGTTTTCATTTGTATTTACCAGCCTATTCTTGATACGTTCCAACTGCTCATGTTGCTCCCCCAGCTCTTCTATAATTTCTGACCCAATCCAGTCAGTCTTTGTGGCAATCTGATGAGAGCTCTCAATACTCAGGTGGACTGGTTCAGACTGTCAGTGCCTTGCAGAAGCAACACCCTTTGAGACTGTAGTCGATTCATGTGATCATTTTCTATAGTCTATGTGCCATATTTCATATCTCCTCGGCCTCCAGATGGGGCTGTCAAAGGTGTGCTTCTTACTTCCCGATAGAATTTGGCAAGGTCCTTCCTGTAGGCTTAAAGCTTAGACATCATAGGGTTACAGAATGATAGGGGTGCATAACGGAGTTCCTCCTCCATCTCTGGCAGCGTTTCATTTGCTTCCTGTTGCTTTTCATCAAAACCTTTGATTAGCTTTTTCTTCTCTTCAGTTCTTGCCATGCCCAGGAGCCGCACCCCTCATCGGTCTTCATGGAGACCGCGGAAGATCTTATGCAGCTTCTCAAAATGCTCCGAGGAGGCCACAGAGGTGGCCATGGTTCAGGCTGTGCTTGAGCAGCAGCGGCCTCTGAGATTCTGGGCACTGGGCCTGCTCCTTGCCCGGATGTCAGCCGCCCAGCTCCGCAGGCATCATGGAGACCACAGCCTGCACTGCCCTGCACCAGCCGCTTCTGGACTTTTCCATTGAAACCAGCAGATTTGGCTACAGGATATTCTACTGTGATGAGTTGGGATGACTTTTATAATTTTATAATCTTGCCAAAGTAAAAAAGGGCTGACTAGATAGCTCACCTGGGCAGTGTGCCTCCTTTAACTTGTATACAATTACCACAGAATCAGATTTGAGTCCAATCCCACTGCAATAGAGGAAGCCTTAGTGTTGCAGTGTTTTTCCCTTCTTCCTCACTCAATGTCTCCCCCCACCAAAAAAAAAAAAAAAGTTGACCTGGATTGATAAAACACCCATAAGTGATAAAAAAAAAGAAAGATAAAAGCCAAAAAATGAGGCCTAAATCACAATGTTATGTAGTTTGTTTCATTAAAGTGATGCAAAGAAAAATAGCACTTATTTTACTGTTTTCTGCTCAGCCCAGAGTAGTCTATATAAACAAAGACATAAATATGTGGATCTAATAAAACAGCCAGGTGAATCCAGCAACCCAGGCAACAGGTCATATGTACAGCTACCAGTGTTCAGGAGCTTCCAGAAGCATAAATATAGTCTGCCCTGGGTCCAGCTTACACACCTACACAACCAGGCTTTCGCTCATGCATAGCCTGTTGTGCTGTTTTCTTTTTACTAGAAGTAACTACTTGTTGAAATGTTAGAAATTCCCTGAGAGCAAACTGCTTTTGCCCCTGTTCTGATACCATTCCCCTCACCCTCAACACTGAGCCAAGCAATGACACACTCTCAAGAAATACTAGAATCTGCTTGGTCAATCACCTATAAGCCAGTAAAGGAATGACAGTATTTATGTCAAAGTTGTCCCCTCATGCCTAGTAACTACCCATAGAGTGAATGAATAAATGGGCAGTGCATGGATGGATGGATGGATGGATGGATAGAAAATGATCTTTTAAACAGATTATATCATTTGATCCTTGTAAGTGGAGTAAAAGTAACACAAGTGAAGTCATAACAATTACAGTTACATTGACCTTATATAAACTACAAGCCAGTCACTTTTCTAAATGCTTCATAGATGTTAACTTTCTTTTACTTCCATTTAATAGCTAAATAAACTGTTGGAGGCACTTGGATCACAGAAGCAATAAGTGTTATCTATCCTTTCAAGCATAGGGCTTCCTCTCCATTGGATACATTTAAAAACTTTATACTTGTTTATTTATTTTAATGAGAGAGATGCAGAGAGAATGACTATAGCACTGCTCAGCTCTGTAGCGCCATGAATTGAACCTGGGACCTCAGAACCTCAGGCACAAGAGTCTTTTGCATCATGCTCTCTCACCAGCCTCTCCATTAGCTACATTTTATATAGCAGGAAACAGAGGCTGGTGACAGTAATCTGACCAGGACTACCTCCTGCATGGGCTGTACACCTAGTAGTTTGTTCCTGGCACTGTCCAGCGACAACATGAGGATGGGAACCCAAATAGGCTGACTGCAAGGACAGCAGGATATGGCAAAGCTACTCCATGGCAAATATTTGGAACCAGAGCTTTGGGGGCTGAAAAACACTCCAGTTGTCTCAGCAGTAATTCTCTCAAACTGAAGGTGCTGTGGGATGCAGGAAGGAAGAGAAAGAAAGAGGAGGGGGAGAGAGAGAATGTGACAATAGAGCTGAAAAATTCAGGCTCCACCCCAACTCTCCTGAAATCATTGTATAGGGGTTGGGGAAAGCATCTATCTTCTCCTATCAGTCCCCAGGCAAAAGGCGACAGCAAGAGCCCAATCACACTCAGGACCAATTTACAGCGTGAACAAAGTCTTGAGCCAGACATTCAAAGATAGATCTTATTATAAAACTTATCTGGGAGATTCTGGGATGGAGTGACAGTACCCAGAATGACAGAGCAGAATTGTAAAAGGGAAGAGGAGAAACAGCTGGAACTGACACCTGACAATGGAGTGTAGGTGTTGACAGTTTCAGGATTATGACTCAAGTGATCATGCTTTGCTTCTGTGATGAGAAGGCACCAAGGAAGGAGGGAGACAGTGATCTGGATGTGGGGAGTATTGGTCTCTGTGGCTGAGAACTCCACAGTCAGCTGGATGATAAGTTGGAGAGTACCAGTACTTGCTGTTGTACTGGCTGGAGAGAGGAAGGTGGAAATCCAAAGAAAGAAATCAAGGATGCAGTAATTAAGAAAATGTCACAGAGCTGGAAAAGGTAAAAGAAAGAGGGAAGGGAGAAGGACAGTTCATCTCCTCCCTCTTACTTATTGAGTCATAAAGGATACAGCTTTCAAGTGTACTGAGTCTGTGGACTCAAATTACAACTCCAAAAAGAAAAACCTCCCCTTCTCCATAGAGGGAAACAGTCCCAAGTTTTATCTCATATCTTAGCTGGGATTTGTAGTTTCCTCAGCCATTTGAATGACACTGGTGTAAGTGAGGGAACTATTTTCCTCAGAAGCTACCTGGCAGACTAGAATTAGGATACCCCCAGAGCATTCTGAAACCAGAGCTGGTCATTGTGATTTCTACCAAAGAGAAACCAAAAGGTGCTTTTACTTGCTGGTGACTGATCTTGAGAGAAGCCATCCCCAAACACAGACACGAACTTTAAAAATAAAGGAATAGGGAATCAGGTAGTAGTGCAGCCAGTTAAGCACAGGTGGCACAAAGCACAAGGACCAGTGTAAGGATCCCAGTTGGAGCCCCTGGCTCCCCACCTTCAGAGGAGTCACTTCACAAGCGGTGAAGCAGGTCTGCAGATGTCTATCTTTCTTCCTGTCTTCCCTTCCTCTCGCCATTGCTCTCTGTCCTATCCAAAACCGACGACAGTAACTACAACAATAAAAAGAAACAACAAGGGCAACAGAAGGGAATAAATAAGTAAATAAAAAATTAAAAATAAAGAAATAATGCAAAGATGCATGTTTCTTTGAGAATACACACACACACACACACACACACACACACACACACAGAACCTGTTCCTTCTAACGAGATGTTTTCCTGGAGAAGCTAGCAGAGTATTATGTTGAAAGTTCTTGTAAAAGATTAGGTAGAGATCTAGGAGATCCATGGGGGGAAGTAATTTACAAAGATCTCCTTCATAAGACAAGATGAGATTCCTGGCGAGGGTCCCCCAGCCACAGCCCCCAAGTGCCTACAGAGCCCAGGACTTCACAGATCCCACACCGATTCCCAACAGATGGCACGCGAGGACTAATCGCGACCCATTGGATCCAACGCCGCATGAGCTCCCCGTTGGGGATCTGGGAGTGCTGGGCTCTAATATCCTCAGCACTAGGTTCCAGCAATTAACTACTCTAATGGCACGGTGATGATTTTTCCCCCTACATTCCAAATATCGCTAAGTGCTTTGCACCCAAAGGAAGGCAAAGGTCGTCTTTTGCTAAACTCCATTCGTCTCTCTCACTTTCTCTACTTGGAAGCATGTCTTTGGGGAGGCATTTTTTACTCAGGGAACCCTGCCCCCCCCCCGCCCCCCACTCTTGGCAGCCAGGCACTGTTGCGTGCGGGGTGCTGTAAATTCAAATGCTAGAAGCTCCGTGTGGGCGGAAAGTTAAAACAAAAAGAGGGGGGGGGGCGGCAAACACTCTGGGTCTCCGGCCCAGTCAGTTCCCAAAAGCCGCTTGGGGACTGCCCCCAGCAAGAGAAGCGAAGACCGGGTTTGCAGGCGGCGTGAGCCTGCGGGCTGGGGTGCGTGCTGGTGCTTACCAAGCCCGCCATCCGCTAGCTGGAGCTGACTTTACCGCCGGAGCCGGCGCCTGTGACCCGCGCTGCACCCGGCGCGGGTCTGGGGCCGGCCCTTGGCTGTGGGAGGCGGGAGTCCCGCAGAAAGTGCGCCTCCTCGCCACTACCAGGACTTAGCCGTCTGCGTGAGAACGCGTAGAGTACGCACAGCTTAGGCTCCACCAGAGCGGCGAGTCTACCCCAGCCCCCCACCCCCCACCCAGGCCACGGGTTCGAAGCCTCCTCTCCAGGGGCCGAGGCGAGTGGAGGATTCGCACCGCGGCAGTTCTGAGAGGAGTTGCCGAATCTCTCGGGGGGCTTTGGAAAAGTCACCGGGCCCGTATTTTTCTTTTTTCTTTCTTTTATTTTTCCAAACTTGTGCTTGGGGCTGTTATTTGATCTGCCCCCCACTCCCACCACTCGGACCCCGACCATAACGCTTTAAGAACTAAGGGTACTCGCCGTCTCTCTCGATCTTTCCTCCTCACAAATTTCCATGCCAGAAGAACACAAAGCACACACACACACACACACACACACACACACACACACACACACACACACACACACACACAGTTGCTAGCGTGTGTGCATTCGGTAGCCCCCCCCCCACTTAACACCTACCACTGCCACCAACACCTTCACCCCCAACCCCCCACTCCCCAGGCACACACACACACACACACACACACACACACACCTGGGGTGGGAAGGGACTGACAACCTGAGCTTTGGGCACCAGTCCCGAAAGTTTCCTCATCAATAGCATCGATACCATCAACTTGCCTCCACCCCAGCTCCCACCCCGCCACCCCAGGCGTTTTTTTCCGCAGGCTGGTGCTAAGCAGGAGAAAACGAAACCTCCCCTACTGCCCCTCTCTCCTCGTCCAGGAGTGGAGAGAGTGCGGGTCCGCAGGCCCAGGGCCCTGGGACTGAGGAAGTGGTGAGGGCATAGACTGGGCTTTCTTGCACTCCGGAGTAAAGTGCCCCACCTGCCCACGCGGAAAGCCAACAGCCCCAGGCCCAGGCCAGGCCTCAATCCAGGCTCCATCCACCCCTCCAGAACCCCGGTCAGGGCCAAACTGGGACTTAAGATTTTTTTAGGCAGGGTGAGAAAAGTTAAGAACCAGGCTTCGTAATGGTGAGGGTCAGTGCCTTTTTCCCTTGAAAGAAGTGAGAAGGTGAGGTGGGGGGAGCACGAATCCGAGGGGGCCCAACCCCCATTCGCTGGAAAATTAGCTATGACCCATGGCCTTAATCCACCAAGGACACTTTTAAGTTTTAAGAAAACTGGCAGAAACAGCAGCATCAACTTGCCCCCTCACTCCCTACCCCCACCCCCAGCAGCCATGAGATTCCTTGAGCACCTCCCCACCCCCACCTCACCCCACCCCCTGCAAGGTTCCGCGCGCCCAAGAGGTCACGACCTGATGGCAGCAACTGCCTCACTTCGGGCCACCCTTGCCCGAAGAGCACTTAGTGTGCCTTCGGAACACTCTCTAAGTGCCAGGTCCTGTCGTGACACCCCAACACTCCATGATCCCTCCCCAGCATCTTCCGTGCCCAAGCGCCCAAGACTGGGACCGCGCAGCCACCTGGAGCGGCTGCTGCACAAGCGAGCAAGGCGCTTAGCTGGCTTGGAAGGGCGACAGCCTTGCTCACACCGACTGCCTCCCTACCACTCGCTCCATAGCGCAAAACCAATTCCCATCCTGACCCTGTGGGATTTCATTTAACTATTTGTCTCGCAGAAGCATCAGGAAACCTCACTCGCACCCCAATAGTGCGGCGCCCGTGTCCGCAAAGCCCAGAACTAGGGCCCAGGACAATGGCCTGTAATTAATGTATTGCCACCAACAATGAAGCCCAGTTCTCTCTCTCTCTGCCATCCCTCCCCCCCACCCACCCCCTTTCCGTCTCCCCCCACACACATACACACACTTCATCTCGGCCACTAAGGGAAAGAAAACAAACAAGAAATTAGCAGGGGACGCCGCACCCGAAGCGAGAGTCCCTCATCTGAGCCGAAGAGTGCACCAAACAACGAAAAGAAGTTATGAAAGTTTAGATTCGCCCACCCCCTCAGTTAATTCATCTCTGCTTGTGCATTTTAAATTAAATATTGTGAAGCTGCCCGTGCTTGAGCGCTCCGTTTGGTGGTTTGTCTTGGGGTGGGGACGAAAAAGTCTTTTCTTCTTTCTTTTCCTCTTCTTGCTTAATCACACATAGAGCAAGTAACACGCACGTGTGAAGCTATTCCCGGGCGCTTCCCGCGACACACGCCGCGCTACTGGGAAGAAGAGTTTGTGGGGACCACCGACCGCCCAGAGGCCTTGACTTTCAAGTAACCAAGATCATTACAGATGCGCGCAGGGAAAGTCCAAAGGCTAGCACGTCCAGGGATGTCGTGTTGCCAGTGCGCACCGGCGTGCCCGCGCACCTGGGAGTACGCGGGTTGGGGCATCCGTGAGGGCAACAGTTTGCCGGGTGGAGGATGGGTGGGTGTGAGATGTACACAGGCTAGCATACACTGTCCTGGGGGTTGGGGCGGGGGTGGGGGAAGAGAAGGAATCGCACCCCAGCAGCACGCAGATCCATCTCTGCCCAGGGAGCTCTTTAAATATTCAGGGAGAAATAATGGCATTTGAAGCACCACCTATGGAAACATTATTATCTTCATTCTTCAACATCAGCCGCTCTGATAGCTTCGTTTGTCTTTTTATCAAAATCTACTGTACCCAACAGGACCTGGGGAGAGAGGAAGATCGAAGCGGAAAGTGTTGAGTGTATGCGTGCGTGTATGTGGGTGTGCGCCTGTGTGTGCCTTTGTTGGGGTCACAGCAAGGGCGGAAAAGATTTTAAAAGAAAAAAAAAAGGTGAAGAAAGGGAGAACCCGAAGAAGTTGAATTAAGGAAAAAAGGCGTCAGCAGGAAGAAAACAAACATTAAATTGCACACAAAAGATTCACCTTAAAAGACAGAAACCAGAGAAGTAACAAGAAAGCGAGAGAAGTCATTTGAGGGGTTGGGGGAGCGCGCACCATAAGTGCCCAAAGTCCCCAAAGCCCCTCCACGCAGAAGGCTGGTGCCCACTTCGCACGAACAGACTTCTGTGTTCTCCAGCCTCAGAGGCGCTCCCGAATTGGGACGCCCTTATGAGTCCTCTCCTTTCCTGATGGCGAGATAGGGCAGGGATTGTGTATCTGTACCCCCACCCCCACCCCTACCCCGATCACTCAGCCCAAGTTGAGTTTGTCCTTCGGGCGCAGGACTTCGGAAAACCTCGCAGAGAGGAGACCCCGAGGGACCAGGGGCAAGAGCTAGGCTGAGCTGAGGACTGAGTTTCAGGTTCGCGGGCCCTAGAGCCCAGAGAAGGGAATGAGCGGCCGGGGCTCCCGGGTCCGGGTTGTGGGGCGTGGGGGGAGGCAGGCTGCACCCCAGTCCGGGGAGACAGAGAAAAGTTTGGGTGTCGCGCTCGGCGAGTGCGCGAGAGGTAGAGGCCAGCTTCGCGGGGCCAGACAACTGTGGACAGGGGACACCCCAACCCTACCCCCGCTCCTTCCCAGCTCCACGACACCACCTCGTCGCCCAGAACGACCCCCCTCTCCCAGAGGAGAAGTCCACGGGTCCTGAGGGCTAGTACTACAGTGCCCCACGGGGTTGAGCCGAGCCTGGGGGGAGGGTTGCAGCCACTGGGTAAGCAGCGCCCCCTCCTCTTCTCCCCCCTCCCTTCCCCCAGGCTGGAGCTCGGAGCCCTGGCGGGTCCCCGCTCTCCGCCCGCCCGGGGCTCCGCGGCGCCACCGCCGCCTCCCCGCGGAGTGACGCGCCCAGCAGCCAACCGGGGCAGCCGGTGGGGAGGTCCGGGAGGGGTCCTGGGCGGAGCCGGGCCGCCCCTTATCCCACGGGCTCCGGGCTGCGTCTCCAGAAAAACTTCAGCCCTAATTGTCCTGGGAATGTCGGAGGTAGAGAAAGGGGAGCAAGGTTACCAAGCGAGAAGCTTGGAGTAGGATCGTGGTGGCGGGAGAGCTGTCCCTCCCTCCCACCAGCTCCTCCCCCCTCCAAACCCATCACGTCCCCAAACCTTTCCTCGGTCCTCTTCTCCGCGCCCCCGCGAGCCCGGGATCCAGGGGTTGGAGAACTCGGGGCGAAGGAGCGCCGAGCCGAGTGCCGAGCGGGAGGAGGGAGGCCGGGCGGGCGGGCGGGCAGGCGGGAGGGACGCAGACCGGTGTGGGGCTGGCTCTAAGCCACTTGCTTATTATTATTTTTTTTTTATGGGAGTGGGGGTGGGCTGCTTTCTGGTAGCTCGGAAAGCGACGAAGAAACACTCCCGAAACGGGACTTCCTTCCCCCGCCTCGGCACACCCCTTTCCACCCAAGATACCGCCACGGGGCTCCCTTCCCCCACACCCCCATCTCGCGGGCCGGCGCGCCTAGCGCCCGACTTAGGAAGTTCGCCGCCCGCCCGCCGGGTCTCCAGCCCGGGCCCCGCCTCCGCCCCGGAGGCCTCAGGCCGCGCGGGACATGCTAATTTGGGTCGGCCCAGCCCGCGATGGGGGCGGGGGATGCGCGGAGGGCGGGGGCGCAGGCCCGGCCGGCGGAGGCGGGGAGGCGGGGAGGCAGCCCCCGGCGGCCCGGCTGCGGAGTCCGGGCGGTTGCCCAGAGGGTTAACCCAGTCCCGGGCGGCGCGGCGCGCAGAGCCAGCCCCACGGCCGGCTTATTGGGCCAGCGCGCGGAGAGACAGGGGTCTGCAGCAAATCACGAAGTAATTGATTAAGGCGAGCGGGTTTGAATCGCGCTGGCCCGGTGCCAATCGCCTTTTCCAAGAGCCCCCCTCTCTGATTAATCGCAATGCATTATTGATAATCATAATTACAGCAGGACACATGCGCGCTGCGCCCGGGGCCGCCGAGCCGGGGAGGGGGCGGGCGGGCCGGCGGGCGGGGGGAGCCGCCGCCGCCGCCGCCGCCGCTCGCTCGCCGTAATTTGGAGAAGATTTTTTTTTAGTAATTTTTTATTCTGCCCCAGCTGATGTTTGAGCCAGCATGTCGCGGAGGAAGCAAGCGAAGCCTCAACATTTCCAATCCGACCCCGAAGTGGCCTCGCTCCCCCGGCGAGATGGTGAGTGCTCCGGCCCGCGCTGCGGCCACACACACACACGCGCGCGCGCACACACACACAGACACAGACACACACAGACACACACACACACGCACACACACGCACTCACACTCACGCACACTCGGACCCACGCACACGCGGCCGACCCCCCGCGCCCGCCACCCCGCTCGCCTAGCCCACTCGGCCGGGGTTGGCTTGGGTGTATTCTTTCTTTCTTTTTAATTTTAATTTTTCCTTTTTTAATTCGCAATCTGCCTTCGCCAGACTGCGAAGCAGGGCCCCGGGGAGCAAACACTTCTCCAGGCGGGATCTTTCCGGAGTTGTTGGGCTCCCCTAGGGAGAGGAGAAAGGGCGCTCCGGCGCGGCTCCGGTAGCGCGGCTTTTCCGGGGACTGCAGCCCTGGACCCGCTGAGCCGCTTCGGAGGCGCAGCTGCGGACCCAGAGGGTCAGCGCCTTCTACTCGCGCGGAGCCCCGGCCTGGCCTCGGCCTCTCCGGCCCTGCCGCCTAAGGGAAGGAAGTTTCCTTTGAGCTCCGGGCTGAACTCTCCAGCCTTGAGAAGCTCCCTGCACTTCCCCAGACCACCCCAGTCTTGCTTCACAGGCTACCTTAGTCCGCGCCATATAATGGGGTGACACTGGGTGGGGAGAGGGGTGCAGAGCTGCTAGCAGATGGGGACTGTGTTGGGGTGCGGGCGCTTGTGTCTCTGGGCTCGAGGTCCGAATGGAGAAGCGCTTTTTGTTTCTTGGACTCAAGTGCTAGCGAACGGGGGAGGGAAAATATTGGGGTCCCGCTCCCCCCATCTCTGCTCCCAACACATGCACACACGCGCGCGTCCCCCGAACTCAAGAGATCTTTAGATTCAGCGTGAGCCCGCTGAAGATTTTGATGCTCCCGTTTTTCCGGAAGTCCTCAGACTCATTTCCCCAGAGTTTGGGGGTGATGGGTGCTATCAAACCAAACAAGAATCCCCCCTGAAACAAACACTCGTTCCCTGTGCTGAAAGCTCCTACTGCGCAGTCCCAGAGGGAAGGAACAAGTTGCGAACAAAGTTTGTACGAGGAGCCCAGGCCCAGAGTGGCGGAGATCCAGGCAGGGGTGTTGGGGTACAGAGGGTGCACACCTGAAATCCCTCTTCCTACCCCCACCCCCACCGGAGGTGTTTCACTTTCGGGGGCCCCAGGGCTCCCAGGCCCGGCTCCGTTCCCTGCACCGTGCTTGCTGAGCGGCTTGGCCAAGGGAGGACCGGGGCTACCTTGCCGGGGCTTGGTGGCTCTGGATGCCACTCCAGACACTGGGGTGTACTTAGGGGTTAGAAGGAGGGAGCAGGATTCCGGCGGGGCTCAGGAGCCAGGCTTCGGGTCAACACCTCTGTCCACTAAAAGCTGTGGCCGCTGGGGCCCCTCAGGCCCCAGGCAGCTTCCCCCCTGAGGCCTGCTTCTCAGCTGAGCTGGGCGGCGGGGGACCTGGCCAGAGCAGCCCCGGGGACCTACAGCAAGGTTGTCGGAAGGAAAGAGGATCTCTTGGCTTGGTGGGTTCCCTGGGAAAAACTGGGGAGAACTGAGAGCAATCGAATAATATGTTTACAGTATCCGTCCCACCTTCAAACCCTCTGGTTTCTTAAGCTGCAAACCTCACCGGGTCTCTGCTGTGAAATTTTCAGCCTGCAAAAAAGAGTTCCCGAACCCACACTCAGATCCCTGGGTGAAACTGGGTACTGGAGGTGATGGAGGTGAAATTATCCAAGGCCGCTGTATTTTATTTTATCTTTCTGAGTTTTTACAACTTGGTTTCTCCTAAACTGCCCATACTCATCTTAAGTTTCTTCTAGCCAGCCCCTTCCCCATAGAAATTGTGTTAAGTTAACAATTCACATAGTACAAACCGAAAGGAAGAAGTGTCTTGGGTCCCTTTGGGGTGGGGGGAGGGGGTTAAATGTGTACTAATTTTGCACATTAAAAAAAAAGACTCCAGCTTCACAGAGAAATGATGCTTGAGAGATCTTTGCGTTTCAATCCTGTTGCCTTATAAATCCAAAAGATTTAATAGTTCAGGCTTCTCATAAAGACATAACATAAAAGGAGTTCACTACCTCTTACCATTACTATTTATTAGAACTCCTTTTCTTAAATTTATTTGATCTTTGACGTAAGTTAATTAAGTGAACTGTTTCGTTTCTTTTCGCTCTCTCTTTTTATCTTCCCTTCCATTTTTTTTTTTATCTTTTGGTTATTATTATTATCATTATTATTATTTTGTCCCCCAAAGCTGACTGGTTCATTGTTCCAAGAAACAGTAAACTGTTTGGGGGACTTCATAGAAAACAGTCATGAACACTCCTCCCACCCCCAGACCCTTTCTCACCTCTCCAGTCCTCACCCCTCCTCTCGCTCTACTTGGTAGTAATAGTTTTTACATTATGACTGTTTTTTACATGCTTGAACAGTAAGTTTGGGAGAAACTGCCTAGAGGGTAGATTTTGTAACAGGGTTACAGGATTTAGTGTGTTGTAATAATATTAGTACACAACTAATCCTCCTCACCGGCTGGCTTACAGGATGGCCTTCCACATGCCACTTCTTTTTATTTGGGGATACTTAGGAGATAAATGGCACAGAGCTCCTGGCACATTTCAGAGTTCCCTTTAA
This sequence comes from Erinaceus europaeus, assembly GCF_950295315.1. Taxonomy (NCBI): domain Eukaryota; kingdom Metazoa; phylum Chordata; class Mammalia; order Eulipotyphla; family Erinaceidae; genus Erinaceus; species Erinaceus europaeus. The sequence continues at coordinate 159,218,496 of NC_080163.1, forward strand.
AAGTCATCTCCTTTCCTAAAGGGAACTCAGCAATCTCCCATCTCCCACAAAAACACACACACTTAAAGAAGTTGTGATTTTTGTTAAGGCAGGCATTTTTATTTTTATTTTTATTTTTGACATATGTAAAGGTTGTTCAGTTTTTAGAAGATCAACCTTCACTCCAGCAGTGTGATTACTTTTTTCTAATATCTTGAGAGGGGCTTCAGATCTGGCTAGTGAAATCTGTGGCAGACCAAATGGAATCTAGCCTAGGCACTTAACATCTGCTAGCACCTCAAATCTTAGGACTCCAACCCAAAGTGGGGCCTTAAAAAGTGGGTAGATCTTAGTAACAGTAGCCCTAAGAGCAACCCCCCAAAGCTAATGGCAGCCACCCGGGTGTGTGACGTGTGTGTGTGTGTGTGTGTGTGTGTGTGTGCATACTAATCGCCACAACCCCCACTAACTTCATCTGGACAAGCTCAGGAGAACAAGATGATTTGGCAACTCATAGGATCTTCATGATTTAATCCCATTTTGGTGCAGCTGGACTATCAGAAAGAAACACTCTGAAAAAAAATGAGAATGTATCTATTTCTTAAGAAACAAGATCGTAGCAAATGTCACTTGGTCTCTTAAGTGATGTTCAACAAGTTCTGAGTTACTTGTAGAAAGATGACTGCATTGGGGAAAAAAAAAACCCTGAGAAATATTAATAATAGGAATAAATGGTATTACATGTGAGTTCTTTTACTAGAGATTTGGATTTCAGAGGTATGTGTGTGTGTTTCTTCTTTTTTGGATGATGTTTTTAAGAATTCTTGTATCTACCTGGATGACCCATTCACATTCCATTTATTTATTAAGATTTTGGCTGTCAGCTTTTACAAGGAACAGTATTAAAACAAAAACTAAAAATAAAAAAAAAACCCTTCACAAACTGCATATAAAAGCATTGACTCAAATAATGTATCATACAAATTCCTCTTATTTGCCAAAGTAATATATGTATTGTGAGAAGCTGAACAGCAATGTATTGATTTCAGGGTCCAAAAGGTTAGAAAGAGCTATAATTAATTGCTTTAAAAAATGTAAATAAATAAATAAAACCTGACACCTGCAAGATAAGGCAGTTGGAAAGAATTCATATTTGATCAGGCCTATTTTAAGTGTGTGGCATAATGGAAGATTCTGGATAAGAAAATGCAAACTGTTTTGGGGAACTTGCTCTGGATTGCACATACTTGCTAAGATTTAACAACACAAACAAGCAAAGTGTAGCCTGGCAAAAGAGAGTATTGTGGAAGTGAATTTGTGATAACTGAGCATTTTGTGGTTTATTTTACATCGGGTTTCACCAATGGTTTATAGGCATAAGTGCCAATTTATAGGTTATTCTTTGGGGATTTTATTCTGTTTCTTTTATGCTTTTGTAGGTAGCAAGTCATCTTTACCAGCAGTTCTTTAGGAAGCAGAAACCTGCATTTTTAATGTGGAAATAAGACTAGAAACCTGGGGAAGAAATAGACCAAGGCTTTTTTGGGTGGTTGTTTTTCTTTGCTTTTCTTTTTGAGATATGAAAAGCCAAGCTCTAAACAGTAAGCGAATAAATTCCTCTTGCAGTCCTAATTCAGTTTTTGTAAGCCATATCCTGGTGCAGTTAGCCATAGCTTCCAAAATATCCTTAGATTACCCAAACTGAGGCAATTTAGCAATTAAGCAAAGGAGATGGTAAATTATCCTGAGAACCAACACCCCTCCCCCACGACACTGGGAGAGGAAAAAAAAAGTTTGCATGCCAGGCCTTAGAAAACCTAGATGTCTGAGCTGTTTTAACCTTTGCCAACCTCCTCCCATGCAAAGGTGACAAGGTCCAGATCATAATATGTCCTTCAGTATCTTCCCGGTGACCCCCAAATTACATCTTGCTAGTCACTTAGCAGGAAGTTAGTAGTTTATTTTAGTTTCACCTTATCAGCTTGGCTTCTTTTCCTAACCTTATTCCCCTGTCACCCTCAGATGCCAGACCCCCAAAGGGGAAGATTGACAGGTAGTCCCCATCGCTCCATCTTACCCTCAAACAACAGGGATTTAGTTTCTTGTGCCTTTGCCAATGTTTATGTAGTCAAAGTTTAGATCTCGCCTTAAGGAGTCCCTCTTTTACGCGTCACTGGAAAAGGAAAGCCACAAAGAAGTTTTTGAACAAACCCTTGCAACTGGAACCCCATCTAGCGTTCAGTTTGATTCATCCAAGGGGAAGACATCTTCCCCCTTTCATTTATTGTGTACACGACTTGGGCTTGCCTCATGATTTTAAAAGGAGTGTCCTGTCAGTGTTGTTATTTTTCCAGAGATTTCCCTGGTATTCTTCCACTGGAGAACCCACTAATCCTGCTTAGAAAACTTAAAGGAACCCAGCAAATTTGTCATTTGGGCAGCATATCACAGAGGGGAGAAACTTAAGACATAATAGAAAACACAGCATTTGTTGTAGTGTTTAAAATTCCCTTGGAATCATAAGCTGAACATTCAAACTCAAGCTTTTCCCAGGTCTGTACCAAAAGAGAGAGAGAAGGAGAGCAAGAGAGAATGAGAGAGGAGACCAATCAATCAAAAATGTTTGCCATCGCCTGAATTGGCTTATGAAAAAGGGGCATGCAGCCTGTTAGAATTATGGGTACTGAAATCCCAGCTATGAGAAGTCCTATTAAAAATGCTAATGTGATCTTAAGGGAATGGAAAGCAAAGTAAAGGGTCTTTCTGAGGAACAGAAAGAAAGAAACCCAAATGTGGTAGAGTGAGGCTGTTGCTGTTTTGTTTTGTTTTTTCCTGCCCAGCTAAACCTTTTTGTGTAGGGGCAAAGTTTTGTTCTTATTTTCTTAGTACACAGATACACTGGAATACTTCTGTTGTCAGCCTTCTATTTTGCAGAGGATGAAAAACTGACAAACTTGAATCAGTCATCAAGTTCCTAAGTAACCTAAGTAGCACCACAAGAGCTAAAATATCTGGGGTTTCATGATCAATTGATGGAGCTGTAAGACCACCACCACCACCCTGAAGGGAAAAAGAAAAAAAGTCCAAATATCTTTTTTTATTTGTACATACTTATAAAACCACTGCTTCTTCAATTTTCCAGTTGTCCAAGATTATGAAATGACTTTAATTTGTATGCAAACCCCATAGAAAAGGAAGTGGAATGTTATTTTCACCATAGAGCAGGCTGAAATAAGGCAATTGCATTTAGACAAGGGGCTCACCGGTTACAATCCTGTGTAGCAGAGTATTGAAAGAGATAGATACAAGATAGATACTAGACGGTTAGAAAAATGAATTAGAACTCTGTGTGTGTGTGTGTGTGTGTGTGTATCTTATTACAACTGAAAATATTCCCTTTGGTAGTTAAAAATTCAGACTAGTTCTCATGTTTTGTGGATGTTTTTTAAGTTATTTCACTGGAATTCTGTTCAGAATGCCGATAGGTTTAAAGTTAAGAACTATTACAGTGTAGCGACACCTGCTTTTGAAATAAATCAAAATAGATACCAGGAAAGAGTGAGTGAGTGTGTGTGTGTGTGTGTGTGTGTGTGTGTGTGTGTGTGTGTGTTCATAAACATCAGGAAATTGAATTAGTTGACTCTACAGTAAGATCAAATGTTAGCTTATTAAAATGTTGTGAAAAACTAAGCAGAAATACCAGCAGTTTCTTAACAGTCTCTTTCTTAAGAACAAGCCGACATTTGTTCTTAAGTGTCTATATTTTCCATCCAGTTAGCACAATCCTAAATATAAAAATGTTCAGGTTGAAAACCCTCAAGTGAGTCTTGAAGCAGCCCAAATGCAGAATCTGAGCACAGGAAAGTAATAATCAGTTAAGTCCCATAAAGTCACCTCTTTTTTTACTTTATATATTATGAGAATATCAGATGTCTGCAAGTTATAAAGAATTAAAATACTCTTTAATCGTAAGCACAGATGTGCTAAATATTTGAAGCAACTACATTGTAATGTGTACAATTGATGAAGTCAGTTTTCTGATTTCCCTTGCTAGTTATTTAGTTCTGAATCTGTCATTATTTGTCTAAGCCCAGCTGACCAAGCAAAACTGTGTTTTAAAGTGGCTTTATGTTTTGATAAATGTGAGCTGGTTGAAAAGTATTTTCCACTGAATGCAGAGCTTAATAGAACATGCTGACATAATAGTTTTAATGCATTTTGTTGAAAATGTGTGAACAAACAGAATAGCTTTTGTTCCTTCATAATTGGCTGTAAAAGTAGATGGAAACATAACCATTACATATGGAAATGTGCAAAGAGAAAGAAATAACATTTCTGTTGAATATATTAGGAATTGCATTTCCTAGTTTAAAATAAGCATCTGAAATGGATGCATCATTTAAAATTGGTTGTCAAAATAAGAAGCCTTAAACAGAATTTTTGTCACATTATTTTTATACCAAGTTAAGCAACATAACTTTAATGAATTTCATTTAATATTTTGCTTATGTTATTTTAAGGCAGTGAGAGAGATGGAAAGTGTTTAAAACATCACCTTGATTGTGCATAGGAATCCAGTGCCAATTAGAATGATTAAACATTAAATTAAAACTGAATCATTACTGTTGTTTCTTGCTACAACCAAGATTTATCTGGTATTGTTAATGCATTTTGCACTATACCCTTGTGGAGATTAAAAGATGGGTATTAAAAGAGCTAGTTTGTTATGTATAACTTAGCTGCTCAAGTAGCACCTCCAGTGAAGAAAGTGGGCATACATTTTAGCATATTTTATGAAGGTTTCTAAAGATCACTCAGGACAAACAGAGGTAAAAAAATTTCAGAAGTTAGCATTTAACTCTTCTGCTCGTTGGAATATAAAACTACTCCAGCTCTTTTTTTTTTAATGTTTACTACAAAAAGATATATAGCTGACTCCTTTGAGTTGAGTTGAAGTTTACTAAAAAGACAGCATTTTTACGTGTACATTTATTCATATCTGCAATTAGTTGTGTGTGTGTGTGTGTGTGTGTGTGTGTGAGTGTGTGTTTTCTTCCCTTCCTGCAACTTTTCTGGGAGATTCAATTTGGAAGTCATGGAAACTAACTATTATCTGATTCAGTTCTGCAGAAAAGCATGCAGGGAGGTAATCCTTGAATTAAACAGTTTTTTTTTTTTCCACAGCCTTCAGAGATGACCACACACCATTTGTACAACAGAAGTTGGTGTTCCCCATGCTGGGCAAACAATGGGAAGCCATCCTGTCTTTGAATAGGATGTTAGCTTGGAGTTGGAGATTTTTATGTTTAATTTACAAATGGATCTTAGTGAGAAGAAATCTGAGCAACCAGTGGAAACAAACATGAAATAAAGGGATTTTTTTTTCTAATGAAAGGTTCAGGACAATCTGTTAAACAATTGATAACAGTGAAGCACAAAACTGTTTTTAGAGGCATTCAGACAGGAGAATTGCAAAGCATTTTTAGACTCTATACCAAGAATGATATTGCCTCTTCCTCTTAACTGCACATCTTTCTTTAAGTTGATGTTTAATCAGAAATGTAAATCTTGTGCTGGTTTTTATAGATATAAAGAGTACTTTTGATGAAATATTCAGAGGCATAATGTTGCCATTTAGAGCTTAGTGGCATATATTCCTTGATTAGTGGAATGGTAGCCAGAGTTACATTCTTTAATTTTAAAAATAAACATGCCACGGGGTGATGTATAGGTGCCAGGCAGACCTTGTAAAGGATTATGATCATTGAGTTTCTCGCTCCTCTCTCCTATCTGGTGTGTGTGTGTGTGTGTGTGTGTGTGTGTGTGTGTGTGTGTGTGTGTGTGTCTGCCTTCTTTCTCTTTTGTATTCAACTGAGCCTGGAGGCTCTGGAGGATTTCTTAACTGATGTGACTAAAGTATGTGTGTCATGGATCAGCCTGAGCTCGGGTTCTAGGTACAGACTAGAGGTGATTTTCAAGTTGTCAGTCTTGTGCGTGGGGATACACATTCCCCGCCCCCCACCCCACTCTTGTCAACAACTGATTGTAACCTGAATGACTACAAATTAGTTTAGTGACAGAACAAACTGTCACAAGATATCTCTGAATCGGTTGAAAATGAGTAAGGTTGACAGAAACTCAAGAGCCTAATAAGTCCTCAGAATGGGTGCTGGACCCTCTCTGGATGAGCAGACAATAAGGCATAGAAAATATTGGGAATCAATATTTTGCTATGGAATTTCATTATGCACCAATGACTTCAGTTCCTAGCATTTTACATTTTGATGGATTATGTTAAGGCCATGGCTATTCATGATACCCAAGATACTAGAATGAAAGGATCCCCTCCGATGTTTTTTTAAATTGAATTATGAATGTTCAGAGGTGACTGGGGTTTGTTTTCGGGGCTTACTGGTGTGAGGTTTGTGAGTAGATACCAAATGGTGGATCTCACTTCTTGTTTTTGAAGTCAGAGGGTGACTGTGTCCTGGCCTGCTTTCTAACCCTGCACCTCTTGACGTTTGCAGGAGACACAGAGAAGGGCCAGCCGAATCGCCCCACTAAGAGCAAGGATGCCCACGTCTGTGGCCGGTGCTGCGCTGAGTTCTTTGAGCTGTCGGATCTTCTGCTCCACAAGAAGAACTGCACTAAAAACCAACTGGTTTTAATCATAAATGAAAGTCCAGCCTCCCCACCACCGGAGACCTTCTCCCCCAGCCCTCCTCCCGGGAATCCCCCGGATGAACAAATGAATGACCCCGTGAACAAAACCCAACAGGCTGACTGCAGCGACCTTTCCCAACACAACGGGCTTGACCGGGAAGAGTCCATGGAGGTGGAGGCCCCGGGGGCCGGCAAAGGTGGGGGCACTCTGAGCAGCAGCGTTGAGGGGGGCGTTGCCCCCAGCTGCAGCAGTAGCTCCTCCACAGGTACCTCAGCGATCACAACCTCTCTACCTCAACTCGGGGACCTGACGACGCTGGGAAGCTTCTCCGTGATCAACAGTAACGTCATCATCGAGAACCTCCAGAGCACCAAGGTGGCAGTGGCCCAGTTCTCCCAGGAAGCGAGGTGCAATGGAGCGTCGGGGGGCAAGCTGGCTGTCCCGGCACTCATGGAGCAGCTCCTAGCACTGCAGCAGCAACAGATTCACCAGCTGCAGCTCATCGAACAGATTCGGCACCAAATACTGCTGTTGGCTTCTCAGAGCGCAGACTTGCCAACGTCTCCTAGCCCTTCTCAAGGTACTTTACGAACATCTGCCAACCCCTTGTCCACACTGAGTTCCCATTTATCTCAGCAGCTGGCAGCGGCAGCTGGATTAGCTCAGAGCCTCGCCAGCCAGTCTGCCAGCATCAGCGGTGTGAAACAGCTCCCCCCCATCCAGCTACCTCAGAGCAGTTCTGGCAACACCATCCTCCCCCCCAACAGTGGCCCTAACCCCAGTGTGAACATCCTGGCAGCGGCAGTGACCACCCCGTCCTCGGAAAAAGTGGCTTCTAGCGCCGGCACCTCCCTCGCCGGCAACCCAGCAGCCTCGGCAGCCTCCTCACCAGCTTTTGCAATAAGCAGTTTGTTAAGCCCTGCTTCGAATCCACTTCTACCTCAGCCAGCCCCTGCTAACTCGGTGTTCCCCAGCCCCTTGCCCAACATCGCGACAACGGCGGAGGATCTTAACTCCCTGTCTGCCTTGGCCCAGCAAAGAAAAAGCAAGCCACCAAATGTCACTGCCTTCGAGGCGAAAAGTGCTTCTGATGAGGCATTCTTCAAACACAAGTGCAGGTTCTGTGCGAAGGTCTTTGGGAGTGACAGTGCCTTGCAGATCCACCTGCGCTCCCATACTGGTGAGAGGCCCTTCAAGTGCAACATCTGCGGGAACCGCTTCTCCACCAAGGGGAACCTCAAGGTCCACTTCCAGCGCCACAAAGAGAAGTACCCACACATCCAGATGAACCCCTACCCTGTGCCCGAACATCTGGACAATATCCCCACCAGTACCGGCATCCCTTATGGCATGTCCATCCCTCCAGAAAAGCCTGTCACCAGCTGGCTCGACACCAAGCCCGTCCTGCCCACTCTGACCACATCAGTCGGCCTGCCGCTGCCCCCGACCCTCCCCAGCCTCACCCCCTTCATCAAGACAGAGGAGCCGGCCCCCATCCCCATCAGCCACGCTGCCACCAGCCCCCCAGGCTCAGTCAAAAGTGACTCCGGGGCCCCCGAGCCCACCCCTAGAAACCCAGGTGGACTTCCAGAGGAAGGTGAAGGGTCCACCGCACCATCTTCAGGTGGTAAAAGCGAAGAGGGTGGCCTGGGCAGCAGCTCAGCCCCAGCAGTGAGTATCAGTGCTCTAAGCTCCCCAGTGGCGGAGGGGGGTAGCCTGGCCAACACTTCCACCTTTACCAACCCCTTGTTGCCGCTCATGTCCGAGCAGTTCAAGGCAAAGTTTCCTTTCGGGGGACTTCTGGACTCGGCCCAAGCATCAGAGACGTCTAAGCTTCAGCAACTGGTAGAAAACATTGACAAGAAGGCCACTGACCCTAATGAGTGTATCATCTGCCATAGGGTCCTCAGCTGTCAGAGCGCCTTGAAAATGCACTATCGGACACACACGGGGGAGAGGCCCTTCAAGTGCAAGATCTGTGGCCGGGCCTTCACCACAAAAGGGAACCTGAAGACCCACTACAGTGTCCACCGTGCGATGCCTCCACTAAGAGTCCAGCATTCCTGCCCTATCTGCCAGAAGAAGTTCACCAACGCAGTGGTCCTGCAGCAACACATCCGAATGCACATGGGGGGCCAGATCCCTAACACCCCAGTCCCTGACAGCTACCCTGAGTCCATGGAGTCAGACACGGGCTCCTTCGATGAGAAGAATTTTGATGACCTGGACAACTTCTCCGATGAAAACATGGAAGACTGTCCAGAGGGCAGCATCCCCGACACGCCCAAGTCCGCTGACGCCTCTCAAGACAGCTTATCATCATCGCCTTTACCACTGGAGATGTCCAGCATCGCTGCTTTGGAAAACCAGATGAAGATGATTAATGCTGGCCTGGCAGAGCAGCTGCAGGCCAGCCTGAAGTCGGTAGAGAATGGCTCAGTCGAGGGGGACGTGCTGACCAATGACTCGTCCTCGGTGGGTGGCGATATGGAGAGCCAGAGTGCTGGCAGTCCAGCCATCTCAGAGTCTACCTCCTCCATGCAGGCTCTGTCCCCATCCAACAGCACCCAGGAGTTCCACAAGTCACCCAGCGTCGAGGAGAAGCTGCCACGTGCTGTCCCGAGTGAGTTTGCCAATGGTTTGTCTCCCACCCCAGTGAATGGTGGGGCTTTGGATTTGACCTCTAGCCACACAGAGAAAATCATCAAGGAAGATTCTCTGGGGATCCTCTTCCCGTTCAGAGACCGGGGTAAATTTAAAAACACTGCTTGTGACATTTGTGGCAAAACCTTTGCTTGTCAGAGTGCCTTGGACATTCACTATAGAAGTCATACCAAAGAGAGACCATTTATTTGCACAGTTTGCAATCGTGGCTTTTCCACAAAGGGTAATTTGAAGCAGCACATGTTGACACATCAGATGCGAGATCTACCATCACAGCTCTTTGAGCCCAGTTCCAACCTTGGCCCCAATCAGAACTCGGTGGCGATCCCCACCAACTCGTTGTCCTCTCTGATCAAAACCGAGGTCAACGGCTTTGTGCATTTCACTCCTCAGGACAGTAAGGATGCCCCCACCAGTCAGGTCCCTTCTGGGCCTCTGTCATCCTCTGCCACGTCCCCAGTTCTGCTCCCAGCTCTGCCCAGGAGAACCCCCAAACAGCACTACTGCAACACATGTGGCAAAACCTTCTCCTCCTCGAGTGCCCTGCAGATTCACGAGAGAACTCACACTGGAGAGAAACCCTTTGCTTGCACTATTTGTGGAAGAGCATTCACCACTAAAGGCAATCTGAAGGTACCTCACTCCACCCAGAGCTCACCTGCCCCACCCCACCAGTCCTCTTTCTCGTTGCCCTTGATTGCAATGCATGTTCCTGCAGCCCCCCACCTGGACAACCAGGGAGCTAGTTCTTGGGAGGGAAGCTGCTCCATGGTAGAAGGACATGAGTGCACATGTGGATCAGGCCTGAGGCAGGCACCAGGGCAGGCTGTGGCTCTGGGAACGTCAGAGTGCCGTGAATAATTTGGTACCTAAGTGAAGCTGCAGCCAATCTCTGTTGTCTCGCTAAGTGCACCAAATGAATTGCTTTACCTAGCCAGTAAGACAGGCCAGCATTGCCATGGGGTATTGATTAAAGACCTCCATGTGGCCTGTGTGCTGCCCGGATCACTTAATAATTACAGTTTTCCTCGGCAGATGCATCTATTTTTCATAACCATGCAGTCCAGCACAGTTTGTTTCTCTGAATACAATCACGTCACTGCTCTGCTAATGGGCATTATGATAATTGATTATACCCCATTTCCTACTGATAGGTGTTGGGAAGAGAGCAAATTTGCTTAAGTTCTAGAGCAACAGTTGAGTGTTCGTGCTGTGTGCATTTTTCTGTTGACAGAGGATTTCTCTAGAGGTCGCTGCCAGTAATGGGAGATGAATAATTACGTTCTGGCCTTTCCTCTCCACGCTGCAGGCCTTCCTCTGGGCAGTCAGCGAGGGGGGTACCTTCTCCCCATCTGAAAAGGACAGTCACAGGGTACAGGGTGTCAAATACAATTCTTGCCGTTGCAATGAGAGTGGACATAACAATTCTAACCCTGAAACAAGCTATCTGGGACTGACTGGCTTGCTGGAAGCCATTATCAGCTAAATACATGTAATAAAAAAAGAGTAAGTAAGTATCTTTTACCCAAGGAAAGGAGAGGCGGCCCAGGACTGCAGGGAGTGAGTACCTTATTACTAGCCCTCCTGAGTGGACGTCCTGTTAACCTTTTCCACTGGCTGGCACGTAATAAGAAGAGACATTTAGGCCAGTTGCTTTGTCGAGGGTTGGGATGTGAGTTGAGACAGATTCAACTATTAAGCTTCTCCCTCCTCTCTCTCTCTCTCTTTCTCTCTCTGCCCTCTGCCCCTACCCTCCCCTTGTCTCAGGTACACATGGGCACACACATGTGGAACAGCACCCCTGCCCGCAGGGGACGCCGGCTCTCAGTGGATGGCCCCATGACATTTCTAGGAGGCAACCCCGTCAAGTTCCCAGAAATGTTCCAGAAGGATTTGGCTGCAAGGTCAGGCAGCAGCGGGGATCCTTCCAGTTTCTGGAATCAGTATGCAGCTGCACTCTCCAACGGGCTGGCCATGAAGGCCAATGAGATCTCCGTCATTCAGAATGGTGGCATCCCTCCAATTCCTGGAAGCCTGGGCAGCGGGAGCAGCTCACCTATTAGTGGGCTGACTGGAAATCTGGAAAAGATCCAGAACTCCGAGCCCAGCGCTCCCCTGGCTGGCCTGGAGAAAATGGCAAACAGCGAGAACAGCACCAACTTCCGGTTCACCCGCTTTGTAGAGGACAGCAAAGAGATTGTCACCAGTTAAAGCAGGCAACTCTGCTGGAGAAAGAGCATTCCTACCCAGAAGGAGACTCTTGTAGTGGCCTCCCACATCTTGCCCCCACCACCCCTATCTTCTGGTTCCCCCAGATCTATGAACTACATATTATCAAGACGTTCTTTTGTACCTTATTCAACTTCTAGAGTTCTAAAAAGAAAAAAGGAGAAAAAAAAAAGCTTATTTATTAGTGATAAAACCTTGCTTTGCAAACAGAATGCAAGCATTAACTTTGGTCTTCTGTATTTTGGACTAAATACTAATTGACTAGAGTGCTGTAAACTTGCTGTAACATTTATGGCAATTGCAAGTTGCCCTGCTAGGCGGTCTTAATCTGGCATTAACTTATTTTCTATATCCAGTTTAATATGAACCTGGTGTTGATGCAATGCCACAGTGATGCATTAGGTCTAATAATAAAGTCTGTATATAAATGTTCACTTTGATCCTGCTGGAAAATTTTATCAGCAAACACAGTGTCTAATCTTTTTGAAACAGAATTGAGGAAAGGACTGAGAGTACAGACTGAACAGTGTGATTCTTTGAAAGGTTTGGTTTATTTTGTTCTTTTGTTTTCTAATTTTTATTCTAAAATTCAACCTGCTTTTCTTTTTGTAGATTTAACCATTTCCGTTTTGAACTGCTATTTGTATTGTGCTTTTTACTTGAGTCGTCCTCAGTGTTAATAAGTTTCTGTACAGTAATAAGCACGCAGAATTCTTTAGAGAAAATACAAGTGTTGTTTTGGTAGTTGAAACTGAGACGTAACATTTTGCCTTGTAGGTATATTCACAATAGAAAAATGTGTGCTGGAATCTCACAATGCTGCTAAGTATAGCATCTTGAACAACCTTCCGTGGAGAAAATGTAGATGCTCTTGTATATATAATAAGAAATATCACTTTCATTAAAATGTACATATGTTCCTTACAAGAGCAAATGCTTCTTCTTGATCAAGAGAGCAGGTATAGTGTTTGTTTATTTTGTATTAGGTATGGAAGAAAAAAATTGGACTGTTACATGCACTTTCTTGGAAAGTTGAAAGGAAGGGGGGGGTCCAATTTCTTTAACATTTAATACTTACTAACAACAGAGATACTGTAATTTTACTCAAGTAATCAAATACATTTTTTTTGCAACAGATAAAACAAAAGGCTGTGTCTGTGTTTTCAGAGTGCTTTTCTACTTGGCCAGACCCTAAAATGTTTTTTTTAACATTGCCCAGCCACCAGTGAATCATGTATGTCAATATGTATCTCTGTCAGTCACAGGACTGTAAGAGCCATAACAGAAACAGGTATGCACAGACCTGTGTCTTCTTTTCTTTTCCTTTTTCTACATCCTCAAATTTGGGTACACTTGATATATTTCTTCATTATCTTCTACTTGTTCGGACACTTTTCTCATACCCCTCACACCCCCACAAAGAAAAGGAAAGGAAATAAAAAGTGTGATTGGACCCTTCATGCAGTCAGGTAAGCTCCCACAAACTGGGCATCTCTGTTGGTTTACCTTAGGCTGCATTTCAGCTGTTGTAGTTTCACTTTCCTGGATTCATTTGTGATTTGTTTGTTGGCATGCTTTGCTTGTGTGTTTGTTTTAGATTGGGAGCAGCCTAGCTGGAGAGTTCCTTGTACTGATTCTGAAATTGGGTCTCAACCCTGAGAGGCCCACGTGTTCTTTAATAAGTCTTTTGGGTGTTTAAACTCACATGCATATTTAAAGGGAAAAGTCCATTGCAAAGGATATTCAGAGTCAACTTGGAATCCTACCCCCTCAAATTCAATCTGGTGCTTCCTCTCTCCCTTTTGTTCTAGGGGATTGCTACCTTGGCGCAGGAAACAAGCAGGGTGGGAACTGGTGTCTAGAGGGGCCCAGGGATTTTGTCTTTCAGAGAGGCGGGTGAAGGAACCACTGTCAGTTTGGTGGCCCTGCCCCCAGGTAAAGGAGGGATATGGGGACCTGGTTTCCACCCTGCCATCACTTTATGGCAGTCTCTGGGTGCCATTGGGGCATCAGAAGGTGAGGGCTCACTCTAACCCTGGACATTTCAGAGGTGGGTGCCGCTCCCAAGCCAGAAGATGGCAAGAGCAGAATGTGAGTTATTTAGGGGTGCAGGGGTCCTTCATGGCGGGGGGGGGGTTCCCATCTCCTCACATAGAGGCACGGTGAGAAGGGATGTCCCAGCCTGCTGTCTAGAGGACCTGCTGGAGGGAGGATACAGGGCCAGGAGAGGGCCAGGCTTCCACATAGCAAGCTACCCACACCCCCACCTCCACCCCCGCCTCTGTGAGCACGCAGTGGGTTGGGCCGGCTCTCCTGCACCACCCCACCCCACCCCACCTCCAGTCTCTGGCCTGCAACCCACGCCGCGGGGCTTGGGGGTCACCGCTCTGGGCACCATGAGCCGCGTGTCCATTTCGGCGAGGCCGGTGGACCCGGGTAACTTCTAGTTTCCCCACCAACCTCTTCTGAAAATGAGTTAAGAGCAACACCCCACCACCCCCGACTAACAACAACAAAAAAGCTCCTTTTCGTTTGTAGAGATTTTTCAAAGTAGTTGAAGCCCTTAGGAAAAGGTTGAAGCCTCTGGGTCTGAGTCTCCATCTTCCTCCCTTTCTCCCTCCCTCTCAGCTTTTGTCTCTGCCTTTTCTTCTATTGATCGGCTATCTAATCTATTGATTATTACCTGCGCGTTCCCCTACACATTCATTTCCAAAACAAGGGATCGCCCTCAACTCTGCCTCCCCTCGCAGTGATAGATACACTGAACCTTTCGGCTCAGCCCGGCAGACGAGAAATGCATTTATATTTATAAAGCAACAGGGTTTATTTGAAGGCCTAGTATGTTCCCGCCCCACCCCCAGCCTCTCCCAATGTCCTCCTGCTGAGCCAAGCCTCACTCCACCTCCGCCCCCACTTTCTTTTCTGCTTTAGAAACTCAAGGACCAGAGAGGTAGTTTGGGAATCACCTAGAACCCCAATTTCCTGGGTTATGGCTGCCTGGAAAGCTGATAACTATTTTTTTTAATGAACTAAAAGTATTCATTTTGGGTTACATTTCATTTTCTCCAGTTTCTTTCAAGAAAAAAAAATCAAATTGTTGTAAAAATACAGAAAAGTACAGCAACTAATATCACAGTCCCTTTTGTGCCTATCAGTCAAACTTTAACAACTTGTTACCTTTTTTTTTTTCTCACTCTCTCTCCTTCTTTTGGTTACTTCTCCTTCTTTAATTTTTTTTTCCTTTATTGGGGATTAATGTTTTACAGTCAACAGTACATACAGTAGTTTGTACATGTATAACGTCTCAGTTTTCCACATAACAATACAACCCCCACTAGGTCCTCTGTCATCCTTTTCCAGGACCTGTACTCTCCTCCTCCCCCACTCACCCCAGAGTCCTTTACTTTGGTGCAATACACCAATTGGTTACTCCTCCTTTTTGTTTGTTGCTGTCATTTCTCTCCCTTTTTTCTTTCTGTACTTTGTCCCTTCTCTTTGCATCTTATACCTTCCACTGTATTTTCTGTGGCTTTCTTTCCTCTTCCATCTCCACTGCCTCTCGTAAAACACACCTACACACACACACACATCTCCCTTCTTTCTAGAAAATATAATTGAAAGAGCAGTTTGGTGACTGACAGAGACCTCAGGAGGAAGAAAATATTAAGAGTGACGACCCCTTCAGCCTTGTATGGGGGCTAGATGGATTGAGGTTGGGACAGATTCCTGCAGATGAACTGGGCATCCCTGAAGCTACCTCTGAGACTTCAGTTTTCACATCTCCTCCTCCAGGATCCAAGTCTGTTCCCCTCACTTGTGTGGAGGTAGGTGGGGTGGGGGGGTCAGTCTTTTTGAATTAGGGGAAAAAAAGTCTTCACACAGAAAATCCTAAATGATTTGCAGTTGACATGAATTTTTAGCGGTAGGGGTATTTGCTTATTGGTTTTGGCGTGTTGTGAATGTAAAGGAGAGAGTTTAAAAGAAGAAGGGGAAAAGGTTCCCACTCTGAAAACTTAGCAGTACCCTTAGAAAAATAAAGCATTTGGAATCCTTACCAGGAGTTACACACATTACCCACAAATGAAACAAATGTCAGAGGGGGTAACAAAGTGGGAAAAAATGTAAAGTGACTTTCAAAGGACTCCACAGCAAAGGGCAATCTGAGATTCACAGAAAGTGGAGATGGATAAGACAGGAATTAGGTCATCGCGTCCAGACCCCAGGAAATATGTTTAGATCAAAGCCTGCTCTGTTAGAATAAACAAAACTGCGCCCACTGGGCCCTACCAATATTTTCATCTCTGTGCTAAGAGCTGCTAATCTAGCTGGCTCTATTTGATGAAAGGGGGTAAAAATTACAACTGTAAAAATGACAGTAAAAAATGTCCTCTCAACTCTAATAGGAAGATAAAGATTCTGATTGGAGTTAAAATGTTAACGAGATCCAGGCCCCCTGGACCAACACAAACTTCCTGGAATTTTAGCACTGAGTAAATTATCTTATCCCAGCCCATTGTTCCCTCTTTGTGCCCCCCCCACCCCCCTCCACCCACCCCTCCCCTCCTCTGGTAGAGAATACCAGATGATTTACATAAAATATTGCTAACTTTTAACTGCAGTCTAAGAGCTTTGCAGGAGGTAGACTTTGGGGTTCACTTAACATTCCTTAGAACATTCCATAGAGATCTCACCCCACTGTCCATAGCTCTCCAGGCAGTTGGTGGGGTATCATGTTGGTCTTTATTGTGAATGGCTCTATAAGATTAGATTCTCTTTCTAGCCAGGACAGACAGACGGATGGACAGACACAGCCAAGAGCTTATGTCAGGGAAGCTTGGCTTTGCACCCCACACCATTCGGCAGTCACTGATACTTTAGCAGCTAAGCCAAAGCACAGGGCAGGGCTTTTTCTCTCCACGATGTTGATGGCCTTCAACCAACTGCCAGGGAGCATTTGTCAGATAGAAACCTCCAGAAAAGAGACAGGAAATCCCAGAGAAGGAAAGTTTCACCCAGGCTAAATCCAGGGTTGCAGTTCCTTGCTGAGCCTGGTTTCCTTTTAACTGTTTAAACATATGATTTGGCTCCACGGGTGTTTCTAGGATCATCTGAGCTCAAGTTGAACAAAGACTCAGGGACCGCCTTGTCAGCTTGGCTCTGACCCCCACTAAAACCAGGGTGGGGGGATGTGAAGGGCCTTTATAAACACCACCAGAAACAGGCTAACTTATGGGAAGTGGTAGGGGGGAAGTCCTTGACTGTTCTTTTTGTGCAAAGTTGTTCCAGGATCAGCTCTTTACTTTTTTGTCCTGCAGCAGCCTTGACAGCCAGAGACATTGTGCTGGAAGTTGCAAGGGTCCATCCTTCCTTGTTAGATCCCAGGGTGGGACCCCCATCCCACTGACTTCTGACAACTTCCTGACAAATGCTGGCACATGGATACATGAAGGTCAGGGGTCACAGTGCCTCCTAATTACAGCCACATGCAAGAGGAGGCCCACACAGTCACCTGTAATAAGTGGAGGAGGGAGTAGCTATGAGAAAATCAGCATGGCAGCCCCTCTTCTCCTGGAGTCCGGGGATGCCTAAGCAGTTTCCACATGTCTCATCTCATGAGAGACAGGTGGAGTCACTGCCATTTACAAGATGACAAAACTGAAGCTCTGGAGCAGGGAAAAGACTGTTGGGTACTCGAAGACTTAGCACAGCCATGTGTTTGAGAACTGCCTGTAGGGTGCAATTTTAACACCCCATGATCCAACAGTATGATCTCCCATATGTTCCCTGAGAGGTTCCACTTCCATCTTTAATTTCCAGTAACTTCCTTCAGACTTTTACATGTGTTTCCAAGTTCACTTTGTGATGAGTCTACCATCTCTTAACGACTTCTACATCGATCACTTAAGTTATCCTTCTTCTTTTATTTTTTTAAGCTTAAGTCAATTTTATGAGTGGGAAATATTGGACTTTCTTCTCTCCAAGAGTCTTTTTCAAGCCTTGTGCAAGAGAAAATCCTTACAATGCTGGCAAAATAGCTTATATGAGTAGTGTACTACTTTGCCATGTGCATGGCCTAGGTTCAAGCCTGGCCCCTACCTCACTGAAGGTAGCTTTTCTCTTTCTTTCTCTTTCTTTCTCTCTCTCTCCAATATTTTATTTTATGAAAAAGAGAGATACAGAGAGAAATACTAGAGCGCTACTCAGTTCTGGGTTTTGGTGGTGCTGGGGATTGAATCTGGGACCTAAAAGCCTCAGGCATAAAGACTATATTCTCTCTCTCTCTGTCTCTCTCTCTTTTGTCTCTTTCACTCCCTCTCCTTCTCTTTCTCTTTCTCTCTTTATAAAATCTTGGCAATTCCCTAAACAAAAATGACCCTGCAGCTGGTTTTTGTCTAGCCAACTGCTTCATGCTTTAAAAAAAAAAAAAAAGTCTGGGAGTCGGGTGGTAGCGCAGCGGGTTAAGCACACGCAAGGACCAGTGTAAGGATCCTGGTTCAAGCCCTCGGCTCCCCACCTGCAGGGTAGTCACTTCACAAGCGGTGAAGCAGGTCTGCAGGTGTCTATCTTTCTCTCCCCCTCTCTGTCTTCCCCTCCTCTCTCCATTTCTCTCTGCCCTATCCAACAACGAGGACAACAGTAATAACTACAACAACAATAAAACAAGGGCAACAAAAGGGAATAAATATTTAAAATTTTTTTTAAAAGTCTGTGAATCTTAAGATTTTTATTCCTTGATCCCCATCTTCAGCTCTCTACTTGTCAACACACACTTTGGCACTGGCCTAGAGTTTTTCAAAGGGTAGGTTGGGACCCATTATGAAATCAGCTTTATTTTTAAAATCATAGTAGAAAACATCACACTCTTGATTAAGGGGAAGGAGAGACTAATGAAACTTTTGTTTGTTTCAACTTTATATGTGTGTGCATGCACATGTGTGCATTGATTCACAATGATAAATGGACTTCTTAGCATGAGTTGCCACTCAAAAACAAACAAACAAACAAAGTCATTGACGGAAGCACTGAAAACTGTGGACTGTGGCTCTTCTTTCCAATTCTAAGCTGGAATCATAGATCCAGGGGGGTTTAGAGAGGCAGTCATGGTTGGGGCCCAAGAAAACAAGATGAAGGTACAGGTGGCTTCCTGATCTTCGCGATCTCTAGCCTTCTAAGCAGAGTTCTTTAGATGCCATTTCTCCAAGGCAACAGACCAGAGGCTGCATCCATGGCACTGGCTTGTGTATTGTCCTCTCCGAGGCAGCTTCCACATGGAGGATTTTAATAACATTTTGCCACAAAGGGGGATTTCTCCTTAAACACATACACCTGGAGTAAAGGAAGAAATAAAAACTGAGTGGGATTCACTGGAACAAACTGGAGTATCCCTTTAAGATTCTTCTCCCATGGATAATTGGGCTTCAGCACTTGGGTAACTAAGATAATATGCCTCCCGAATCCTGCCATTTCTAAGCATCCTTAGTCACTGTGCTAACTATGGGGCTTACTATAGACTAATAGTGTGTACTCCTGAGTCATCATTGCTAGAAGTGTTCTTTTAAAAATACTGCTCTAAGATTGTCTAAGGAGGTTGTCTGAAGACATTTACCAAAGATCAGATTCTAACTAGCCTGTTTGCAAACTTGCACAGGCATACACAAACACAGTGGTCTCAATTTCCAAATGTAGAGAAAAACTCTAATATGCACAGAAGCTGAGCTCAAAACCTAGATATTTATATTGCTTGTTTATTATTATTATTATTATTATTATTAAGGAAGAGAGAGAACAAAAGTGAAAGAAGCCATAGCCACAAAGCTCTCTTCAGTGCAGTGGGGGCTGGGATTGAAACTGGATGACACACAAGGCAAGTGAACTATTTCTCTGACCCAAGATGTTTACATTTATCTTTTTCAATCTGGGAGAAAGAATTTTCCCAAGATCATCTTGTTGAAAATCAGGATATACTGGATTGTCAGTAAAGGCAGTATTTTTCTACGTAAAAATGCGTCACGGCTTTTCTGACAACGCAATAGTATCTCGACCTTGACCTTCAGATCCTTATTAAATTATAACAAAAGGATAACTGTGGTCATTGATATGAGATCATGTGCCTTGCAGTGCCATCCCCGAGAGGCAGAGTCTGCTGCCCACCACTTAGGATTTCGCCCCTTGACGTGCGTTAACCTGAAGAATGAGACAAGTATGACGTATAAATCTCAGGATGCCTACAGCTTTTACTTTTGCCTTTGTGTCTTTGTACATCTACCACCACCACATCACAATGAGAAAAACATTCCCACAGATCTTAGGAAAACACTAGAACAACATGGGAGGATGTTGAGGCTCCCTCCCACCTCAGGCTAACCAAGATCAGCCAAGCTCCAGTCAGCCAGCCACAGGCCCCTGTATAATCCAAGTGAACAGGACCTGCATATTTGGGGGATGGCTAAATGGTGTTTTAAGTCATTGATCTTGTAATGCTTACCTAGCATCACTGAGACCACAGTGAGCCTACCTCCACCCCCATAGAGAAAGAGAGGCAGGAGAGTGAAAAAAGAAAAAGGAAAGAAAAGGAAAGGAAACCCACATCAAAGCTTCCTTTAATGTGGTAGGGCCAAGGTTGTGAAGAAGCACACTATTGGAGTCGGGCAGTAGCACAGCAGGTTAAGTGTAGGTGGTGAGAAGCACAAGGACCAGCATAAGGATCCCGGTTTGATCCCCAGGCTCCCCACTTCCAGGGGAGTCGATTCACAGGTGGTGAAGTAGGTTTGCAGGTGTCTATCTTTCTTTCCCTCTATCTTCCCCTTCTCTTTCCATTTCTCTCTGTTCTAACAACGATGATATCAATAACAATGACAATAATAAATACAACAACAATGAAAAACAAGGGTAACAAAAGGAAAAATTAATTAATTAATATAGTGTGCATGTATATATATGCACACTATCCCAGTGAGCTATTTTGCTGACCCTTTCAGTGAGCCATTTCAATAAGACATATTTGATAAAGTATCAGATCTGGTTGCAGATACTCTATTGCAACTCTCCACATAAGCTAAATGCCATCATTGCACCCATTTTATGAATAAGAAAACTAAGGTACAGAGAAGTTAAGTGACATGTAAAAGGACACACAAGTGGTCAGCAACAAGCATGTAACTCTAGACAAGCTGACTCTAAATCATCATGTTGTCCTTTTTTTTTTTTTGCCTCCAGGGTTATTGCCCGGGCTCAGTGCCTGCACCACGAAGCCACTGCTCCTCCTGGAGACCATTTTTTCTCCCTTTTGTTGCCCTTGTTGTTTAATCATTGTTGTGGTTATTATTATTGTTTTTGTTGCTGCTGTTGTTGGATAGGACAGAGAGAAATCCAAATAGGAGGGGAGACAGAGAGAGGGAGAGAAAAATAGACACCTGCAGATCTGCTTCACCACCTGTGAAGCGACTCCCTTGCAGGTGGGGAGCCAGTGACTTGAACCTGGATCCTTGTGCTTCACGCCACGTGCACTTAACCCGCTGTGCTACCCCCCGACTCCCTCATGTTGTCCTTTTATTCCATCACTGGTCTTCACAAGAAAGTCCCTCCCTAACTCAGATCGAGACCTAGAATTATAAAATGAATTAATGGACTCTCTGCCATCTTCCCCCTTCCCTGCTCTAGTTATTGGCCCCCCGCCAAAAGCAAACTCCTCCTAAATTCACAGGCAAATGATCAGTTCTCTAAACACCTCCTTCTGCTAGGGAGATCCTCCTAATCAGAGTCCTTCAGGTTGGTCATGCAGTGTAGACAGAATAGCAGCAGCCCTCACCTATTGTGAATCCACCCATTGATTTCAGTACCTCCCTTCAGTGAGCACAGGCTGTTTTATGCACCATCACTTTCTACTCTTACTAAGACCTTGTTAGTGCTTGGAGATGAAGTTACTTTTGCATCTTTTTCATAAAGGAAAATGGTCAGTTTACCTAGCAGTGTGTGGGGGTGGGGGTGAGGGGGGAGGGCAGGAAGCTATTCCTCTTCCTCTCTTCTTCTCTCCAGGGAAAGCAATTCAGCTACCTTTTCCTTTTCCCAGACTGCAAATCATGCAGTCTTTCTCAGAGAGGGGAGATGTTGTGTCTGAATTATCACAGCCACGAAATAGTTTGTAGGCATGAGAAGCTGGTGTATTTTTGTCTCCCTGTGAAGAGGATCAATGAGATTCACATCTCCTTGCCTGCACACACAAAACGAGCTTTGAAAATTCCTGGAAAGCCAAAGAAATGTTTAGGGAAGTCAGTAAAATGTAGGACATTTGAGAGGAGAGTCAGGTCTTCAGGATCTGAACACAGGGCATGCTATGAGGATGGGGAGATTACTACTGGCAACTATCCTTGCTCTCATAGTGTCTATGAATGGATTTAACTGTTAAATGGATTTGTTTTATAAGGGCTACTCCCGCAAATACAATAAAAACTTATTCCCTCACAGCTGGGAAGACTAGAATTACTTCGAAGTGTCCGTAGAACTGTATTTCCTCTGAAGACTAAAGGAAAGAGTTGGTTCCACACCCTTCACTTAGCTTGTGTTCTTGCCCACAGTCCTTGGCTTGTGGACACATCCCTTCCACTAATTTCCATCTCTGTTGTCACATGGTATTCTCCATGTGTGTTTTTATATCATCTTCCTTCTCTTCATGTCTGTTTCAGTATCTCATCTCCTTTTCTTCTAAGGACACTGACCCTGTTAAACTAGGACTCACCCTAGTGGACTCTGCCTTAACCTGACCCTACTGACAAAGACCCCATTTCCAAATAATTGAGTGTGTAGAGATACTAAGATCTGGAGAAAGCTGTCACAGCATCTCAGGTGAGATATAAAGAGTGAAATGGAAGAGAATAGAAGGGTGGAAGTATTTTTGAACAGATTTCACAACCTAGAAAAGACACTCAGAGCTAAAAAGGGTATCCAGAGGACTCAGGTCACATACTGGAGACCCATAGAATAAGCTCGGCCTACATGTGTGTTTTATTTGACTCCCAGGACCTATTTAACAGATTGGAAAGTGTTGCCAACATTGGAAAGTCAGGAGATCTCCTATAAAAGTTCAAATTTCCAGACTTTTTTTGGAATGTCAGATGATCTAGGGTATCACTTACCCACATTTCAGCAATTTACTGGCACAGAGATACCGCCATCCTCCCTAGGTAGAGCCAAACCATCCTCCAGTTTTCCTCAGTTCCCACCAAACTATCTCATCCACTAGTGACCAGCCTGCTGGCTCCCAGAGCAGCATTTGATTTTTCTTCCCAGATATGGTTCAACCAGCTAGTTTTGCAAATGAGGAAAGGCTAGCAAAGAGATAGAAGTACTCATACTAGTGGAGAGCTACAAACAGAGATTGATGAGGCCAGGGGTGGGGATGCAGAATGCAGATTCCTTCCAGGGAGAGTTACCAGTGAAGGCAATGCAAAATCTGAGGTATCCGGAGAAGAGCTCCTTCAGGAAACAGTGTTCTGAGTTCATATGGAACTCTGGATTTCTTGCAGGCAGACGTGCTGGAGGCGCTACACAGAGAAAGAACAGGATAGCTTTAAGTTGGATAGGACTGGAAGAGGGAGCTTCCCTTTGTAGGTGGAAGGTTTTATACTCCACAAAGAATGTTCACATTCACTGCTTCCTTTTCACCTAGAGGGCAGAACAGATGGCAATACTGTTTCTTCTAAGTAGATAAGAAAATGGAGAAGGGCTAGGGAATCTAATGAACCCTTTCCAGGGCTATACATCAATTGGCAGAGATCTAGTTAAACCCAACCTTTTTCTCTACTGGCTCAGGACTCTGTAAGGAAACATCATTCACCAGTTGTAATTGCTCCCTGGCAAACAAACAAACAAACAAACAAACAAAAAAACCTCTCCATACCCCTTTGAATATAGAAATTTCAATTTATGGGGGTTGGGCGGTCCCGCACCAAGTTGAGCACACATAGTGCAAAGATCAAAGACTGGCTTAAGGATCCCCTTTTGAGCCCTTGGCTCCCCACCTGCAAGGGGACAGGGTGTCCCTTCACAAGTGGTGAAGCAGGTCTGCAGGTGTCTATCGTTCCCCCTCTCTGTCTTCCCCTCCTCTCTGGACTTCTCTCTGTCCTATCCAAGAACAATGACAACAATAATAATAACCCCCCCAGGTTCCCACCTGCAGGGGAGTCATTTCACAAGTGGTGAAACAGGTCTGCAGGTGTCTATCTTTCTCTTCCCCTCTCTGTCTTCTCCTCCTCTCTCCATTTCTCTCTGTCCTATCCAAAAACAATGACATCAATAACAACAATAATAACTACAGCAATAAACAATAAGGGAGACAAAAGGGAATAAATAAATAAATATTTTGAAAATAACAATAACTGTAAACTACAAGGGCAAAAATAGCCTTCAGGAACAGTGGATTCATAGTGCAGGCACCAAGCCTCAGTGATAACCCTGAAGTCAGTTAATTAATTAGTTAAAAAATAAAAAATAATTAAAAAGAAAAAGTTCAATTTAGACCACAGTAATGACTGGAAAGGAAGGTTGAGTCTTCCAGGACCTAGATGAAGTTAACTAAAGAGAACAACCACTAGTTAACCATTTGCCCCAGCCTTCCTTCTTTTATTTTCCCTTTTTGGCCTTAAGTCTTGCCTTACTTTATGAAATGGTTGAGACTTGTCTCAAGTGGCCTCCCCCAGGGCTCTGTTCTGGCTCCTACACTATTTAATATTTAATATTTAATATTTAATATTTACATCAATGACCTCCCAGAAACTTCTTCAAGGAAGTTCATCTACGCCGATGACATCTGCTGTGCAACTCAGGCATCAAAGTTCGACATCCTCGAGGAAACACTCACGAAAGACATGTCTCTGATATCTGATTACTGTAAAAATGGCGACTAATCCCTAGCACTGCAAAAACGGTATCATCTGTTTTCCATCTACACCATGCCTCGGCCTCGAGTGAGCTTAATGTGCAGCTTGGCGATATGAGAATCCGGCATGAAGCCCAGCCAGTCTATCTTGGCGTTACTCTCGATCGCACCCTGTCATTTCACGAACATCTCATAAAAACTGCAGCAAAGGTGGGCGCGAGGAATAACATCATTGCAAGACTGGCCAGCTCCTCATGGGGCGCGAGCGCTTCCACACTATGATCATCATCTCTGGCATTATGCTATTCCACTGCAGAATACTGTGCCCCAGTATGGTTCCGTAGCCCCCATGTCCACTTGGTCGATTCCAAATTATATTCCTCCATGAGGATAATTTCTGGAACCATCTGTTCCACCCCAGTTCCATGGCTGCCAGTTCTTAGCAACATCGCCCTGCCAGATATTCGTCGGGATGCGGCATCATCTAAGTTCATTTCCCAAGTCTACGCTCGACCGGACCTGCCAATCTACGCGGATATCTTCGCCCACCCTGTCCAACGCTTGACGTCTCGTCATCCAATCTGGTCCCCTATGCCTACACTGAACTTCTCTGTTTCAGACTCTTGGAAACAGAGTTGGCAGTCAGCTGAGGTAAAGAACAAACACCTCATCACAGACCCCTGCAAGCGTCAACCCGGCTTTGACCTAGCACGTTATGACTTGGTCCTCCTCAAACGCTATCGAACAGGCTATGGCCGGTGCGCCACTATGTTCCATTGCTGGGGAGCCAGAGACGACCCGAACTGCCCCTGCGGCTACAGACAGACTGTGACCCACATAGTCAACGACTGCCACCTCTCCAGATTCAAAGGAGGTCTCGAAACTTTACATCAGGCTCAACCTGACGCTGTTGACTGGCTACGGAAGAAGGGCAAACGCTAGAAGAAGAAGATCAAATGGTTATTAAAAGGATGTTAAGTGATGACTCCCCCTAAATGTCTGTTTCATAACAACCCTGGTAGCCTGAGGTAGTCTAGGAGATGTGTTTGACCCACTGGATGGAATTTTTTTTGCCCACTCTTTCTTCCTTTCCCTCTCTCTCTTTCTTTCTTTCTTTCTTTCTTTCTTTCTTTCTTTCTTTCTTTCTTTCTTCCTTCCTTCCTTCCTTTCACTTAGCAAACATTTAGTGAGCACTTGCTCTGTCTCAGACTCTGTCCTTGGTTCTAGGACACATCAGTGGCCAAGGTAGAATAAATAACTGTCTTTGGGTTGCCTTTCATTATTAGATGGCAGCAAGAACAGCTCAGGGCTGTGGCTTTAAGTGGGTACTTTTCTAAAAGCTATTGCATCAGTCAATGGAATAAGAATCACTCCTGATAACAGTGCTGCAAATGCAGAAGAGATACTCACATGGGGGTTATTGGGCCACAGATTAAGGCTACAGACAGTGAGCTGAGAAACAAACCAAACCACCACAAGTCACTCACTGAATGAATATCCTAGATTTTCCGATTCCACTACCACTTCCATTAAGTCTGGAAACAAGTCCAGGCCAGTCCTCCCACTATGGGATTTATAGATTCCAAAGCAGTCCTCTTCAGTTTAACCAAGATAATTGCAAACTGCACCCAGAACCACCCTCCCCATTCCCTGTTGCTGTTCCAGGTGGGGACACTTTTCCCCAGGACTGGTATTCTTGGCTCCTTCCAGTTCACACTGCCTCCACCTGGGGCAGGGGTGAAGCTCAGATCTACTCACAAGAACCATCTTCAAAAATAAATAAATAAAATAAAATAAAATAAAATAAGGAGCCGGGCGGTGGCACAGCGGGTTAAGTGCACATGGACCAGCATCAGGATCCTGGTTGGAGCCCTCAGCTCCCCAGCTCTAGGAAGTTCGTTTCACAGGCAGTGAAGCAGGTCTGCAGGTGTCTATCTTTCTCTCCCCCTCTTTGTCTTCCCCTCCTCTGTCCATTTCTCTGTCCTATCCAACAATAACAACAACAATAATAACTACAACAATAAAACAAGGGCAACAAAAGGGAATAAATAAATAAAATATTTTTTAAAATTATTTTTTGGTGTATTGCACCAAAGTAAAAGATCCTGGGGTGTGGGGGAGGGTTCAGGTCCTGGAACATGATGGCAGAGGAAGACCTAGTGGAGGCTGAATTGTTACGTGGAACACTGAAAGATGTTACACATGTACAAACTACTGTATTTTACTATTGACTGCAAACCATCAATCCCCCCAATAATGAAATTTAAAAAATTCTAAATTTTATTTTATGTTACCGACAGATATACACAAAAGAAATTTCAAAGAGAAAGACCAGAGCACTGATCAGCTCTGGCTTATGGGCTTATGGTGTGGTACTGGAAGATTGAACCTGGGACTCAGGCATGAAAGTCTTTTGCATAACCATTATGCTATCTCCTCAGTCCCCTGACCTAACCAACTTTTTTTTTTTTCTCCCTCCAGGGTTATCGCTGGGGCTTGGTACCAGCACTATGAATCAATCCACTGCTCTTGGAAGCTATTTTTCCCATTCTGTTGCCCTTGTTCTAGTTAGTATTGTTGTTATAGCTGTTGTTGTTGTTGGATAGGACAGAGAGAAAATGAAAGAGGAGGGGAAGATAGAGAGGAGGAAAGAAAGACAGACACCTGCAGACCTGCTTCACTGCTTTCGAAGCAACCTCACTGCAGGTGGGGAGCTGGGGGCTCGAACCGGGATCCTTACTCCAGTGCTTGTGCTTCATACTATGTGTGCTTATCCCTCTGCACTACCACCCAGCCCCCACCTGAAACAACTTTATGATAGATGGAGGCAGGAAAAAGGACAGAGGCAGCTGATATCTCCCAAATAAGTACAAGTATAAAAAGAAAATGTCTCTCATCTATGAGTCCTCTCATTGTTTGAGGTAAATCTATGAACACCCATGGATGGGGGAGCTTGACCATCATTACTGAGGAAGGAGTTGACAGGTCAGTTTGTCTCCATCCTAAAGTCTAGTTGCCCCTTAATTGAACATCTTTCCATCACTGAAAGTATGGATCTACTTACTCTTTTGGTTCTGTTCTTTTTATTTTAATTAATTAATTGGATAGAGACAGAAATCAAGAGGGATGGGAGAGAGAGTGAGAGATAAAGGGAGAGGGACACCTGCAGGACTACCTCACTACTCGTGAAGCTTCCTCTCCTGCAGGTGGGGGCTGGGGGACTGAAGTTAGGTCCTTACTCTCTGTAACATATGCACTGGCCTGGGTATGTCACCACCCAGCCCACTTCTACTTCTTTATAGTAGAATGTGGCACTTGGGGAGCAAACAGAGCATGTGTTTGTTCCTGAACTAGTGATGGTTGTTGGAGATAACAGCTTTCACTTCACGAAATGAAGAGATAAAGTGAGAAGCTGTGGTCAAGTGACAGAAACATTTCTTGGTTAGAGAGCGAGCCGCAGAATAAGAACAGAACTCATATAAAGGTGATCTTTTGGGAGTCGGGCGGTAGCGCAGTGGTTTAAGTGCACATGGCGCAAAGTGCAAGGACCGGCATAAGGTTCCCTGTTCAAGCCCCCGGTTCAAGCCCCCGGCTCCCCACCTGTAGGGGAGTCGCTTCACAGGTGGTGAAGCAGGTCTGTAGGTGTCTATCTTCCTCTCCCCCTCTCTGTCTTCCCCTCCTCTCTCCATTTCTCTCTGTCCTATCCAACAATAACATCAATAACAACAACAATAATAACTACAATAATAAAACAACAAAGACAACAAAGGGGAATAAGTAATTACTAAAAAATAACAACAAAAAATAGCTCCAATCTCCTCTCCCAGCAGGTGCCCTTTTACCTCCATGCTTCAGCCACACTGGGGCCTCAGTTTGACTTTTCAGACAAGAAGAGAGCAGAAGACACCACAGCCTCCAAACTTCCACTGGTGCCTTCTGACTCCAGGTGGTGTACTTGCAGCTTGAGTCTGGGTTGAACACAGGTATTTTTGTTTAGTTGTTTTAATGCAGAGTCATCCCTTTTAAAAAATTTGTAGCAAGATAATTAAATAATTCCCAGTACCTATTGCTAAGTTGAGCAAATCTTTATTAACAAGTTCAGATTTCAGGGCTTCAGTGTAGATAGTACAATTCACAACAAGGAGGCTTGACATAGGCATAACCTAAAAGCCAGAGTTTGTTTTGTTTTTGTTTTTGCCTCCAGGGTTATTACTGGGGCTTGGTGTCTGCACTATGAATCCACTGGTCCTGGATGCCATTTTTCCCATTTTGTTACCCTTGTTGTTACTATTGTTGCCATTGCTGTTGGGTAGGACAGAGAGAAGGAGAAGACTGATGGGGGAAAGAAAGATAGACACCTGAAGCCCTCCTTCACCCTTCACTGCAGGTGAAGCAACCCCTCTGCAGGTGGGGAGCCAGGGGGCTTGAACAAGGATCCCTACGCTGGTCCTTGCAGTTCACAGTGTGCACTTAACCCACTGTGGTACTACTCGCTTCCCAAAGCCAGAGTTTCTTAGAGATTTTTTTAAACTGGGTCTCCCTCCTTAATACCAGAGGAAAATGATAGTAATTGGTAATTTATTGTTATCTTATGTCACTGAGAATCATAGTTCTAATATTTTATCCTAGAAAAGATTTATACCATTTGTTTATTTATTTATTTAGTTAGTTAGTTAGTTAGTTAGTTAGTTTTGTCATTACTGGGACTACACTATTCTGAGCCAACTTTTTCAGATAGAATCAGACACAAAGGGAGAAACATCATAGCACCAAAGGTTCCCCCATACTGAGGAGGCCAGGTTGAAAGCTGGCAAAGCGGCTGGCTCCTCTTCCAGGTGATCTGTTTTATCAGGCCCTTAGCAGAATGTATGATGTTGTGGTTGAAGCCAGTACTTCTCAACCTTCCATGAATATTCCAGATACTTAGAATGTTGTGGAAATGCGGATTCTGGTTTAGTAGTTATGGACCTGAAATTCTGCGTGTTTTTCTCTCCATTTCTTTCTCTCGCTCTCTCCCTTTCTTTCTCTTTCATTCATTCTTTTTTTTTTTCTTTCCTCCTTTCATTTTTTCTTTCATCCTTTCATTGCCACCAGAGCTAGGGCTTGGTGCCTATATGAGGATCCACTGCTTTAGGTTGACATTTCTCCTCCTCCTCCTTTTTTTTTCTTCCTCCTCCTCCTTCTGCTCCTCTGCCTTCTCCTTCTTCACCTCTTCTACCTCCTTCTGTCCCTCCTCCTCCTCCTCTTTTTGCTCCTCTTCTTCTTCATCTTCATTGTCTTTCTTGATAAGATAAAGAGAAATTAAGAAGGGAGGAGGACATAAAAAAGGGGAAGAGAGAGACACCTACAGCATTGTTTCACTGCTCATGAAACAGTAGGTAGGGACCTGGACCTTGAACCAGGGTCTTTGTGCATGGTGATGTGTATACTCAACTGGGTGTCTCCCCACCCCCCCTGCATTTCTTTCTTTCTTTTTTTTTTTTTTTAGTATTTATTTATTCCCTTTTGTTGCCCTTGTTGTAGTTATTACTTTTTAAATTCTTAAAAATATTTATTCTCTTTTGTTGCCCTTTTTTTTATTGTTGTAGTTATTGTTGTTGTTTTTGATGTCGTCATTGTTGGATAGGACAGAGAGAAATGGAGAGAGGAGGGGAAGACAGAGAGGGGAAGAGAAAGATAGACACCTGCAGACCTGCTTCACCACTTGTAAAGTGACTCCCCTGCAGGTGGGAAGCTGGGGCCTCGAACCAGGATCTTTATGCCAGTCCTTGCGCTTTGCATCACCTGCACTTAACCTGCTACACTACTGCCCAACTCCCATCTGGTGCGTTTCTAATAAACTTCTAAATGATGCTGGTTCATGGTCCACACTCTTTAGGAAGTCTCTTTATTGCTTCACTTCCATTCCACCACAACCACCATCACCCCACACACATACATAATTTTTTAATAAGGTGAATAATCTAGAATCATGGTTCTCAAAATTTTCAGTGCATCAAAATTGCCTTGGGAGCTTTTTCGAAGGAACAGATTCCAGCATCAAACACTCTGATTGACCACTACCATCTCCAGGGCTGCTTAAGTTAAAGAAGGAATGAAGGAAGGAAAGAGGGAAGGAGAGAAGGACGGTGGAGGGAGGGAGGAAGGAAGGAAGGAAGGAAGGAAGGAAGGAAGGAAGGAAGGAAGGGAGGGAGGAAGGGAGGAAGGAGGGGCGAAAGAAGGAGGATACTTTGGTGGACAAGCAAGGTATAAAACAAAAGAACCAATGTCATGAATTCTTTTTTTTTTTTTTTTGCCTCCAGGTTTATTGCTGGGACTCAGTGCCTGCAC
Organism: Erinaceus europaeus; assembly: GCF_950295315.1. Taxonomy (NCBI): domain Eukaryota; kingdom Metazoa; phylum Chordata; class Mammalia; order Eulipotyphla; family Erinaceidae; genus Erinaceus; species Erinaceus europaeus. The sequence continues at coordinate 159,249,236 of NC_080163.1, forward strand.
TATAAATCCACTGCTCCTGGAGGCTATTTTTTCCCTTTTATTGCCCTTGTTGTTATTATTGTTGTTGTTGTTATTGCTGTCATCATTGTTGGATAGGACAGAGAGAAATCTAGGAAGAGAAAAGAAGACAGAGAGGGGGAGAGAAAGATAAACATCTGCAGACCTGCTTCACCACTTGTGAAGCAATGCCCTACAGCTGGGGGGTTCAAACTGGAATCCTTAAGATGGTCCTTGCACTTTACACCGTGTGCACTTAACCTGCTGCACTACTGCCTGGCCCCCAGTGTTATGAATTCTAACCTTAGATACTTGATGGCTGCAGAGCAAGGAAGTTACAAGCAAAAGGTTCAGAGAAGTGGGTAAGAAATCACTCTGCCTGCTCCCTTCAGGGTGCAGAATGAAATTAAATTAGGAATAAAGGATGGTATTGTGTTTGCAGCTTTTTGTTCACATGCTATATGATGCAAGATTCTTTGTTCTTTTTCTGCATCTGCTTTTAAAATGACAAAAAAAAATGTGTTCATGGAAGACAATTTGGGGGAATTTTTTAATTAAAATATATTCTATATTATTCTGCCTACTCATAAATGACAGTGGTTTTAATTTTTGTGAGTTTCCATTTAGAATAGTTTCAATATCTTCAAGCATATGTGTTTTACTGAATGCATATACAGCAACAGATTTGTGTGTTTTATCTTATTGTTATTTAACATTAGATAACAGACATGTCCACTGACATAAAGAAACAGAAACATGTAGACAGTTGCTTCATATTCTATTACATGAGCAGAAACACACAGTTTATTTTTCTGGATGATTTCTGTTCTGTTGTCCAATAAAACACTCTGTGCTACGCTATTTCTCTCTTAAATAGAACAGAAACATCTAACAAGTGAATTTTCCCATTGATGACGGTAGTGGTTCTCAACTGAGGAATGATTTTGTCCCAGAGAGACATTTGCTACCCCTAGGAAACACTTTTGGTTGTCACAACGGGGGGATGGGAGTTGTTATTGGCATTTAGTGGGTAGAGCAAGAGTTGTTGTAAATATCCTGCAGCAAACAGGACAGGCTCCTCTTCACCCCAACAGAATTATCCAGCCCAAATGTCAACAGTGCTATGGTTGAGAAACCTGCCAGCTGGGAGATGTCAGGGTTAATATTCAACAGTCCCTTACAATTCAAATTAGTCATCTTCCATTAAAGAAAAGACCTTTGCCCATGAATTCTGCTTTAGAATATTTTTGAACCCCCATTCGTAGAATCTAGGATGGCTGAGATTTCAATTTCAAACATGCATTTTATCAGAACTTTTTAAAAATGACAAAGACTGGCAAAATAGATTACTTGGATAGTGAGTAACGTCATGTGTGCAACCTAGGTTTGAGCCTGGCCTCTGCCACATTGAAAGAAACTTTGGTGCTATAATCTCTCTCTCTCTCTCTCTCTGTCAAAAAAAAGTCAAATGACAACAAATGAAAGTGAAAGAGAAATGGTAGAATTTTTATAATTAAGCTACAAAGACGGGAAGTTTGTCCCCATTTGTTGCACAGTGTCACATGGACACCAAGGCCTGGAAAAATGTGTGAAGGAATGCTCCAGCTGTTAGTTATCTGTAGTTCTAAGGCAAAGAAATGATTCAATTGATGTAGGGATATTTCTAAATTCCAACAGAGGGATTGATGAGAACTTGATTAAATTTAGATCTGGCATAACTCTCCTTTGTACTTTTCCTTGAATTTAAGTGTTATTATTATTATTATTATTAAAGATGTATTTATTTATAATAAAGAGAATGGGAATCAGACCATCATTCTGGTGCATGCAGTGCCAGGGGATTGAACTCGGGACATCTGCTCAAAAGTCTGACACCTTATCTACTGTGCCACCTACTGGATAGGCATTTTACTCCTTTTTACAATCTATGAGCTTGTTGGGGAAGCTCACATTCACTAAAGCAGAGCCATTGAAACCACCTCCTCCCCTTCTCTTCTGTTGAGAAATGTGTACATCTCTTTTATCCTAGATTTTGATCTTTGAGACTTTAACCAGCCCTTCACAGAGACAGTTGGTATAGGAATAATTTGTTATGAAACAACCTCATGGATGAGCCTTTGGTTCAGTTCAGAACAAAGAGAATGTTTGCTGTTCCCCCCCCACACACACACACACAAACACACACACATTCTTTCTGAGGTTTATCGTGAATAGGACAGGAATTTAGCTTGGAAATGTTTGGAATTGCATTTTGAATATTTAAAAGGCTAAAGCAAAAGGCCTTTCCTAGTAGGGACTGGGTAAGAGATAAAACTCCACAGACCCTGGAATCACTTTGTGAGCTGTAACAATGGAAATGCAATTTTTAGTTAACAGGAACTCAGAATTTAGAGTGGCTGAGTGTGTGCTAGGGTCAGTGATTCATGTCTTGAGATCGATTTGTGCCTCTGACCTAGATCATTCCTGCGTGCTGTAGTTGTGGGCGACTTTGCCTCCTGCCGTGCTTGCTGCTCATCTGCTGGACCTTACTTAGAGTGGGAGAGGCTGTAGAGCTTCACTTGCATCAAATCATCTTCCAGGAAGAAGCCATCTTCCCTTCTCTTCATTTCCTCTCCCCAGGTTTCACTGAAGACAAGAAGCAACTCTGGCTCTAATCAGCTGCATCAGCTGATGGCCCAGACTATCATTTGGGAGGGCTGGAGTGGGAAGTGCTTGAGGGGGGAGCAAGGGGGACAGAGAAGACAGAGCTGAGGGACTGGAAGACAATTTAAAAATAAGCAATCATGGGCCAAAAGAGAACATGCTGCCTCTAAAAGAAGTGCAGGAATAAAAAAGATGGACGGAAGTCAATTCTCAGGTCTTGTTCAACCAGGTGATGTCCAGTCTTTTACTTTTCTGCTCTCACTTTCCAAATACAAATTTTCTTTGCAATTTTCCATTAAAATAATGATTTGACTACTGAAACTAATTCAGCCAATGCTTTCAAGATTTGCAAAGCTGTGGAAAGAGAGATTCACTCTTCACTGGTAAAGGGACACACACCTGCAGACACAAATGCACTCAAACATGTAGGTGGTCACACACACATACACACACACACACACACACTTATAGCAACCCGCTTACACAGTGTGGCAAATGACATTTGTTGATTTGTTCATATTTACATTGTTAGTTTGGAATGGGTATGTGTAAGACAAGAATGGGAGAGTGAAGGTGATTCACTGTAAAATACAGCCAAATGTGTGTCTTTCTGTTACAGAATTCCTCAAAATGGTTCCTCCAACTCACGTAGAAAATCCAAGGCCAGGGCTTGACTTATCTCAACTTAATCTTTATTTATTTTTATTTTTATTATCTTCATTTATTGGATAGAGACAGCCAAAAATTGAGAAAGAAGAGGATGATAGAGAGGTAGAGAGACAGAGAGACACCTGCAACCCTGCTTTACCACTCACAAAGCTTTCCCCTGCAGGTGGTGACCAGGAGCTCGAACCTGGGTCCTTGTGTATCATAACCTGTGCACTCAACCAGGTGCATCACTACCTGGCCCCTTAACTTCATCATTAATAAAACAAATACTTGGGCAGCATTCATTGATCCACCAGGTACCACGATGAAGCCCTGGGAATATATCAGGAATATATCACAGAATCCAAGTATAGGGCCTAAGATGACTTTATAAAAGAATCATAGTATAAGTCATCACACCCTGGTTAAAGTCTAAGTATTTTTTTTTAATTAAAAGTAAGAGTATGGACATTGGTAATTTGAAATTCCTTTCCGGTACTTCCAGTCAATGCAAGTGGGTCTTCCAGTAGATCAGATAGTCCAGGTTGTAGATTACACCTTTTTAAAAAATATTTATTTATTTTCCCTTTTGTTGCCCTCATTTTATTGTTGTAGTTATTACTGTTATTGATGTCATTGTTGGATAGGACAGAAAGAAATGGAGAGAGGAGGGGAAGACAGAGAGGGGGAGAGAAAGATAGACAACTGCAGACCTGCTTCACCAATTGTGAAGCAACTCCCCTGCAGGTTGACAGGGGGGGGGGGTTGGGGGGGCTGGAACCGGGATCCTTTTGCCAATGCTCACGCTTTGTGCCACCTGCGTTTAACTGCACTACCGCCCAACTCCCCCCTCCTTTTTTTTTTTTAATAGATGATGGGTACTGGGAGTTAGATTCTTTGTTCAACAGGATTTTCCTCATCAATAGATCTGATAGCACTACAGTCTAGCAATTTTAGTCCTGATACTCAAGGAACATAGACCTAGGAAGGGAAAGGGATTTCACCAAGGTAGCTCAAAGTTTATGACTTAGAAGAATGGGGGGGGCAGGGCAGGTGGTGGGACATCTGGTTGAGTGCACATGTTACATTGCACAAGGGCCCAGGTTTGAGCCCCTGGTCCCTACCTGTAGGGGGAATGCTTCACAAGTGGTGAAGCTGGTCTGCAGGTGTCTCTCTTCCTCTCTAACTACTCCTACCCTCTTGATTTCTGATGGTCTCTATCCAATAAATAAAGATAATAAATTTTTTTTTTAAATCAGGGATAGGGTTGCAGATTTTCCTTTTTTTTTTTTTTTGTAATTTATCTGTTTCACAAGAGGAGAAAGAGAGAGAGAGAGAGAGAGAGAGAGAGAGCAAGCAAAAGAGAACCAATGTCTCATTTTGGCACATGCAATACCAGGGCTCAAACTCAGGAGATCATGGTTATAAGGTCAGAAGTCTACTACTTATCACTTTCCTGGGTCACAAAATTCACAATTTTTCTTTTTTCTTTTGTATTGTTTCCACTACAACATGCTTTGTTTATGCCCAGGAATCAAGTCAGTGTGGATTTTTCCTGTGTCCAAGTGAAGTGCTCAAAGATCAGGGCAGGAGATTAGAAAGATGATTCCACTGAGATAGACCAAGGAACATAATCCAAATGCCTGGTACATGAGTTGGAATGACCATCCCCCTCTCTGCTGTCCTTTTTAGTGTCATCCTCTTGTGTCTTTATTTTTAAGGAACCCCCTAACAAATCAAAGTTCTAGTTCAAAATCTGGGAAAGTCTCTCTCCAAAGATTCTTCACTTCTTGTTTACATGTGTAAACTTTGATCTGCCCCTCCAGAAAACTCACCCAAAAGGGATACACTATAAAGCCCAGGAAAATACATTTACTCTTAACTTGCATATACATTTGCATGGGAAGTGTTTGCTAAGATTTTTCATTTGTGCTGTCTAATAGTGCTAATAAAAGATGTCCATAAAACCTGGAAATATAGATATTATTTGTTTCCTTTCAGACTGAAGATGTTCTTGACCACATTATTTATATTTGCCAGTGTTTCCAGACTTTACGGACATCCTGTAGACCATAAACATAGTAAACAAGAATAAATTGCTTTCCACTTTGGAGGAACTCCTAATGTTTTTGTGTTCCTGGTTAAAAGGAAAAAGAAAAAGTCTCATGTATTTTATGATGGAATTTCTGTGTTTATAAACAATCTCCACAAAAAAATTACAGAGAAATCATTTTGACATTCTTATTTAATATTGGTTTCATACACCACAACCAAATTATGACAAATCCTAACTCGAAGGGTGATTGAGTTATTTTGTTTGAGTGAGTTTAATATGTTCAGGACTGCACAGATTTTTTTCATTTCCCTATGTCTTGTCATCTGGAGTCTGAAAAGTCAGTCATTGGGGTTAATTTTTAAATACTTCTGAGTAGTACAATATGGAAAAATTTTGTTCTACAGGATTTTGCTTGTAGTCTCATTCCTCATTTCTGGCACATGCCAGAAATGAAATTTAATTGAAAAAAAAAATGTAAGCCTAAAAACTAGAATGTATTACTTTCTAATTTGGTTCTTACAATGATCAAGGGATTATCTGCAGGTATTAAGCCAAATGGAAACAGGAGGTTACTCTTTAGTTTTCTGTGCTCCAATTAAACCAATATCCAGGTTCTGCCATGGCTGGATCATAGGGCGGGTGACCATCTGCCTGGTCAGTGAGTGGCCAGACTGGCCTGAGTCAGCTCATTGTGCATAATTGGGATTATGGAGTGGAGAAGGACACTCCCCTCTTCAAACAAAGAGAATCACATTTGTGCTGTTTCATGTGATAACTGATCTTGCCTGGCTGGTGAAAGTAGAAACTTGGATCCTCACAAATGGTGAGGATGGTAGGAATGATTAGGTCTGGAATAAGGAGGAGACAGACAATATTGGCAATTGGGAGTGGGATGTGGAGGAGAGGAGAGAGGATGATAAGACAGATCAAGGTGGAGGGTTGGGGTGGGATGCTAGTTCTGGAAAAATGATTGCCACCCAGTTTTGAGATGACATTCAGTGTCTAATACTTAATATCCATAGACTACAGAATCTGACATGATGCTCCAAGCAAGTTTTTTTTTTTTTTTGGGGGGGGGAATACCTGTGTATAGGACAGAGTTTAAATGTGTAGTAAAGAATAGGAGAAGGCCTTAGGGGAGTATGTGGAGATCAGAGGTGCTACTACTGATTTCAAGACTGACAGTTTATTTGTTCCAGCCTTTCTGATAAGTCAGGCCAGACAGGAGCTGGGACAGCCAATCCTCAGCAAGCTGGTGGCAAATTGTTATGTAGGAACCGGTGGTGGTGGTGGTGGTGGTGGTGGTGGTGGTGGCAGTGGTGGCAGCGGCGGCGGAGGTGGTGGCAGTGGTGGTTTGTGTGTGGGGGGGGCAGGGGTTGTCCTCAAATGGCCCTGGAAGAGAGGTCTAGAATTGTCGCAGCAACAGCACATATAGGGGACAATGGCTGCTGAGGTTATGAAGAGAAGAACTAGAGTGAAAGCCACCCAACTTCATGACATGACTCACATCCCCCACACCCCATTTGCCTTGAGAGACTGGCGAAAGCACTGTGGTTGAAATAGTCCCAGTAACACTGTTAAGGCTGGCAAGAATTAAAAAAAAAAAAAATGGAAGGTGGGGTTCAGACTCAGCCTAAGATATCTCAGTCTCAGCATCATTGCCATTTGGGAGCAGGCAGTTCTTCATTGCAGGTCTGGTCTGTGCTTTACCAGCTAGTCAGCTTATTCCCTGAACTCTACCCACCAAATGCCCACAGAGCCACTTTTTTCCCCCTCTCAGGTTATAACAACCATAAAGAACAGACAACCCTGGCCTGGGTTGAGAACCAACATTTGGGGACCCTCATGCACTGCTAATAAGGCAGAACAGAGTTGGTGGTGCACACACACATCCATTTGCACACACCATGTGCAAGCTCCTGGGTTCAAGTCCTCAGTCCCTACTTGCAAGAAGGGAAGCTTCATGAGTGGTAAAGCAGTGTGGCAGGTGTTTTTCTGTCTCTTTCCCTATCTGTCTTCCCTTTTCCTCTCAGTTTCTCTGTCTGTCCTATCAAATGAAAGTAAAAGAGAGAAAGAAAGAAAGAAAGAAAGGAAGGAAGGAAGGAAGGAAAGGAATAAGGAAAGAAAAGGAATGAATAGCTACTGGTGGAATCATCATTCAGCCACCAAGCTCCAATGATAAGCCTAGGGCAAAAAAAAAAAAAAAAAATCTCCAGGCTTAGGGGAGTGGTGCCTGTGCTGACCTGGTCTTGTGCTACATTTGTTCCAGTGTGACTGTGACAGCAACTCCCTACAACTTGACCCTGTTTTGACTAACCACCTGAGAATGTTTTGCTCTTCCTGTTTGCAGGGTCAGTCCAAAACCTCATTCATTGCAGAGCACAATACAGGTTGAGTTACAAAATAGACAAGGTGGTAGCCCAGCTCAAAACCTTCCAGGAACCTTTGTGGTTGAGAGGTAAGTCCTTGGTCCAGTCCCCACAGAGCACCCCACACCCAGATACTCCCAGTCACTCACTGCCCAACTCTTATGTGAGAAGCCCTTTGCCAGTCAAGGCTTCAGCTCATAGAGGGCTTAATTTCCAGAAGGAAGCAGCAGCATAGAAATGCATGGTGAAGATGATTTCCCAGGACTGATCTTTCTCAGGGTCCAGTTTCTGTGCCGCCCCCATCCACCGTCACAGTGTCACCACTAAGGTGCTACATGAGCAATATGCTTCTTACTGCAATGACGTCTGCAAAGGTCAGATAGCTCTCTTTCCTAAGCCCCCCACCCCAGCCCCAAATGCATATCACTTTAGGACCCTCCCAAATCCTAGATCTATTTCCTGTTTCAGCTCCCTGTAAATGATAGAATCTGGGTCTGTCTTAAAGCAGATCAAGGCAGTGTTGTCCTGTGCACCACCCAGGTTTGAGTTGGCCACTGCTACAGTGAAGGCAGCTTGGATGCCCTGATCTCTTCGCTATCTCTGCCTCTGCCTCTATCTAAAAAAAAAAAAAAAAAAAAAAATCAAAACAGATCAAGGAAGGAAAAGGAGCAAAAGGCATGCAGTTTGAATTCACTGTTAGCAAACGGCATCCATTATCAAAACAGAAAGGAATGAGAAAACAAACTGTAGATTAGGCCTGGGGTGGCTAGCTGGTTGCTGGGCTCAGAAGCTTGGGGGGTGGGGAGGGGGGCGCGCAGGACCTCAGATTCATAAGCCCCAGGGAAGGGGGAGCGACAGGAAGGGAGGATTCCCTCACCCAAGCGCTGGCAAGGGAGGCGGCAGAGTCTGGCTAGGAGGGGGCTGAGCAGCTGGCCGCCTAGCCCTGGGCTAGAGGCTGGAGCTCGCAGCTCAGGGCCTGCAGCCGCCCCTGGCGATCTCCTGGCCATTGTGAGCCCGTATTGATCAGGCCGGGAAGTCTTGGGCTGCAGCAGCTGAAGCTGAAGTGTGTGTATGTGGGTGTGGGTGTGGGTGTGTTGGGGGGGCAGCATTGATCCGACCCCTCCCCGGGTTATTTATAGGATGCGCCGGCCTGGCAAGTAAGCCGGGGAAGAGAGAGCTTGTTTAACGAGGGTTCAGGGCGCTCTTCGCTAGCTGGTTAACTTTAAGTATTGGAAATGGAATTGATGCGCCCATAATAATATTATGATTCATACAAACCGCTTCTCGGGCGAACTCGATATCTTTCATTACCTCCTTTCTAGCAAATGTATTGATTTCTGTTTTGCGGTTTTATAACACAATTCCGAGGCTGTTGTGGGCTTAATGAGCCGTGTTCTTATGATGTTTAAAAAGATTTGAAGCCATTGTTGAAATAAATATTATGGATCACCACCTCCCGAGGCCCCCTCCGGCTCTCCCAGCCCACCCTCACCCCACCCCCGCCTCCCGCAGGCCCTCACCCACCCCCTGGCCCGCCCCTTCCCCGGCCCGGGCGGAGCCGCCTGCAGAAAGCTGCGAGCTGCAGCTCTGCGGCCCTTTTGTGGCTCAGATCAAAGGGCCCGAGCGCCACAAAGGCGGCCCTACTCGGCCGGCCGCGCGGCCACACACAGCCGCACCTGCAGCGCGGCCAAATGTCATTGTCGCTTGTGCGGGGCGAGCGCGGGGGACGCACCTCCGAGGCGGCAGATGACTCTAATAACTCTTGATGGGAATTGATGGGGAAGGAGGCGCGCGGTGCTCAGGGCTTTTTATTAGCTGCCCCGACTTCTCTCCAAGCTGAGCCCGGGCGGCTGCACCTGTGGACCCCCTGCCTCCCTGGGCCTTTATGGAAGTTGACAGATTTTATTAACTTTAAAGAAGAACTTTCCAGTGTGCGGAGGGCCGCAGTTTATTTTGTATTCATGGCGAAACGGAAACCGAAAAAGCCATGTTTACATATTTACCGGCCCCCGTGACCTCCCTCTGGGGCTCCATAAGTCACGCTCCAGATTAATTTTGTCATAAAATTGACTAGTATGTTGAGGGATCTTGGGAGTTTGGGGAGGGTGTATGTGTGCACAGAAGCTATGTCCTTGTTTGTTTTTTTTTTTCATTTCCAACGGCAGAAAACTATATTCAATTATCTAATATCTCAGAGGAACCCCCCAAAGACTTTCAAATGGTGCAGAGATTGGAATTCTGTTTTAGAAGCGTTTCTCCTGGGGAGATCGCATTTGCAGGCGACCCGGAAGGCTTCCCTCCTCACAGCAAGGCTTCCCAAATCTTCCTGATAAACTCCACACAAAGGCAAACACCAGAAGCATCTTCAAACTTTGTGAGAGAGCATTGCTCCTTGGATGTTGGGGGGATGGGGCTGAGGGGGGGGTGCTAATTCTCGCCTGTTTTGGGCTCTGACGTTGGAAACTAAGGCGCAAACACATTTGAAAAAATACATTCTTGGCTTTAGTGAAATATGTTTTGGAGGGGGCAGGTGTGAGGGGGTTCTCTTACCTAATTCAGCACTGGTTTTATGTATTTTCTACATTTTCATCATTAGAAACAGCCCAACCCCGAGGAGGGTGCGGGGGGGGGGGACACAAAAATACTTCAGGTTTTGTTTATATTCTCAGTGTCCATTACACTCAGGCTATTTTTAGGCTTTATCATGACAAATGGGAGTCGGCCACTATGAAAATTCATGTTATATTAATGACCAAGTGTTGAAAATCCAGCACCAGAGTCAGCTGGGCATATTGCTGATTAGCTTAAAAGCAGAGAGCTTTCTGGAGCTTCCTTTTGTGTGCCAAATAAACTTCAAATGAACCGAGGATCATTTTGCAGGAAACTCTTAAGTTGAGCGATAATAGAAAGTAGTTAGTAGAATATTACACTTTTCATTTGGGCAAACAGATGGGATGCCTGCTTTTAGATTTAATCAGGGGGCTGACAGACAGGTAGGACGCCGGCATATTTTAGTTGGAGTCTCTTTCTTTTCAGAAAAGAATGAAACTACTTAATATGCAGTATATCTGCTCTCTCCCAACCCCCAGCCCCAGCCCATCTCGTCCACCCTGCCTCATGATCTCTAATGCCTAACTTTTCTCATTTCTGATGACATTACACAGTCCAAAGATCATCCAACTGCAAGTGAATCCATTTAGTAACACATCTTTTACTTTAGTCTTTCCTGCTGCCCCCCAAAATTATGAAAGTGGGTACAGATACATACACGGTAAACAGAAAAAATAAACAAATAAGACAAAAGCCTCTTAAGTCACTGAAGGGCACACCCAAATCTCCATTTACATGGCCACAGACGTAAATAAATGATTTAACAATTTGAGGAGTCATGAGTCTCTGACCTCATGCTTTTCTCAGCTAACCCTTGAAAAAGATTTTGATATCAATTGTTTCTCTTTTTTTTTTTTTTCCCCAGAAGCATAATACACGGTAACCTTAGCACACACAATCTGGTTCAACAGAGGGATACAGACAAGCCCAGCTGATGGTGGATTTTAATATCTCGCCAGAGCTTATATTACCTTGCTGGAAACAAAATCTTCCTCCTCCTCCCCCCTCCCTTTTCAAATGCGAGTCCCTTGACACCCCCCATCAGAGATCATTTGTTATGCAGAGAGTTGTGTGAGGCAATCAAAATTAATTCACAGTGATCTTTTCACCCAGAACCCCCAGCTTCTAATAATGGTCTTTCTCAACAGGTGTTCATTGTGGCTGCCTGACTTCAAATTGCCAGACTAAAGGTTTTTATTCTTTAGTCATTTCTTTTTTAATCTCAAACTTGTAATTTACTAATCTGCAGCAGCTGCCAAAGAAGGGCCCAGCTGCTTACCAAGGGGGAAGAAAGTGGACCTCCGACGAGGAGGCCAGGGGCTGAAAGCTTCACCTCTGGAGAGCCACTGGGAAGAAATGGAGATTCACGACCCTCAGAGAGCCTACAAGACCCTGAAGCTCCAGTGCAAAGCCTTCTCTGATTAATGACAAGAGACTTCAGAAATAGCCCAAATTTTGCACAAGAAAAGTGATTGGAGAATAGCAACCCGCCACCATAGGAAAAGTAGTACCATAGAGGATTTTGAGAACTTAAAACTTATCAGCTGGGCCTGTTGAACTAGCCAAGGGCAAAATGCAATCTTTTGTCAACATTTAAGTCAATGCAAGGATTGCAGTTTTATGGCAGACTCTTGGACTTTTGGTTCGTCAGAGTCACGAGTGTAAGAAAGCAGACTGAATTTCAGTTTTTTCAGATAGCAGAATTGCAGGTGCCCCAGTGATGCTGATGTAGCAAGTTGATCAAGGAGAATGCATTTTAATAAGCACCACAGGGTTCAGATGCAAGAGCCCTGGAGTCTCTTGTATTGTAGTCAGCTGTCCCACTTGCCTCAGTGATCCTCTCTCTATAATGGGTTTCCCCTCTTCAGTCTCCTCTGTCACAGGGGGTCCCAGAAAAAACCAAGCAGAGGTTCTGCCTCTGAGCAGACATGTGTGGGAAGGCTACCATCCTGGCTAGAGGGTGGTCTTCTTCCTAAGGCGATGGCATCCACTTGGTAGAGAGTAGAGGAAGCTATCAAGAAGGGCCACTTTGGCCAATGCAAAAGGATGCCTTCAGTTTGTTCACTGCCTTTGGGCTGATTTCTGAAAAGACAAGACCTAGGCAGACATGAATGCTTGGCACAAAGACTGGAACAAAAGGCAAATTTTCTCCATCCTGGGCGACATGAGGGCCCACCAAGATTTAGAAGGCCCTTTGGAAATCCCAGTTACAACTCTTATCTTGTCATAGCCAGAAGTCAGCTAAGAAGGAGGAAGTGCAGGGGGGGCAGGCAGTGACTCACCCAGTTAATTGCACATAGTAGTAATTGCACATAGTACTAAGTGCCAAGGGACTGGGGGGTGGGGAAGATCCATGTTTGAGCCCCCAGCCTCCCACCTACAGAGGCCACCTGCAGGGGAGACACTTCACAGGCAGGTCTGTAGGTGTCTTTCTCTTTCTATCTTTTAAAAAATATTTATTTATTCCCTTTTGATGCCCTTATTGTTTTATAGTTGTTTTGTAGTTGTTATTGTAATTTTGTTGCCCTTGTTGATTTGTAGTTATTATTGTAGTTGTTATTGATAACGTTGTTGTTGGATATGACAGAGAGAAATTTAGAGAGGAGAGGAAGACAGAGAGGGGAAGAAAAAGATAGACACCTGCAGACCTGCTTCTCTGCCTGTGAAGCGACTTCCCTACAGGTGGGGGGAGCCAGGGGCTCGAACTGGGATCCTTACGCCAGTCCTTGTGCTTTGTGTCACCTGCGTTTAACCCACTCTTTCTATCTTCTCTACCTACCCCTCTCAATTTCTCTGTCCTAAATAAAATGGAAAAAAAATGTATGCCAGGAGCAGTGGATTACTGAACTCCAGCAATAACCCTAGAGGGGGCAGGAGAAGAAAAGAAAAAAGAAAGAAAAGAGAAAAAAGAAAAGAAGGAGGAAGTGCAATGCCTAGCCTTCTGCTTGCCCAGAGACAGAAAAGACAAAGACTTCCAAAGCACAGTTGATTTCTTTCCTTCTCCTCCTTTTTTACTTTTTAAAGATTTTATTACTGAGAGAGACAGGAGGGGAGAGGAAACAGTAACTAAAGCATTATTCTGGCACATGCACTGCCGAAGATTGAACATAGGGCCTCATGCTTGAGAGTCCAATACTTTAACCACTGCACTACCTCCTTGATCATGGACAGTTGGATCGCTCTCTCTATTTTTTTTTATTCATTATAGTTTTTAAAAATTTTTTTATTATATTTATTTTTTTATCTTTTGTTGACCTTGTTGTTTTTATTGTTGCTGTTGTTATTGATGTTGTCATTGTTGGATAGGACAGAGAAATGGAGAGAGGAGGGGAAGACAGAGAGAGGGAGAAAAAGACAGACACCTGCAGACCTGCTTCACCACCTGTGAAGAGATTCCCCTACAGGTGGGGAGCCAGGGGCTCTAACCGGGATCCTTATGCAGGTCCTTGCGCTTTGTGCCACATGCGCTTAACTGCTGCGCTACAGACCGACTCCCACAGTTTTCTTTTTTTAATGGATAGGAGGAGAGAGAGAAAGAACCAGATATCACTCTGGTACATGTGCTGCCGAGGACTGAACTCAGGACCTCATGCTTAAGAGTCCAAAGCTTTATCCACTGTGCCACCTCCCCAACCATGATCTCTCCCTATCTCTCTCTTTCTTTTTAATATTTGTATTTATTTATTATTGGATAGAGACAGAGAGAATTGAGAGAGGGGAGGGGAGATAGATAGACACACCTGCAGTCTTGTTTCACCACTCATGAACATTTCCTCCTGCAGGTGGGGACCATGGGCTTGAACCTGGGTCCTTGCACACTGTAATGTAAGTGCTTAACCAGGTGTGCCATCACCCGGCCCCCAATAGTTGGATTTATTTGATAGCTACTAAAGGAGTAAACATAGACCCAGGCAGCTTCCAGGAGTCAAACTGGAAGTCTTAGCAGAAAGACTAGACAACCTGGAAAAACCAGCAAGAATCTAGGATTTACTGGAAATCTCATTGTCTTATTGGACACCTATCTCCAAGTTAAGCCTATAGGGAAAAATGGGCATTTGGAAGGCAGGAAGTTACTTGCAACAGTTTCAGAGGCTCCTTAGTTTTTTAGCTTGGTTTTTCCCTTCAGTGAGCTCAGCTGTGGGCTGGTGCTCCTGTGTGTGTTGCACAATATTTCCTGCTCAGATACACTATCTACATGCAGACTCTGGGCACTGATGGGCATTGATTTTGTAATCCTTGAGTGACTTGGTTTGTTCTGTGCTTTTTCCTGAGCCTCTTTGGATTTGGGGTGGGGGAGGGTAGAAAGGCTTCTCAGACCCTAAACACCAGAAAACCCCTTCACTGCCCTCACTGTTAGTCTGTGCATGGAAGATCACATTTCTCAGGATCAGTTCTGGATTGTGCCAGGCAATCCTCATATGTTTCAAATGAATAAAAGTGCTGACCAGTCTCTTTAATTAATGTGCTTTTGGGGGCTTGGCGGAAGCACAGAGTGTTAAGCGCACATGGCAAGAAGCACAAGGACCTGCATAAAGATCCTGGTTTGAGCCCCTGACTTCCCACCTACAGGGGGGTCGCTTCACAAGTGGTGAAGCAGGTATGTAGATGTCTATCTTTCTCTCTCTCTCTGTCTTTCCTTCCTCTCTCAATTTCTCTCTGTCCTATACAGCAATAACAACAAGGGCAACAAAATAGGGGAAATGGCCCTCAGGAGCAGTGAATTTATAGTGCAGACACTGAGCCTCAGTGATAACCCTGGAGGCAAAAAAGGGGGGAAGAAGGAGAAGGAGAAGGAGGAGAAGGAGAAGGAGGAGAAGGAGAAGGAGAAGGAGAAGGAGAAGGAGAAGGAGAAGGAGAAGGAGAAGAAGAAGGAAGAAGAAGAAGAAGGATGAAGAAGGAAGAAGAAGAAGGAAGAAGGAGGAAGAAGAAGAAAGAAGAAGAAGAAGAAGGAAAAAGAAGAAGGAAGAAGAAAAGAAATGAGCTTTTTTCTCTGCAGGATTACAGGATTGCAGGATTGGAGGATTGGGAACTGTCTGTGGTGGGCCTTCTGAAGGGCACCCTGCAGAGAATTCTGAGAGGAAACTGCAGTACCAGCTGGCTTTGGATGCTTACTGGACCCAGTGATTGGCATATCTGGATCAACCGGCTGCTGTTATCCTGGAGAAGTGTCATTGGGAATGGTATTCTTCTTGAATTCCCAGCACAGAATAATTTGCCTATATATATATAAATATATAAATGTGGGCAGAGGGTAGATAGCATAATGGTTATGCAAACAGAATCTCATGCCTGAGGCTCCAAAGTCACAGGTTCACTCCCCCACACCACCATAAGCCAGAGCTGTACAATGCTCTGGTTAAAAAATTAAAAAATAAGACAATAGATGTTACTGTATAGCTGTCAGTCTCTGCAGATAGGGTCTAGGGCATCAAATTCTTGTTACTGGCATTGCTGAACTATAAACTCTGTACCTGTAATATAAAGTGTTTGCATTTCTTATTGGGCTGTAGTTTATTTTGGAAAAGCTCTATGAGCTCTGAGAAACTACATGAATTTTGTTAATATAATAAAGGAGACCCTCCACTGCTCAGGGAAAATAAAAATAAAATATAATAAAAAATAAATAAATAAATAAATAAGTACATAAATGTGAGCCAGAAGAATAGTTCATCAAGTAGGGTGTCAGCATTGTCATTCAAGAGTCTTAGGTTCAATCTGTGGCCTCACCTGGGAGATCTTATGGCAGTAGAGGTGGAGTTGTGGTGCTTCTTTTTTGCTTTTTCTCCTTCGAACTCTATCTAAATGAAAAACTGCCTAGGAATCATGAAATCACCTCTGCAAAGCTCTGATATCATATACACAGGCACATAAATAGAATAAATGAATGAACAAACACACAGACAATAGTGGGATGGTGAGATAAAGAAATTTTGTACTCATGATACCTATCATGGGGGGGGATTAAAAATCTATTCGTGTGTCAACAGCTGTCCTGTAAAACATTATTTCCCTAATAAAATAAGTTATAATATAAAATAAAATATTTTTAAAAATTTATTTTTGGAAATCACTTTCACTAACTGATAAAAATAAATAAATACATAAATAAATACCTTATTATAGTCTATCCTCACATCTTGGAGATCCCAGAAAAGATGAGTTATTTGATAGATAAATAAGCTGAGACCCAGAGAAGGGATCTCTTGCTCAAGATCACACAGCAAGTTCTAGGAAGGCCATATTGCTCGATGGGTCAGAGGCATCTTTTGATCTTCCTCACAGATAATTTACCTCTATATAGTAAATTCATGTTAGGCATTTAGCCACACAGTTTACAAATACATATGTTAGTATATCTCCAAGTTCTTGTATTTACTTTGGCATCAATTCATTTGGATGACCCATTTCTTCAATGAATCATTCAAAAGATATCAATGGTAAGTAAAGTAGATGTAGTTTGTGCCCTCATGGAACTTTGTATCTAGTGGGGGAAAATAGACACAAAAGACATAACAAATAGACAAAAAGAACTACAGGTGACTAAATAATTGTAGTCATGGTAAATAATTTGAAGGGGGAATTCATGGTAGTATAGGAAGACAAGACCCATTGTGGGCATGAAGTTAGTTAGGGCTGTTAGACAGATTAGGTTGGGCTTTGCTATGTAACAAGTAGCCCCCAAAACTGTGGCCAACAAGATGTATATTTCTCCCTTATGCTGGTCTGTTTTTTGGGTTCCCTTGGGAACAGGCTGAAAGAAAAAGAGACACTCTATCTCACCCACAATCAAGGAGAAAGGGAAGAGTCTCTGTGTTTTCTTTCTAGGGACAACACATCACTACCACTCAGGTTCATCAGCCAACTGAAGTCGCACACCTAATTTGAAGGAAGTTGGGAGCTGTGTTATTTATTTATTGCTAACAAGGTTATCAGTGAGGCTAGGTGCCACAGCTCCAAGTGGCCATTTTTTCTTTTCTTTATTTTTTCTCTTCTATTTTTTTAATTGAGTAAGAGGAATTCAGAAAGCAGGGGAGGGGAAAAGAGAAAGGTAGACATCTATAGACCCACTGTACCAGTCCCAAAGAGCTCCTCCCTGCAGGTGAGGAGTGGGGACTATACACTGAGTCCTTAAGCATGGTAAAAGTGCACTTAACCAGGTGTACCATCTCCTGGGCCCTGGGACATGTATTTTCCATGCCCCAGAAGGAGAACACCCAATATGACCAGTTTTCCTGATTTTAGCAGGGATCTGAGTTAGACATGAGATTGAACCAGGGGTAGGGCACATAAAGTGGAAACATGGAGGAGCCAGTAGGATGTAACAGTACCATGCCTGTAGGGCCTGAGGAAGGAAGAACCATGGCATATACCATCAACAGAAATAAAGACTAGGCTATCTGGAACACGGTGAATTAGGAAAGGTGGTTGTCATGCCAGCAGGATACATTGGGATGTAGAAGCCAATGGAAGTCTATATCCCAGAGGAAGGAGAGTGGACTGTGTTCACTTTGGCTTGCATATGTAGGTCAAATGGGTGTTGGGTGGGAGCATTTGGGAACAAACAGGGAACACATAAGAAACATCATGACATACCCACTGGTTGGGACAGAGCCCTTGTATTGGAAGGGAACTTGGACCAAACAGAGGGAGAGAGATAGACATAGATGGATGGATAGATGGATGGATGGATGGATGGATAGATGGATGGATGGATGGATGGATGGATGGATGGATGGATGGATGGATGGATGGGTAGATAGATGGGTAGATGAATGGGTAGATGGATGGATGGGTAGGTAGGTAGATAGATAGATAGATAGATAGATAGATAGATAGATAGATAGATAGATAGATGATAAACTAGATAGATTAGCTAGATAGATTAGCTAGATAGATAAAGTTCTACTGTTGCAGCTATCAAGCATGGAAGCCAGGATTTAAAGCCTCTAATTTGAACTCAGAGATAGTTTGGTTCCCAATGTTCTTAGGTCCTCTCCTCATGTCTGGAGAGCCTTCACCATCTTGCAGTCTCCCCCCAGCACCCTGCAGCCAGACAATGTTCCCACAGACAGACAATATTCTGAAAGTTTGTTTCTTTCCCCACATGGAGCCAGGACCTTGTGGATGCATTATTTTACCACTCCAGGTGGTAAAATCCAGGACTGCTGCTTTTGTTGTTTTAATGCAGAGATTTGGAGACAGCACAGCACTGGATTTTCCCTGTCACACTTCCAGGTAGTGTCAGGACTAGGACCTGGACCACATGTATGGTGGTGGTGGTGGTGGGGCACACATCCTGCCTGGGAAACTGTTTCTCCAGCCCTCACTGAATTTCATTGTGTGGAATTTGTGAGTGAAGTCATCTCTTTTGTGCATATTCTAAGTTTCCAATGAAACTCCTCTATGTCATGCTTCTGAGCAAACTAACGATGATGATATTTGTGTATCAACAAGGATGCTGTGTTGGGGACACTAAAGAGAAGTTTCAGAAATAACTATGGAAGAAGCAAGGAAGCCTTTTCCCTGCTGAGCTCCCATCTCCCAATTAACATACAAAAACATTTTTTTAAAGGAATAACCTTTCCTAATAAAATGCTATAATCTCAATAAGACATTTCAGCAGGGGAATTATTAGATATTAATTCATGCCTAGTTGCACTGACAGCTCTCGGCCGTCAACGTTAGCCTAATAGCACACTAGGTGAGAATTAATATGCCATAATTCACACTCTGTCATGCATTATTGCTTAAATAAGATACATGAAGAATAACCTATTCTGGTGAAATAACTGAGATTTTCAGAGTTCTCCTGGCCAAGTTATAAATAGTTATGCTAAGATCCAGATTTTTTTTTGTATTACTAAATTTGAAATAAATTGCATATATGTATCCTCATCTGTAATTACTGTGAACACTTCTCTGAAGTACTAACATTAAGCTCAGTCATATTCCATGTTTTAAAATTGAACTTAGGCAAAATCACATAATTTTCTTGAGACCAAAATAGACATTTCTTTCCTTCATATATAATTGTATCTGGTACTATGGCATGATCTAGTAGCTTCTCCCTAAGGATGGCTTAGAAGAGGCAAAATTTTGTGACTTGGAGAGTCACAAAATAGAAATAGTGAGTGGAAGGGAGTATAGGGAAGTTGTTGTTTGTTTTTGGTAGAGACAGAGAATCAGAGAGAGTGAAAAAAACTATAGTACCAAAGCATTCTTCATGTTGGTGGGGCAAGTCTTGAACCTGAGTCTTGCAAATGGCAAAGCAACACACTATCCAAATGAGTTTATTTTTAATAATTTATTTACTGGGGGATTAATGGCTTACAGTCAACAGTAAAATACCATAGTTTGTACATATGTATCATTTCTTAGTTTTCCACATTTCCATTCACCCTCAACTAGGTCTTCCACTGCCATCATGTTCCAGGACCTGAACTCCCCCACCTTCTACCCCAGAATCTTTTACTTTAGTGCAATACACCAGCTTCAGTCCAAGTTCTGCTTTGTGTTTTTCCTTCTGTTCTTATTTTTTCAACTTCTGTCCATGATTGAGATCATCCCATATTCTTCTTTCTCTTTCTGGCTGATCCCAAGTAAGCTATTTGGCTGACCCAGGGAGATTCTATTTATGTTTATGAAAAGTTTGAATCTCTCTGGACAGTTATAATGACCCAAAAGTGCCTGTTTTCTAGCATATGAGTGAAATGGAAGGTGTTGCCTATCTTCCAGAAATTTAGTCTCCTGAAATTGACGGTATTCAGGTTGACGGTAAATGAACCTTTTTTTCTTTTTTTTGCCTTCACGGTTATTGCTGGGGGTTATTGCTGGGGCTCAGTGTCTGCACTATGAATCCATTGCTCCTAGAGGCCATCTTTTGCATTTTTGTTGCCCTTGTTGTTACTATTTTTATTATAGCTGTTGATGTTGAATAGGGCAGAGAGAAATCGAGAGAGGAGAAGAAGACAGAGAGAGGGAGAGAAAGGTAGACACCGGCAGACTTGCTTCACCACTTGTGAAATGACCCCCCCTGAAGGTGAGGAGCCGGGCTTGAACCGGGATCCTTATACTGGTCCTTGCACTTCACGCCATGTGCTTAACCCGTTTAACCTACTTAACCTGCTTAACCCACTGTGCTGCTGCCTGGCCCCTGGTGGTTAATGAATCTTGTCCTTAGGAAATATTTACTGAAATGCTAAGATATGATTAGGAGGACCACAAAGACCATAATGGGAACTTACAGAATTATGGAAGAAACTTTGAATAAACCCTGCCTAAGCTTATCATATATTAATGAGCACATTCTTCTACTAGAAAACACAAGTCGAACCTAACTACAACAATAAAACAACAAGGGCAACAAAAGGGAATAAATAAATAAAATATATATATATATATATATATATATATCTGTCATTCAATAGTAAGTAACTACGTCATAGGAAATCACAGTATATTACCCAATTCTTTTCCAGATTTATTGTTTCCTTTCAAGGCAAGTTTTGTATTTTATTTTATTTCTCAATTTTTCTTTTTCTGAACTTTTCTTTGAATAATACCTTGTTTTTGTGATAGGGACCAGATGCAGTGCAGAAGATTGAGCCTGAGACCTCACATATGCAGATCACATGTGCCACCACTGAGCTACCTTCTCACCTACAAATTATCTCATTTTAACAGCCAAATAAGTGCATGACTCTGGGAACCAGGGAATGAGACATGAACAGAATGACTCAGAACAATGTTTCTCAAATCCAGGCATTCTTAAATGGCATTCATAATCTGCACAGTGATGAGTTACTTCATATTTGAACCAACTCTGTGTTTTTGCTTTAATACACTTAATATATAATTACTAGCATTTATTATTACTATGTTATTATAAGTACTACTACTCACCACAGGGATGATAACTTCTCTTAGTGGAAGTTGACCTTCCTTTTTCTATAAAAAGAAATGAATTAGAAAACTAACTTCACAAAGAGAATGCACCAGTCAAGTTCTAGCCAGGTGCTGTGGCCTGCCTGAAGTCTTACTCTCTTTCTGTTTAAAGAAATTGTCACACACAGTAACATTAAACACAGCTTTTTCTGTTTGTCATTGTAGAATTCAAAAAGAATTGAAAGGAGCAAGCTTGCCTGTCAGTGTGATTCAAATTATTAAGCCCCAGTATGGTTGCGTAGCCCCCATGTCCACTTGGTCGATTCCAAATTATATTCCTCCATGAGGATAATTTCTGGAACCATCCATTCCACCCCGGTTCCATGGCTGCCAGTTCTTAGCAACATCGCCCCGCCAGATATTCGTCAGGATGCGGCATCATCTAAGTTCATTTCCCACGTCTACGCTCGACCGGACCTGCCAATCTACGCGGATATCTTCGCCCACCCTGTCCAACGCTTGACGTCTCGTCATCCAATCTGGTCCCCTACGCCTACACTGAACTTCTCTGTTCCAGACTCTTGGAAACAGAGTTGGCAGTCAGCTGAGGTAAAGAACAAACACCTCATCACAGACCCCTGCAAGCGTCAACCCGGCTTTGACCTAGCACGTTATGATTGGGCCCTCCTCAATCGCTATGGAACAGGCCATGGCCGGTGCGCAGCTTTGTTCCATCGCTGGGGAGCCAGAGACGACCCGAACTGCCCCTGCAGCTACAGACAGACTATGACCCACATAGTCAACGACTGCCACCTCTCCAGATTCAAAGGAGGTCTCGAAACTTTACATCAGGCTCAACTTGACGCTGTTGACTGGCTACGGAAGAAGGGCAAATGCACGAAGAAGAAGAAGATTATTAAGCACCATGACCTTGTTTCCTCTAAACTTTGCTCTTGTCTAGAAAAAGAACAAACTAGATGTGTCAATCCCATGTATCCCAAAGGTGAGTTTTTTTTCTACCAGGACAAAACAAAACAAAACAAACAAACATACAAAAAAAAACCAAATGTACAATTCTACCATCCCCTTTTCAAAGACATGAGAGAGGGAGATAAAAAGAGGAGAGATAGAGAGAAGAAGAGATATTTGCTACAGCACTGTTCCTCCCTCCTGCAGGCGAGGATTGGGAATTTGAACTCAGATCCTAGCACATAATAATGATTGATTTCTTGCCATCACCCAGTGCTAAGTGGCAAATTGTTTTTATTGATTTATGAAAGTGCAAGATGGTGGTCTGAGAGGTGATAGACAGTGATAGACCTTTGGACTCTCAAGCATGAGGTCCTGAGTTTGATCCCCGGCAGCACATGTGTCAGAGTGATGTCTGGTTCTTTCTCTCTCCTATCTTCCTCATTAATAAATAAATAAAATCTTAAAAAAAAGAAAGTGCAAGATGAAAAAAATGCCATACTAGCATGCACTTATTGAATTACTTGGCTAGTGATGTAATCAAACCTACTTCTGGGAACTGTTTCTGAGAGTTCTGGTCAAACAGGGATTATTTCCTGTCTTGCTGTGGGTCAGAGAACATCATATACCCAGGAGCTGTTTGTGCCAATGAGCTGCACTCCCTCCCCCAAATTGTTTAGATCATTCTTCACCACAGGAGGGGCAAAAGAGCCTTGAACAATTCCTTTGGGTAGTTAAGTCTGCTGCTGTGTGGGTGTACACATACAGCACTCTAGCTTGATTTGGGGGCATACAAAGTATCTGTTGGCATTCATTTTTCCCCCCTAATATTCCTGATTGGGCCAGCAAGATAGTTTACATGATAGTGCTCTTGCTTGATCATGTTTTTGATTACTGTGATGGTTTGAATCTGGCCCCTACCACACTGAAGGAAGCTTTGGTGTTGTAAAGTCCTTCTCACTGTGTCTCTCTTTCTCTATCTTAGAAAGTTGGCCTGAAATGTTGAAACCCCAGTACTGGGGAAAAATAAAGCCCCAGATCTTTCATTGCCATTATGTCTTAAGCTTGATGGACGTGGGTGTAGGCAGTTTATTTGGAAACTGGTTCTGGGAGATAGGTGTTGAAAAGACAGGGAGAGTGGAAGTGAGAGTGAGAGTTAGAGATAGAAGGAAAGTCAAAAAAGCTATTGACGTGGGTACTGTGATGGACAAAGGACCAATCCTTCTGTGGACTAGCTGTGAGCCTTGGGAACAGGTATCTCTATGTTGTCCTTCTCATAAAATGAGGTGGGTGTTAGTGGTAGTCTCTGGCTCCTTTGTTGCTGGGCCTCCTCTGGGCATTTGAGGACAGGTGTCTGGGCTCCAAGGTGTCTGCAGGAATGCACAGACATTGGCTGCAGGGGCATCATCCAGCTCTGCACTGAAACCAGCTGGGCCACAACAGACATGTGGCTCTGGTCATGGGGGCAGACATCTTACCTTGTACTCTTGACTCCTAGTATGGTGGGTAGTATGGAAGTCAGAGTCACATCCCAAGTAGTGAAGTTCTGTTACCCAGGTAGTGTGATGGAAGGTGGTTAATAGAGCAGAGCCTTACCTAGAATTCCTCATTTAACCCACTAAACTATCTCTCTCTCTTCCCTTCCTTCTTTCTTTTCTTCTCTCTTTGCTTTTTTTTCCCTTCTTTCTTTTAAAAAAATATTTTATTGAGGGGCTGGGTAGTGGCACACCTGCACATGTTACAATGCACAAGGAGCCAGGTTCAAGTCCCCAGTCCCCACCTGCATGGGGAAAGCTTTGTGAGTTGTGAAGCTTTGCTGTAGGTGTCTCTCTGCCTCTCTCCCTCTTTCTCTTGATTTCTGGCTTTCTCTATCCAATAAATGAAGCTAGTAAAATAAAAAGAAAAATAAATTTTAGTTAAAAATATTTTATTGATTGATTAATGAGGGAGATAGCAGAAAGAAAACCAGATCTGATACATGTGCTGCTAGGGATTGAACTCAGGACCTTATACTTGAGACTCCAATATCTTATCCACTGTGCCACATCCTGGGTCATTCTTTCTCTCACATTCATTCTTTCTTTCTTTCTTTCTTTCTTTCTTTCTTTCTTTCTTTCTTTCTTCCCTTCCTTCCTTCCTTTGGTCTTTTATTCTTTCTTAAGGTTGTATTTCTTGATCTATTAATGGGAGAGAGGAGGACAGAGAGAACCAGAGCATCATTCTGGCACATGGGGTGCTGGGCATAGAAGTCAGGACCTCATGTTTGAGAGGCCAGTGCTACATCCACTGTGCCACCTCCCAGGCTGCATCAATTTTCTTTTTCTGTCTTCCTCTTTCTGTCTTTTTTTTTTTTTTTTTATGAGGGATACAACTCCACACAATTCCCACCGCCCAATCTCCATATCCCACCCCCTCCCCTGATAGCTTTCCCATTCTCTATCCCTCTGGGAGCATGGACCCAGGGTCACTGAGGGTTGCAGAAGGTAGAAGGTCTGGCTTCTGTAATTGCTTCCTCGCTGAACATGGGCGTTGACTGGTCGGTCCACACTCCCAGTCTGCCTCTCTCTTTCCCTAGTAGGATGGGTCTCTGGGGAAGCTGAGCTCCAGGACACATTGGTGGTGTCTTCAATCCAGGGAAGTCTGGCTGGCATCCTGATGACACCTGGAACCTGGTGACTGAAAAGAGAGTTAACATACAAAGCCAAACAAATTGTTGAGCAATCATGGACCCAAAGCTTGGAAAAGTGGAGAGGAAGTATTAGGGAGGTACTCACTGCAAACTCTAGTATACTTCTGCTTTCTTACTTTGGTGCCATACTCCAAACTCAGTCAATTTCTGCTTTGCGTTTCTACTTCTTCTTCCTTTTTTTTTTTTTTTTTTACATGCATAACATTCCCCAGATTCCCATTTAGCAATACAACCCCCACTATTTCATTCATCATTTTTCATGGACCTGTATTCTCCCCACCCACCCACCCACCCCAGAGTCTTTTACTTTGGTGTAATACTCCAATTCCATTTCAGGTTCGACTTGTGTTTTCTTTTCTAATCTTGTTTTTCAACTTCGGCCTGAGAGTGAGATCATCCCATATTCATCCTTCTGTTTCTGACTTATTTCACTCAACATGATTTTTTCAAGGTCCATCCAAGATCGGCTGAAAACGGTGAAGTCACCATTTTTTACAGCTGAGTAGTATTCCATTGTGTATATATACCACAACTTGCTCAGCCACTCATCTGTTGTTGGACACCTGGGTTGCTTCCAGGTTTTGGCTATTACAAATTGTGCTGCCAAGAACATATGTGTACACAGATCTTTTTGGATGGATGTGTTGGGTTCCTTAGGATATATCCCCAGGAGGGGAATTGCAGGGTCATAGGGTAGGTCCATTTCTAGCCTTCTGAGAGTTCTCCAGACTGTTCTCCACAGAGGTTGGACCAATTGACATTCCCACCAGCAGTGCAGGAGGGTTCCTTTGACCCCACATCCTCTCCAGCATTTGCTGCTGTTACCTTTTCTGATGTGTGACATTCTCACAGGAGTGAAGTGATATCTCATTGTTGTCTTGATTTGCATTTCTCTGAGAATCAGAGACTTGGAGCATTTTTTCATGTGTTTCTTGTCCTTTTGGATCTCTTCTGTGGTGAATATTCTGTCCAATTCCTCCCCCCATTTTTGGATGGGGTTATTTGTTGTCTTGTTGTTGAGTCTGGTAAGCTCTTTATATATGTTGGTTATTAAACTCTTATCTGATGTATGGCATGTAAAGATCTTCTCCCATTCTGTGAGGGGTCTCTTGATTTGAGTAGTGGTTTCTTTTGCTGTGAAGAAGCTTTTTAATTTGATGTAGTCCCATAGGTTTATACTTGCCTTAGTCTTCCTTGTAATTGGATTCGTTTCATTGAAAATGTCTTTAAAATTTATGCGGAAAAAAGTTCTTCCAATATTTTCCTCTAAGTATCTGATAGTTTCTGGTCTAACATCCAAGTCCTTGATCCACTTGGAATTTACTTTTGTATTCGGTGAAATACAGTGATTCAGCTTCATTCTTCTGCATGTTTCAACCCATTGTTTCCAACACCATTTGTTGAAGAGACTCTGCTTTCCCCATGTAATAGTCTGGGCCCCTTTGTCAAAGATTAGATGTCCATAGGTGTGGGGCCTCATTTCTGGGCTCTCAATTCTATTCCACTGGTCAGTGTGTCTGTTCATGTTCCAGTACCAAGCAGTTTTGATGACAATGGCCCTATAATATAGTTTGAGATCTGGCAGTGTGATGCCTCCGGTTCTGTTCTTTTTTCTCAAGATTGTTTTGGCAATTCTAGGTCTTTTCTGGTTCCAGATAAACATTTGTAGCATTTGTTCTATTCTCCTAAAAAATGTGCTTGGGATCTTGATGGGGATAGCATTAAATTTGTAGATGGCTCTGGGTAATATATTCATTTTGATGATGTTAATTCTTCCAACCCATGAGCAGGTAATATCTTTCCACTTCTTTGTGTCTTTTTCAATTTCTTTGAGTAGTGACTCATAATTTTCAGTATACAAGTCTTTCACTTCTTTGGTTAGGTTTATTCCTAGATATTTTATTGTTTTTGTTGCTATAGAAAAAGGAACTGATTTCTGGATTTCAATTTCTTCTAACTTAGTGTTTGCATAGAGGAATGCCACTGACTTTTGAATGTTAATTTTATAGCCTGACACATTACTGTATTGCCTGATGATTTCCAAAAGCTTCTTGCTAGATTCCTTAGGTTTTTCCATGTATACTATCATGTCATCTGCAAATAAGGAGAGTTTGACTTCTTCTCTTCCAATCTGTATTCCTTTAATTCCTTGCTCCTGCCTGATTGCTATGGCAAGAACTTCCAACACTATGTTGAATAGTAGTGGTGATAGTGGGCAGCCCTGTCTCGTACCTGATCTGAGGGGAAATGCTTCCAGTTTTTCACCATTGAGTATGATGTTGGCTGTAGGTTTGCTATATATAGACTCCACTATCTTCAGGAATTTTCCATCTATTCCTATTTTTTGTAGTGTTTTGATCATAAAGGGATGTTGTATTTTGTCAAAGGCTTTCTCTGCATCTATTGATATGACCATGTGGTTTTTGGTCTTGCTTTTGTTGATGTGGTGGATCACATTGATTGATTTACGTATATTAAACCAACCTTGCATGCCTGGGATAAACCCCACTTGGTCATGATGAACATTTTTTTTGATATACTGCTGTATCCGGTTGGCTAGAATTTTGTTCAATATTTTCGCATCTATGTTCATTAGAGATATTGGTCTGTAGTTTTCTTTTTTGGTTGTGTCCCTGTCTGCTTTTGGTATCAGGGTGATGTTGGCTTCATAGAAGCTGGCAGGGAGTATTCCAGTGTCTTCAATCTTCTGGAAGAACTTTTAAAAGTAGAGGTATTAGTTCTTCTTTGAAGGTTTTGTAGAATTCATTTGTAAAACCATCTGGTCCAGGACTTTTATTTTTGGGAAGATTTTTGATAACTGTTTCAATTTCATTAGCTGTGATGGGCCTGTTCATGTTATCCACTTCCTCTTTACTTAGTTTTGGAAGTTGGTAGGTATCTAGGAAATCATTCATTTCTTGCAGGTTCTCTAGCTTGGTGGCATATAGTTGTTCATAGAAGCCTCGCATGATATGTTGAATTTCTGCAGTGTCTGTTGTGATTTCTCCTCTTTCATTTACTATCCGATTTATTTGGGTCTTCTCCTTTTTTTGTTTTGTGAGTCTGGCTAAAGGTTTGTCGATTTTGTTTACTCTTTCGAAGAACCAACATTTACTTTCATTGATCTTTTGTATGGTTTTCCTATTCTCAATGTTATTTATTTCTGCCCTAACTTTAGTAATTTCTGTCCTTCTGGTTGCTTTAGGATTCCTTTGTTGTTCTTCTTCTAGGTCTTTAAGATGTGCAATCAGGCTGTTTATTTGTGCCTTTTCTTGTTTCCTAATGTGTGCTTGTATAGCTATGAACTTCCCTCTTAGGACTGCTTTAGCTGTGTCCCAAATATTTTGATAGCTTGTGTCTTCATTTTCATTGAACTCTCGAAACATTTTGATTTCTTCCTTGATTTCCTCTTTGACCCAGAAGTTGTTAAGAAGTGTACTGTTGAGCTTCCACATTTTGGCACTGTTTCTAATCTTTTGTTGATTGTTAAGTGTTAGTTTAATTCCACTGTGGTCTGAGAAGATGCTTGGGATGATTTCAGTGCTCTTGAATAGGCTGATGCTGTCTTTGTGGCCTAACATATGGTCTATCCTTGAGAATGACCCATGTGGATTTGAGTAAAATGTGTATTCCAGTTTCTTGGGATGAATGACTCTGAAAATGTCCAATAGTTCTAGTTTATCTATCTCTTCATTTAGCTCCCTTAAGTCTTTATTGATTTTCTGCCTGGATGATCTGTCAAGTTGAGATAGTGGGGTGTTGAAGTCCCCTACTATGATTGTGTTACTGTTAATATATTGCTGTAGCTCTTAGAGTAGAAGTTTGATGTATTTAGATGGCTTCTCATTGGGTGCATAGATATTAATAATTGTTAAGTCCTCTTGATTGACTGATCCTCTGAGCAGTAAGTAGTGTCCATTCCTATCTTTTTTAATCTTATCTATTTTAAAGTCTATCATGTCAGATATGAGAATAGCTGTTCCTGCCCTTTTTTGTGGGCCATTGGCTTGAATGATAGTTTTCCATCCTTTCACTTTAAGTCTGTGTTTGTCTTGTTGCGTTAGGTGAGTTTCCTGTAGACAACATATTGTTGGGTTGTGTTTTCTGATCCATCTTCCTACTCTGTGTCTTTTAATAGGTGAATTCAGTCCATTGACATTTATTGATATCAAAGATTGAAGATATTTTAACGCCATTCTTGTAGAGTTTTAGAGTGTTTTGATATATGTTCTATTTGTGGTGGTCTGGTTGTTTATAGGAGACCTTTCAGAACTTCTTTCAAGGCAGGCTTGGTGATGGTTGCTTCCTTCAACTGTTGCTTGTCTGAGAAGGTTTTGATGCTTCCATCTAGTCTGAATGACAATCTAGCAGGATATAGTATTCTTGGCTGAAAGCCTTTCTCATTGAGCACTCGATAGATATCTTGCCATTCTCTTCTGGCCTGTAGTGTTTGTATGGAGAAGTCTGCTGCTAATCTTATGGGTTTTCCTTTGTAGGTGACTCTTTGTTTTTCTCTTGCAGCCTTGAGGATCCTTTCTTTATCCTTATTCCTTTCCAATCTAAGTATGACATGTCTTGGTGTCTTTAGGTCTGGGTTAATTCTGTTTGGGACCCTCTGGGCTTCTTGAATCTTTATGTCTTTGGTGTTGTCTAGACTAGAGAAATTTTCAGCTATTATGGCCTGGAGAATGCTTTCTTCCTCCCCTTCTCTTTCTTCCTCTGGTAAGCCAATAATGCGTATATTGTTTCTTTTGAAGTCATCCCATAGGACTCTGTTGTTGCTTTCAGCATCTCTTAATCTCTTTTTGAGATCTCTTACTTCTTTTTTAGTTGTCTCTAATTCATCCTCAATCTTGCTAATTCTGTCTTCAGCCTCATTGATTCTATTCTCTCTGCCCTCTACTGTTTTCTGGAGTTCATCTATTTTGTTGCCCTGCTCTGATACTGTTTTAGCTTGTTCAGTTAGTTGCCTTCTTAGCTCAGCGATTTCAGCTTTCAGCTCTCTAATAACCATGAGATAATTAGAATTTTCTTCCATATTCTCATTTGTTGTTCCTGCATTTCTGATTACAATTTTTTCAAATTCTTTACTCACTCCTGTTATTATTTCCTTAGCTAATGTTTGGATGTTGAACTCGTTGTTTTGTGCTTCACCCTCTGGAGGACTTTTAGCTGGACTCTTGTCCTGGTTCGAGTCTCCAATATTTTTTCTTGTTGTTTTAACCATTTTATATAAGTTAACAGTTTTTTCAATCCCTGAGTTGGAGTTCAGTGGTGTAAAAGCCTTTTTTTTTTCCCCTGTAGGCTATGGGAGCCTGAGGGCTTTTAAACTATCAATAGGCTTCTTGGCTTAATCACTGACTCCTGACCAAGAGAT
This sequence comes from Erinaceus europaeus, assembly GCF_950295315.1. Classification (NCBI taxonomy): domain Eukaryota; kingdom Metazoa; phylum Chordata; class Mammalia; order Eulipotyphla; family Erinaceidae; genus Erinaceus; species Erinaceus europaeus. The sequence continues at coordinate 159,279,478 of NC_080163.1, forward strand.
AAAGCAGGGTGTGGCAGAGATACTCCAGTGGTTATACAAAGAGACTTTCACAGCCCCTCAGCTATGCCACCGAGAGGCATAGGTCTTCTCCTGAGTTTCCCGGTCAGATCTCTGAACCCTGGTGTCCCTCCCTGTTGCTGCTCCAGACTCTGAGGGCAGTAGCAATGGAGACTCAGAGTTGTACTTGGTGAGTCTCTGGGGAGCCTCCTCCTCCCTTCAGCTGTCCCCTTGTTGTGGAGCAGACTGGAGGTGGTGTCTCCACTGACAAACTGTCGAACTAAGCAGCCACTTAATCTCTCCTTAGGCCCCTCTCTCCTCTCTGTCACCAGCCACGCGTGTTTGTACTCACGGGTGATTTACTGGGTTCCTGTGGTCATTCTAGTCCTGTCCTGTTTTGGTCCGGGTGGTCTCCTCTGGTATTCCTAGTTGATCCGGGAGAGGAGAGGAGAGGAGAGGAGAGAAAGAGATCTGCTGCTCGTAGCTCCGCCTCCGGAAGTCCTCTTTCTGTCTTTCTTCCTTAGAAAGAAAACAGATCTGTTTGTCATAAAGAGAGGGGAAGAAAGAGTCAGAGCAACACTCTGGCACACGCAGTACTTGGGAATTGAACTCAGAACAATCCAACTCTTTATCCACTGTATCACCTCCTAGGTAGATATTTTGTTTTGTTTTATTTATTTTGCTTATTTTATTCGATAGGAGAGTGAGATATTGAGAGGGATAGAGAGAGAAATACCTGAAGCACTGCTTCAGCAGTTGTGAAGCTTCCTCTCTTCAAGTGAGGACCAGTGGTTTGAACCTGATTCTTTGAGCATCATAACATGTCACCTAGGTGCACCACAACCTGGTCCTGGCAGTTAGCTTTCTTTTTTTTCTGGACACATTCTTTTTAAAAATGTTTTATTTGTTTATTGATTATTATTATTTTTTTTGGATAGAGACAGAGAAATTGAGAGGGAAGAGAGAGATGGGGGAGGGGGGAGGTCTGTAACACTACTTCATTGCTTGTGAAATCTCTTTCCCAACCCCTCCGCACAGGTGGGGACTGGGGGTTTGAACCTGTGTGCTCTACTGGATATGTCACCAGTCAGCCCCCAAACAACTGTCTTCTTCTTTTTCTAAGTCTAAAATTATGTTATTTATTAGTGTGACCCTTTGAATAGGTTGGCTGGTTACTTCTTTTTGAAAAGACCTCTTTTATTCCAGCAGAGTTGGGATAAGGACACGATTTTAAATGAACTGCTATATTTCCTAGAATGTAGTTTTACTATCAGGTATATAGTTTTGGTAGGCAAAGCAATGGCCCCTAAAATTGTCTATACCCTAATCTCCTCAGCCTGTGACTAAGAAAAAAGGAATTAAGTCAACCAACTTTCTTCAGGGAACTGTATCACCCTTGTCTTCTTGGGGAACGTTCCTTATGCAGATCACCCATTTAGCTCCCCAGTCTCACTGCCTGTCTCAGCCTAAATTGCTTGTTACCTTTGCTGTCCACTTGACTAGAGAGGAGGCTTTTCAGGGCTACTGGATTTCAGGGCTCAGTGGTCTCTTTACAGATGTAATTTGTGATTGGAGCAAGTTAGTCTTGGGAGGAAAGGATGAGGAAAAGGAGGAGGAAAGCATGCTTTAGCACCCATCTCAGGACTCTAGGAGAAACCACTTGTATGTCAGCCTTGCACCCAGATCGTTTTTTTTTAATTCTTTAAAAAAAAATTTATTTCCTTATGTTGCCCTTGTTGTTTTTTTATTGTTTTATTTATTATTGATGTTGTTGTTGTTGGATAGGACAGAGAGTAATGGAGAGAGGAGGGGAAGACAGAGGGGAGGAGAGAAAGACACCTGCAGACCTGCTTCACCGCTTGGAAGTGACTCCCCTGCAGGTGGGGAGTCGGGGGCTCAAACCAGGATCCTTATGCCGGTCCTTTCACTTTGTGCCACCTGCATTGAACCCGCTGTGCTACCGCCCGACTCCCGCACCCAGATCTTTGATCTGCCAGAGACTATAGAACAGGGAATTCTCCTTTTTTTTTTCCCCTGAAATGGAGGCATCAGTGGAAATTTCCAGGTGGGGAGGGAGTCTTCCTGCTCCTACTTTCTCCTGGCTTGCCTGAAAGGGATGCAGAAATGTCACTTTGTCTCCTAGCTCTCCTTACTTTGCTCACCCAATCAATCCATATGAAAAGAACAGATGGAGCTGACTGAGCCTCATATGTTTAATGATGGCTGCTATTTGACCAGACTGTCTTTCTCAGGAAGCGCCTGTCACAAGTTATCAATAGCCATTGAATCTCCTGTTACTGAAGGTTAGGCTTTCTTGCTCACCAAGATGGTCAGTCTCAGGTGATTCCCGAGCTTGCACTGCAAGAGAAAGAGACACCTTAAGACTTTTATTCACTAGTGAATGATTTTTTTAAATTATATTTATTTATTTTCCTTTTTGTTGCCCTTGTTTTTCATTGTTGTTGTAGTTATTACTGTTGTGGTTGATGTCATTGTTAGATAGGACAGAGAGAAATGGAGAGGGGGGGAAGACAGAGGGGGAGAGAAAGATAGACACCTGCAGACCTGCTTCACCACCTGTGAAGCGACTCCCTATAAAACGACTCCCCTGCAGGTGGAGAGCCAGGGGGCTCAAACCAGGATCCTTATGCCACCGGTCCTTATGCTTTGCACCACATGCGCTTAACCTGTTGTGCTACCACCCGACTCCCCACTAGTGAATGATTAAGGTTAACTCTGGGCAGATGGATTTTTCAATAGCTACAGCTTCAGGCACAAATTATTTCATGAATTACCACCTAAACATTGTCATTTCTCCTCTTCCTCCTCCTCCTCCCCCTCTTCCTCCTCTTCCTTATTCTGCCCAAGCACTGTTCAGCTTTGGCTTATGGTGGTTATAGTCATGCTGGGGATTGAACCGTGGTCCTTTGGTGCCTCAGGTCACACAGCAATCTCAGTTACATACTGAGTGACTGACTGCTGCATAATGATTAAACTCATATGTGCTAAGCTCAGGGGGGTGTTGTAGTAGATAAAGATGTGGGTTTTCAGGTCTGAGGTGCTGAATTCAATCCTTAGCACTGCATGTGCTCAGAGTGACATTTTGGTTCCCACACTCTCCCATTAATGAATAAATACATCTTTTAAAATATATATTATCTGAGAGCTTGGTGGTTGTGCAGCAGGTTAAGTGCATATGGCATGAAGTGCAAGGACAAGCATAAGGATCCCAGTTCAAGCCACTGGCTCCCTACCTGCAGGAGAGTCACTGCATAAGTGGTGAAGCAGGTCTGCAGGTATCTATCTTTCTCTCTCCCTCTCTGTCTTCCCCTCCTCTCTCCATTTCTCTCTGTCCTATCTGTCCCATGATAGATGGAGACATATGGGACTCCAGATGAAGTCATATAGTTGTAGAAGATGGCAGGATGGGAGTCGGGTTGTAGTGCAGCGGGTTAAGTGCACATGGCGCAAAGTGCAAGAACCGGAGTAAGGATCCTGGTTCGAGCCCCCGGCTCCCCACCTGCAGGGGAGTCACTTCACAGGCAGTGAAGCAGGTCTGCAGGTGTCTATATTTCTCTCCTCCCCTCCGTCTTCCCCTCCTCTCTCCATTTCTCTCTGCCCTATCCAACAACAACAACATCAATAACAATAATAACTACAACAAAAATGAAAAACAGTAGGGGCAACAAAAGGGAAAATAAATAAGTAAAAAAAAAAAGAAGATGGTAGGATGTGCAAGGTATTAGTGTAGTGAGATTTAAGTCATCAGGCAAGGTTGGAGAGAGGAAAGTAGATTTATTAGGTTTAAGTTAGATGAAATATTAGGTGGATTTGTTAGGGAGAAGAATTTGACCACTGGCATGGTCCTGGAATCAGAGAACTATTTAGCAATAGATACCAAGAGTAAAAAGAAAGGGGGCATAGAGGGGACTAGGCAGTGGTGCACCAGGTTAAACACACAAGTGACCATCTCAAGGGCCAGGTTTCAAGTCTAATTTACAAGCAGTAAAGCAGTGTTGTAGGTATCCCTCTTCCTCTCTCCCTCTTTGTCTTCCAATCCTCTCTCAATGTCTCCCTGCCACATAAACTTTAAAAGAGGAAATGGGAGACTGGATAGTGGTGCACCTGGTTAAGTATACATGTTACCATTCCCAAAGACGCAGGTTCAAGCCTAATTCCTATCTGAAGGGGCAGGGGGAGCTTTATGAAAGGTGAAGCAGTGCTGCAGGTCTCTCTCTCAGTCCCTCCTTATTTCCCCTTCCCTCTCAATTTCTCTTTGTCTCTGTCCAATAAATAAATAAATAAATACAACATTAATAAAGGAAGGAAAGGATAGAGGGAGAGAGGGAGGGGTAGAAAAATCAGGTCAAGTGGTCCTGGAAGTGGCGCAGTGGATAAAGCATCGTATTCTCAAGCATGAGGTCCTGAGTTCAATCCCTGGCAGCATGTGTATCAGAGTGATGTCTGGTTCTTTCTCCTCCTATGTTTCTCATTAATAAGTAAATAAAATTAAAAAATAAGAAAAGAAAAATCAGGTAAAAATACTTGACGAAATACCACCCAAAGCCAGTGGCATGGTCATAACAAATGGAGTAAGGGCAAGAGAGAGAATCAAGAAATATTAAAAGTCCTTTAGAGTCCTGCGATTGGCCAATTCACATTTGTCATTCTCAGAAGTAAAGGTTGTCTCTGTAGTGTTTGGTCTCAGAGGTCCCACAGAGGCTCATGGGAAATGTAGTTCTTAGGTCCAGGTTACCAACCCAGGCAACAGTCAGTTAATTATTAATTTAATGCCTGAGTAATGGATGCTTGGGTGATGGAGTGTTACAAAGGCAACACCCTTAACCCTTCCCCCAGGCCACATAGGAAAGGCTTTCTGGAGGGAGCAGTGTTTGCACTAAGCCTTGAAGAGCATCACTGGTTACTTTTAGTAGTTGGAATTGCTTGGTATAGATGAAGACAGAAGATGTGGAGAGCACTCAGAAATGAGACTGGAAAATGAAACAAGGTTGACCTCCTTTCAGAAGGCACTGCAGGTCTATAGAAGAAGCACAAACAGGACAGCCAGGAAAGCAAGCTGTTTCTAGCTTCTAGCTGAGATTAAGACCTTGGGCACATGAATACTGGAGGCTCGCATTCACAGCTGAAACTTAAGAAACAAGGACAGAAAGAGGAAACACAAGGTAAAACTTGGACTGGGTATGTGTATTGCAACAAAGCAAAGGACTCTGAGGAAAGAGAAGAGAATGGGCTGGTGGGGGTGGGTTGGGGAGGTGTGGGGGTGGCTTTGATATCCTGGTGCATAGTGGTGGAAAAGGACCTGTGTTGGGGGTGAGAGTGTTATGCAGACACACAAATTATAGGGAGATGAGAAATTGTACTCATTTGTTACAGCTGTACTGTAAAACATTAACCCCTCTAATAAAATGTAAAAAAAAAGGGGGGGGGATAAAATTTCAAACAGAAATTTAGTGAAGAAACAATGCATTTGAACAATGCTATAGACCAAGTGGAACTAGTAGACAAGCATTCACCAAAGTTTGGGGAGATAGCTCAGTGCACTTCTTGTATGCCTGAGAACCCTCAGAACAATCCTCAGAACAGTCATATATCAGAGCAAAGAAACAATTTGGAGTTTCATAAAAATAAATAAACCTCTCTCATTAAAACAGAATAAATAAGTCTTTAAAAAAAAAAAAGATCTTGGATGCTAAGAAGTCTGGTTTAAGACTCCACTCTTTCAAGGAAGAGCTCTATGTACTGGAGCTAATATGTTTCTGACCTCCCTAAGCTCCAAGTCTTTGTCAAGTAATGTCCATTGCAGAGGGGAGCTGCAAGTTCTAAGAGAGGGGAGATGAAGTGTTTAACTCTGCTGGTCCCAGGTCGGGGTGCCAGTTGCTGGTCTAGCTTCGCGAGCGGGAGAGAGATGACCAGGGACTCATGGCTGAGCTGGGAAGCAGTATCTCGTTTATTAATCAGATACATCGCCTTTTATGCATCTCTTCACTGGAAGTGGCAAGGAAAAGGAAAATGACTAGGAGAGGGGGCGGAGCAAAAAAAGAGTGGAACAGAACATAGAAAGCTTCCATCTAACCAGTGGAGATTAAACCAATACCCTGTAGGCAGGGCGGGACCCAGGTAAAACAGTGATTATGTAAACAGACCACATCGTAAGTAATACAAGCAAACCTAATGTGATGATAAAAATAGAAGGTCTTATAAGCAGAATTTAGAAGCATACCAACATAACTCCAATAAAAACTAGGCACTTTGGGGAGCCCCACAATGGCAAACCAGGTTAAGCGCACACAGCAAGAAGTGCAAGGACTCTTGTAAGAATGGGATCAAGCGTCACCCCTCCCCCCACCTGAAGGACCCTTCAGAAGCAGCAAAGCAGGTCTGCAGATGTCTCTCTGTCTTTCTCCCTGCCTAGCTCTCCCTCTTCTCTCAGTTTCTCTCTGTCCTAACCAATAAAATGGGGGAAAATAAAAATGGTCGCCAGGAGTGTGGATTCCTATCGCTGGCACCAAGCCCCAGCAATAAACCTGGAGGCAAAAAACAAAAACAGAAACAAACAACAACAACAAAAAAACAAACCTAGCCATTTTGAGGGACTGGGCCTCGGCACACTTGATTGGACACTTAACATTACCATGTTCAAGAATCCATGTTCAAATCCACGCTCACCACCTGCAGGGTGGACACTTCATGACTGATGAATCAGGTCTGCAGGTGTCTCTCTCTTTTCCTATTTCCTCCTCCCCTCCCACTTTCTCTCTGTCCTATCAAGTAAAATAGAAAGAAAAAAAAAGTAAAAAATGGCCAAGGGGAGCTGTTTCCATAGTGCCATTACAGAGTCCCCTGCAATAACGCTGGTAAAAACAAAACAAACAAACAAAATAAAACCTTAGCAACTTTGGTTTCCTTCACCAGGGAGACTTAAATAGAGAAACTGACCCTGCAAATGTTGACACTGAGAGAGAGAGAGATTGGGCCAGAGGTGACATAGGAGCCTGAAGTAGCATTGGTGGCTGGAGGTGTCATGAGGTGATAGTAAGGATGCTTGCTGAATCATACTGGTGTCATTCCCTGTGACACTTACTGGAGGAAAAGCAATTGGTTTTGAAGAGTCATGGTGAGTTTTAAGACCTAATCTGTTCTTCTGTTGTATCTATTTTACTCAGGTTAACTCCCCTGCTTTGTGACCTTGAGCAAGTCACTGCACATCTCTAAATGTGAGGGCATTTATTCTTAATTTTTAAATTAAATTAATTTTAATTTTGCATAGAGACCAAGGGAAAATAAGAGGGGGCAGGGGGATGAATAGAGGGAGAGAGATAGAGACAACTGCTGCATTGCTTCACTGCTCGTGAAGCTTCCCTCCTGCAGGTGGGGACCTGGAGCTTGAATAAAATTGCTCTCTACCAGGTAGCCACCATCTGGGCTCAATTTTTTTCTTTGAAATTTTGTTATTTAATTTTTTATTCTTAGTATTAATTTTACCTCCAGGGTTATCACTGAGGTTCAGTGCCTGCACTACAATTCCACTGCTCCTGGTGGTCACAGCTCCCAGAAGTCAATTTTGTTCCTTTTTACTTGGTAGGACAGAGAGAAATTGAGAAGGAGGAAGGAAGTAGATCAGAGAAGGAAAGAGAGAGAGAGAGAGAGAGAGAGAGAGAGAGAGGACCTGTAGTACAGCATCACTGCTTGTGAAGCTCTTCCCCTTGCAAATGGGGAGCTGCAGCTTGAACCAGGGTCCTAGCACATGGTAACTGGTACCCTGTGGCCTGGGCTCCCTTTTCTTTACTTACCTTTTTAAAGGTTTTCATATCTCTTTTATGCAGTTTCCATTTCATGTCCCTATACAAATGGCTTCTCATTGTTTTCAAGTGTGGAGGTAGGAGTTCAGAAATGTCCCATTTCCTCTCCTGCAGGCTGAGAATTCCACAGCCCCTGACCTTTCCCAAAGATGCTCTTGGAACAGATGCATTTTTCAGCTCAGCTCTAGAACCCAGTTTGTAAACACAGGACCTCAGGGTCCCAGGTGGCATCCTCAAAGTAGGTGCCTCTTTCTATAATTTAAGCAACCCTCCCTCCCCACCCCCAACACACACACACACACACACATCACGCCTAACCTTCCATATATCATCCTTGAATCTTTCCCGCCCAATAACATTCCTGCCTGGGCCATTTGATCTGTGGTCTATAAGTAGACATAATGAAATGCCAAGTTTCTTTAAAAAGAAAAATCACACACCCTGGAAGATTTAACCTGGGCATGGTCCAATAACAGATAATAAAGCGAAACTCAATTCAGTTGGGCTGGGGCACACTGGTGACCCCAAATCTCAGATCCCTGTCTGCTGCTGGACTGTGCCAGTCCCTTCTCTCTTAACCTGCATTTATTTTCATTCTGCTTGTAGGGAGCCACAAATAACTTGCTTCAGAGGAACATGAAAAGCAAGAGTGGAATGGCCCTCTTATGTCCCATGGCAACTTCTTTTCTTCTTAATCCCCCTGGATTAAGAAGGGATATTGGAGTTGTTAGCGCTTTCTGGTTTGTGAGGCATGATTCATTCAGCTAGGTTTGGGCAACCATAGTCTCTTTACTGAGGGGGGGGTGTTGGTGGAATGAGATGTGGGGGTCTCCAGACTCTCCATCAGCCTAGATTATTTGTCCTTTTTTAAAAAAATCATTTGTGGGGGCAGGGGTAGATAGCATAATGATTATGCAAAGAAACTGTCATGCCTGAGGTTTCAAAGTCCCAGGTTCAATCCCCTGCACCACTATAAGCCAGAGCCAAACAGTGCCCTGGTAAATTAATTAATTAACTAATTAATTAAAATAAAAAATATTTGTGTAGGGAAGGTAGAATAGCTGACATGCATAGTGTGTTGCTTTGCCATGTGCATGGCCCACCTTACTGAAGGAAGCTTTGGTGCTATGGTCTCTCTCTTGAATACTTCTTTAAAATTTTATTTTAAAGATTTTTTCCCCTTTTAAAAATCTTTTTATTTAGTATTAGATTGAGACAGAGAGATATAGAGAGAGGAGAGGGAGATACAGAGGGAAAGAGACAGAGAGACATGGGGGCCAGGTGGTAGTGTACCAGGTTAAGCGCACATAGTATGAAAGCAAGGACCCCAGTAAGGATCCCAGTTTGAGTCCCTGGTTCCCTACCTGCAGGGGTGTCACTTCATAAGCGAGGAAGCAGGTTTGTAGGTGTCTATCTTTCTCTCCCCCCCCCCCCCGTCTTCCCTTCCCCTCTCAATTTCTCTCTGTCCTATCCAATAAAATGTAAAAACAAACAAACAAACAAAAAAACCTCCAGGAGCAGTGGATTTGTAGTGTTGGCACTGAGCCCCAGAGATAAGTGGAGAAAAAAGAGAGACATCTTGCACTTGAGGACCAGGGGCTTGAACCCAGGTCCTTGCGCACTGAAATGTATGCACTTAGCCAGGTATGCCACCACTTGGTCCCTCCTATCTCTATGTCTCTCTTCCTTCCCTTCCTCTCTACCTCTTTAAAAATATTTATTTACTGCTGAGAAAGAGAGAAAGTAGGGTAGAAAGAACCGAAGTATCACTCTGGTACATGCATTACTGGGGATTGAACTCAGTAACCCATGTGTGAGTTCATTGTACAACCACCAGGGAGTCACTCTGTTCCATTCTAACCAGAAACTTTAACCTCTTTCCTTAACTAGATAGTCACTAGGTAGTCTCTTTAGGACTATAACATTGTCCTCTAAAGATTGAATCAAATTGGGGCCAGGCAGTTGTCAAACCAGTAGACTTCATAAGTTACCATGGTGGTTCAAACCCCTATTCCCCACCTGCAAGGGGGAAGCTTCACAAGTGGTGAAGTAGTACTGCAGGTATCTTTATCTCTACCTCTACCCCTCTCAATTTTTCTGTCACTAGCAAGAAATAAAAAATGAAACAAAGAAGGAAATAATGGCCACCAGTAGAGATGGATTTGTTACAAAGTCTCTGAATGAACCCTAGCAACAATCCTAGTGTCAATAAATAAATAAACAAACTAACTAAATCAGCATAAGGGAATTTTAGCAAAGGAATTTCACTGCTCTACCATTTGCTATATAAAGGGACAGGTGGGGGTCCGGCGGTGGCGCAATGGGTTAAGCGCATGTGGCGCAAAGCGCAGGGACCGGCGTAAGGATCCCGGTTCGAGCCTCCGGCTCCCCACCTGCAGGGGAGTCGCTTCACAGGCGGTGAAGCAGGTCTGCAGGTGTCTATCTTTCTCTCCCCCTCTCTGTCTTCCCCTCCTCTCTCCATTTCTCTCTGTCCTATCCAACAATGAACAACATCAACAATGGCAATAATAATAACCACAACGAGGCTACAACAAGGGCAACAAAAGGGGGAAAAATGGCCTCCAGGAGCGGTGGATTCATGGTGCAGGCACCAAAAAAAAAAAAAAAAACCAGCAATAACCCTGGAGGGAAAAAAAATAAAAAAATAAAGGGACAGGTGAGAAATTTAGCAGGTTCGAGTTTGCGTTCTCCCAGCTTTACTTATAAAGGGGACTCTAGGGGGTCGGGTGGTAGCACAGCAGGTTAAGCATACATGGCACAAAGCGCAAGGACCGGTGAAGAGATTCAGGTTCGAGCCCCCACTCCCCACTTGCAGGGGTGCCGCTTCACGGGTGGTGAAGCAGGTCTGCAGATGTCTATCTTTCGCTCCCCCCCTCTGTCTCCCTTCCTCTCTTGATTTATCTCTGTCCTATCCAACAACAACAACAACAATAATGACAACAACGAGGGTAACAACAAGGGTAACAAAGCGGGGGGGAAATGGCATCCAGGAGCAATGGATTTGTAGTGCAGGCACTGAGCTCCAGCAATAACCCTGGAGGCAAAAAAAAAGGGGGGGGGGGACTCTGGAATGCCATGCCAGTGCTGGGCTTCATCCTGTGTTCATTTTCTTCCAGGCTGTCTAGGCCCTTAGTACAGGCTCCCTCTGTCATCTCAGCTTTGCCTCTGCTGTGAATTCTAGATAAAGTTCTTTTCATTCTTGCCTATAACAGAATCTCTCAACCTTGACATTATTGATGTTTGGAATCAGATAATTTTTATTTATTCTACCAGAGCACTGCTGAGCTCTGGCTTATGGTGGTGCTAAGGATTGAACTTGGGACCTCAGAGCCCTAGGCATGAAAGTTTTTTTGCATAGCCATTATGTTATCTCGCCATCTCCAGAACCAGATAATTCTTTAATTCTCCTGCTATCTTCCTTGTGTGGTAAAGGATATTTTAGCAGCATGGTTCTCAGCCCCCTAGATGGCCAACAGCACCTCCTCCTAATAATGACAATCCATGAGCTCTCCAGACACTGCCCAATGTCCCTGGATGTGGAGGTAGGGGGCAGGATCATCCCTGGTTGAGAACCCTGCTCTACCTCACTGTCACACTGGACTGGCATTATGATGTGCCTTTCACATTAACCCCGAGCTCCCTCTGGGCAGTGCTGGTGTCTGTCCTTTTCTGTGACATATGGAATGGAAAGAATGACTCTGTGGAGTGAATGGCAGTGGCAGAAACGAGGTTGGTCTCTGGGTTGGGTAGGCACCATGCATTTTGTATCCCATAGTCATCCTCTTCTTAATAAGTGGTCATTTATTATTGGGGGTGCTGGGCACCTCTGTCATGGATTTCTGGAAGACTGGAAAGCATGTCAGTTCAGTGGATCCCTTGGGACTCTTTTTTTATTTTATTTTATTTATTTATTCCCTTTTGTTGCCCTTGTTGTTTTATTGTTGTAGTTATTATTGATGTCGTTGTTGTTGGATAGGACAGAGAGAAATGGAGAGAGGAGGGGAAGACAGAGAGGGGGAGAGAAAGACAGACACCTGCAGACCTGCTTCACCACCTGTGAAGGGACCTGCCTGCAGGTGGGGAGCCGGGGGCTCGAACCGGGATCCTGACGCCGGTCCTTGAGCTTAGCGCCACCTGCACTTAACCCGCTGTGCTACAGCCCGACTCCCCCCTGGGGACTCTTATCTGAGTGGGAACAAGGTGGTGAAGAGTGACAGGTAGTAAAGATATGGACTAGTGTGCAAGGCCATGTCCAGTGGTGATCAGCCTATGTAGAAGACAATTATCTTACTGAAAAAATTATTTTGGTGAGAGGGTTAAAGAATAGGAAAGCTATCAGGGAAGGGAATGGGATATGGAGTTCCAATGGCAGTAACTGTGTAGAATTGTACCTCTCTTACCTTATGGTCTTGTCAGTGTTTCCATCTTATAAATAAAAACTAAAAAAATTATTTTAGTGATGTAATAATGGTTTGCAAGATTAGGAAATTGCAGGGGTATAGTTAGACATCACACCCACTACTATAGTTCTGTACCCTCTCCTGCAACCCCCCCCCACCAGTTTCCCCTCCTTTTCCCCAAAAATAACCACCACAGTTTTCAGAAAGTCTCAGTAATAGATTGACTACCTACCTCCAAATCCATGTTTTCAGTTGTTCATATTATATGTATGACTGAAACAATCTGGTAGCTATCTTTCTGGGACAAGCAGGTCATTTGGTAACAGATATAAGCTATAGCAATGAGAGTCCTTGAACACAAAAAAACTGAAAGATTAAACTCCTTAACTCTACCTCTGCTGACATCTCTGATACATATTTTTAATAAATATCAAGATTCTTAAAAATTTAATTACCATTATTTACTTATTAGATAGAGACAGTCAGAAATTGAGAGGGAAGAGAGAAGTAGAGAGGGAGAGAGACAGGGTGGAGGGTAGACAGCATAATGGTTCTGCATAATGACTCTCATATCTGAGGCTCCAAAGTCACAGGTTTGATCCCCAGCACCACCGTAAGCCAGAGCTAAGCAGTGCTCTGGTAAAAAGAGACAAAGAGAAACAGAGAGAGATGCAGACCTGCTTCACTGCTCATGAAGCTTTCCCCCTGTAGGTAGGGGCTGGGGGCCTGAAGCCAGGTCTTTGTGCCTTATAACATGTGCAATCAATCAGGTGCTACCACCACCTGCACCCCCCCCCATATATTTTTAAATGCAGAATCAGGACGTGGGAGGTAGCAGCATCATTACGTAAAAGAATCTCACCTCTGAGATTCCAGTATTTCAGGATCAATCCCCAGGACCACCACAAACCTGAGTTAGAAAGTGCTTCAGTGAAAAGAAGAAAGAAAGAAAAGAAACAAAGAAGGAAGGAAGGGAGGGAGGGTGGGTGGAAGGGAGGGAGGGAGGGAGGACGGATGGATCAGAGGATAAACCCAAGGCCTTTTGGATACAAGATACCAATGAACTGTCTCGTTGGCCTAATTTTCCTCTCTTTCTTACTTCTTCTCTTTCTTTTCTCTTTTTTTTTTTCCTCTTGCTTTCTTTCCTCCTCTCTCTTTCTCTTCTCTATTTTCTTTTTAGGGAAGGTAAAAGAGAAAGAGGGGAGGGAAGGGACAGAAGAGACATCACAGCACTGCTCCACCATTCATGAAGTTCCCCTGGTCCCTCCCATGGTTCTTCCTAGGCCTTATAGAAGATATCTAAAGGGCCGAAGATAAAACATGAATAGAGTTGAGGTGACTTAGACCTAGAAGGTGTAGCTATCCCTACTGAGCACCTACTATGCACCTTCTAGTGCCTGGTGCATAGTAGGTGCTCAGTTAATCTTTGCCAAAAGAGGACATCTTCACTACTTCCAATGCAAAAAAGGGTGGGCAATACAAGTCCCCCAGCCCTTTGAAATCTAGCTCAAGTCCCAGAAACATCATCCTTGGGGTTTGAGTATGCAGTGTCTGCAAGCAAAAGCCTGCACACACTACTGAATCATCCTGCCTCCTCCCCTTGTTCTGATTTTTCTACAAAGTGAGTTTCTGTCAGGTAGACTGGACAGTAATCTCTTTTACCCATCAATCATTTAATCACACATCAATCATCACCGTCATTTAAAACCTGAAACCATATATCCAAGGGCTGTAGCCATTTCCCGGCCCAGGTGTGAACCCCAGGACCAGCTGGGAAAAAAAAAAAAAAAAAAACCTATGTGAGTTTCCCACCCAGCCATCTCCCTAGCCGATCAAATGCGCTTGAGAGGACAGGGTAACGTTACCATTGTGCCCCGTTCCGGCCCCCACCCTGCAGAGGGAGGGAAGGAAACAGAGCTTAATCATTAATAACACCAACTTGCATTTCCAGAGCCTTGAAAATGAGAATTTTGCCCTTTTTTTTTCTTCCTCCCTGGGAGTAAATTGGGTCAGAGTGTTCCCAGAATTTACATTTCAATTAAAAATACAATAATAACACATTGTGCTAATAGTGAATGATTCCGACTCCGGGGAAGATGACACCGCCCGCTACTTGGTTAATGAAAAGCCCCCTTCATTCTGACGGGCCACACATCAGCAGTCACAAATCTGTCTTGCTCTGGGTCTGGCGGTGGAAGGTACAGGGAGGGGAGCACTGGGGCGGCCCAGGCAGCATCCTGCTGCCCAGACCAGTGTTTTGCTGAGCCCCCAGCCCACCTTGCCTAAGGAATCCAACTTGGCATCTAAATCAAACTTTAGAAACCTTAAAGAAGGCTGGAGGAGTTGTTGGTTTTCATCATTGGCTGCATTGTGTTGTGTTGTCTGTAGTTTTTGCTTTGTTGGGGGCGAACAGGCACACCCTCCCCGAAGGCCTTAGTAAATGGGTTTAACTTTCAAACCATCTTTGCATAGCCTCCCGGGCTGGAACCTGAGAGAGAAGAGAGAGACTAAAGGCCTAGGCTGCTCTGCAGCGTGAGAGCCTGGGCTGGTGGCTGTGCTGAATAGCAAAATACCTGGCTTCCCTGCTCTTTAGAACAGGCCTAAAGGGGGTTGGGCAGTAGCTCAGTGGGTTAAGACACATGGCACAAAGCACGAGGACCGGCACAAGGATCCCGGTTTGAGCCCCCAGCTCCCCACCTGCAGAGGGGTCAATTCACAGGTGGTGAAGCAGGTCTGCAGGTGTCTATCTTTCCCCCCTCTCTGTCTTCCCCTCCTCTCTCCATTTCTCTCTGTCCTATCCAACAAGGACATAAGTAACAACACCAATAACCACAACAATGATAAAACAACCAGGGCAACAAAAGGGGAGAAAAATAGCCTCCAGGAGCAGTGGATTTGTAGTGCAGGCATCGAGCCCCAGCAACAACACTGGAGGCAAAAAAAAAAAAAAAAAAAAAAACAGGCCCTAAAATCTCACAAATTCAGTCCTTTATGTAGATGCTCAAAAAATGAACAATCAGGACTGAGGAGATAGTGCCATCATCAGTAGTGCAGCAGATGTGTCCTGAACTGAGCAGAGGCTCCAGTTTCAAGGCCTGTGCCACCATAAGCCGGAGTTGAGTGGTGCTCTGATGGTGCAGTGGTTAGAGCTTTAGATTTTTAATTTTTTTAAAAAAATATTAGAGACAGAGAGAAATCAAGAGGGATGGGGGAGATAGAGAGGATGAAAGAGACACTTGGAGCCCTGATTCACTGTTCATGAATTTTTCCCCCTGCAAGTGGGGATTGGGGCCTTAAACCTGGTTCCTTTCATACTGTGATGTGTGTGCCTAACCAGGTATACCGCCTCCCACCCCCGAGCTTCAGATTTTTAAAAAGGCATGATGTCCCAGGTTTGATTTCAGGCATTGCATACGCTAATGATGCTCTGATTCTCTCTTCTTCCCTCACATGTAAATATTTTTTGAATGAAGAAAACATGGAAAAGTAAGGGTTTTTTCTGACTACCCCTAAGATGGGCTACCATAGGATGGAGGGGGTAAGATGCAAGTTGAAAGTGTTTATTCACAGATTATCACTGAAAATAAATAGCTTGGACCAGTTCTGATTTCATGACAAATAAAACTAAAAAGAAAAAAAAAACTTTTATAGGATTTATTTATTTATAAGAGAGAGAGGGAGAGAGAAGAAGAAGGAGGAGAATGAGGAGGAGGAGGAGGAGGAGGAGGAGGAGGAGGGATAACCAGGGCATCACTCTGCAGTAAGCAAGACTGGGATCAAACTTGTGACCTCACGCAGGAGAGTCCAGTACCTTACCCACTCACTGCATCACCTCCCAGGACACCAAAACAAACTTCTTGTGTGGAGAAACACCCTACTTCTTGGAGTGTGTGGAGGGGAGAGCCAGAAGTAGGGATGTGAGTGGCATGCAGGAGGCTTGAGGGAAGAAAATATGGATACTTGAAGTTAGACCAGAAACTGGGAGGTGGGGCATCAGAGGGTCTAGTGGAGTCTGTTACTCTCATTTGCACTGAGCCAGGGAGAATGGAAAAGAAGTAGCCTAGAGGGAGTCGGGCGGTAGCACAGTGGGTTAAGTGCAGGTGGCGCAGAGCATAAGGATCCCGGTTCAAGCCCCTGGCTCCCCACCTGCTGAGGAGTCACTTCACAGGCAGTGAAGCAGGTCTGTAGGTTTCTGTCTTTCTCTTCCCCCTCTCTGTCTTCCCCTCCTCTCTCCATTTCTCTCTGTCCTATCTAACAACGACAACAACAATAACTACAACAACAACAAAAACCAACAAGGGCAACAAAAGGGAAAACAATAAATAAATAAATAAATAAGTAAATGAAGTAGCCTAGAATATGCTAGGTGCCGGCAACAAATGCAGACATGGTCTTCCATTGTGTGTTGGTCAAAATCATTTATTATGTATACGAAATGAAGTGAAATGTTTCAGGATGCTCAAATCCCTAGGTCACTGATAGTTTCAAACAGGCAGACACAGGTGCTGTATACAGAACTGGGTGGTGGTGCACCCAGTTGAGCACACACGTTCCTATACACAAGGGGCCACACAGTGAAGCAGATCTGCAGGTGTCTATCTTTCTCCCTCCTTCTCTATCTTCACCTTTCAATTTCTCTCAGTCCTATCAAATCAAATTAAAAAAAATAAAATAGAATAAAATGCCTTGAACAGCTTATTTGACAGCCAATTTGAATAGGACAGTGGCCTCAGATTGGCTTTTCTGTGCTGGTGAGGTCACTGCCATGACCCTGATGACAACCCCACCCATGTCCACACTTGTTATTTCCTCTGTTTCTGAACTACTGAAGGAAGACAGATCACTCAGCCCCCAAGTTTTAAGGTTTCATAATTATCAGAATGAGATGAACCTCCCTGATTTATTTACTATTCTATTCAATGTGTTGTCTAAACTATGGGGCACCATAGCTAGGATAGAAACAGTACACAAAGTTGCCGCTCACTGATGTCAGCTAACTCATCTTAGAAGATTATAGAAGTTAGGCAGTGGAACATCTGACTGAATGCACACATTACCATGTACAAGGACCTAGGTTCAAAACCTCATTCCCCACCAGCAAAGGGAAAGCTTCATGAGCAGTGAAAAGTCTGTTGATGCTTCTAAAAGTCTACTGATGCAGCTTGAGTGTCCTTCTTTATCTCCCCTCCCCTATCAATTGATTTCTGTCTTAATAAATAAATAAATAAATAAATAAAATGCATCAATTATAATTGTATTATTTGAGAGAGAAAAGAGGGAGGGAGGGAGGGAGGGAGAGAGAGAGAGAACCAGAGCATCACTCTAGTTTATGCAATGCTAGGGACTGAACACAGGATCTCGTGCTTGGAAGTCCAGTGTTCTATCCACTGCACATATAGAACAAGTAATCCTTCTATTTGAGAACCCATATTCTCCACCCCCACACACATTCAACTATGCTCCTATGCAAATTCACACAACTTTGCTACTCCATTGTCATCACTCACTTGCTTGTATTTTCCCAGGACTGTCTTTCTCAATGAAATAGTTGGATTATTCATTAGAGGAACCTCTCAAAAGTCCCATCAGTGCTTCAATCGAAGCATCAGCATACAGCTTGTACCCTAAGATTCTTCTGATTGTGTGCCTTCCTGGTCCCATGATTCTAAACTTGTCTCATAGTTCTTACCAATCCTAATTTTAATTCTACATTGAGAGACCCTCCTGAAACCAAATTTCCAATGCCAATAAAATTCAGCCTGACACTTTCTTCTCTGACAGGCTTCCAGAACTCTGCCTAGGTGCAATCTTCCCCCTTTGCTTGGTTAATGCTAGATTGATTCAGTGATGCCTAAGAAAGAGGTTGTGCTGATGATATTCATCTATCTTTTTTTATTATCTGCCTGGGAGGAGTCTTAATTAGTTCTTAACTTATTTGTGCCACTTCCCTAATTTCCTACTCCTTCTTTTTAAAATATCTTTTTATATCTTATATATATGTATAAATTTAAATATATTTTTATATATTTGAGCAGGACTTGAGCACAGAACTCTGAGCTATTGACAGAAGTTGGCAATTAAAAGTGTCTTTTTTATTTATTAGGTTGTTGGAAAAGTAATGACTCATCTTTGCATAGAAAAAATACTTCATGACTTTTTTGACAACCCAATATTTATTTTGAGTACAGAAGAAATTGACAGGGGAGTAGGGGTTAGGAAGGGAGAGAGAAAGACAACTGCAGTAGTGCTTCACCACTAGTGAAGCTTGTCCCATGCAGATGAGGATGGGGAACTTGAACCCAGGGCTTTGTGCACTTAACCTGGATGTTCCTCCACTTGGCCTCCTGCAAATTTTGAATGAGATTGTTTGTTGTAACTGTATTTATTTTAGAAGTTGAGCCAAAGTAACACAGAAACATTATTTAATACCTAACTGAAAATCCCTTGGTCTAGCCCTTATTCTGAACCAGAAAATTCCTTGAGGCAGTTGCCATCAATTCTTTTGAGACCCTATCTATCTATCTATCTATCTATCTATCTATCTATCTATCTATCTATCTATCTCCCTCCCTCCCTCCTTTTAAGTTACAGGTTCCTGCTACTCTCTCCCATATTTGCTCACTTCAGGTAGTTACTATTTAAATCTAAACAAGAACAAGGTGTGGCTTTTTAGAAAGACCATTTCTCATCCACAGGTAACTTCCCCCTCCTTATAAATTCCTACCAGAAGTTTCTTATGAGTGTGTGTGTGTGTGTGTGTGTGTGTGTGTGTGTTTCGTTATTAAGCCCAAATCTAGTGTTTTCATTATGATGAAGCAAATGTTACAGCTTAGCCAGGGTAGCATCTTAGAATGTCATTCTTTCCTGGCCTTTGCCTCCCTTGGCTTGGCTTTCTTTGAATGTCTGGTGACTCTTCTCATACCCTCCAACAGCTCTGTACAAAGGCTCTCAATCCAATTTTACACCCGGCCACACCTGTCAGTTAATCTGTCAGTTCCATTTTCCCCTGCAGCCATTCCTCCTGGAGCCATCCATCCTCCTAGCCCATCTGAACCCATTGCTCCACAGGCCTACAGCACAGCTGTCACCAGAGACTTCTCCTGTTGTTGTCCATGAGCCCTATGTCTCATGAGTCTCATGTCTTCATTGTTGTTGACTTCCTCCCTTGTTCTGGTGGAGCACATCCTAGGAATTACTCTTGAGAAAGGGTAGCACGCTTGGACACCTTATACTCCTTCATAAAGGTATTTATTATATATACCCTTCCACTGGACTGATAGTTTGGCTGTGTATAAAATTCAAACATGGAGGCAAGTTTCTTCCAGAATTTTAAAGGTAATGGTGTTAAGGAAATGTCTCTTGCCTTATGAACTTATCCCCAATTCTTTATATATGTGTGACCCTGTGTGGTTGCTTGATTTTGTTTCTTTTTCAGATAGAAAGATAGATAGATAAATAGATAGACCATAACACTGTGGTATACTAGGTTTTTTTTTTTTTCTTCTTTTTCCCTGAGCCTGACATCTGATATGCAGGTGGATCCAAATTATTGTCTGGGGAGATGATATCATGGCTGGAAAAAGGACCAGAAAGCTGGATTAGGAAAGAGAGTAGCTCCCAAATATGGGAAAGGTGTATAAATATTATTGACTGTAAACCCCATTGATTTGATGTGATCTGGGGCCCATATTCAGCTTAGGAGCCTATGTGACCTCTGCAACCCTGCAGATATGAATTCACATTCTGTGGTCATGAATAGGAACATTCCAAGCTGCCCCAATAAAAATATGCCTACTAGCTATCTACAAAACTGAGACCCCCCCCCCAACTCTTCATCTGCACTACTCCAGCCTTTAGGTTCATGATTAGTCAACAATTTGTTTGGCTTTTATATGTTAACTCTCTTTTCAACCACCAAGTTCCAGATGCTAGCATGATGCCAAACAGACTTCCCTGGACAGACAACCCCACCAATGTGTCCTGGAGCTCTGATTCCCCAGAACCCTGCCCCACTAGGGAAAGAGAGAGACAGGCTGGGAGTATGGATCGACCTGTCAATGCCCATGTTCAGCAGGGAAGCAATTACAGAAGCCAGACCTTCCACCTTCTGCATCCCACAATGGTCTTGGGTCCATACTCCCAGAGGGATGAAGAATAGGAAAGCTATCAAGAGAGGGAATGGGATATGGAGTTCTGGTAGTGGGAACTGTGTGGAGTTGTACCCCTCTTACCCTATGGTTTTGTCAGTGTTTCCTTTTTTTTTTCTTCTTCCCTTTTTTCCCCTCCTTATCCTTCTCTTCCTTTTTAAAAATATTTATTTATTTATTCCCTTTTTGTGCCTTTTTTATTGTTGTAGTTGTTGGCTAGGACAGAGAGAAATGGGGGGGTAGACAGAGAGGGGGAGAGGAAGATAGACACCTGCAGACCTGCTTCACCCCTTGTGAAAGGACTCCCCGGCAGGTGGGGAGCTAGGGGCTGGAACTGGTATCCTTATGCAGGTCCTTGCTTTTTTCACCACGTGCCACGTGTGCTTAACCCACTGCGCTACCACCCAACTCCCATGTTTCCTTCCTTTTTCTAAAAACAAAAAAAAAAAAAAAAAGAAAGTAAAGAAGAAAGAAACCATAGCACTGAAGCTTTCTTCAGTCTGGTGAGTTTAGATGTGAAACTTTTTTTTGTTTGTTTTGTTCTGTTTTGTTTTCTGTCTATCTCTCTGGAAGATCATGATGATACATCTTAGTTTCGGTATTTGTTCATTTGTTCTGTGGGCCATACAATTAGAAAACCCAAGCCTTTGATTTCTGGGAACTTTTCTTGTATTACTTCTTAGATCATTTCCCCCTTTCATATCCTTTATATTTTATGTTTTCATTTTTTTTCTTGTTTGTTTCTACAATACCTACTGTGCAAATAGCAGATGTGAAACAATTGAGTTATTTTATCTTCTCTCCTTCATCTCTCTTACCTATTGTCTTGCTCTCAGAATGTTCCTTTGTAGATTTTCCATGGAATAGATACACAAAATTCTAAAAGGGGACTGAAAAGGTAGCTTGCTCAGTAAGGTACCTACCTTGCCACATGCATAATCTATATTCAAACCCCAGCTGCATGTGAGAATGTCATAGCACTGAGATAGAGAAGATCCAGTGCTCTGTGATGCCTCTCCCTCTTTCTTATCTCTTGAACTGGATTTAAAAAAAAAGTTGACTAAGAAGTGGTGAAATAGCACATATACAAGGCTTTAGCTCAAAGTAAACTATAAAACAAAACATTCTCTGTTCTTACTGGAGTATGGCTTAAGACCCATAGTGTTCCCCTAGACCTTACCACTTTGGTCTATGCAAAATTTCCATGTCTAGGGACAGTGTGTGGTCAGTAAAGTAAGGAGGGCATTTGTCTATTTTCTTTTTCTCATCTTCCTCCTCCTTCTCCTCCTTCTTCTTCTCCTTTTTCTCCTCTTCTTTTTATTTTTCCTATCAGGATAACGACTGGGGCTTGTTGCCTGCATGACTCCACTATTCCTAGTGGCCATCTTTTTCTTTCCAATAGAGAGTGGGAAACAGGAAGACATCCAGGCATTGCTGTATGGCCTGTGAATTTGCCCTCATGCAGATGTTTCCATATGGGGGTCAGGTTCTTGAACCCAGTTCCTCCCATATGGTAATGTGTGCACTCCATGAGGTACGCCACCTCCAGGTTCCCACAATTTCAAATTTTAAAAACATTTTCTTTACTTGTATTATTGGATAGGGAAAGAAATAGAGAGGGGAGGGAGAAATAGAGAGAAGGGAAGAGACAGAGAGATACCTGCAGCCCTGCTTCACCACTCATGAAGCTTCCCCCACTGTGGGTGGGGACCAAGGCCTTGAATTTGGGTCCTTGAACACTGTAATGTGAGCGCTTAACCAGGTGCACCACCTCCTGGCCCTTTCAACTTTTACAATATGTGTCACAAAGCCCATTAAATGATGTAATGATGTAAGTAAGGACTTATTTTATTATCAGTCTCCTCATAGAATAAGTCTGCATCTCATACTAGGACACAGCGAGACTTGTCTTCAGTGGAGCTGTTGATGTGAGCAGGAATCCAGGGTCTGACAGATTCTAATTCTAGCTTTCTATGACTACTAGTGACCTACTGCCTGAACTCCCAACTTTCCAGAGCATTAACTGTTGCAACGATTTTTTTTTTTCACCACTCCCATCACCAAAGGCCTGTGTTCCTATCCCCACCCTTATAAATAACCAGTATAGTTCTCCCAGTATTAGATATGGGTTGACATTTTTTCTTCACATTCGTATACTCAATTCTTTTTATTTATTTTTGCCTCAAGGTTATTTCTGGGGCTTGGTGCCTGCACCAAGAAATCATTCTGTAGTTGTCCCTCACCTCCTTATTTGCTTCACTGAGCATCATCTTCTCCAATTCCCTCCACTTTATCCCAAAGGACATAGTATCATATTTTTTATTGCTGAATAGCACTTTGTTGAGTATATGTTCCATAACTTTTTTATCTAGGCATCTGTCAAAGGGCATTTTGTTTGTTTCCATGTTTTGTTTTGCTTTTTTTTTTGCTATTGTGAATAAATCTGCTATGAACATGGGGGTGCAAAGTCTTTAACAAATAGTGTTGGGTGAATTGGACATTCACATGCATAAAAATGAAACTAGACCACCACTTAACACTATGCACCAAAATTAACTCAAAATGGATCAAAGGTCTGGATGTTAGACCTGAAATGATACACTACATAGAAGAATACATTGGTGAAACATCTCAGGACTGGAGCATTAAATATTTAATATTTAAATATTAAATATTTAAATATTAAATATTTAATATTTAAATATTAAATATTTAATTATATTAATATAATATAATATATTATATTAATATAATTAATATATTAATTATATTAATATATTAATATATTAATTATATTAATATATAATTAATATATATTGATTATATTAATTAATATATTATTTATATTAATTAATATATTAATTAATATTAATTAATATTAATTAATAATAATTAATTATTAATTAATAATAATTATTAAGACTCCTTATTAATTAATAAGACTCCACCCACCCCATGGGTGAGGGAAACAAAACCAAAAATAAATAAATGGGACTATATCAAATTAAAAATCTATACAAGACAGGCTGGGAGTATGGATCGACCTGTCAACACCCATGTTCAGCGGGGAAGCAATTACAGAAGCCAGACCTTCCACTTTCTGCAACCCACAATGACCTTGGGTCCATACCCCCAGAGGGGATAAAGAATAGGAAAGCTTTCAGGGAAGAGGATGGGATACAGAGTTCTGGTGGTGGGAATTGTCTGGAATTGTACCCCTCTTATCCTATGGTTTAGTGAAGGTTTCCTTTTTATAAATAAAAAATTAAATAAAAAAATCTTCTACACACCAAAATAAAATTCCATAAGGAAAAACAGGAAACCTGGCAAAAGGGAAAAGGTATATGCACACACTTCAGACAAGCAGTTGGTATTAAACATCTATAAAGAACTAATACAGTTCAACAAAAAGAAAAAGAACGACCCAATTAAAATGTGACCAGAAGATATGAATAAATGGTTCCCATATGTGGAAATATTCCAATTCACTCATCATTAGATAAATGCAAATCAAAACCACACTGACATTCTTTTTTTTTTTTCTTTTGTTTTTTTAATTAATTAATTTATTTAAGAAAAAAGACATTAACAAAATCATAGGATGGGGGGGGTACAACTCCACACAATTCGCACCACCTAATCTCTATATCCCATGCCCTCCCCAATAGCTTTCCCATTCTCTATCCCTCTGGGAGCATGGACCCAGGGTCATTGTGGGTTGCAGAAGGTGGGAGGTATGGCTTCTGTAATTGCTTCCCCGCTGAACACGGGCATTGACTGGTCGATCCATACTCCCAGTCTGCCTCTCTCTTTCCCTAGAAGGGTGGGTCTCTGGGGAAGCTGAGCTCCAGGACACATTGGTGGGGTCTTCAGTCCAGCGAAGCCTGGACAACATCCTGATGGCATCTGGAACCTGGTGGCTGAAAAGAGAGTTAACATGAAAAGCCAAACAAATTGTTGAAGAATCATGGACCCAAAGGTTGGAATAATGGAGATGAAGTGTTAGGGGGGGTACTCACTGCAAACTCTAGTGTACTACTGCTTTCAGGTATATATTTGCCCTAGTTTATGGAAAGATGTGAACATATGCTCTATCTCCTGGAACCTGGTCTATATCTAGGTTTTGGGACTTTGTTAGGAAGTGAACCACCTGGGATAGAATTAGATAATACTATGAAAGGAAAGGTCTCACCCAAGTGATGAAGCTGGAGGGTTGTCATTCCACACCTGAAGTCTCTGGACACAGTCTGAAGTGAAGCATGCTGGGGTGGCACTCGTTACATTGATTAGGTTGCGATCAGCAGATGCAGTATTATTTGATAAGAATTGAGAAGCATACGGGAAAGTGGGCCCTACCCTAGGGTCCCAGGACTGGGGGAAGTTTAGGCTTTATAGTGGAAATGTGAGGTTCCTGCTGACTTAGGGTTCGAGAAGACAATGGATAGCTACTGTTATCATCACATTATTTGGTAATTGGGTTAACTTTGAAAAGTCCCTTTGTTAGACATAGAATCAATTTTCCCCCTCTCATATTAATTAAATAGTGATTTATATTACTACAATTTAATAGGTGTGTACATAAACACCATTCCCATCACCAAAAGATTGTGTCCCATCCCACCCACCCGCCCCCACCCCCACCCACCCACCCCCGCCAGCCCAGGAAGCCTCATGTCCATCCTCCTGCTCACCACAGGGTTTTCCACCTCACATCTGTGAGAATGGACTCCATCAATAAAACAAGAAAAGGTAAGTGCTGGAGAGGGTGTGGAGATAGAGGAACTCTACTACACTGCTGGTGGAAATGCAAACTGGTACAACCACTCTGGAGAATCCTTAAACAAATACAAATGGAAAAGCCATGTGATCCAGCAATTCCACTGTTAGGCATGTACCCAAAAGATACAGCATTGACTCGAAGGGATATGTGCACCCTCGTGTTCATAGCAGCTTTATTCACAATAGCAAAAAACATGGAAACAACCAAAATGTCCTTTGATAAATGCCTAGATAAAAAAGTTATGGGACA
This sequence comes from Erinaceus europaeus, assembly GCF_950295315.1. Lineage (NCBI taxonomy): Eukaryota > Metazoa > Chordata > Mammalia > Eulipotyphla > Erinaceidae > Erinaceus > Erinaceus europaeus. Next base: position 159,304,892 of record NC_080163.1, read on the forward strand.
TATACTCAATGGAGTGCTATTCAGCAATAAAAACAATGATACTGTGCATCCTTTGGAATAAAGTGAAGGGAATTGGAGAAGATTATGCTTAGTGAAGCAAATAAGGAGGTGAAGGACCAACTACAGAATGATTTCACTCATACGTGGAATATAGAGAATTGAATAGAGGGCAGTGGTGCACTTGGTTAAGTGCACATAGTATGAAACATACACACACACAAAAAAATCAGGACAGGATAGAAAGTCCAGAACTAAACCCACATATGTGTGGGTACATTATATATGATAAAAAGGCCCAAACTGTCCAATGAAGAAAAGACTCTCTATCCTGTCCTGATTTTTTTGGTATATGTTCTAATTGTTTATTTCTTTTTAATGAAAGAGGGATACAGAGAGAAAGATAAATATAAGTACTACTCTCCTCTGCCTTATGGTGGTACTGGGGATTGAACACAGAACCTCAGAGTCTCGAGTATGAAAGTATTTTGCATAGCCATTATGCTATCTCCCCAGTTCAACAATTTATTTCTTTAGTTTCTTTTTCTTTGACCTAAATATTAATAAATCTATGTCCATTTTCTCTTCTAATTTGTTGCCATTTCTTCTCTACTCCTCTCCTGTTTTATGTTTGTTTGGTTTTGGTATGACTGGTCTATGCCACTGCATGTTTTTAAAATCCCTTAACTATCATTGTGTTAGAGTTTTAGCAATAAGCAGAGTGGTACTCGTGTTTAATTCACCATGAACTCTCATCATGCTTATTTTTACAGTGGTAGTCTATTTATAGCATGTGACACTGTTTTTCTTCCTTGGACAGAGATTAAAACAAAAAAACTTTCCAAAAGATAAATATATCCCCTTACCCTTCCTTTCTTCCTTCTTTTCTTTCTTTTCTTTCCTCCTCTTCCTCTCCCTCCTCCTTCAACTTTTTTAGATAAGGACAGAGAGAGGAAGAGACAGAGAGAGAGAGAGACCACAGCAATAAAGCTTTCTTCAATATGGTGGGGGCCAGATTCAAACCTGGGTTGTGCACATGACAAAGAAGTGCACTGTCCAAGTGAGTTATTTCAGAGATCAAGGGCTTGAACCCAGGTCCTTGCCCACTTTAATGTGTGCAGTCCACCACCTGGTTCCTAGGTGCCTACCAACTTTTTGTGTATTCCTATGGACTTGGCCACATTCACGGACCTTCTCATACTTCATTTAAATTTTTATTTTTTTTAATTTTTTTGCCTCCAGGGTTATTGCTAGGTATCAGTGTCGGCACTGCAAATCCACTGCTCCTGGAGGCCTTTTCTTCCCCATTTTTGTTGCCATTTTGTTGTTATTATTGCCATTATTGTTACTGATGCCATTGTTGTTGGATAGGACAGAGAGAAATGGAGAGAGGAGGGGAAGACAGAGAAATGGAGAGTGAAGGGGAAGACAGAGAGGGGGAGAGAAAGATAGATGCTTGCAGACTTGTTTCACCGCTTATGAAAGCAACTCCCCCGCAGGTGGGGAGCCGGAGGCTTTAAGCAGGTCTTGCTCCATATGTGTGTTGGATCGTATGTGCTTAACCACTGCACTACCGCCTGACACCCCATTTTGAAATTTTTAATGCCACCAGGTTTATCACTGGGGCTTGGCGCCTGCCTGATGAACCTACTACTCTTGGCAGTCACTTCTTTCTTTCTTTCTTTCTTTCTTTCTTTCTTTCTTTCTTTCTTTCTTTCTTTCTTTCTTTCTTCTTTTCTCTTTCTTTCTTTTTGGAACTCTGGTGGGACTTGAACCCACAGCATTTTTTCCTTTCTTTTATTTGACAGAACAGAGAAGTTGGGAGGGTAGGAGGAGATAGAGAGGGAGGAAGAAGGACACCTGAAGACCTGCTTCACCACTCATGAAGCTCCCCTCTGCCCTGCAGGTAGGGACTGAAAACTTGAACTGGGACCATTGTGCATGGTAATGTGTGCCACTTCCCAGCCCCTACACTTTATTTTGTCCTTCCAGCTCATACACCCAGGACTCATCAGTTCCCTTTTCCATTGAAGACCTGCAGTGATACATGGGATGGGTTGTCCCATCTCCTCTTTAATCCCATCTCCTCACTGCTCAAAAGGGTGGACACCACAGAGAGGGGCTGGGGTAGATGCTCAAAAGTGAATCCCTGGCTGGAGCTGTTTGAGTACTTGATGGAGCAATTAAGGGCCATTGATTAGTCTCGGTGTCTCCTGAAGGGAAATCATTCCTGCAGCAGCTCAGGCTCTGACCCTGATTGCCTGGGGGTTATTTGTTTATTTAAGTGAACAAAATAATGGGTAGCAGAGATGTCTGAAAATTGCCTAGGTTGGCTCCCTTTTTGCTTACCTATCCCTCCTGGGCACCACTACTCTCCACACCTACTGTGAGGGTCATCTCACCAATCTATCTCTGCTGGGTTAAATCAGTCAGCTTGCAGGCTGGGCACCACAGGGGGTGGCATAAGAAGGGGGTCGGGGGATCCAGGGAGGAAGCCCAATCCTTCCTTGGACCTGGGTTCTACCTTAAAGATATACAACTGTCAAAGCAGAGAAGGTTCCGTCTGGAAGAGGACTTAGTGTGAAGAAGGAGAAGCTATGTGGATGGGGCTTTGTGTTGACTTTATTCCAAGGTTCTAGCTTCACTGTTACTTGCTCCTTATTCACATTTCAGAGAAAGAGATGCTAAATGAAAGTGACTATAGATAAATCAAAAACCATGGGCTAACTGTGCAGATGGGATGCCAAGGTTCTGAGCAATGAATACTGCCTTACCTTCCGCCTGCTCTAGGGGTTGGCAAGTATAAACTGGGGCCAATTGTAATTTCCAAACGCTGTCATAGACTTCACAGACTCTCCAAATGTGCTGCTAATCACCTAGACATGGGATCTTGGGCAGGTAAGGTAGCTCAACTGGGAGGACGTGCATAACCCAGGTTTCAGTCCAGCCCTCCTCACCATGCTGGGAGGAAGCTACAATGCCTCCCTCCCTCTCTCTCTCTCTCTCTCTGTCTTTTTCTTAGTGCCCACCCACCTACTCCCTCTCTCTCCTGTCTCTTTTTATGTGGGAAACATTGACTTTTTATGTGGAGAAAGCTCTGTGAAGACCAACAAATAAATAAATGAACTCATTATCACAATTAGAGTCTTTATGGTGGTGGGGTATACAAAGTTAGGGAGAGAATAAGTTGTTGGCACACAAGATGAAACAGGAGTAAATTTATTAGGGTTTTAACAAGTAAGACATGGAATGCACAGGCCAGGGAAAGGAGATTCTACTGCCAGTGTGAAAAAGATTTAGGAATAGACACTAAAGGAGGTGAAGCAAAAGTCAAAGGGCTGGGGGCCAGGTGGTGGCACACCTGGTTAAGTGCATGTTACAATGCACAAGGACCAAGGTTCAATCCCTTGGTCTCCACCTGCATCAGGAAAGCTTCACGAGTGGTGAAGGAGGGCTGCAGGTGTCTCTCTATCTCTCTCTCCATCTCTCCCATCCCCTCTTAATTTCTCTTTGTCTCTATCAATAATAAATAAATGTAATTTTTTAAAAGTATAGATCTTTGTAAAAAGAAAAGTCAAAGGACTTTTTTTTTGAGTAAACATAATGATTTAGAGGTATGGGGAGAAAATACCTCATCAATCAGCTGCCAAAGTGTTTATAAACAACTAGAGAGAGAGGGGGCACACAAGTCAGCATGGCTATAACATTTAGTTTCAGGTTCTTGATAGTTCTGTGATGGGTCAATTCACATTAATGCATGCTTTGTGATTTGCTGAGGTAAAGGTGAGTGCAACTCTTTTGGTTCATATACCTTGCAGAGGTTCTTGGGAAATACACTTACCAGATTCTCAAATCAGTATGCCAGTCAAGGAGCCATAATCATTGATTTATGCCATAGTGGTCTGTTATTATTATCTGAATTTTTTGAGAGATACTTACAGTTCTGCTTCACCATTCATGAAGCTTCCCTCCTGCCAATAGGGACCAAGGGCTTGAACCCAGATCCTCATGCATATTAAATGTGTCTTCTAAAGGATGTACCATGTTATGAGCCTTGCCACAGCATTCTTTTCCTCCTGTCCTTGGACTAGGGCAGGTGTTCAGTTGGCTCAGCAAACAGAATGTGGTAGAAGGGATGTCACATGATGCAGGAGAATAGACCCCTAAAAGGCGATGTAGCCTCTTCTTGCTTTTCAGACCAGTGCCTTTTGAGTCCTGAGCTGCCGGAGGAGAAAAGCCTGGTAACCATACTGAAGAGACTTCAAGGAGAGCTCAGTGTAACAGAGGCTTTGGGACCCAACCCCAGCAGTTCTCGTCTCTGGCAAGTTCCATCCCTGCACCATATCAGTGAGTGTCTTCACTTTCTTATGAAGTGAGGGAGGACAATGCAAAATGATTGCAATCCCAGTCACAGTCTGACCGCATTTCATACCTCCCACCTCAAGACTGCCCAGTAGAGCCCAGTCAGGCTCCAGAACTGTGAAAGTTAGCAATAAGTCATTGCCATTGCTTGAAGCAAGATTCTGTGGCAGTGTTTCCAGCATCAGTAGATAAGCATGCCATCAGCAGGTGCAGTGTTATGAAATGGTGATCTTCACTGTTTGGAGGGAAAATCTCCGTATCTTCCCTAGTCTCCTTTTTCTCTCTGTGCATGCAAGCCATCTGTCCTTTTGAGACCTGTTCAGTCTGCAGCCTTGGGTTTACTGACTTGAGTTCCTTCTATTTTGCTTGCTCCATGAAGGGAAGGTTCTGCCGAACTTTGGCATTGTATTTTTTTCTGTCAGCATATTTCTTTTTTTAAATATAGTTTAAAATACTTTTTGCATTTATTTATTTATTAGATAAAGACAGAAATTTAAAGGGAAGCAGTAGATAGACAAGAAGGGGAGGTCATCAGTGGTGCACCTGGTTAGCTGCACACATTATAATGCTCAAGGACCAGGTTCAAACCCCTGGTCCCCACCTGCAGGGGGAAAGCTAAATGAGTGGTGAAGCAGGGCTGCAGGTGTTTCTCTCTTTCCTTCTCTGTCTTCCCCTCGCATCTCAATTTCTTTATCCAATAATAAACAAATAAAAAGAGTTTTTAATCTTGTATTTTTAAAATTTATTTATAAAATGGAAACACTGACAAGACTCATAGGATAAGAGAGTACAATTTCCACCACCAGAGCTGCGTATCCCATCCCCTCCCCTGATAGCTTTCCTATTCTTTAACCCTCTGGGAGTATGGACCCAGGGTCACCATGGGGTGCAGAATGTAGAAGGTCTGGCTTCTGTAATTGTTTTCCCTCTGAACATGGGTGTTGACAGGCCGATCCATACTCCCAGCCTGTCTCTCTCTTACCCTAGTGAGGTGGGGCTCTGAGGAAGCAGAGCTCCAGGACACATTGGAGGGGTCATCTATTCAGGGAGGTCCAGCTGGCATCATGGTAGCATCTGGAACCTGGTGGCTGAGAAAGTGTTAACATAATAAGCCATACAAATTGTTGATTAATCATGAAACTAAAGGATGGAATATTGCAGATGAAGATTTTGGGTTTCCATTTTGGGAATAGCTAGTAGGTCTGTTTTAGGTATATTCCAAAGGGCCCATGACTTTATTAGTTTTTGCCTGAGCCTGACATCTGATATGCAGGTGGACCCAGGTTGTTGTCTGGGGAGATGATGTCATGGCTGGAAAAAAAACCAGATCGAGGAAGAGAGTAGCTCCAAAATATGGCAAAAGTGTATAAATATTGTTGACTGTAAACCCCATCAATTTGATCTGAGGCCCATATTCAAGATTTTTAAAAAAGGACAAAGAAATTCCTGCAGTACTGTTTCACTTCTCATGAAGCTTCCCCCCTGTAGCTGGGGACCAGGGGGTTGAACTTAAGTCCTTGCATATGATAACATCTGAACTCAATCAAGGGCACCACCAGTCAGCCTCTGTCAGCATTTTTCAATAGAACAAATTAATACAGGCCAGATACTGGTTTTCTTCTCTCTCTCTCTTTTCTTTTTAAAAAAAAAAATTATTAGTGATTTGATAATGATTAAGACTATAAGATAAGAGGTGTACAATTCCATACAGAGTTCCATATCCCATACTCTCTTTTCTAAAAAAAAAAAAACCACTATTAGTGATTTCATATTGATTTATAAAATTACATGTCAACAGGTGTATAACTCCATACCGTTCCCACCACCAGAGTTCTGAATCTCCAACTGCCCTATTGTAAGCTATAGCATTTTTCCTAAGGTTATAAATATGGGCTAAGTATTATTTCTACAATGACATCTATATTTATATATAGTTGCCCTTTATTATTATTCATTTTATTTTTAAGATCCCATTTTATCTTCCTTTCCAAACTATACATAACACTATTACTGCACTGAAATGTCCCTTTCTTTTTCCTCTTCTCTCTCTAGGTCCTGATGAAGTTGGAGTTCAGAGCCCTCTTATCCTCCTCTTCCCCTATCACTTCTCTCTCACTGGCAATATGGGTCAAAATTATTTTGCAGTACAAAAGGTAGGATCTCTGGCTTATGTAATTGCTTCTCCACTGGACGTGGGCATTGTCAAGTTGATCCATACCCCCCATTGGCTTTATTCTCAACTTGTAAACTTACTTCAAATGTCTATTTAGTTTGAGTGACAGGTCCTCACTGATCACCTGTGATATATTTCTCAGGGAGTTGCTCATCCCAAGAATGGAAAGGAAGCGAGAGCTCTAACTCTACCTTCAAGAGGCTTTCACTTTCAGGAGGAAGATGAAGATCATAACAACTAGGAGATAATGGAATCCAACAGGTGCACGACAGAAATCCAAGCAAGGTGGTGTGCAAACTTGGACCAAGAGACAAAATCTGTGTAAGGACCAGATAGTATTCTCCCTAGCAGAGTGTGCCAAAAGCAGGTGTGGAAGACCTGGGGGATGGGTGGAACTGTGTTTTGAGGAATTGGGGATGGAAATGATGAAGAGGGACTAGATGTGACAAATGAACCTAGTGGGAAGGAGAGCAGCACCCAAAACACCAGGAAAGAAGGCATTTACTACACTTAAATTAAGCATCTGAGGTAGCTGAAGGTCACAGAAGACAGAGGGTGTTGACAGACTGGGGAAAGAAGTAGCAAAACAATCCACACACACTTAAGAAGCAGTGCTCATTCTCCTAATAGTCTGCAAAATCACAAGGTGAAACAAGTAGGAAACATGTAATACCCATCTGATTGGTTAAACATACACAAAAGTTGAATAATACCAAGTGTTGGTGATGACGTGGTCATATCCATTTCCTCATAAGCTGTGGGTGGCAGGTTGACACACTAGAAAGGAATCTGGTCACACTATGACAATGAGCATGTTAGACCTTGAGATCTTGTCATGTTCACTCCCTCCCCCTTCTCTGGTGTCTCACTCTCAGAGAAGGCAATTCTTGGGGTTGCATGCTCAAGGATGTCCTTTGCCTACTGTTTCTGAGGCAAAGGTTAGAGGTGACCTGGCTGGCTAACCTTAAAGCAACCAAGAGTTCAAATGTGGATGCATATGGAAGACCCAGTGGTATGAAGAAGTGGGGTAGGAAACAGGAACAGTTCTATTTGTTTATTTGTTTATTATTTAATATTCATTTATTTTGGATAGAGACAAAGTGAGAGAAGGGAGATAGGTCAGTAGGTAGATGTGGTGACCCAATATGTTAGTGACCACGGATGGAAGCCCCGACACAGTGCTGATGGCAGCCTTGGCAACAGTATGCAATGGTCTGCACAGGTGCATGGGGGACTGTGGGCAGATCCAGGCTGTGCTTGTGTAAAAGTAGAGCCAGCTGGAACTCGGTCATTTTGGCTGCTTTTAGACCCCTCTACAACCATGAGCAACCTTTACCAGAGCTTATAATTGTTTATCTTATGGGACTAAACTTTTGATAACTATATTCAGACTTTATAGACCTATTGTACCCTTAACCCTTGATGGTAAGTGCTTATTTTGCCTTTTACCTGTTTCACCCTAATAAACCTTGTATTGTTTAAACCAGTTCCCAGGCCCCATTGTGAATCCTTTTTTTTTTTCCTCCTCCAGGGTTATTGCTGGGCTCGGTGCCTGCACCATGAATCCACCGCTCCTAGAGGCCATTCTCCCCCCCCTTTTGTTGCCCTTGTTGTAGCTTCGTTGTGGTTATTATTATTGCCCTTGTTGACGCAATTCGTTGTTGGATAGGACAGAGAGAAATGGAGAGAGGAGGGGAAGACAGAGAAGGGGAGAGAAAGATAGACACCTGCAGACCTGCTTCACCGCCTGTGAAGCGACTCCCCTGCAGGTGGGGAGCCGGGGGCTCGAACCGGGATCCTTACGCCGGTCCCTGCGCTTTGTGCAACATGCGCTTAACCCACTGCGCCACCACCCGACCCCCTTGTGAATCCTTTTATGTGCAGCAGCAGCCCCAATACTCCTAGCCCCATTTTTAAAGTTAAATAACAACAGATAGATAGATAGACAGACAGACAGACAGACAGACAGACAGACAGACATATACCTACAGCACTGCTTCACTTTTTGTGAAGCCTCCTCCTACAGGTGGGGACTAGGGACTTGAACCCGTGCACCTGAGCACAATATATGGGCTCAACTGAGTGTGCCACCACCTGGCTCCCAGAAATAGTTCTTGAAAAAAAAAAGTGACCTTCCACCTTCTGCACCCCACAATGATCCTGGGTCCATGTTCCCAGAGGGATAAAGAATAAGGAAGATATCAAGGAAGGGGATTGTATATGGAGCTCTGGGGGTGGGCATTGTATGAAAATGTACCCTACTTATCCTGTAGTCTTGTTAATATTTCTATTTTATAAATTAAAAAATGTAAAAAAAACCTAATTACTTATTTAAAAACTTTTACTGGTGTATTAAAACCAAAATAAAGGACTCTGGGGTGGTGGGTAGGAGATTGTTAAGAACCTGGAACATGATGGCAGAGAAGACCTATCTGGGGGGTTAGAATAGTTATGTGGAAAATAGAGAAATGTTGCACATATACCAACTATTGTATTTTACTGTCAACTCAGTAAATCCCCTGAATAAAGGAAAAAATAAAAAAAAAAACCCTTCTACTTATTTTATATGAGATAGACACGTTTATTGGAGAGAAGTCAGAGCACCACTCTAGAATAAGCAGTGCCAAGATCAAAGTGGCATGCAAGCCCTGTGCTCCACCTGTAGAACTGCTTCCCCAGTTGGAGAAACAGCTCTGTTTTATATTAACAAGGATACTGACACAGTGGCCCTGGAGGTGGTGTAGTGAATAAAGCATGAGACTCTCAAGGATGAGGTCCTGCGTTCAATCCCCAGCACCATGTGTCAGAGTGATGCCGTGGTGTGATATCTCTCTCCCCACCCTCTCTTGAGATAGATAAACTTTAAAAGAAGAATATGAGTGTGAAAACAGCACTATGCATTTTATTGGACAGCGATATGAAAATGTATGCAGCAAACACAGAATTGAGTAAAGGTACCAGAGATTCATAAAATTTAATGAAAGACCTTCCCTCAGAGTAAGCAGTCTCAACTCTTTGGAGCTGAAGTTAGGGGGAAAAAATCAGCAAGAGATGATGAAAAACAGCACCTGGCAGAAAGTAGGGAGCCAAAAAATGTGTTTTTGAATAACCAGAGGCAGCCACGCGGTGTGCAGGTAACTTCGGGGCCAACGTCAGAGGCTGTGAGCTGGTAGGTGTGAGGAGGGTGTATAGACATCAGATGTAGAGCCAAGTGCTGGGTTTTCTCTGGGAGGCTTAGGGAAACTATGGGACATCTGGGAGAGATTTCTGACCAGTCGGACTCCAAAGGCTTGGAGCCTCTAGGAGGAAGCCACCATTATCTGGAAAGTTCACTTCAGTGAAGCTTCTCCTCCTCTGACAGGGGGTGGATAAATGAGGCATTCCTGTAATTGTATGCAAATGGTGCTTCTAAAGTGCCTGAAAAGTTTGGTGTCTGGAGTGGGCTAAATGTCACCCCTTGTGAGTTTCTTGGCCCTCTTAATTTGCTTAGTAAATTCCTTTTTTTCAGAGCCTGGATTACAGTAAAAAGCTGTTTATCTCTTTGGCATTCTGTCAACCAGCCTTGGGGCGGGCAGGACCAGTGCAATGATAATAGATGCAGCTGGGGGGTGTGATGGGGAGGCCCTCTCCCTCAAGCTATAGGCTTCTGACTCATCTAAGAAAGGTGACATGGATTTCTCTAGTATTAGAATTAAACAAACACCAAGCCCATGAACACTGACCAGGGTGTGTGATGGACATTTAAGACTGTTCAATCAAGGAGTTGATTTGCCAGCCGGCATACCCATCTCCACTCCTATGAGATCATATAGGATTTTGGTGCAAATGACCTGCATTCCTGATCTTTTGCTTAACATAACTTTCTTTTTTTTCTTTTAAATTATCTTTATTTACTTATTGGATAGACACAGTCAGAAATTGAGAGGGGAGGGGTGAAATAAATGATAAAGAGGGAAAAAGACAGACACCTGCAGTAATATTTCACCACTTGTGAAGCTTTCCTACCCTGCAGGTGGGGACCAGGGACTCAAACCTGGGTCCTTGTGCACTGTAATATGTGCGCTCAACCAGATGTACCACCACCTGGCCCTGAACATAGCCTTTTAAGGTGGACTGTCTTATAACTGATACCTAGCTAAGAGGAAAAAGTGAGGAATGCCTTGGTCACTGCCTAGCCCCTTCCTGTTTTTTTTTTTTTTTGCTTGCTTGTGTTTTTTGTTTGTTTTGTTTTGTTTTACCAGAGTACTGCTCAACTCTGTCTTATGGTAGCAAGGGGAATTGAATCTGGGGCCTTAGAGCCTCAGGTATAGAAATATATTCCCCTTTTTTAGTTATTTATTTTGAGTGTTTTTTTTTTTATTTTAATGAAGCAGAGAAAACTATATAGAGAAGGACCAGGGTCCGGGTGGTCAGGTATTCAACTGAGCAGACATGTTACAATGCACAAAGACCTGTATTCAAGTCCCTGGTCCCCACCTGCTGATGGGAAGTTCTGCAAGTGGTGAAGACTGTTGCAGCTGTCTCTCTATCTCATCAGTCCCCTTTCAATTTATCTCTGTCGCTATCCAGTAAATAAATAAATAAATAAATATGATTTTAAAAAGAAAGACCAGAGCACTACTCAGCTCTGACTTATTGGTGGTTCAGGGGATTGAACCTGGGACTGTTAGGGGATCCGGTGCTTACCTAGGACCTTTCCCAGCTACCCCTCCTGTGACTTCTTCAAGGAGCCTGCTGGGGAAAAAAAAGACAAGATAACACTTGTGATGGGTAGGCATATTGCATTCTTCTTTTATTAAATTGTCAGGTAGACGTGGTGCAGAAATGAAATTCAAGTACAGAGGAAAGCTATGGAGAGAACATCCCCAAGGGCTTGGGAAGATCCAAAAAGGGCCTCCCCTTGCAAAGGTCCTTTCTTTTATACCTCATATACGCCATCCCAGGGCCAGCTTCCCAGTGGCTTGCTGAAACTGCCAGGTATGGTTACCTTACTGAAATTCCTCCCCCTACATACAAAGTAGCATTCTTGTGTTACCTGCTTCCCATGCAGTTTCCCTGACATAGGGGTCATGTGTGTGCATTTGGCACATCAAAAGTGTCCCTGTTTCCAGGATCTCACTGTATCCCTGTTCAGTCCCCAAGAGGACCTGAGAGACTCGGGTATGACAAGGTTTTGCATAATAATCATTATGGTTTCTCCCCCTGTAGGATCCTTCTGTCTTTAATCTTTGTATACTATTTTGTGAAACTCCTTACCCACTGAAATGGTTATAACTTATGTATCTCGATGAACAAGATGACTGACATAATTCCTACAAAGTCTAGACGTGTTGGGCTACTTTTCCTTCCACCTCCCTTTCTTCTTCGTCTTCTACAAGTTCAGATATTTTAGTTATCAGCATCCAACAAACAAGCCATGCCATTTTAATTGACTACTCCTGCCATTCTCAAACCGTTTTATGTTTATTCATGTCAGCACATCAGGTTGAGGCCAGAAAAACCCATTCAGTCTAAGTATAATCAAAGGAAAGAATAAAATAGAGGAATTGGGTTGAACTGGTGAAGAGCTGAGAAGCCAGTCAGAGGACTACGTAACTCAATCACAGACCAAAAATCGCAGGACTGAGGACTGGGGACGTGACTCCCTGGGTGGAATACAGGACTTGCATGGGTTCTTCCCTGTCACTGCATGTGCCAGAATGGTACTCTAGTTCTCTTTCATTAAATAAAGTAAATCCTTAAATTTTTTTCTATTATCTTTATTTATTTATTAGATAGAGACAGCCAGAAACTGAGAAGAAGGGGGTGATAGAGAGAAAGAGAAACACCTGCAGCACTGCTTCACCACTTCCGAATCTTTTCCCCTGCAAGTGGGGATCAGGGGCTTGAACCCAGGGATAAATATGTGAATCTTTTTTTTTTAATGCAGGATTCTACTGCATCACCTAGAGAGAGAACTGAATTGCTAGAGCTAATGAGAGGAGATGTGTAGCTCTGGAACATCTGAGGAGAGTCAACTGTTGTTTAAGGCACCTCTACAGGCTCAACTCAACTGGGAGCCAAGGGGCTAAGAGATGTCAGGCTGGGAGTCAGGTGGTAGCGCAGCTGGTTAAGCACAGGTGGTGCAAAGCACAAGGACCAGTGTAAGTATCCTGGTTGGAGCTCCAGGCTGCCCACCTACTGGGGAGTCCCTCCACAAGTAGTGAAGCAAGTCTGCAGGTGTCTATCTTTCTCTCTCCTTCTCTGTCTTCCCCTTCTCTTTCCATTTCTCTCTGTCCTATCCAACAACGATGACATCATAACAACAATAGTAACTACAACAATAAAACAACAAGGGCAACAAAAAAGGAATAAATAAATATTTAAAAAGAGAGAGAGAGATGTCAGGCTTAGGGTGTCTTCCTCCCTACCTCAGGGTCAGTCCTTCTGCATACAGACTAGAACAGAGGACTGGGGAAGGATGGCCTAAAGACCAAAGTCTCCTAAAACTGAGACTGAGCACAAAGCAGGCACCCAAGACCGAAATGAATGGCAAGAACAATAACAAAATCTCTTTTGCAACTACTGTTACAGAGCCATTTCACAAAAGGATCACTCTGGTATTTAAACATTGGGAACTCTGCTAACTATGTAATGGTGAGTGATTTTTTTTTAATCTCTCTGGATTCCAGTTGTAAAAAAAGAAATCACAGTGCATTAAAAAAAAATGTCATGAGATATTGTGTGTGTGTGTGTGTGTGTGTGTGTGTGTGTGTGTAAATCAGATTTGAAGTGGGGCTTTTCACACTCAGAATCTATAGGCAGGAAGAAGTAAGGGCACCAAGCTGAACTGAGGGACTCCCCCCTTCATTCTTAGCATATCATACGGGTTCCTTTGTACAGATAAATGCAAGCATTTGCATGTAATACTTACTGCATATTACTTAACAACACTACAGGTATTTATACACCAATAAAAGTAATTTTAGACATAAATGCAGCACATAAATATGATATCCTCTACTCCTCTTCCATCTAGCCTTGCAGGAAAAAGAAAAGAAAAGAAACTTAGGAATTCAGAGGAAGCAAAGTCCTTGTACTCACCAGTAAGCAAACTTCAAAAGGTTATTACCTCTGAAAAGACATTCATTCAAATATGCATTTCCCAAATAAGGGGAGGTTGCAGTAAATGGGTCCAATATGCATTTGAAAAGAAATTCAAATGTCCCTTTCCAAAGAAGGAGCCAATCGGTTGGTTGTGAAGAACAAAGGGAAGTTTGAACTTGAAGGTCTGTTAGGGGTGCTGGGGGTGTTCTAGAAGGCAGAAGTGTAAAGGCATTCTTTGTTGGGTAGGTGTCTGGGTTTGGGGGAATGTGTGACATGAAGCTCTATAGACTGAAGGGGCTGATTGTAATATCAAAGGGTTAAATTAGATAGTGTAATAAACCCACTTAGCACAGGGGCTAAAAAGAGAAAAAGTGCTTAAAATTCAGCATCATAATAATTGTGTGTGTGTGTGTGTGTGTGTGTGTACGTTCAGACTTGCATGCCTGAACAGTACTTACAATTTTAAGGAGCGTGAATTGGCGGCTGTTTTTTCTCTGAGGTCATTCTTGGGCCAGCTAAAGTCAGAGAAGAACTGGGGTGGTGGAGGGAAGAAAGAGGAATAGAGTGGAGACAAAAATTTTGGCAGCCCAGATTCATGCCATATTTGATGTGCCAAAGGGTTGGAGGTGTGAGGCAAATGAGTGTTGTTTGTTTGTAAGCTTTCATAGTTATGAGATCAGCGTTTGCTGATAATCCTCATGTGTTGGAGATGCCGCTCATTTGCATGCTGGGCACTTCCTGATGCAGACAGATATGGAAAGAAGTGGCCATGCTTCATGGGGACTGTCACCTGTTCCTGGTTTGTCTAAATTGTACATTGCTCATTTAAAAGCTGTATGCATGCATGGATTTAGTTTTGCCATGTTGATTTCAAGGAACAGGTTGAAGACCTTAAATGTCCATGTTAGAAAAATAACTTTGGAAGACAGCTGGTTGGTGGTGTATACATCACCATGTGGAGGACCCAGGTTCAAGCTCCTGAACTCTATCTGTGGGGTGTGTGGGGGGGGAAGCTTTAGGAGTGGAGAAGCAGTGCTGCAGACATCTCTATGTCCATGAAGTGAGGACATAGTGGCTTAGAGATTACAGGTATCTTTTTAATTCATATTTATTTATTGAATAGAGATAAAGTGAAATTGAGAGGAAAGGGGGATGCAGAGAGTTAGATACAGGTATCTTTAATGTCCATCAATTATTGACAGAACTAGCTCTGGAAAACCAAAATAAGAAGCAGCTATAAAACCAAACCTGCCATACTGGAATTCAGTGACTGCACAAAGATTTTACCACTTTCAGTGGCCTTTTTCCCCCCCTTCTTTTTCTTTTTGATTGAGACAGAGAGAAATTAAGAAGGAAAGGGGACACTGAAAGGGAGAGAGAAAGAGAGATAACCTGCAGCACTATTTCATTGCCTGTGAAGCCCCCTCACTACACTCCAGATGTGGGAACTGGGGCTATGAACCTGTGTCATTGTGCAATATAATGTGTGCCCTCAACCAGCTTCACCACTGCCTAGATCCACATACACTACTTTTTTGTTTTGTTTTGTTTTGTTTTGAGCAGTAACATCTCTCTTGAGAAAATTCCTCTTTGAAGCATGCCATCCACTCAATCTGGTGAGCACAGGGCACTCAGTACTAAAAGTGAGGCACGAGAGGCCTAGTGGAGAGAAGAAACAGGAAGTTGGAAGTCACAAGATTTTTTTTTAAATTTCTTTAAAAATTAAAAAAAAATTAATTTTTTTAAAAAAGTGGGGGATTAATGTTTTACATTTGACAGTAAATACAACAGTTTGTACATGCATAACATTTCTCAGTTTTCCACATAGCAATACAACCCCCACTAGGTCCTCTGTCATCCTTTTTGGACCTGTACTTTCCCCTCACCCCCCGACCCAGAGTCTTTTACTTTGGTGCAATACGCCAATTCCAGTTCAAGTTCTACTTGTCTTTTCTCTTCTTATCTTGTTTTTCAACTTCTGCCTCAGAGTGAGATCATCCCATATTCATCCTTCTGTTTCTGACTTTTTCACTTAACATGATTTCTTCAAGCTCCATCCAAGATCGGCTGAAAATGGTGAAGTCATTTTTAACAGCTGAGTAGTATTCCATTGTGTATATAGACCACAACTTGCTCAGCCACTCATGTTTTGTTGGACACCTGGGTGGCTTCCAGGTTTTGGCTATTACAAATTGTGCTGCTATGAACATAGGTATACACAAATCTTTTTGGATGGGTGTGTTGGGTTCTGTAGGATACATTCCCAGAAGAGAAATTGCAGGATCATAGGGTAGGTCCATTTCTAGCCTTCTGAGAGTTCTCCAGACTGTTGTCCACAGAGGCTGGACCTATTTACATTCCTACCAGCAGTGCAGGAGGGTTCCTTTGACCCCACAACCACTCCAGCATTTGTTGCTGTTACCTTTTCTGATGTACGACATTCTCACAGGAGTGAAGTGGTATCTCATTATTGTCTTTTTTGGTCACAAGATTTTTTGACTTTGAGTTCCAGATAGGCTCATAACCCTGGATGCCAGTGCCGTTTCACACAAGTTATTTGATCTGCTACCTCAGTTTCTCCATCTGTCACATTTGAATAGTCATAGCACTGGTACTGCCAACCTCTTTGGGGGTACAGTGAGTATTTGATGAGTATTCTAATGTATTTTGTAAACTTGAAAGTCTGGATGTATAAAAAGGATTATTAATTCTTAATTAGCCCTAGTAGGCATTGTTTCTGCCCAAATTGTTTTCATTGTTCTTGGCAAGATAAGATGACCATTGAAATAGTTAGAGGAGGATGTATCAGTGGTGCAACTGGTTGAGCACATACATAACAGTGTGCAAGGACCTGGGTTCAAGCCCTTGGTTCTCACCTGCTTTACAAGTGGTGAAACAGTGCTGCAGCCCTTCCTCCCACCAATTCCCTCTCAATTTCCCTGTCTTTATTCAAAAATAAATAAATAAATAAATAAATATTGTGATATAATTAGGGAACCAAACAATATGGTATCTGATTAATTTTCAGATTGCTTGGTGCCCACGACGTGGAGGAATAAGATCTTGGAAGGTATTTTGGTAAACCTTCAAGAGAGTGGTGGTCCTTGAAGTTGCTTGGGAAGTGGAATCCATACGGAATAGGAAGTTTGAAATGATGGGAAATTATTCTTGTTGAATGCCTTTATCCAAGGTTAATGGTGAAGGGGATTCTTGGCCCACTTCCATGGTGTCAACCTTACAAACATGCTTATCTCAAAATGAATTTACATGTCCCAGGGGGTTCTGGGAGAGTTTCCAAGAGAACCAAGCTCTTCTGATTTATACTGTGGTTTCACTGGGGGCTACCAAGTAGAGTGAAATTTTCTCATGGTTGTCATAGATTTGGACTCATGTTACATTGTGTCTCTTCCTAGATATATGACTTACAATAAGCCATGCCCTTATCTGAGGTCCATTTAGTTCCTTTGCAAATGTGCTTGACTGTGGAAGATTTCTGTGTGATATTAAGATGTAGTGGGTGGCTCAGAAGGTGGCACAGTAGATAAAGCATAGAACCCTCAAGTATGAGGTCCTAAATTTGATCCCAGGCATCACATGTGCCAGCGTGATGCTCTGATTCTCTCTTCCTTGCCGTCTCACATACTAATAAATAATTATTTTAGAATAAGAGGTATGGGATGTAAAGAAACTTTAATACCTATGAAGAATTTGTTCCCTTGGAATTGATATAGTTTTCTCCACTGCTAAGGTAATGATGGAAGATTTTCAGTTTCTAGACACCCAGTCTTGAGGGTCTTCACAGCTAGCAGCTACCAAACTAGATTATGGATGGCTATTTAGTATATGACATTTATTTAAAATAAAATTATGTCTCCACCTGCAGGGGAAAAGCTTCATGAGTGGTGAAGCAGTGTTGCAGGTGTCTCTCTGCCTCTCTCCCTCTCTGACACCTCCTTCCCCCTCGATTTCTGGCTTTCTCTAGCCAATAAATAAATCAAGATAATTAAAACAAGAATTATGTACAGTTGGCTTATAGATGGGAAGCTCCTTGAGATAATGAAGGTAATTGAGAGGAGCCATTCCAGATTATATTCAGTTGTAATGCTGCAGTCAGTCAGGAGAAAGAGAGAGAGGAGGAAGAAGAAGAGAAAATAAGACAGTAGTTCTTTCTCTTTTAGCTTTTGTGGGTAGCTCCTCAAGTTTCAGCTTTAGGTACCCCCCCAAGTTATTCATTCATTCATTCACTCATTCATTCATTCATTCACTCATTCATTCATTCTTCTCTCTTACTCAACACATATTATTGAGTCTATTCTGTATGCCAGGCTCTGAACTAGGCAGGAGATTTACTAAGAACTAAAACTGCAACATGCCCTTGCCTTCCTGTAATTTATATTCTAGGGGAGGGGCTGGCATGATAGGATAATGGTTATGCAAAATGCTTTCAATCCTGGGTTATCAAAGGTCCCAGGGTTTGTTTTATTTTCTTTTTCTTTCTTTCTTTTTTGCCTCCAGGGTTATTGCTGGGGCTTAGTGTCTGTACTTCAAAAATAAAAAAATCACTGATCCTGAAAGCTATTTTTTTTTGCCATTGTTGTTATTATTATTGTTGTTGCCATTGCTATTGTATTTTTGTTGGATAGGACAGAGAGACATTGAGAAAAGAGGGAAGGCAGAGAAGAGGAGAGAAAGATAGACACCTGCAGACCTGTGTCACCACATGTGAACCACCCTGCGGGGGCGGGGGGGGGCAAGGGCTCTAACTGGGACCCTTCTGCAGACCCTGAGCCATGTGCACTTAACCCTCTGTACTACTGCCAACTCCCAGGTCCCAGGTTTAATCACCCCCCCCCCCAGAACAGAACTCCGTTACTACACTCATTCTATGGAAGAACAGAGTTAATACCTAAGTGAGCAAATATTTAATATTAAAAAAATAAATTGGGAATATGTTAGACTTTAGTTAGTCTAGTTAAGGAAATTTTCAGGAGGCAGTATTTGCTTCTCTTTTCTTTCTGTTTGTTTGTTTTTTTTTTTTGGAGAATAATAAGATCAGGAGAAAAAGTTAGCTGAAGAGTTTGGAAAAAAAGTGATACACAATAAATAACAAGTGCAAAGGTACTGAGCCACCTAAGACAATGGAATCTTTAAAGAATTCAGAAAAGTCAGCATGACTACAGAGGAAGAGAGTACAGACATGATGGTGGGAGGGGACATAGGTCAAACAATTATGACCTCCTGGAGGTCTTGTTAGAACTTTGCTTCTGTTCTATAGCTAGTGGCAATCCATTCAAGGAATCTAGGTGATACAGTGCTTGTGTAAGTGCAGATTGAGAGTTTATCCCTTGAATTGACACCATCTTCTGTAAATTCCTTATAATACATAGGGACACTTGGTGTAACTGCCTGGTTTCTTGTCCGTCATCCCAAGTAAGTAAACAAAGCTCATGGCATTTTTATTTTATTTTATCTTATTTTATTTTATTTCCACTAGGATTATAGCTAGGGTTCAGTGATTGCACTGTGAGACCACCACTCTCAGTGACCATTTTTTTTCTTTTCTTTTCACATGATAGGGCAGAAAGAAATTGAGAGGGGAAGTGGAGGTAGAGAGATAGAAGTAGATAGATAGATTCCTAAGCACTGTTTCACTGCTCATAAAACTTCCCCCATACAGGCAAGGACTGGGAGCTTGAACCCAGGTCTTTGAACATCATAATATGTGCTCTCAACTGAGTCTCCCACCACTCACCCCCAACAATGACCCTTTCATCACTAAGATCTCTAGCACCTGACATTTTTAAAAGACTCAGAAATATCTATCACGTTCAATAAAAATGCCTAGGGGGTAAATGACAAACACCCAAGGAATCAGAAGGTCTTTTGTGATGGCCTTCCAAGCAGAAACTGATTACTTCCAGTTGGGTTAGTCAGAGAAGACTGCCTGGAAGAGGAGGCCTTAAAATTTTGAATGATAAGTAGGACAGAGGAGAGGCACGCAGGCAGGTGAAACCACGTGCCCAAAGATTGCTTCTTTGAAACTGCACCAAGGCAGTTTTCCTCCTCTGAGGATGGAGGAGGGAAAGGGATGAGATAGAAGGACTCTGGGCTCCTACTACATGATGGTGGAGGGGGACCTAGGTTGGGAGAGAGAGTATCTTATTTATAGACACCTGACAGGGGTCAATGAGAGGTTGTACTTGTGTGTGAACAACTGTACTGTAAATTATTACCTCCCTCCCCCCCACACACACACAATAAAGTGAGAAAAAAAAAGAGGAAAGAGAAAGGAAAGAAGTAGAGAAGGGAGGAAGAGAAATAAAAGAAGGAAAGAAGGAAGGAAGGAAGGAAGGAAGGAAGGAAGGAAGGAAGGAAGGAAGGAAAGAAGGGAGGGAGGGTGGAACTGGTGAGTGCTAATTTCACTGAGCTTCTAAAGCTAAATGGATAAGAAATATACACACAACAAATATTGAATAGTTCTATAAGAACTGGACAAATGTGAGTTCTCTCCAGTCTGGATGTTCACCCTTTGGGTTTATGCAGTTGAATGCATATGCCCAAGGGTGTGTGTGGGGGGGAGGGGCATAAAACCATCTCTCCCAGCTGGTAAATTTCATCCTCCTCTGTGACAGCAAAAAACACTGACCAGTCCCATCCCTCCATACATTCCAATATTTCATGATAGACACATCTGTTGTCTTATATGCAATAGAATTGTAATCACCTGTATTTAAAACTAGTGGATTTGAAAATAACCTGCAGGCTTCCACTTTAATGAGAGCTAGATTAATGAAAAAGGACCTTTTGCCTCAGATTGCATGACAACATTTTCAAATTACATTCCTGGAACAGAGAATTCACTTATTCAGAGTAATTGGATGCTGACTTGGGTTAATACGTACAATGTCCTTAAATGAAAATGTTCTATTGTAAGTGGAACTGTATGATACCTGAGGCTTTCTCAATAGATTTGGTTGGACTCTGAGTTAATTATACTGCATGCTATTTTTTGAATGAATTCAAGCATGAATTCTACACGGTAGAGATTGGGATAATTATATTCAATTCTGCTGGGTGCCCCGCTGAAAGAATTGACCTTTTAGATAAAACGAGAGTCTCCCGAGCAAGAAACCTGAAGAAAGTCTGTACAAAGCCTGCAGATGCAGAAGCAGAGAAAGTCTTCAACTAGGGGGTGGGGGGAGTGGGGGGGGCTGGCTGGCTGGAGGAGGCCAGCTCAAGGAACAGTCGCATCAGCAAGATTGATTTTTTTGTCACAGGAAAGTATTTCTGTTTTGTAGCTTGTTTTGTATCCCTGGTACATAAAGGTATAATTTAAAGTCATTGATTTTACTAAGCTGTTTTCTCATCAGTAACATGGCTAAAAAGTAGCAGCATGGAGAATGTGAAGGGCACAAAAGGAAAACATAAAAGCAATCTCGAGAAGATTCCTGAGTGTGAGACCCCCAGAAATGATCAGAGGGACATGAAGAGTGGTTAGCACAGCCCTAACAGTGGGATGCCCACCCACCTCACACCAGGGCCTTGTGCTTAATATGCAGATGCAGAAACCAGGCCAACTGGCCCCTGGATATTAATAGCTCACTTGGATAGTATGCTGTTTTGCCCTGTATGCAACTCAGGTTTGAGCCCCACCCCTACTGCACTGAAGAAAGTTTTGGTGCTGTGGTTTCTTTCATGTTCTCTATGCAAAAGAGTCAGTCTAGAGCAGTCCCTGGAGATGACAAAGAAAAGAAAAAGAGAGGAGAGGAGAGGAGAGGAGAGGAGAGGAGAGGAGAGGAGAGGGAAGAGGAGAGGAGAGGAGAGGAGAGGAGAGGAGAGGAGAGGAGAGGAGAGGGGAGGGGAGGGGAGGGGAGGGGAGGGGAGGGGAGGGGAGGGGAGGGGAGGGGAGGGGAGGAGAGGGGAGGGGAGGGGAGGGGAGGGGAGAAGAGGGAAGAGGAGAGGGGAGGGGAGGGGAGGGGAGAAGAGGGAAGAGGAGAGAGGAGGGGAGGGGAGAAGAGGGAAGAGGAGAGGAGAAGGGAGGGGAGGAGAGGGAAGAGGAGAGGAGAGGAGAGGGGAGGAGAGGGAAGAGGAGAGGAGAGGGAAGAGGAGAGGGGGGAGGGGAGGAGAGGAGAGGAGAGGAGAGCAAAGGTGAGGAGAGGAGAGGGAAGAGGAGAGGAGAGGAGAGGAGAGGAGAGGAGAGGAGAGGAGAGGAGAGGAGAGGAGAGGAGAGGAGAGGGAAGAGGAGAGGGGGGAGAGGAGGGAGGGAAGAAGAGGGGAGGGGAGAAAAGAGGGAGGGGAAAATCAGGACCAGGTGTTGGCACACATGGTTGAGTGCACATATTTCAAAGCATAAAGACCTGGATTCAAATTCCCAGTCCCCATCTGCAGGAAGGGATGCTGGGAAATTGTGCCGATGCAGTCACATCTGCCATGTTGTCCCCTCAGGCTACTGCTAGTTCCCTCGAGAGTTGGGACATTCTCGGAGTGCCTGTTCAGCCATGTTGTGCCCTCAGGGCATTGTCTATTTCCCTGCGATATTTGGAGTGCTTTGGTCATTCCTCCCCCCTCCCATTCTCACCAGAGTTATTATCCTATCCTGGAGTGCTATGGTTACTCCTCCCCCTTCCCATTCTCGTGAAAGCTACTCCTATAAAAGCCCTTCTTCTTCCGCACCTCGTTCTCTTGCCAGCGCTTCACTTCAGTGCTCAGACGCAGGAAAGGTTACTGCCTGAGGCAGCCATTTTCGCTACCTCCACGTGGCCGAACCTGCCTCTCTAGCACCCAACTCTGAGGTGCCAGCGCAAATAAAGATTTGTGTTTCCTCTTCGCTCCGGACACCCTCTCTCTCTTCTCTGCGGCCTGCGCACAACAATAAAGGGAAGCTTCACTAGCAGTGAAGTAGTGCTGCAGGAAATTCTCTTACTCTCTCCATCTCCCCTCCCCCCAATTTCTCTCTATATCTAATAACTTACTAAATAAAATATTTTTTAAAAGTTATTTTTATCTTCTCTTTAAAATTTCCTCACTGTAAACTTTTTGTTTTTATTTTAATATTTAGTGTATTTATTTATTTATTGAATAGAGAGAGCCAGAAACTGAGGGGAAGGGCGAGATAAGAAAAGGAGAGAGACAGAGAGGCACCTACAGCCCTGCTTCACCACTCATGAAGCTTTCCCCCTGCAGGTGGAGACTGGGGACTTGAACCCGGGTCCTTAAGCATTCTAATATGTGCATTCAGTCAGGTGCGCCACCACTCAGCCCCCTAAATAAAATATTTTTAAAGTAAAAAAAAATCAGGCCAACTTGGGTTTGAACCTAACTCTACCTATACAAGTTGTGTGGCCTAGACTAGATGCTTAATCTCTGTGTGCCTCGGTTTCCTGTCCTGTCACATAGAGTGCCTCAGTGTCCTGACCTGTCAAATAAGTTAAACCTCAGAAAGTTGCTGTGAGAATGAAGCAGATATAAAACTTTGCATGGTGTGAGTATCTAGTAACTGTCAGCTTCCACTATTGTCATTATTATTGTTTGTTTTATCAGAACATTGGTTAGCTCTGGCTTTTGGTGTTGCCTAGGATTGAACTTGGGCCCTCTGGTGCCTCAGGCAAAAATGGCTGTTGTGTGAATCACTGTGCTATTTTTTCCAGCCCTACTGCCATTATTAAACACTACATCTTTTGGTATCAAAAGCACAGTGAAAGAAAGGTAGTCCATTAAAAGGATTAAATCCATCAGGGGGGATTAAAAATATTTCTCCCTTTGGGGGAGAGGCTACAGTTGTAAAGGGTGGGAACTTCTGGACTCTGTGTGTGTGTGTGTGTGTGTGTGTGTGTGTGTGTGTGTGTGTGTGTGTGTGTGAGAGAGAGAGAGAGAGAAGGGGGAGAGAGGAAGAGAGGGAGAGAGAGAGAGGCTGAGGCAGGACAGAAAGAATGGGGTGGGGGGAGGGGTGGGCATAGCTCAGAGGTTTATAGTAGAAGGGTCTCTAGAAGACCCAGGAGCACAAGCAAAATAGGTCTAATTAGGCCTACTTTACAGACAGGTAAGCTGAGCCTCTGAGAGGTGACATCACTGGCTTATGGACAGAAGCCAGAGAACCAAACCCTTGTTTCCTGCCCAGCCTGGAGCCAGTCAGGCATACTTGCCAGAGGGTAGCCCTGTGCACCCAACTGAAGGATGCTTCCCATTCCAGTGGTTGCCTTGAAAGCAGAAGATAGTGTGTTGTCTCCTTAGTCTCAGAATCTGTTGACAGTTAATAAGAGGCCCCATTATTCTAAGTATGTTGACTGACAACTTAGCACATACAGAATCCATCTTTAAGCAAGTCCTGGCTACATTATTGCCCGTGAAGAGATGACATAATTGTTCTGTGTAACTCTTATACCATCAGTACAAGTCTTCTTTACTATAGTGTAGGGTCAGGGAAACGACTCAGAGGTAGAGAGTGGACTTGGTATGTATGAGGTCCTGGGTTTGACCATGACACAGTGTACATGGACAGAGCAGGATTTCTGTTATCTAGAAAGAAAGAAAGAAAGAAAGAAAGAAAGAAAGAAAGAAAGAAAGAAAGAAAGAAAGAAAGAGATAGGAAGGAAGGAAGGAAGGAAGGAAGGAAGGAAGGAAGGAAGGAAGGAAGGAGAGAAGGGAGAAAGAAAGATTTGGGTTTAAGTTCCCAGTCCTCACCTATGAATGGAGCTTCATGAGCAGTGGTACTGTGCTGCAGGTGTCTCTCTTCCTCTCTCTCTCCCTCTCTCTCTCTCTCTTTATCTCTCATTCCCTCTCTCTATTTTCCTTGTCTTTATCATAAAAATAATAAAAAAGGAAAAAAAGCCACTTGGACTGGGAGAGTCAATTGTGTAGGCACTGGGTTCCAGAGGTAACCCTGATGGCAAATAAATAAATAAATAAATAAATAAATAAATAAATAAATGAATGTTAAATTTAAAAAGGTATTCAGTCCACATTCCTCAAGCTTGCCCCATTTCATGAATTCTCATGCTTCCTTTGATCTTTCTTTTCTTTTCCTTTTTTTTTAATTTCTTTATTGGGGAATTAATGTTTTACATTCAACAGTAAATAAAATAGTTTGTACATTCATAACATTTCCCAGTTTTCTACATAACAATACAACCCCCCACTAGGTCCTCTGTCATCCATCTTGGATAGGTATTCTCCCCACCCACCCACCCCAGAGTCTTTTACTTTGTGCAATATGCCAATTCCAGTTCAGGTTCTACTTGTGTTTTCTTTTCTGATCTTGTTTTTCAACTTCTTCCTCAGAGTGAGGTCATCTCATATTCATCCTTCTGTTTCTGACTCATTTCATTTAACATGAATTTTTCAAGGTCCATCCAAGATCGGCTGAAAATGGTGAAGTCATCATTTTTAATAGCTGAGTAGTATTCCATTGTGTATATAGACCACAACTTGCTCAGCCACTCATCTGTTGTTGGATACCTGGGTTACTTCCAGGTTTTGGCTATTAAAATTGTGCTGCCAAGAACATATGTGTACACAGATCTTTTTGGATGGGTGTGTTGGGTAGAGTAGAATATATCCCCAGGAGAGGAATTGCAGGATCATAGGGTAGGTCCATTTCTAGCCTTCTGAGAGTTCTCCAGACTGTTCTCCACAGAGGTTGGACCAATTTACATCCTCACCAGCAGTGCAGGAGGGTTCCTTTGTCCCCACAACATATGGTCTATCCTTGAGAATGACCCATGTGGATGTGAGTAAAATGTATATTCCAGTTTCCTGGGATGAATGACTCTGAAATTGTCCAATAGTTCTAGTTTATCTATCTCCTCATTTAGCTCCCTCATTTCTTTATTGATTTTTTTGCCTGAATGATCTATCAAGTTGAGAGAGTGGGGTGTTGAAGTCCCCTACTATGACTGTGTTGCTGTTAATATATTGCTGTAGCTCTTTCAGGAGATGTTTGATGTATTCAGATGGCTTCTCATTGGGTGCATAGGTGTTAATAATTGTTAAGGCCTCTTGATTTACTGATCCTTTGAGCATTAAGTAATGTCCATTCCTATATTTTTAAATTTTATTTATTTTAAAGTCTATCGTGTCATATATGAGAATAACTGTTCCTGCCCCTTTTGTGGGCCATTGGCTTATATGATAGTTTTCCATCCTTTCAGTTTGAGTCTATGTTTGTCTTGTTGACTTAGGTGGGTTTCCTGTAGACAGCATATTGTTGGGTTGTGTTTTCTGATCAATCTTCCTACTCTGTGCCCTTTAATAAGTGAATTCAGGCCATTGACATTTATTGATATCAGACACTGAAGATATTTTAATGCCATTCTTGTAGATTTTTAGAGTGTTCTGATATATGGCGTATTTATGGTGGTCTAACTATTTATAGGAGACCTTTCAGAATTTCTTTTGGGGCAGGCTTGGTGATAGTTGATTCAACTGTTGCTTGTCTGAGAAGGTTTTTATGCCTCTATCTAGTCTGAATGACAGTCTAGCAGGATACAGTAGTCTTGTTTTAATGTCTTTCTCATTGAGCACTCGAGAGATATCTTGCCATTCTCTTCTGGCCTGTAGTGTTTGTGTGAAGTGTGCTGCTAATCTTAATGGGTTTTCTTCTGTAGGTGACAATTTTTTTTTCTCCTGCAGCCTTCAGGATTCATTTTTTATCCTTATTCCTGTTCATTCTAAATATGATGTGTCTTTACGTCTGGGTTAATTCTCTTCAGAACCCTCTGGGCTTCTTTTATCTTTATGTTGTCTAGAATAGAGAAGTTCTCAGCTATTATGTACTGAAGAATTCTTTCTTCTCCTCCCTCTTGTAAGCCAATATTGTGTATATTATTTCTTTTGAAGTCATCCCATAGGTCTCGGTTCTTGTTTTCAGTATCTCTTAATGTCTTTTTGAGATCTCTGACTTATTTTTTAGATGTATTTTATTTGTCCTCAATCTTACTAATTCTGTCTTCACCCTCATTTATTCTAGTCTCTCTCCCTTCTACTGATTTCTGGTGTTCATCTATTTTGTTACCCTTTTCTGATACTGTTTTAGCTTGTTCAGGTAGTTGTGTTCTTAGCTCAGCTTTTTCAGCTTTCAGTTCTTTTGAATGACCTTCAGATAATTAGTGTTTTCTTCCAGGGTCTCATTTGTTGTTTCTGCATTTCTGATGACAATTCTTTCAAATTCTTAATCACTCCTGTGATTATTTCCTTAATTAGTGTTTGGATGTTGACCTCATTATTTTGTGCTCTACCCTTTGGGGGGATTTTAGCTGGATTCTTGTCCTGGTTCCTTTCTCCAGTTTTTCTTCTTGTTGTTTTAGCCATCTATATAGTATGTTATGAGGTCCCTCTCTCATCTCAGTGCTTTTCAAATTACTGTTTACTCTTGCCTGGATTGACGTGAGTCTAAGTAAGGTAATTAAAGGGTTCACAGTTGTGGAAATGAACAATTGTCTCAATATTGTTTTAATCCCTGATTTGGAACACAGTGGTTTAAAAGCCTCTTTTGTTGTTTTTCTTCCCTGTAGGCTATGAGAGACTGAGGGCTTTTAAAATATAAGTAGGCTTCTTAGCTTAATCACTCACTCATAACCAAGAGACAAAGCAGGGTGGGGCAGAGATAATACAGTGGATATGCAAAGAAACTCTCACAGCCCCACCTCTAGGCCACCAAGGTATTCGTGTTCACCACCTCAGTTCCCTTGTTAGTTCTCTGTTCCCTGGTGTCAGCACAGGCCCTCCCCCTTGCTGTTGCAGCTTTTCAGAGCAGTAGCAATGGAGACTCACAGTTGTATTTGGTGAGTCTTAGGAGAGTCTTCTCCCTTCAGCCATCTTTTTGTTGGTGAAACAGATTGGAGGTGGTTTCTCAACTGGTGTATTGCCGGACTCTTACCAGCCACTTAATCTCTCCTTTGGCTACTCTCTTTCTGAGAGCCACGCTTATTTGCACTCATCGGTGATTTAGTGGGTTCCTTCTTCTTCTAGCGTTTGCCCTTCTTCCGTAGCCAGTCAACAGCGTCAGGTTGAGCCTGATGTAAAGTTTCAAAACCTCCTTTGAATCTGGAGAGGTGGCAGTCATTGACTACGTGGGTTCCTGAAGTCATTGTAATCCTGTCTTGTTGAGATCCCAGATGATCTCCTTTGGTATACCTAGTTGACTCTTGAGAGGAGAGGAGAGAAACATAGCTGCTGCTGCTCCATACCAAGCCTCTGAAATTCTCTTGATTCTGACAAATTGATTTATACCCCCAGCCTGTTTCTTTCTTTCTCTAGTAAGGTAGGACTCTGAAGAAGTGATATTCTGGGTCACATTGATGAGGCTGTCTGCCCAGGGAATTCAGAGTGGAATTATAGTATCATTTTTAACTTGGTATCTGAAAGGCAGTTAAGGTATGAAACAGGACAAAACATTTAATAAACAGGAACCAGAAAATAGGAATAGAGCAGGTGAGATAGGGATTTTAGGGTGGATAGAAGCTAGAAACTCTATTTTAAGTATGTTCCTAGGGGTCCATGACTTTTTAGTAATTTTTTCTTGAACTTCATAGGAACACTTGACCATTCATTCACTTAAATTAATCTAAGTTATGGAGCTAAGTCATGGGATGGTTGTAGAGTTACCATGAGAGAGGACCTGGGTTCCTACCTTCATGAATGGTGGAATAGTGCTGCAGGCCTCTTTCTCTTTCTCTCTCTCTCTCTCCTTTTGCCACCCCCACCCCATATTCTATCTCTATCAAGCAAAGAATGAGAAACAAACAAAAAATGGCCACTGGTTTTGGTGTAATCACCATGTAGACACTAAGCCCAAGGGATATATTCATGGTCACAAGCAAACAAATAAAAACAAACAAATAAACAAGGTTAGTTTGAAAAAATAAGTTTGCTTTTTTATTTGTTTTGGTAAGAGGGTGAGTGACAGAGAGGAGATACCTGCAGTACAACTTCACTGCTCATGAAGTTTTTCTTTTGACCCTAACAGTTAGGAGAATTCTCACTAACAATGCCATGTAGCTGTCTGCCAAGATTTAAATGCTTGAGTCTAAACAGGAGACTCACTGAATACCATACACCTGCTCTGTGTTCAGCACAATTTCCGGATTTGACACAGAGTAAGACTTTATCTTTTCTCTTCTGGGTTCTTCCTTTGAGTTTGGGAGAGCTATGGTTACCAGAAACAAGCTGTCATGCTTCTTGTTTCTTTAATATATGATGATTTTTCTCAGTTTTACCAACTTTTTAACCATGACCTTCACACCTTTCACAACTGTCACTAGAATAGCTAGTCCTGCCCTTGCTTCCCTAACACAGTTGGGTTTTTCCTTTGTAGATCTCAGTGCTCAGCATTGAGATAATCTTTCAGATTAATTGAAGGTAATGGAGCTTCATTTATGGCTCAGAGAGACCTGGTGTTTCCCACGTGTGAGGAGGACATACACTTTTTCTGTCAGTATCATGCAGATACAAACTTTATTGTTCTCATTATCTTTATAATGGTTAGAATTGTCTTAGGGCATACTGGAGGACTTTATTTTGCACCTTAAAATAAATATTTTTATTATTTCCTGATAGAGACAGAGATAGAGATGAAAGATACCTGAAGCACTGTTCTACTGCTCCACTGCTCATGACACCCCCGTCCAACCACTACCACCCATCGGTGGGAAAAAGGGGAAAAAGAGAAGAAAGACTATGGGATGATCTCACTCATAAATACAAATTGAAAAATAAGAATAAAAGGGAAAATGCAAAGCAGAACTTGGACTGGTATTGTTGTATTACACCAAAGTAAAAGATTCTGGGGTGGGGGGAAGGGTTCAGGTCCTGGAAGACATAGAAGGACCTAGTGGGGTTTTAACTGTTATGTGGGAAACTGAGTAGTGTTACAAATTATATTTTATTCTATTTTACTGGTGACTGTATTCTATTTTACTGATGAATGTAAATCATTAATTTCCCAATAAAGAAATTAAAAAAGAAAGAAAGAAAAGGAGTTTGAGCCTGGGTCCACACCCAGTTCCCATATTGGAGGACCTTATTGGATAAGCTTAGGCTCGTGTATTCTCTTCCCAGCTCTGCCCACTTAACAGTCAATCTCACTGGACAATCACCTCCACCTTTTGGGGGGTTGACTTCTCATTTTTAAAAGGAGAGCTCTGAACTTGTTTAGCATTGACACCCCTGACCCTGTCCATACCTCACATGTTTAGTTGGTCACTGTCTTCTTTCTTGTTGAACTTAAAAACTTCATGCTCCCTGTCAACACTAAGCTAGAGGGTCTTTAACTTTTTGCTAAGACTCAACAGAATAACTTAACTGATGCTTTCACGACCTTCTGTTTATTTATTTATTTTATTTGATGGAGACATAAAATGAGAAAGGAGGGGGAGACAGAGAGGGAGAGTGACAGAGAGATACCTGCAGCCCTGCTTTATCACTTATGAAGCTTTCCCCCTGCAAATGGGACCAGAGGCTTGAACCTGGGTCTTCGTAATGGGAGTGTTTAACCAGGTGCTCCATTGCCTGCTCCCCCCCCCTGAAATTTTTAAAGTTTAATTCAGGATCATTCTCCCTTTTCATCATATTTCACCAGGGGCTGTGGTCCCTTCATCCAGAGATGTGGCATGAAGACAGAGACCTTGTTTCGTTTGTCCATATGCCACAGTGACAGAAGCACACCTCTGTATTGTGACATGGTGATAACTCAATAGCAGAAAACTCCTCTTCATATAGCCCAGTGGAGATGGGAAAATAAAGAGACTCCAGTGATTATATAAATATGACAAGTTATATATAAAGACCAAAGTTTGTGACTTGATTCTCCCCCCCATTTGCCTTTTTTCCTTCCAAAGGTTCCACTCCCTTAAATTTGTACATTATCTGTGACTGATAGATCATTTATCTAGAGAATACAGTTGCCATTCACATCATTTAATTAGCTTATGGATTCTAAATTATCTGCTGCCATAAAATGGGATTTTATACTGCAGATTAAAAAAGGTTTTCAGAAATTTAATATGCCACTTTTAATTGGTGAAAAGTACCCTAAAGGATACACTATATATAGTGTATATAAAAATATATAAATATATATATATATTTTACTGCACTTGCATTTACACTCAAGATTTAAGATGGTTAGGAAGAAATGGGATTTGGATCAGTGAGATTGGTGATGATTTATTTGCAATAAGGCAGGTCTCGAGGGATGGAGTCGTAAATACAGCCATCAAAGGACTGTATCTGAGCAGTGATACCAGGAGGCCAAACTCAGCATCTTCTGATTTTCATAGCCGTTTTTCACTTTGATGGGCTAACAATATATTTCTGGCATATGGTTCCATGTTAGCACTGATGCCTAAGAAGAGTCTATTTTCTGCTCTGTTCTCCCAATCATTAAATTCATAATCTCTGGGGCCTTGGTGATGGTGTACCTGGTAGAGAGCATACATTATAGTGTGCAAGGACCTGGACTCAAGGCCCAGGTCCCCACCTGAAGGCAAAAAGCTTTACAATGATGAAGCAGTGCTGCAGGTGCCTCTCTTCTTCTTTTTTAAAAAATATTTATTTTCCCTTTTGTTGCCCTTGTTTTTTAAATTGTTGCTGTAGTCATTATTGTTGTTGTTATTGATGTCACTGTTGTTGGATAGGACAGAGAGAAATGGAGAGAGGAGGGGAAGACAGAGAGGGGGAGAGAAAGACAGACACCTGCAGACCTGCTTCACTGCCTGTGGAGTGACTCCCCTGCAGGTGGAGAGCTGGGGCCTTGAACTGGGATCCTTATGCTGCTCCTTGTGCTTCACGCCACCTGTGCTTAACTCATTGAACTACTGCCTGACTCCTGCTTCTTCTTTTTTAAAATAAATAAATTTATTATTAGATAAAGATAGAGAAATTGAAAGGAGTAGAAGGACCCAAAAAGGGAGAGAAACAGAGAAATACCAGCAGCTCTACTTCACCACTTGTTAGGCTTTCCCCTACAGGAGTAGACCAAGGGCTTGAACCCTGGTCCTTGCACACTGTAGTATGTGCAGTTAACCAGGTGCACCACCACCTGCCCCCCCCCCAAGATCTCTCTTTCTCTATCCTTCCCTACTTCTCCCCTTCTGTCTCATTTTCTCTATTTCTGTAAAACAAACAAAAATTTCAAAGGTTCATAATTTCCTGTGTGTGTATTATTACCACGTCTTCCCTAAATACATTTTTGGTTTTATTAATTCATTCCACCATTTGTTCAGCAGAAACAAATGGCTTTTTTTTTTATCCTTAGACTATGAAAATATCACACATGGTGAGGTTAGGGTCATAATAAAGAGGGTGGCTTACTGAAAGCAGCTCCAAGGATTTCCACCCTCATCTGTCTTAATACACCTTGAACAATAGTTTACAAAATGTGATGACAGGTTCAAACAGTCTGGAGCTTAAATGAGAAGAGTTACTAAGTGTCAAAGATCAGGAATTACATGTGAAACTGTAGGATGCCCACTTTCCTGGGGCATTTCTCTGATCACCTGTAACATCCCTAAGGTTCTAAGCCTCTGCTCACACTACTGTCCATTCTTTCGGGCTGTGACAATGGAGGTCTCTGTGAAAAGCAAATGTGTCACTATGCTCAACTTCATGGTAACTCATTTCATTGGTTGAGTTTGACCGGAAGAATCTACTTATACTCTGAAAGGTTTTCCTGGAAGAAAAGTAAGAGAGGGCTTTGTTGTTGGCATAGGGAGGGACCAGGACTTCAGATGTTCAAGTTAGAATAGGGCTTCAGAAAAAAGGTACAAAAAAGGAGTAGGGTGGTAGCACAGCAGCGGGTTAAGCACAGGTGGTACAAAGTGCAAGGACCGGCATAAGGATCCCAGTTAGAGCCCCCAGCTCCCCACCTGCAGGGGAGTTACTTCACAGGAGGTGAAGCAGGTCTGCAGGTGTCTATCTTTCTCTCTCCCTCTCTGTCTCCCCTCCTCTCTCCAATTCTCTTTGTCCTATCCGACGACAATGACAACAATAACCACAACAGTAATAACTACAACAATAAAACAACAGGGGCAACAAAAGGGAATAAATAAACAAATACTAAAAAAATAATAGGGCTTCAGAAGAAAGGTACAAAAAGGGAGTCAGGCAGTAGCACAGCAGCGAGTTAAGCGCAGGTGGTACAAAGTGCAAGGACCAGCATAAGGATCCTGGTTCTAGCCCCCGGCAGGGGAGTTGCTTCATAGGCGGTGAAGCAGGTCTGCAGGTGTCTATCTTTCTCTCTCCTTCTCTGTCTTCCCCTCCTCTCTCCAATTCTCTCTGTCCTATCCAAAGACGACAATTATCAATAACAACAACAATAATAACTACAACAATTAAACAACAAGGGCAACAAAAGGGAATAAATAAATAAGCAAGGTACAAAAATAACAATAGTGCTATCATTATGGATATGCAATAATCTCAGAGATATAGTAATTACCATGGTACAGATGCACTGGGTGAGCTTCTTAGTTATACCAGAATATCTATTTCCCAACACCAGGAGATGGATTTCAATATACATTTTACACAAAGGCAAATAGGGACTTAGAGAAACAGAGGGACTTACCTGTAATTTCACTGCTAAGAGAAGTGGGAATCTGTAGGATTGTGAGTCTGCTTTCAAGGCCAGCTGAGCTAACATGTGTCCGGGGTGCATTAGAGAGGCTTCCTGCTCTGGTAACCAGGGCTGACCAGGGCCAAGTGCACCCAGTGTAACATCTCCTCCTGGAAGCAGAGCCTGCTCTGCAAGAGGGAGGTAGAGGGAATCAGAAAAAGTGAACTCTGGAAGGAATGTGTCTTAGGATTTAAGATTTAAACTTCTTAAAATTCTGCTCCTCTAGAAAATACCCAGCTACTGTTTTCAACAGGTATACACACAGCGTGGGTTGCCTCTGCTAGATTTATTTTCTTAAAAGACTTCCTTTTCCAAAAGCCTATTTTCTTAGAATGCCTTTGCCCTATATATATTTTATAAATATAATACACATATGTACTCAAACATAAATACAACGTGGGCCTCATTTACAAAAAAGAAGAAATACAGTAAATGTTAAGTAAAAGGAAGAAAATTAGGGTGATATACAATCCTGCAGCACAGAGAAAGAAGCTATGTACCTATCTGTGTGTGCTTGTGTGCGTACAGGCATATGCACATACAAGTAATTGTATTCTTATTTTCATATTTCACAAGAGAGGAAACCTGACAGGCAGTGGTTTCAATGAAGATTCTTTGAACATCACATTTTTCACTTAGAAAGTAAGACAAGGGTTGGGGCTAGGCAGTGCCACACCTGGTAAAACATACACATGTTACAATGCTCAAGAAACTAGGTTCATACCCAAGGACCTAGGTTTTAGCCTCCCACCTCCATTCCTCAGCTGCCACCCATCCCCACCCACAGGGGGAAAGCTTCACAAGCAGTGAAGGAGTGCTGCAGGTGTATTTCTTTCTCTCTCCCTCTCTATCTCTTCTTCCCTCTTGATTTCTATGTCACTACCTAAAATAAATACATAACATTTTTTTAAAAAAAGAGAGGAGGAAGGAAAGAGAGAAAGAGAAAGAAAGAGAGAGGGGCAGGCGGTGGTGTATCTCGTTAAACTCATTCAGTACTAAGCCCAATAAGTGTGTTATGCATTGTGCTTCTGGGCCAGCAGTTCTCATGGCCACTTGAAGAATAATAAGCAGTTACTTGCTACCTTTTGTGGTTGTGTGTGTTGGTCAAAGGATAGCAGAGGACATACTTAAAAGACTGGGTGATTAGGACCGACAATAGAAAGGTAAATATAAGTACATAATTCACCTCCTTTCCCATTGTTCTTTTCTGGCTCTTATTTTATAATCACGAAACCACCATAGTCAACTATTTAATTACACTGCCCTGATAGTAAGCACTTACTCTTTTTAAAAAATTTTATTAGTGATTTACAAAATTATAATAGGGTTATAATTCCACACCATCCCCACCACTGTCTTCCCCTCCTCACTCCAATTCCTCTCTGTCCTATCTAACAATGATGGCATCAATAACAACAACAATAATAACTACAACAATAAAAAACAAGGGCAACTTTCTGGACCTTTTTCCAGCCGTGACATAATCTCCCCAGACAATAACTTGAATCCACATGCATATCAGAGGTCAGGCTCAGGGAAAAAGGAAAAAAAACACCCTAGTATAGCCACAGGCCCTTTGGAATATAACTAAAATATACCTACTAGCTATCTATAAAACGGAGACCCCTCCCGCCCAACACTTCATCTGCACTACTCCAGCCTTTAGGTTCATGATTAGTCAACAACTTGTTTGGCTTTATATGTTAACTCTCTTTTCAGCCACCAGGTTCCAGATGCTAGCATGATGCCAACCAGACATCCCTGGACAGACAACCCCACCAATGTGTCCTGGAGCTCTGCTTCCCCAGAGCTCTACCCTAATAGGGAAAGAGAGAGAGAGAGAGGCTGGGAGTGTGGATCTAACTGTCAATGCCTATGTTCAGCGGAGAACAATTACAGAAGCCAGACCTTCCACCTTCTGCACCCCACAATGACCTTGGGTCCATACTCCCAGAGGGTAAAGAATAGGAAAGCTATCAGGAGAGGGGATGAGTATTACAGAGTTCTGGTAGTGGAAATTGTGTGGAGTTATACCCCTCTTATCCTATGGCTTTGTCAATGTTTCCTTTTTATAAATAAATAAATAAATAAATAAATGGCTATTTTCCCCCTTCCTTCTGGGTGAGAGATAGAGATAGAGATGAAAAGAGAGACAAAGAAGAGAGACACCTAGCACCACTCAACAGCTGGTGAAGAGTACACCCTGCAGACACTCCCATGTGGTGGCCGGGGGCTCCAAACTGGGTATTTGCACTCAGTGATGTTGGCACTTTACTGGGTGAATTAGCTGTAGCTACCACTTTTCCTACCTTTCTCCTCCTCCTCATCTTCCTTATCTCCTTCCTCCTCCTCCTTCTTAATGCTGCACCAGGATATGAACACAGGGCATCATGCACATCCTGTAACACTGAGAGTCTTTTTTTTTAAAGACAGAGAGAGGGAGATACACACACACACACACAGAGAGAGAGAGAGAGAGAGAGAGAGAGAGAGAGAGAGAGAGACCATAGCACCAAAGCTTCTTTCGTTGCAGTGGAGGTTGGACTCAAACCTGGGTCTCACACATGACAAAGCAACACTATCTAAGTGAGCTGTTTTGCTGCCCCAGTCTAATTTTTCAAAATTCTATATGCTTAAAAAAGGAAAGAGGGAGGAGTCGGGCGGTAGTATGGGGGGTTAAGCGCATATGGCACAAAGCTCAAGGACCAGCATAAGGTTCCCAGTTCAAGCCCCGGCTCCCCACCTGCAGGGGAGTTGCGTCACAAACAGTGAAGCAGGTCTGCAGGTGTCCGTCTTTCTCTCCCTCGTTCTGTCTTCTCCTCCTCTCTCCATTTCTCTCTGCCCTATCCAACAATGACAATATCAATAATAACAACAAAAATAACTACAATGATAAAAAAGGGCAACAAAAAGGAATAAATAAATTTTTAAAAAAAAGGAAAGTGGGGGAAAGGCAGAGAGAGAAGAGAGGAAGACACACCCAAAACATCACTCTACCACCCATATACTTCCCTGTGGTGCTGTCCATGGTGCTCCCCAATGCTATAGGGGATCGACACCAGGGTCTCCCATAGAGTTAAGACTTTTCATCTACTCTCCGAGTTGTCTCCTGGATCTGCCTGTTCATACTCTTCTCTTTCTTAATCACTGCAACTATCTCTTTCCTCCCACTTCTTCAGTGGAGTCAGCTCCAGTCAACAGGGTAACTCTTCAGTTTCCTCCCCTCCCTCTCAGGCCCATGTTACTCTGCTCCCAAAGGTCTCTTCTAAATCCTTAGGTCTCTCACTACTCTACTACTTATAAGTAAAATGAGGAGAAGTTTTATATCTCAAATCATTTTTTTTAAACAAGAAAACATTTTTACTGACCATCACCATTATGATTACTATTGGCCATCAATATGGGCAGACTTTTTCAGACAGAGACTAGACAGGAGTGGAGGCAAGACACCATAGGACTACAACTTCCTCCAATGCAGTGTGTGTGGTGGGGTGGTGGTGGAAGGAGGTGGGCTTGAACTTGTCATGCACATGGCAAAGGAGGTGTACTATCCAAATGACCTATTATACCTGATAAATACGTTTATGTTCTAATCTTCATCTCTTTATGAGTAAGATTGAATTGCCTTTTTGTTAACACGCATTTTTGAAATCTGTGATTAACTGTAGTTTACAAGATGGTAAGATTATACCACAACTACCTCCTAAGTTTTTTTTTTTAGTTTCTTTATTGGGGGATTAATGTTTTACATTTGACAGTAAATACAATAGTTTGTACATGCATAACATTTCTCAGTGTTCCACGTAACAATACAACCTCCACTAGGTCCTCTGTCATCCTTTTTGGACCTGTACTCTCCCCCCCACACCCCCACCCTAGAGTCTTTTACTTTGGTGCAATACACCAACTCCAGTTCACACTCTACTTGTTTTTTCTCTTCTAATCTTATTTTTCAACTTCTGCCTGAGAGTCACCTCCAAAGTTCTATACCCCAACAATAGCTACCACAGTTCTCACAAAATCATAAAGATAGTTTGTTTACTTCTAGGGTTTTTTTTTTAAGTTTGTGTGTGTCCATTTTCTAGATTCCACATATGAGTGAAACCATCTGGAAGTTGTCTTTCTTCTCTTTTTTTTTTTTGCGAAGCATAATCACCTCCAGTTCCATACATTTTGTCCCAAATGATACAACATCATTTTTTTTTTTATTGCAGAGTAGAATTTCATGGAGTGTATATGTATCCCATAACTTCTTTTGCCAGTAATCTGTTGAACATTTAGGCAGCTTCCAGTTTTTGACTATTGTGAACAAAGTAGCTATGAACATAGGGGTGCATACATCCCTTCAGATTAGTGTTTTTTGGACAGAAAATTAGATTAGTGTCTTTTGGACAAATGCCCAAGACTGGAATTGCTGGATCATAAGATACTTGCATTTTTATTTGTTTAAAGACTCTACATACAGTGTTCCAAAGGGGAGGCTGGGCTTCCTTTCATGTTACTGACCCAATGCACTGCTTTTCTCTGCTGTTTGCCTGATCTTGTACTTTGCTCATGTATCTCTTGGGCTGTTTGTCTTCTCCTTATTGATTACTCAGTGCTCTCTGTAAATAATAAAAGTCAAGTCTTTGTATATCATGTGATGGCATTTCTCACATTACTACTGACCTTCTGATGTTGGTTAGGACTCTGTTTCTCACTCCACAGCTATGTTGAAGCTTAGCATTTTATTGTAACCAAAGAGAAGATCAGATTTAAAAATCACTGCTTCTTTCCATTTATTTACTGCTTTGGTTTTACTTCTTCCCATAAAGGAGGCAAATATGATGGATGGCAGGCTCAGGCCAGGAGGCACCTTGTCAAAGCACTTCTATGTGCAGGCAACTTAATATCTGCATGTATGTGTGAGTGTAGCTATAAATTATTATAAAGTTATATATTTTAAATATAAAATGTATACACACATTGTAAAACTTTGGCATTAATTTCTGATCACTTCCCTTGAGAGATTATCCACGTATGACTGCAGAAATTCTCTGTCTGTGTGGATTGATTTCTTGCTTTATAAGCCAAAGGGTGGAGCACTGATTTACTTGCTTCTCTGAAATTTAGCCTGGCTTGGATAGTGGTCCCTTTCCATATCTATCACCCATTGCTGAGGATTAGTTTTTTAAAGGCATTTATTTATTTATTTATTTATTTATTATCTTTATTTATTTATTGATGGAGACAGTTAGAAATCGAGAGGGGTAGGGGAGATAGAGAGGGAGAAAGACAGAGAGACACCTGCAGCACTATTTTACCACATGTGAAGCTTCTCCCCTGCATATAGGGACTGGGGGCTCGAACCTGGGTCTTTGCCATTGTAACATGTGCACTCAACCAGGTGCACCACCAGCTGGTCCTGAGAATTCTTGATTCCTATGTGTAGCAATTCCCTATGATAAATATTGAGTATTATCAGTATTATGACTAAAGTTCATTATCTCTCTTTTTATGTCAACAGTGTTATCACTGAGGCTCCATGACTACACCATTCCACCACTCCCTGTGGCCACTTTTTGGATAGAAGATGAGAGATAGAGAGAGGAAGGGCAAGGGAAGAGACATCTGTAGCTCTGCTCCACTGATCATGAAGCTTCTCCCTATAGGTGGACTTGAATCCAAGTCCTTGGATGCACTCTACCAGGTGAACCACTACCCAGCTCTGGTCCTTTTTTGGTATGACTTAGATGAAAGATTTGCTTTGATTCTGTTGCAGCCTGTGGAATACCTATGATCTGTTTAGTGCCATGGTGGATAGGGCTGTCATGCTTTGACTTAGCTGTGTGTCTGCGGTTTGGTTAGACTGTAGGGATGTAGGGCAGGGTCCCACACTTAGGCATTTGGCTTCACACTTCACTAGCAACACAATGGGTGAGTGTCAAGGTCTGTGATGATACAAGATGCAGATCCTACCCCCCCCACACACTCTGTTTTCTCACTAATAAAGTTCTTGACTCTTGATGGACAAAACGTTGCCCTTTAACTATGACATGCCCACTGCAGTTTCTCTAGCACACGGGTGGCAAGTGCAGGGTCTCCCAATTTTTTTTCTTTACTTTGGTACCCAGAAGTATAGAAGTATTTCTTTTTTTAATGTCCAAACACATTCACTCCTCATGGCACTTCTACTTTATCTGCCCTTTCATCTTTAAGTCTTTGATCAAATGTTTTTCCCAAGTGGGACCCCTGACTATCCCATTTAAATAACAACAACCAACAACAACAACCTATCAGGGCTAAGGGGCAGTACACCCAGTATGGCACACATATGTCACCATGTGCAAAAAGTGTGGTTCAAACCCCCTGTAAAGGGGAAACTTCATGAATGGTAGAGCGGTGCTACAGGTGTCTCTCTTTTCCCCTCTCCCTCTTTGTCTCTCATCTCTCCACCAATCATGGACTGCCAATTTTCTACATTATTAATTTTGAAATACACCAACTGCTACTGAAACTTGTATTATCTGTTGGTTTGCAGGAATGTACACTTTGTAAAAACAGAGTCCCTACATCCTTAGCACCTGGCAAGCAAGAGGAAGTTCTCCATGGAATCATGAGCATGATTCTTTCTGTGAAGGAGGGATACATACTACACAGGGATGTGACCCACATTTTCCCCTCTGGGGGTGCTCTGAGATTTCTTACTGGTAGCATAGTGATGATGCCTATGAAACAGATTCATGGAGGACTAGATCCAGCCTAGACCTTGTCCAGGGAGGCACTTGTGTTTCAGATTTCCAAAGGGGAAAGACGGAAAGGTGGGAAAAGAGAAAAGGAAAGGCAAAGAGAAGGAGCAAAAAAGGGAGAAAGGAAGCAAAGAAGGTGGCCATTTGGAGAGATCAGAACTTAAGAAGGTCTTGTTTGAAAGAAGACAAGGAGGTCCTCAAAATGGTAAGGAGGGCTGGGGAGACAGCATGATTATGCAAAAGACTTTTGTGCCCAAGGCTCTGAGGTCCCAGGTTCAATCTCCAGCACCATCATAAGCCAGAACTGAGCAGTACTCTAGTCTCACATGCTCTCTGTATGTCTCTCATTAAAAATAAATTATATACAATGCAACGATTGCCACCTCAACATGCTTCACCTCAGACTGTGTCCAGAGACTTCACGTGTGGAATGACAACCCTTCAGCTTCATTACTCGGGTGACACCTTTTATAGTACACTCTAATTTCATCTCAGGTGGTTCACTTTCTAACAAAGTCCCAAAACCTAGATATACACCAGTTTCTGTGAGAGAGAGCTTATGTTCACACGTATCCATAAACTACTGCAAAATATATACCTGAAAGCAGAAGTACACTAGAGTTTGCAGTGAGTACCTCCCTAACACTTCCTCTCCACTATTCCAAGCTTTGGGTCCATGATTGCTCAACAATTTGTTTGGCTTTGTATGTTAACTCTCTTTTCAGTCACCAGGTTCCAGATGCCATCAGGATGCTAGCCAGGCTTCCCTGGATTGAAGACCCCACCAATGTGTCCTGGATCTCAGCTTCCCCAGAGACACACCCTACTAGGGAAAGAGAGAGGCAGACTGGGAGTATGGACCGACCAGTCAACGCCAGTGTTCAGCGGGGAAGCAATTATAGAAGCCAGACCTTCTACCTTCTGCAACCCTCAATGACCCTGGGTCCATGCTCCCAGAGGGATAGAGAATGGGAAAGCTATCAGGGGAGGGGGTGGGATATGGAGATTGGGTGGTGGGAATTGTGTGGAATTGTACCCCTCCTACCCTATGGTTTTGTTAATTAATCCTTTCTTAAATAAAAAAAATTTTTTTAAAAAAGCAAAAAAAATTATATACAAGTGTGTGTGTGTGTGTGTGTGTGTGTGTGTGTTCACAATATGCAAAATACCCTGGAACAGCAGCTTCAGATAGCACAAAGTTTACCAACATAGCGTCAAGCAACCCAGAAATAAGACAGCTCTTCAAGCTGTAGCTTAAAAAATACCAGTAGGATATGAGGGCCATTTGACTACGACATCTGTCACCCCATTGATCACCAGGGTTGATTCAGCTGATCTCGATGGCTTGATGGGTGTTTCCTTCCTCCCTCTCTGCTCCATGTGTGTCCCTCCCAAAACCATGTGCTAGGAAGAAGAGGACTTCCTTCTCCAATAGAGGACTGCCTTTCAGTTGAGACTATACAAGAAGCTGTGCTCCCCTGCTGAAACCTCTAAAACAAGTTCTAAAAAGGACCAGGTCAAAGATATCCTATAACATATTTGAAGCAATATTTTAATTAATTAATTTTGGATAGAGACAGAAAGAAATTGAAAGGGGAAGGAGAGATAGAGAGAACAGACACATGCATCACTGCTTCACCACTTGTGAAACTTCCCATCCTTCAGGTAGGGACTGAGGGCTTGAAGCAAGGACCTTGCTTATGGTAACATGTGTACTCAACCTGGTGTGCCACAAACTGTCCTCTGTAATATATCATATTCGAAAGACAGCATGGAAAGATGGCAGGTTTTATGTCACTCTCAGTCTCTCCACAGTTACCTTGATCTTTGCTTTTCATAGTCTCTCTATGCTCCCATCTTTGTCTGTCTCTTTTGCTTGTTTTCTTTCTCTGTGTATATTTTAAAATGTCTCTTTCTTGCTGATGTCAACCAAATCAAGGCAACTAGTGCCACCTTGACATGCTTCGCTTAGGACTGTGCTCAGAGACTCCAGGCCTGGGATGCCAACCTTTCAGCTCCATTACTCTGCCACCAAGTTGCAGAGGTTACCATGATGTCAACCTGACTTCCCTGGGCATTCAGCCTCACCATTATGTCCTGGAACCCCATCTCTCCAGAACCCTACCCCACTAAGGAAAGATAGAGACAGGTTGGGGGTATGGATTGGCCTATCAACACCGGTGTCCATCAGAGAAGCAATTGTAGAAGCCAGACCTTCCACCTTTCTGCACCACATGAAGATCTTTGGTCCATACTCCCTTCCTTTGGAAGGGAGGGGATATGGAACTCTGGTGGTGGGAGTTGTATGGAATTGTACCTCTCTTATTTCACAATTTTGCTGATCATTATTAAATCACTAATAAAAAAAAAATCTGTCTTTCCTTCTAAGACCCCTTTACAGGGGGTGTGTAAAGGGATGGTTT
This sequence comes from Erinaceus europaeus, assembly GCF_950295315.1. Lineage (NCBI taxonomy): Eukaryota > Metazoa > Chordata > Mammalia > Eulipotyphla > Erinaceidae > Erinaceus > Erinaceus europaeus. The sequence continues at coordinate 159,347,270 of NC_080163.1, forward strand.
TGCCTGGGATAGTTATCAGCCATTATTTGAGTGGGTTCCATAAAAAAAAAAAAAAAAGAATCTTCCTGAAAGCAAAATCAAATGAAAACTGAACCCATAAACCAGGGAGAACAAAAGGGCTCTCTGGACTTGAAAAGGTTACAGACGACTGCAGGGGCTGCACACATGCCATTCGATCGTGTTTGGTGCTGGGGTTTTAATTTAGTTTTCCTATTTACCCCGTAGAAGTTTCTCCCTGCTCAGCTGCTAATGCATTTCCAACTGAAATTTTGTAAATTATATTGGGAAACATTCTCAGCTAGAATGGATCGTGCAAGCACTCATAATGGTTTCCCACTGATGCTTCTGGCAATGTGGGGGGGCCCTTCCTGAGCAATATGTGTACAGATGGGAGTCCTTAAGAAGTCTCTCCATTTCCTCTTGGGGTTGGGGAGCTCTTAGTTCCCCAGTGGCCACTGTGAGCAGATCCAGACTTTCCATCAGCCCTGAAAGCAGGGCCTTCATACTTCTCTGGTCATCCTGCCAGGGCATAGCCCCCAAACTCCTCTTGTCTGTCTATAATATAATAAAATCACTTTCCCCAAAAAGTATATAAGGAGATAAACTCAATTTGAAACACAGCTCTACCTCCTATGTACTCCCCTTTCCTCTGACATCTATAAAACAAAGCCCATTTCTTTTAATTTATTATTGCTACTCACTGTTAGATTCCACTCCTTCAAGCTGACTTTCTTCCACAGAGAGAGGAAGAGTGAGAGAGGGAGAGAGAGGGAGAGAGAGGGAAAGAGAGAGAGAGGAGAGAGAGAGGAGAGAGAGGAGAGAGAGAGAGCGAGGACAGCATAAAGCTTGCTCCAAAGCAGTGTGGTCAGGCTCAAACCTGAGTTGTGTGCATAGCAAAACAGGAATACTATACAAGTGAATGATTTTGCCAGTCCTAAATTCTTTTTTTCTCCATTTTTAAAAACTTTAATTAAATGCAACCAGTACCACCTAGACATGTTTCACGTCAGATTGTGCCCTGAGATGCCAGGCATGGGGTGTCAATCCTTCAGCTCCATTACTCTGCCACCAAGTTGCAGATGCTACCATGATGCCAACCTGACTTCCAAAGACAGACAACCTTACTGGTGTATCCTGGAACCCCACCTCTCCAGAGCCCTGCCCACTAAGGAAAGATAAAGATAGGATGGGTGTATGGATCGACCTGCCAATGCCCATGTCCAGCAGAGAAGCAATTATAGAACCCAGACCTTCCAACTGCTACACCGAGGAATAGTAGAGTCTCCATGATGGCACTGAGCTCCAGTGATAACCCTGGAGGGAGAAGAAAGAAGATGATGAAGAGGAGGGGGAGAAAGAGGAAGAAAAAAGTTTCCAGGCAAAAGGAGAAGGGGATGAAAGAACATGGGAGAATCTCTGTGAAGATGGAACTGTGGAAATGAGCTTGGTGTGTTTGAGAATAGCAACTGGAGAATGATGATACAAGGCCTGGCAGAGCATAGCAAATGGGCTGGATTTTATTCCTGATGACCCCCTCCCCTTTTTTCCCCTTTCTTTTCTGATAGAGAAAAAAATATAGAGGGAAAAAGAGGGAGAAGAAGAGACACTTGCAGCACTGTTTCACCGCTAGTGAAGTTTCTTTCCTGCAAGTGGAGGACCGGAGCTTGGAAGAAGTAAATGCAGTGATTTAATAGTGATTTACAAGGTTATAAGATAATAAGGGTATAATTTCACACTACTGCCACCACCAAAGTTCTTCCCCCTCCCACCTTAGTTCTCCCAACACCCCAAGGTCTTAGAAATAGTTGGGTGACTTTTATTTTATTTATTTTGCAAGCTCATGATTTGATTTTTTTATTTTTTATTTAGGATAGAGACAGAGAGAAGTTGAAAGGGAAGCGGAAGATAAAGAGGAAGAGAGAAAGAGAGACACCTGCAACATAACCTCACTGACTGTGAATTTACCTCCTGCAGGGAACTAGGGGCTTGAACCTGGATCTTTGTGCATGTTAACATAGGTACTCTACCAGGTGCACCAATGCCCAGCCCTCCATGTATCCATGTATTTCAATTTTCTTTTTAAAATTTTTTATACTTATTTATTCCCGTTTGCTGCCCTTGTTGTTTTATTGTTATTGTTATTGGTGTTGTTATTGATGTCATCATTGTTGGGTAGAACAGAGAGAAATAGAGAGAGGAGGGAAGACAGAGAGGAGGAGAGAAAGATAGACACCTGCAGACCTGCTTTACCACTTGTGAAGCAATGCTCCTGCAGGTGGGGAGTTGGGGGCTCGAACCAGAATCCTTTTGCTGGTCCTTGTGCTTTATGCCACCTGAGCTTAACCCGCTGCGCTACCGCCCAACTCCCTTTTTTAATTTTTGATATGTATTTATTTTCTCTTTTGTTGCCCTTATTGTTTTTGTTGTTGTTGTGGTGGTGGTGATTATTATTGATGTTGCTATTGATATTGTCGTTGTTAGATAGGACAGAGAGAAAAATGGAGAGAGGAGGGAAGACAGAAGGGGGGAGAGAAAGATAGACACTGCTTCACCACCTGTGAAGCAATGCCCCTGCAGGTGGGGAGCTGGGAGCTCAAAACAGGATCCTTACTCCAGTCCTTGCTCTTCGTGCCGTGTGCGCTTAACCCACTGGGCTACCACCTGACTCCCATATTTCAATTTTCTATCATCATCATCAATATATATTTGTATCTATAATCAATATTTATACCAATCACCAATATCTATAATCACTATCTGTATCTGTTATCAGTGTCTACCAATATCATTATTATCATCATCATTGCCGTGGGCTTCGCAGACCTGGGGTTCCAAGGGTGTGCCAATCAATCACACACAGAAGACCTAGGGTTCCTGCCTGCCTTCTTGAATTGTGCCACAAAGTCTCAAGTCTACACGGCCTTTCTTGAGGCAGCGGTTTATGCCACACCTCTCTGCCAGGGTCACTACGCTCCTGCCTCAGTATTTGTGAGCTTTAAGCAAAGCAAATACATCCCACCTCAAGGCTTTCCCATCTACTGTTTCCTTTGCCTGGAACTTGAATGGCTGCTTCTGAAATACCACAGAGTGAGTGCTGGTGACAATAAAAATGGATTTTCTTACAGTTCTGGAGACCTCCCTGCCTGGCTTGCTCCTTATGTCTATGCTGGTCTTTCTTCTCTAAAAGCATATCCCTGGTATCTCTGTGAGTCCAAATTCCTCCTCTTCCTCCTCCTCCTCCTCTTCCTTCTCCTTCTCCTCCTACTCCTTCTCCTTCTCCTTCTCCTTCTCCTCCTCCTTCTTCTCCTTCTCCTCCTTCTCCTTCTCCTTCTTCTTCAAAAAGAAATTCTTTTCTTATTATCTTTATTTATTAGACAGCCATAAATTGAGAAGAGAGGGAGAGACAGAGAGGGAGAGAGACACCAGCAGCCCTGCTTCACCACTTGCAAAGCTTTCCCCTTGCAGGTGGGGGCTGGAAATGTGAACCCAGGTCCTTGCGTATTGTAACATGTGTGCTCAGCCAGGTGTGCCACCATTTGACCCCCAAATTTCTTCTTTAAACAGGGACCCCAGCCATGTTAGATGAGGGCCTACTCTAAGGTCTCACTTTAACTTAATCACCTTATAAACTTCATCTCCAGCAGTTGAGGGAAATGGCTCAGTTGATAGAGGCCATCAGTTGCATACCTGAAGCTCCAGGTTTAAGTCCTGTGGCTGCATTTATTGAAGTGGTGCTCTGGCTTCTCTTTCTCTCTCTCACATGAAACTCTATCTTATATGAAATGAATAATACAAATCATAATCAGAATAAAAACTCTGCTTTACAATGCTGGCATACCCTGAGGTCCTGAGAGTCAGAATTGGAGGGAGGACCACCTTACACACGTCTCTTTGTGTGTTGATTTTCTAGGAACATGCCATGGGTCTTCACATGAAGACAAACAGGTGGCTCACTTCAGAGTAATGGTTGACTGAGGAGGGCTGTGCTATCCAAGGAGAGGTGAGCTCTTGCTTTTGATAAAAGCACAAGATAGCTCATAAAGCCATCTGTCTGTGGGCCATGTCTGCCCCCAGGCGACACTATTTTCTAATTCTTTTTCTTTTTTTAGCTGAGCTTTAACAAATAATTACTTTATGAGCTTGAGACCTCAGTAGTGTTAGGGATTAAACTTGTCGTATTTGGTGCTGGGGGCTTGGTCCACACAAGGAATGTGCTCTGCTCCTTCAAGTCACCTCCCCAGCAGTCATTTTATAATCCTCATGAAGGCCCCACACAAGACAGCAGAAGCACACAGAGCATAGGTTCCCACCTACCTCCTATACCTCCTATACTGATGGTGGAAAGCTAAGCTTTCCACCATCAGTCTGTTTGTTTTCTTTAGTTCACTTACAAGTTTAACTAGGTGGTTCTTTGGTCACCTACAGGGTGGTGAGGGGCGGGTAGAAGAATTTTGTTTCAGTTTAGTCAGCTCACCACCCCTCAACAAGGAGCTTTGCTGTCTTCAGTCTCTCACATCTTCTGCCTCTGGCTCAAAGTCTGGCACATGAGCATATGCTCATCGGAGGAAAGATATGCCTACTGATCCTTCCAAAGCTTCCTGGTGGTGACTGGGCTCTCTCTGTTCACATTGACTCCTGTGCCGGATAGCCTAGGGACCTTCTAAGGAGGTCAGGCTGCCTGAACCCCACTGGTGGAAATGCTGAGTGAGATGGAAAAATGTCTGGAGCAGAGAGGAAGGAGCTGAGTGAGCCTTAGAGACATATAAGGTGCACTTACGGGGGCCGAGTCAAAGAAAGCACAACAGCCCTGTGAAAGAGCCTACAGTCTGCATAAAAATACTACTGCAGACAGAGCCAGACTCGATTGGTGGGATTCATGTAAGGCCCAGACGAACGAGGCCATGCCTCTCTGAGGGCAGCCCGTAATACCTGCAAGGCCGGCATGTAAATCACTCACACAGCTGGCATACTGCTGAAGACATTACCCTCTAAGGAAATCATTTCCTGACCCATTGGTTCATCTATTTCAGGGTGTTGTTTTTGGAATAATTGCAGGCATATAACTGGCAAGAGCAGTCTCCCAATTGCCTTTTTCTACAAAGAATTGCCTGCTAGGTCATAGTAAACCAGGAAGAATATTTCTGAGATTTCTCTCTTTTCTACTTCTTTCTTTCCTTCCTTCTTTCTTTCTTTTTCTTGCTTCATGCACCACTGTAAATCTAGGATAATATTTTTCCTTGCAGGTGAACATATTAATTTTGGGGGGATTGTTGTTAGGTCACAAAGTCCTAGGAAGTGGCCTATTGTTCTGAGTTGGAAGGCAAAGGCATATAAGTAATGACATTCTTATTAGAGGCTTGATGAATGAAATGCAATAATGAAATTTCTTTTGTTCTTGCCTGTGGGACCCACAATTGTTAATCTATAACTTGCTATATGGATTTAAACTTATTAATCATTTTTAAAGCAAACTTCTATTTAATGACTGAAATGGAAAATGAGGCCTTGATGAAATGAAATGTCAATCTGGCCCCATTTTCCTTCTCAGTAGAGGCAAAGTGGCAGAGCCTGGAATTCCCCCTCCTCTAACTCAGCCATGACTATGACCACAACCACTCGAGAAGAACCAAGATGGACAGGACTGTGGAGGGCTGAAGGTGTCATCTCAGCTGCAAACACAAGTTCACAGGAGATTTGGTGTATCTGCGTGAGGCCATCTTGGCCCATAGGTGGCTTCTTCCAGAAGGGGAGGCATTTCTCTGTTTCCTTTCCCAGTTTACTGTTAGGACCAGAAGTGTGGCAGGAGAAGGGATCATTCAGCTTTCCTGGCCAGAACTCACTGTGAGAATTCTTGTTTGTTATACCTGTAGAGCACTTGAGCACTTGTGAATTGTTTTTAACTATTTTCACAACCTCCTGATGTCCTGCCCTCAGGAAGTGGCCCTGCTGGCTCACTGGGGCCTGCCAAGATCACTACTTCAATTGTGTTTTTAGAATAATTGTGAAATTGATTTGGTGTGCTTTATTATTTTATTACTAAAGAGAAGAAAGTCTACAGTTTTGTTGATTTATTTTTATTTTATTTCACTTCTTTCATCACTGGGGCTTCACTGCTTTGTTCTGGGTCAACTTTTTTTAGAAAGAGAAAAAGAGACACCACACCACAGAAGATTCCTCGACACCTTGGGGATGGGAGGCCTCGAACCTGGGTTGCATATATCACAAAGTAGGTGCACCATCCAGGTGAGCTGTTTTAGGAGTGGTGATTTTTTTTCTTCCCCTTTTAGTTGGAGAAAAAAGTACCTGGGAAGCTAGAAGCTCGATGGGGCCCCAACCAGTGTCTTTTCCAAGAATGGCCTATTGCTGACAGATGCTGGTCCTGCAGGCTGGGTTTAGCTCCACCCACCAGGTAAAAATGAAGGCAACGCAAATGTGATCAGATGACCAAGGAAAGACTTCAGCCTCCATCTCTTGGCTTGCAAGACAGTGTTCCCTTACCCTCACTGTACAACAGGGACCCAGACTATGGGGGGGGAACATCCAGTGGCTCAAGTCTGCTTGTCTTTCTAATAGAACCCTGCAAAAAAGAAAGTCTAGATTCTAACAGTTAGTGGAAGAAACTTTGGTTTATTGCCTTTCCCCAGACTTTAATGTGAAGTCCATGAGAGCAGGAAAATTGGTCTGTCTTGTACTCTATTATTACCCCAGTGGTATATAGTAGGTAACTAATAAAGACCTGATAAGTGAGTGAGTTTGTGAACAAATGAATGAGACTGCCTTTTCCAAAATGGAGGACTCCCTTCTCCAGGCACCATTTAGTATCTCTTCTCTGGACCTTCAGACCCTTCCTGGCTCTTTCCTGTCTGGAGTTGGGAGGAAGGAGGGCTCTCATCCAAGTATTGGAGTCCTGTGTAGAAAGAGAGAGAAAGAACAGAGTCGGCCTCTCTCAGGCACAGGACATTCCAGGAGGAAAGGATTCCGACTGGGACCACATCTCATTCCAAACTTCCTAGGCACTCCTCTCTCCAGTAAAATAAATAAATAAATAAATAAATAAATAAATAAGTAAATAAATGGAAACACTGACAAAAGATTTAAATTGGTGCTCAAAGTTCACACCTTTTTTTAAAAAAAGACTTGGATTTTGGGGACCAGGTAGTGGTAAACTGGTTGAGCACATGTGTTACAATGTGGAACACCTAGGTTTGAGCCTCCAGTCCCCACCTGCCAGGAAAAAGCTTTGGTAAAGCAGTGTTGTAGGTGTTTCTATGTCTGTCTTCCTCTCTATCACCCCCTTGTCTCTTGATTTCTGGTTGTTCCTGTCCAATAAAAAAAGGCAATTTAAAAGTAAAAACAAAACAAAAAAAAAACAGCAAAATACAAACTTGTATTTCTTTATAAAGTAAGGCAATCAGCTCACAGTGATTCTAAAAATGAAATTAGAACAGTGATCTTGGCAGGATCCACAGATCACACAGTAAACTGGAAAGGCCACCCTCCCACAGGCAGGGCTAAAGAGGATACAGACAGGAAGGTCATGACCACCAGTCTTTTCCCAGAACCCCAGATGTCTGTTGCTGCTTAACAATCTACTGTAAGGTTAGGGGTGACCCAACAATGGCTTTCATGGTACTATGTTGGGGTTCTAGATGTTTTGTTGTTGTTGCTGTTGTTTTTCTTTGCTTTTTTTTGCCATCAAAGTTAACACTGAGGTTTGGACTAGGACACCCTCTGGGGACTCATGATGCAACATAGTGGGATCTAAATAATCTGGTTCAAGGTGAAAAATAAACAAAATTACCTACTACTTTTCTCTTGCTTCCCCCCTCGTTGTTCTCTCTGAATATCTTAAGTTTGCTGTCTGCTTTCAGTTGCATTTCGTAAGAGAATGATTTGAATGACTGAATTTTTGTATGACCCATTTTGCTCTGAGTATTCTGAAATTTAATTGACTTTACAAAAAAAAAAATGCTGGACGCAGCCATGATTTCTAGAGACATCCAGAAACAGTCCAAAAAATTATTTTTTTCTCTTTTGATTTTTTTTTTTTTTACATCTTGGCATAAATGTGAAATGTTTAATCTTGAAAAGCGTATGAGTATGGGTGGGGTGGATAGCACAATGGTTATGCTAATTATTCTCATGCCTGAGGCTTTTAGCCATGGTTCTTCTGTTTAGCTTTCCATATCTTATTGAGCTTAAACTGTTTAAACAACCTTGAAACCATACTAGAAAGGACTTCCAAAATTATAAAGGTACTTAAACCAATTATAATTGAGTTATCGATTATAGTAAACTTCTAATCTGCTACAAGTTTTGTTTCACAGGTAAGTGGATTACAGCTGTTGTCTTCACATGAAAAAGCATCTGCTCAAATGGAATCCCGGGAAATCCATTTGGACCCCTGTCCTCCAACATTGCCCCCCCCCCAAAACCAATGATGTGACCTGGCACGACCTGAAAAAACTGATTCATAGACTCCAAAGCTCACTCTCTACAGAAAAGTGAAATTACAGTGGTTGACCTTCCCCATCGAGACAGACGAGCAGTGTTTCATCCCCTGACATTTCTTCCATGGTCATCTGCTTTGGACTGACGCTTTTATCAGACTTGCTGGTACACCTTTGGACACTCCCTTTACACTGCTGGACTTCTCGAGCACTGACTGTAGCAGTCCATGGACCTTTCCGCCAGCTGTCTTGGGACTCTAAGGCTATGCCCCCCACCTCTGCCTGCAGGCCCTGTCCCCAGAGGTAGGAAACACCCCCCTCCCTTCGCCTGATAGGCCCTGTCCCCAGAGGCAGGAAATGCTCCCTTTACCTGAATGCCCTGCTCCTAGAGGCAGGAAATGTCCCAGAAACAGAAAATGCAGGAAACATCCTTTGAGGCAAGAAATGTTCCTTCACCCAGAAAGCCTTCTCTTGACATCAAGCTGGTTCTTGCTGCTCTCCTACTTGTTTCTCCCTGTCTTGTGCCAGTTCTTTTGAAAATGCCTGCATGATATAGGTTTCTGTTCACCCCACACTCCTGATACTATGGCCATTAGTTAAAAAGAAAGGGGGAAATGTTGGTCTGCTCCTAATTCTGCTTCTAAGACCCCTTCTCCCTTCTGTTTTGATCATCATGTTAGGTTTGCTTGCATTGCTTAACACTGTGGTCTATTTACATAATCACTGCTTTACCTGAGGCCCGCCCTGCCTACAGGGTATTGGTTTAATCCCCACTGGTTAGATGCAAGCTTGATATTTCTGAGTGTGTGCGTTATTTCTTTCTCCCCACCTCCTATCCTCTTCCAACCTGACACTTCTGCCTCAGGAGAAATAAAGGACAGGATTTTCTAATGAATAGAGATTAGATTGATTGCACTGCATTCCCGCTCATATACTGTGTTCCCGGTTCAGCCATGAGTCCCTAGTCATCTCTCTCCAGCCTGCGAAGCTAGCCCGGCACATCCCTGTAGGTCTGAGCTCACATTCTGTGGTTATGAGTAGGAATGTTCCAAGCTGCACCAATTTCAGGACCCATCTTCCTCAGGTTAGTAGAATATGTTATCCAGCCTCCCTTTGGAGGGTGGAACATTCTCTACCATTGTTGATTCACATTGAGGGCAAGGTCCTATGAGGGTCCACAAAGGGGTCTATTGTGTTGTTTCTGATGGAGATGACCAATGACAATGGAGAGAGGGATCTATTCGAGGTCTGTTCCCACATCATATCTGTGTGGGAATCTCATTTATTTATTTATTTATTTTAATGAGGAGTTGGGAGAAAGACCTATAGTACTGCTTTGCTGCTTGTGAAGCTTCCTCCTTTCAAGCGGGAACCCAAGGCTTTAACCACACTCTTCAAACATGGTAATATGTATTCTGTGGGGTGAGGTACTACCTAGCCCCCAACTAGGTGATTTTGCTGGGGGCCTTCATATAACAGAGGTCAGTCAGATGGTGATATGAAGTTCTTCTATATTTTATATCTGGTGGGTGATAGTGGTTATTAGGTAGAATCTGTCAGGTGTCTCCCTGTAACAAGATCCTCCTCAGGTAAAAAGGAATGTCTTGAGAAAAGAGAAAGTCAGGAGGAAATTGGGGAAGTCATCAGAGCATCAGCAAGTCCTACTTGAGTTGAAAGAGAGACATTATGTTTCAATAAGAAGCTGTATCTGGTTTTCCATTTTGGTTTTCCTTTCTCCTTAGATAAAAAGAAATGTCAGTAGAGGCCCTTATAACTGTGTGTGTGGTTGTAGGAGCATCCCTTGAAATGGAGCTTTGCTGAAGTCCTTTCAAGAAGTGTGCTGGTAAGAAGTGTCCTTTCAAGAGTAACTAGGGGCACTCATTGTTCTCACCCTCCCTTCAAATCCAACCTCCATGGACTTTACACCCTCATAACTTCCTAAGTACTTGTTCTCTGCCCACTTCTTCCGAGCCAGTCTTTCTCCTCCCCCAAGCCACTCCAGATTCATGGCCTTCCTCTCTACCCATCTTCAAACTCTCCATGCTCATTCCTGACTTGAGACTTCCATACTTGAACTTACCACTGCACTTCCACCCCTAACCATCTTTCACACTGCTATTTCTATTGTTATACCACTTCCTTCAAGCAACCCTCCCTTGATCACTCCTACTTCACTCGATACTGTCCCCTTACCTCACTTTACTTTTCTTCATCATTCTTATCACTAGAAATTATGTTATTATGTTTTGTCTGTCTCTCCACTACTAAAATTCTTGGGGCAAGGAAAATGTCTGTCTTGCTCATTCTATATGTCTAGCATCAGGAAGATTGTGTGAAGGTGTAGGATTGCAATAAGTATTCAGTGAGTGCATGCATGGATGGAAAGTTTCCTGTGGAAACTAATGAAGATTCTATAAAGGAATTGATATTCACTGCAGTCAGCTATCTGAAAGAAGGAAGACACTTCAGGAAGTTGAAGGGTACATACAGTGGAGATAGGCAAAGAATAGACAAGTAATAGTGGGAAGGCCAGAGAACCTGCAAGAGAACCCACACAGAACTTTAAGACTAAGGTGATGGGACTGCACTTATTTCATCTATTTACAAAATAGCTATGGGAGCTGTGGCAGGGTTAAGTAATCAGATATTAGATATAACTCTGCAACTTTTCAGCTTTGTGCATGTAAAGCAGTGAACCAGCCAATCTGAATCTGGTCCCCTTCTTCTCTACAGTGGTGCTAATAATAGGAAGATGTTGAGAGGGTCACTTAGTAAGTATAGACAAAGCTCTTACACTTGGTACACTGCAAGTCCACAAAGATGATCATTATGTTTGTGGCCTCAGTCCTCTGGGAAAGTACATCCAAACCTAAAGCCCCATCTCTATGCAAGAGTATAGGTTTCTTCACCAGAATAAGTTTTTCTTTCTTTTTATTCTACAAGAGCATGCTTGTGTTAGGGAAAAGCACAGTCTTACCGCAGAATACTTTGACAGGTTCGACTTGTGAACTTGATCCCATCATCTTGCATCTCCAAGTCTTGTCTATTCTGCAGTAAGACTAGTAATGACCCCTGATGCTTCTGTGTTGCTTTGAGAAGTAGACAGTTTTTAATGTCTAAAATGCTTTTTAATTGGATATTAATTATATATTTATATGAAATAAAAATTGTTATATATTTTCTATAAATAATTATATACATTTCTGAAATTCCTAATACTCATGTGCAGTTAGTGGAATATGATGGTAAAAGCTCTGGAAGTAGATAGCGTAAGTTCAAATCATGACTCTGCCATCTATTAGGTCTGCTCTTGGGTAGATTTGCTATCTAACTCCCATCAAGTTTAACAACAGAACCTACTTTGCAGACTTGTTTTGAAGAGTGACAGATATTTCCATTTGTATTTGTTTAAGGATTCGCCATAGTGATTGTACCAATCTGCATTCCTACCTGCAATGTAATAGAGGTCCTTTCTCTCCACATCCTTTCCAACACTAATCCTCTCCTGTTTTGTTGATGAAAGTCATTCTAACAGGTGTGAGCTGATATTTTAATGTTGTTTTAATTTACATTTCTCTGATGATGAATGAATTGGAACATTTCTGCATATGTCTGTGGGCCATGTATATCTCTTCATTAGAGAACTGTCTATTCATATCTTCTGCCCACTCTTCTTATTGGGTTGTTCTTTTTCTTTTTGTTGAGTGGTATAAGTTCTTTATAATGTTTGATATCAACCACTTGTCTGAAGTATGGTGTATGAATTTGTTCTCCAAGTTACTAGGCTTCCTGTCTATCCTTATGGAGTTTTCTTTTGAAGCATAGAAGCTTTTTAATTTTATATAGTACCATTTATTCAATCTTGTTTTTGTTTTCCTTGCCTATGGGGTGAAGTCTCCAAATACATGTTTGGTGTTAATCATAAAATGTTTCAACAGTATGCTCTTCTATTTATTTTATACTTTCAGGTCCAGCATCCAGATCTTTGATACATATTTGAGCTAACTTTGGTGGATGGTCTTAATTGATGGTCTAGTTTCATTTTTCTACATGTGGCTGTCCAGTTCTGCCAACACTACTTGTTAAAGAGAGCTTATTTACCCCATTGGTCAGATTTGGTCCCTTTGTCATATATGAGGTGCCTGTACATGTGAAGGTTAAGTTCTGGACTCTCTATCTATTCCACTGGTTCATATGTCCATTTTTGTTCCAATACCACACTGTTTTTAACTATATTGCTTTGTAGTACTGTGATACCTTGTTTTTTTTTCTTTTTCCTCAGGAATGTTTTTGCTAATCATGCTTTTTAAAAATTTCCACACAGATTTTTTACTAGGCTGTTCAATTTCTTTGAAATATGCCATTGGGATTTTAATAGGGACTGCATTGAATCTGGAAACATATAAAAATTACACACCATGTTCATAACAAATTTATTCATAGTAATCAAAAAAGTGGAAATCATTTAAATGTCCATCAGTGGATGAAGGGATAAACAAAATATGGTATAAACATGCAATGGAATATTGTTTGGCCTTACCATGGAAATCTGGTATACTGTAGCATGGATGAGCCTTGAAAGCATTATATTGAAAGAACAAAGTCACACTCCAAAGGTCCCATACTGTATGGTTCCACTTCTGTGAAGTTCCTGTAGTATCAAATTCATAGAAACAGAGATGGGAATGGTGATGCCAGGAACCAGAAAAGGGAGTTTGGAAAGTTAGTGTTTAATGGGTCTTCACTTTGTAAGATGAGATGTTGAGAAGCTGGAAGGTCATGTAAATGGGCATTCTACTCAACTATAATTGAAAATGATTACAAAGGAACTTTGTATGCAATATATATTTTTCCACAAAAACAAGTTAAAAAAATAAAGTTATTGCTATGGTGCCTGAGGTAGTGACAGTTGTATTGAAAAGAGAAAGAAGGAGAAGAAGGAGAAGTAGGAGGAGGTGGAAAAAAACCAAAATAAAATGTACATCACAGGAATAAGTGATGTTTAAATACCTTGCAGCTTGTAATACATGTCATCAAAATATATGGCAGTTCTACAACATTCTACCTGTAAGCTGTGATCTCCAAAGTTTGGGTGGAATTGGAATATTTGAATATTTGAATGTCGAGCTACTTTTTTTTTATTTGCCAAAATGTTTCTGTAAAACTTTCCTTTGGGCCTCAACCTTGGTCTGATGGGTCTGAATACTTCCGTCAACTCAAGGAGTTGGACATTTGAGCAACTTACTATTTAACAGGAAACCAAAACAGAATCACACTCTCGTTTGTTGGTCTGAGGAGTCCAAATATTCACACTTCCTGGGTTGCTAGATATTGTGTTTCAAAGCAAGGCTTGGTGGCATGTGGTTTGGTGGTACAGGAGAAAAGGATTTCTCCCAGTGTGGATAATTTGGGGAACATGGCTTACCCCTTCAGTTCTTAGTTTTTTCTCCAATATTATATCATGATTCCCAAGTCCTGTGTCCATCTGAAAGGGAATGGGATCTGGGCTTCTTTTGACCTTAAGAATACCAGAAGTACTCTCATTTTAATTTTTCACTTTTCTAATATCTTTATTAGGGGAATTAATGATTTACTGAAAGCTGTTGACATGTAGGTACAGTTTCTTATCTTCCTGTGAAAGGTGTTCGTACATCACTCCTACTACTTTAGTCCTTTTCCGCCATCCTGCACAGGGTCCTCAAAGCCCTCTCTACCCTCTTCCTTGTCACCCCCCTCCAACACCTCCCTATCATTTGCTTTGGTGCAATATACTATACCAGTCCAAGTTTCATCTTGTGTTTTCCTTTTCTTTCCTTAGTTACTTGTTTTTATTTTTTTATTTGTGATTTTCCCTTCTTTCTTAAGTTCCACATCTAAGTGAGATCATCTTGTATTCATCCGTTGTCTGACTTATCTCACTTACCACAATTCCTGCAAGTTCCTTCCAAGAGGTCAAGAAGCTGTCATCATTTCTTATAGCTGAGTAGTGTTCCATTGTGGATATATAGGACAACTTTCTTAGCTACTTATCTGCCATTGATTTTTTTGGATTGTTTCTAGTTTTGCGGTATTACAAACAGTGCTGCTATGAACTGCTGCTGTGGGTATCTTCTGTATTTTATTTTATCTTATTAATATTATTGATTTAACATTCTTTACAAATATTCAAGCTTTCAAGTGGTATGGTCCCCCTCACAGAATGTGAGAATATCTTTACATGCCATACATCAGACTAGAGGCTAATAACCAGAATATATTAAAGAGCTTGCCAAACTCAACAACAAGAAAACAAATAACCCATCCAAAAATGGGAAGAGGACATGGACAGAATATTCACCACAGAAGAGATCCAAAAGGCCAAGAAACATATGAAAAAATGCTCCAAGTCTTTGACTGTCAGAGAAATGCAAATAAAGACAACAATGAGATACCACTTAACTCCTGTGAGAATGTCATACATCAGAAAAGGTAGCAGCAGCAAATGCTGGAGAGGTTGTGGGGTCAAAGGAACCCTCCTGTACTGCTGGTGGGAATATCAATTGGTCCAATTTCTGTGGAAAACAGTCTGGAGAACTCTCAGAAGGCTAGAAATGGACCTACCCTATGATCCTGCAATTCCTTTCCTTGGGATACATCCTACTCTACCCAGCACACCCATCCAAAAAAGATCTGTGTACACATATGTTCTTGGCAACACAATTTGTAATAGCCAAAACCTGGAAGCAAACCAGGTGTCCAACAAAACATGAGTATCTGAGCAAGTTGTGGTCTATATACACAATGGAATACTACTCAGCTATCAAAAATGGTGACTTCACCATTTTCAGCTGATCTTGGATGGACCTTGAAAAATTCATGTTAAGTGAAATGAGTCAGAAACAGAAGAATGAATATGGGATGATCTCACTTTCAAGCAGAAGTTGAAAAACAAGATCAGAAAAGAAAACACAAGTAGAACCTGAACTGGAATTGGCATATTGCACCAAAGTAAAAGACTCTGGGGTGGGTTGGGGAGGAGAATACAGGTCCAAGAAGGATGACAGAGGACCTAGTGGGGGTTGTATTATTGTGTTGAAAACTGTTACAATGATCAAGGACCCAGGTTTGAGCCCTGTCCACCTGCAGGGGGAAAGCTTTGTGAGTGGTGAAGCAGCACTGCAAGTGTCTCTCTGTCTCTCTCCCTCTCTATCACCCCCTTCCCTCTTGATTTCTGGCTATCTCTATCCAATAAAACAAATAAAGATTTTAAAAAGTAGAAGAAAAAGATCTTTGGGAAATACAGTATGTGTTTTCTGAACATGAACTTCTATTGCTATTGTTATTATTTTTCATACCTATCCTTTTTAATTTTAAGCAACGTTGGCTGGTGACTTCTTGCTTCCTATGCCCTGGGAGACCATGGCCACTTAGAACAGACTTCGACACCAGCCTTGCCTGCATGCATTTAAAATCTTTCTGATTCTCCAGGAACTTGCCTGGCCACCTGGGATGGTGCCACAGCTCCTATTAATATTGCCATACGTGGCAGCACTGCACTGCAGTGCCACACTCTCAGCTGCCTGTGTGGGGCACACAGCCTATTTTTAGCATTTTACATCTATAATTATGTATGTTTCACTGCCTTTCAGATGCATATTTGCTCTGGGGAGAGGTTATGGTTATGTAATCTTGGTTATTTTTGATAGGGCAAAATGTATGATGACAACCTGCTAAATCTCATTCAGCCAGGGAAAACTGTCCAGCTGTTTTTTCGCCACTCAGACTCAGCCCGAGGGGCAACACTTATGATACTTAAGTATATGTACAGCTTGGTTATGTGTGAATCAAAAGGGGACTGGCCAGCTCAGCTGATGTTTTTGGGGTAGATGTCAGTCTGTGCTCAGGCACACTTTAGCTTATGAATCAATGTGTAACTTTCACAATGAAAGTTCCCTTTGGGGAATGGCTGGGGAGGTGGCTCAGTGGTTGTGCTCCTGCTCTGCATACATACATGAGACTCTGGATTTGAGCCTACACACCACAAAGTTTTCTTCAAGGAAATCAGTCAGCTGGGAATTGAGGCTTGGTATAATGCTGAATTTAAGAAGATGGCACCATGCTTGCTACTTCCTGGATCAGTTTCCCAAAAAGTTCCCCACTGGAAGACCCCTATACTCCCCATCCCTGCCACAAAAAAAAAAAAAAAAAAAAAGAACTGCCAAAATCAAGACTGAGTGAGTGTGTCCTAGTGAGGGACCTGGGGCCGAGGACTAACAAAGGGAGCAGGTGACCTGAGGAGACCCCCATTCTGTCACCAGAGGTAGTGCCCATGGAACTCAGAACAGGAAACCAGCAAATAAATGTACACTAGGATTCCAGGCATCAGAAGATTCTGCCTGGGAAAACAGTTTTTGTGGACATAATATCCATTGTGAACTAAATGCTTTCCTGATTGTTGAAAAAACATAAAAATTGCCCTAAGCACCCATTTTTCTTATTTATTCTCCCATATGCATCAAAATGCTCAAGTAGGACTGGCAAAATAGTTCATTTGAATAGTGTGCTGCTTTCCTATATACACAACCCAGCTTCAAATCCAATTCTTACTGAATTAAAGGAAGTTTTGGTGCTGTAGTCTCTCTCTCTCTCTCTGTCTGTGTAAAATAATAAAGCAAAATGCTTAGTTAGAAACCATAGACATGGGACTTCTGGAGGCGGGGTTATGGAGCAGCAGCAGCTGTGTTTCCTCTCCTCTCCCTGGTCTACTAGGAATACTGAGGGATACCATCTGGAACCACAACAAGGCAGGAGTAGAACGACTTCAGGAACCCACCAAATCACCGGTAAGTTCAAACACGTGTGACTCGTGGTCAGAGAGGAGCCTAAGGAGAGACTGAGTGGCTGGTAACAGTCCAGCAGTTTACCAGTTGAGGCACCGCCTCCAGTCTGTTTTACCAAAAAAAAAAAAAAAAAAAAAGAGTCCTGAAGGGAGGAACAAGACTCCCCTAAGACTCATCAAATGCAACTATAAGTCTCCATTGCTACTACCCTCAGAGGATGGAGCAGCAGCAGAGGAGGCCCTGTGCTGACATCTGGGAACAGAGAACTGACCAGGAAACTCAGGAGAAGAGCTACACATCAGTGGCCTAGCCATGGGGCTGTATAGTGGGAGTCTTTCCTCATTGTTCTCCTGATGAGAACATGGTGAATAATTGCCTTACAGACTATAAACAAGACTTATTTAGAAACTCAGAGTCCAGCAGTGCTGCCCAGCTTGGCAGAGAAGCTAAATTGAGCCCAGAGCTTTAGATCCTTGGGGTGTGAAAGTCTCTTTGCATAACCACTGTGCTATCTCTCCCCCATCCTGATTTATCTTTTCATCAGGAGTGAGTGATTAAGCTAAGAAGCATACTTACAATTTAAAAGCCCTCAGGTTCCCATAGCCTACAGGAAAGAAAAAGAACAAAAGAGGCTTTAACAGACACTGTGTATCACCTCAGGGACTGAAATTATGTAGAAACAACTGTTAATTTCCACAACTGTGAACTCTTTAAATACCTTACATAGACACAAGTCAATCCAGGCAAGAGTGATCAATAGTTTGAAAAGTACTGAGATGAGAGAGGGACCTCATAATATACTATATAGAATGGTTAAACCAACAAGAAGAAATGTTGGAGAAATGAACCAGGACAAGAGTCCAGCTAAAAGACCCCCAAGGTTGAAGCAAAAATAATGAGGTCAACATCCAAACACTAGTTAGGGGAATAATCACAGAAGTGAGTAAAGAGTTTGAAAGAATTGTCATCAGAAATGCAGAAACAACAAATGAGACCCTGGAAGAAAACACTAATTATCTGAAGGTCATTTGAGAGATGAAAGCTGAAATAGCTGAGCTAAGAACACAACTACCTGAAAAAGCTAAAACAGTATCAGAACAGGGTAACAAAATAGAAGAACTCCAGAAATCAGTAGAGGGGAAAGAGAATAGAATCAATGAGGCTGAAGACAGAATTAGCAAGATAAAAGATGAATAAGAGACAACTAAAAATAAATAAGAGATCTCAAAAAGAGACTAAGAGATATTGAAAACAACAACAGAGACCTATGGGATGACTTCAAAAGAAATAATATACACATTTTTGGTTTACAAGAGGAAGAAAGAAAAGTGGAAGAAAGCATTCTTCAGGACATAATACCCAAGAATTTCTCCAGTCTAGACAATATAAAAGACATAAAGATTCAGGGAGCCCAGAGGGTCCCAAACAGAACTAATCCAGACTTAAAGACACCAAGTCATATCATATTAGAATGAAAAGGAATAAGGATAAAGAAAGAATCCTGTGTGACCTCTGCATCCCTGTAGACATGAGTTCATATTCTGTGGTCATGAGTAGGAAGATTCCAAGATGCCCCAATATCAGGACCCATCTTCCTCAGGTGTATCATAGAATATGTTGTCCAGCCTCCCTGCAGAGGAGGGAATATTATCTACCTTTGTTGATCCACGTTGAGGGCAAAGGTCCTATGGGGGCACACAAAGGGGTCTATTTTGTTGTTCCTGATAGAGATGACTGGTAACAATGGAGAAAGGGATTTATTTGAGGTCTAGGCCCATCATGTCTGTTTGGGAATCTCAGGGATCCCCTATTAGGACCCCAGCTGATGAGGTGCCCTGATAGTGACCAAAGAGTCATCATTAAAGTATGCCAGTCTCTTGCCGTTATTCAGATTTTGCAGTCCTTGCTTTGCTAAGGTTAGCTTTGGAGTGAGTGAGAGAACTGTAATAGGAAGTAGGTGAGGAGGTTATCTAAGTTGAATTAGATATTGTTTCATTAGGAACTTTATACTGACTCACTGCAGACTATTGTGTACTTTTGCTTTTAGGTATATATTTTGCCCTAGTCCATGGATACCTGTGAGCATATGCTCTATCTCATGGGATCTGGTTTATATCTAGGTTTTGGGATTTTCTTAGGAAGTGAACCACCTGGAATAGATGCTGAATATGGGCCCCAGACCAAATCAAATTGATGGGGAAAAAAAACTAGTATAGCTACAGGCCCTTTGGAATATAACTAAAATATGCCTACTAGCTATCTACAAAATGGAAGAACCCCCAACACTTCATCTTCACTATACCAGTCTTTAGGTCCATGATTGGTCAACAATTTGTTTGGCTTTATATCCTAACTCTCTTTTCAGCCACCAGGTTCCAGATGCCAGCATGATGCCGACCAGACTTCCCTAGACAGACAACCCCACCAATGTGTCCTGGATCTCAGCTTCCCCAGATCCACACCCTACTAGGGAAAGAGAGAGGCAGTCTGGGAGTATGGATTGACCTGTAAATGCCCATGTTCATCAGGGAAGCAATTACAGAAGACAGACCTTCCACCTTCTGCATCCCACAATGACCTTGGGTCCATACTCCCAGAGGGATAAAGAATAAGAAAACTATCAGGGGAGAGGATGGGATACGAACTTCTGGTGGTGGGAATTTTGTGGAGTTGTACCCCTCTTATCCTATGTTTTTGTTAATGTATCCTTTTTAAAATAAATTTTTAAAAAAGAAAGGATCCTGAAGATTGCAAGAGAAAGACAAAGAGTCACCTACAGAAGAAAACCCATAAGATTAGCAGCAGACTTCTCCACACAAACACTACAGGCCAGAAGAGAACGGCAAGATGCCTATGGAATGCTCAATGAGAAAGGCTATCAACCAAGACTAATGTATCCTGCTAGACTATCATGGAGTAGATGGAGGCATAAAAACCTTCTTAGACAAGCAACAGTTAAAAGAACCAACTATTACAAGCCTGTCCTGAAAGAAGTTCTGAAAGGTTTCTTATAAACAGTCAGACCACCATAAATATGCCATACAACAGAACACTCTAAAAGTCTACAATAATGACATTAAAATACATTCAATCTACAATATCAATAAATGTCAATGGCCTGAATTCATTGATTAAAAGGCACAGATTAGGAAGATTGATCAGGAAACACAATCCAACAATATGCTGTCTACAGGAAACCCACCTAAGTTAAGAAGACAAACAGACTCAAAGTGAAAGGATAGAAAACTATCATACAAGCCGATGGCCCACAAAAAAGGATAGGAACAGCTATTCTAATATCTGACATGATAGATTTTTTTTAAATTTTTTTTAATTTTTATTTATTTATTCCCTTTTGTTGCCCTTGTTGTTTTATTGTTGTAGTTATTATTGTTGTTGTTGTTGTTGGATAGGACAGAGAGAAATGGAGAGAGGAGGGGAAGACAGAGAGGAGGAGAGAAAGATAGACACCTGCAGACCTGCTTCACCGCCTGTGAAGCGACTCCCCTGCAGGTGGGGAGCCGGGGTTTGAACCGGGATCCTTATGCCGGTCCTTGTGCTTTGTGCCACCTGCGCTTAACCCGCTGCGCTACAGCCCGACTCCCGATAGATTTTTTAAATAAATAAAATTTAAAAATATAGGCATGGATATTATGTAATGCTCAGAGTATCAGTCAATTTAGAGTACTCAACATTTATTAACATCTCTGCATCCAGTGAGAAGCCATCTAAGTACATCAAACATCTCCTGAAAGAGCTACAGCAATATATTAAGAGCAACACATTAATAATAGGGGACTTCAACACCCCACTCTCTCAATTTAACAAATCATCAAGGGAGCTAAATGAAGAGATAGATAAACTAGAATTATTGGACATTTTCAGAGTCATTCATCCCAAGAAACTTGAATAAACATTCTACTCAAGCCTACATGGGTCATTCTCAAGGATAGACCATATGTTAGGCCACAAAGACAGCATCCCAAGCATCTTCTCAGACCACAGTGGACTTAAACTAACACTTAACAATCAACAAAAGATTAGTAATAGTCTCAAAATGAAGAAGCTCAATAGTACACTACTTAACAACTATTGGGTCAAAGAGGAAATAAAAGAAGAAATCAAAATGTTTGAGAGTTCAATGCAAATGAAGACACAAGCTATCAAAATATTTGGGGCACAGCTAAGGTAGTACTGAGAGGGAGGTACATAGCCATACAAGTACACATTGGGAAACAAGAAAAAGCACAAATAAACAACCTGATTGCACACCTTAAAGACCTAGAAGAAGAAGAACAAAGTAACCCTATAGTAACCAGGACTGAAATCACTAAAGTTAGGACAGAAATCAATAATATTGAAAATAAGAAAACTATACAAAAGATCAACGAAAGTAAATGTTGGTTCCTTGAAAGAGTGAGCAAAATGAACAAACCTTTAGCCAGACTCACAAAACAAAAAAGGAAGAAGATCCAAATAAATTGGATCGTAAATAAAAGAGGAGATAGCACAACTGACACCACAGAAATGCAATATATCATGCGAGACTTCTATGAACAACTTGATAAGCCACCAAGCTAGAGAACCTGGAAGAAATGGATGATTTGCTAGATACGTATGAACTTCCAAAACTAAATAAAGAGGAACTAGATAATATGAACAGGCCCATCCAACCTAATGAAATTGAAACAGTTATCAACAATCTCCCCAAGAATAAAAGTCCTGGACCAAATGGTTTTACAAATGAATTCTACAAAACCTTCAAAGAAGAACTAATACCACTACTTTTAAAAGTCTTCCAGAAGACTGAAGACACAGGAATGCTCCCTTCCAACTTCTATGAAGTCAACATCATTCTGATACCAAAAGCAGACAGGGACAAACCAAAAAAGAAAACTAGAGACATTGGTATGATGAACATAGATGCTAAAATATTGAACAATTTTCTAGCCAACTGGATACAGGACTCTATTAAAAAGATTGTTAATCCTCCTGACTAAGTGAGGTTTATCCCAGGGATTCAAGGTTGGTTTAATATATGTAAATCAATCAATGTGATCCACCACATCAATAAAATCAAGACCAAAAACCACATGGTCATATCAATAGATGCAGAGAAAGCCTTTGGCAAAATACAACATCCCTTTATGATCAAAACACTACAAAAAATAGGAATAGATGGAAAATTCCTCAAGATAGTGAAGTCTATATATAGCAAACCTATAGTCAACATCATACTCAATGGTGAAAAACTGGAAGCACTTTCCCTCAGATCAGGTACTAAACAGGGCTGCCCACTATCACCATTACTATTCAACGTAGTGTTAGAAGTTCTTTCCATAGCAGTAAGGCAGGAGCAAGGAATTAAAGAGATACAGATTAGAAGAGAAGAATTCAAACTCTCCCTATTTTCAGATGACATGATAGTATACATAGAAAAACCTAAAGAATTCAGCAAGAAGCTTTTGGAAATCATCAGGCAATACAGTATGGTGTCAGGCTATAAAATTAACATTCAAAAGTCAGTGGTATTCTTCTATGCAAACACTAAGTTGGAAGAAAATGAAATCCAGAAATCAATTCCTTTTACTATAGCAACAAAAACAATAAATATCTAGGAATAAACCTAATCAAAGAAGTGAAAGACTTCTATACTGAAAATTATGAGTCACTACTCAGAGAAATAGAAAAAGACACAAAGAAGTGGAAAGATATTCTTTGTTCATGGATTGAAAGAATTAACATCATCAAAATGAATATACTACCTAGAGTCATATACAAATTTAATGCTATTCCCATCAAGATCCCAATAACATTTTTTTGGAGAATAGAACAAATGCTACAAATGTATATCTGGAACCAGAAAAGACCTAGAATTGCCAAAACAATCTTGAGAAGAAAGAACAGATCTTGAGGCATCACACTCCCAAATCTCAAATTGTATTATAGGGCCATTGTCATTAAAACTGCTTGGTACTGGAACATGAATAGACACACTGACCAATGGAACAGAACTGAGAGCCCAGAAGTAATGCCCCTCACCTATGGACATCTAATCTTTGACAAAGGTGCACAGACTATGAAATGGGGAAAGCAGAGTCTCTTCAACAAACGGTGTTGGGAAAAAAATGGGTTGAAACCTGCAGAAGAATGAAACTGAACCACTGGAAAACACAAAAGTAAATTCCAAGTGGATCAAGGACTTGGATGTTAGACTAGAAACTATCAGATACTTAAAGGAAAATATTGGCAAAACTCTTTTTGGCATAAATTTTAAAGACATCTTCAATGAAACGAATCCAATTACAAAGAAGACTAAGGCAAGTATAAACCTATGGGACTACATCAAATGAAAAAGCCTCTGCAGAGCCAAAGAAACCAGTACCCAGAAAAAGAGAACCCTCACAGAATGGGAGAAGATCTTTACATGTCATAAATCAGACAAGAGTTTAATAGCTAGAATATATAAAGAGCTTGCCAAACTCAACAAGAAGAAAATAAATAACCCCATCCAAAAATGGGATGAGAACATGGACAGAATATTCACCACAGAAGAGATCCAAAAGTCCAGGAAAGACATGAAAAAAAAGCTCCAAGCCTTTGATTGTCAGAGAAATGCAAATAAAGGCAATAATGAGATACCACTTAACTCCTGTGAGAATGTCATACATCAGAAAAGGTAACAGCAACAAATGCTGGAGTGGTTGTGGGGTCAAAGGAACCCTCCTGCACTCCTGGTGGGAATGTAAATTGGTCCATCTTCTGTGGAGAACAGTCTAGAGAACTCTCAGCAAGCTAGTAATAGACCTGCCCTATGATCTTGCAATACCTCTCCTGGGGATATATCCTACAAGAACCCAACACACCCATCCAAAAAGATTTGTGTATACCTGTGTTCACAGCCGCAAAATTTGTAATAGCCAAAACCTGGAAGCCACCCAGGTGTCCAACAACAGATGAGTGGCTAAGCAAGTTGTGGTACATATACACAATGGAATACTAGTCATCTATTAAAAATGGTGACTTCACCATTTTCAGCTGATCTTGGATGGAGCTTGAAGAAATCATGTTAAGTGAAATAAGTCAGAAACAGATGAATAGGGGATGATCTCACTTTCAGGCAGAAGTTGAAAAACAAGATCAGAATAGAAAACACAAGTAGAACGTGAACTGGAGTTGGTGTATTGCACCCAAATAAAAGACTTTGTGCTGGGGGGGAAGAGTACAGGTCCAAAAAAGATGACAGAGGACCTAGTGGGGGTTGTATAATTGTGTTGAAAACTGAGAAATGTTATGCATGTACAAAGTATTGTATTTACTGTCAAATGTAAAACATTATTCCCCCAATAAAGAAATTTTAAAAAAGAAACCATAAATGTGACTGAGAAATATAAAGAAAAATTAGTCTTCTGACAGTTTGTTTTATAGACAATCTTGATTAATATCTGGTACATAATTTTCTTGTTATTTGTATATACTGTGTCAATATTAGCCTCAGATTTGGGATTATATCATATAAACAATTTTTTCCACTTCACATTATATTTTCAGAGGCTTCTTGTACTGCCAATATCCTTTATGAATATGATTTTTATGGCTATAGAGGGAGGTAGACATGGAACGGATGTAGACTCCATCTTAAGTATACAATAAGTTATTTAACTAGCCCCCAACTGTGCATCACAAATATTGTCTTCAAATAAAGAATTTTACATCTCCCTGAAATTGTCATTTATAGCCATGAAAACATGGCACTTGGTATTTTCATGAGAAATAAAGTCTAAATAAAAAGTAGATATCTCTCCTATTTGAGAAGTGCATTGTGAAAGTTATAGAATTATAGAAAATAACCTTCAATTTACTCTAATTTGTACAGAATTTTCAAACTTCTGTACTTCTAATACATTACTTTAAGTATTATTCCTTGCAGAATGATAATAACCCGTGTTGGCATGAGTGCAGAGAAATGAACACTTACATATTGCTGGTGAGAGTTCAAACTTATATTGTGTTGAAAGATTTTTAAATCTTCAGTCCCTATATTTTACCTTCTAAGAATTTATTTTAAGGAATTAGTATTAGAGATGTGTATAGAGATTTATGAAAAACAATATTTATATCAGCATTATTTTTGTGCTTAATACACAGTATCTTCTAAAAATGGAAGCTATAATTACCAGTATTATCATCATCAATTCCTTTTTCCAGCCCCATCTGGCTTGTAGACTAAGAATATTATAATTAATATACTTTTACATTGTGTTTCATCTCCTTCCAGAATTATTTTTTGACACATATATTGTTTTATAATCATGTTAACTACAATTATTGAGAAATTAACTTAACATTTTTCTATTCTCTGCTCAGCAATCTTTCCTTTATACTGCTTTCCCCCCTCAAATCTGAATTATTTATTGCACTTCATTTTTCAGCCACCTGGACTATTTCTTTCATTTTTTTTTTTTTAAGTAATAGCCATGGCATATGCTGTGAGTCCTTCCAAGGAAGATTATGCACATATCAGAATGGTAGTTTGGCTCGTAGACAATTTATAGTGGCTGTTCTCATTCTCTCAAATACTTTCAATGTTGAAACATTTTATTTCAGGATTTGTTAAGAAACTCCACCTTATGTAATTTCCATTTTGAAGGAGAGAGAGAGGGAGAGAGGGAGAGAGGGAGAGAGGGACAGAGAGAGAGATCAATGGATTAAGTGTTTATAGGATTTAAATAAATTTTATCCAGGTTGGCAAAATAGTTCACTTGGCTAGTATACTGGCTTTGCCATGCATGTAACTTAGGTTGGAGTCGCCCTCACCTCACTGGAAAAATCTTTGGAGCAATGGTGTCCTTCTTTTTCTGTATCTGATAAGGTCAGCCCATAGTGATGTGGTCCCAGATGACAACAAAAGTTGTTCTTGAAATGCAAACATCTTACTCATGCATGTTTGAACCCTTACAGGGTTGGTAAATTTTATAAAAGATCTTAATACTTTGTAGACTGTGCAATGCCCGTGGCAACAATGCAACTCAATCACAGTAGCCTGAGAGCCACCCACAAGAATGTAGAAAGGATGAGGGGTGGCCTTGTTCAAATAAAACTTTATTTACAGAACAGGTGAAGGCCCAGCAGGCTATAGTTTGCCTTTAAGTTCTAAAAACATGAATCCCTTTTCAACTGTAAACTGTTTTCTATGTCTTCAGTTATATTTTCCCCTTCACTCACCATTTAAAATGTACCATTTGCAAGCGTTTCGTCTTTAGCACTTGTTCCATCTCTTTTTTTCTAACTATTCTCTTCCCCTCTATCTCACTTTTCTCATCATCTACATTTATTTTTTACACTTCATACCATCTGTTTTGAGTTCATTTCTTAATTCATAGATTCATTTTTTTTGTTGTTGTTCTTTTAAACCTGCGCTTTACTATCTTCTTGGCACTAGTAAATTTCTATGATTGTAGTTTTCATGGGAAGCTAGCCTCTTAATTTCAGCTTTCTCCACTGAAAAAAAGAAAAGCAAATTCTAATCTCTTTTTAAAGCTCTCTTTCTTTTTTTAATTGGGACTCCACTGCTGCAGACCAACTTTTTCAGATAGTAAATGAGGGAGAGAGACGGAGAGACAGAAGGAGGCAGGCAGGGAGGGAGGGTGGGAGGGAAAAAAAGATCCCATGGCACTGGAGCTCCCCCCAGTGCTATGGAGGTAAGACTTAACCTGGCAAAGCAGGCACCCTCAAAATGAGATGTGATGTGATGTAATGTGATGTTGTATTTTATATGTTTCAAGAGGGAGACCATACATTGTTCCAACACATGCAATGCCAAGGATCAAAGCCATGGCCTCAGGCATGCACGTCCTATTAATTCTGTACCTACTTAGCCACCTTTCCAGCCACACAGTATCTAACCTTAATGGAAAATATTTAAAAGAATTTTTCTCCACAGTGTTTTTTGTATGATTCTATATTATAAAGGAGTATTTGCTTTAATTTCTCAGAATGAATCCCATTGCTTAAATCACAGAGCCTTCTTGTAGGTCTAATGAATTTGCTTTTATTGAGTATACTTGCAGAAGGAAAAACTACCTATTTTAGCTCCTAAACACTGAGGAAAATCAGTGTAAAATTTTCACTTCTATATCTTCCTCAGAGAGGGGGAAGGGAACTTCTGTCTGTGCTAACATTTTGTTTTTCAGTTGGACTTTCAGGAGGCTAAGCACTAGGAAAGAAAGTCCCAGAGAAAGTAATTCCACATCAAGAATTTTCCATTTCAGTGACAGTCTCTCTTCATCACTGTGAAGACTAGGGTAGATATTTCTTTCACTCCCTGGTTATCCTTAACCACCTCTCTCAGGCAAGAGCTTCCTTTGCTCTCATATGGCAGGGAAGTTTCCTGCTATTTCCAGCGTGTATTTTTCTACTGTGTTTACCCTAACCACAAGGCAACAAGTTCTTCTCTCATAAACTCAACTAGCCTGATGATGAGATGCCTGTGACAACAATGCAACCCAATCATAGTAGCCTGAGAGCAGCCCACAAGAATGTGGAAAGGATGGGGCAGTGCCTACTCATTTCTTTATGTTATGTCAATGTCATGTGTGAATGGTGCTGTTGGCTGTACACTATTTGCCCTGGTGGGACATTCCTAAATTCCTTGAATTTGCCTCAATCCCAGTAATTCTGTGATTCACCTTAATGGACTTCAAATTTAAGGAGTTATTGAAACTCTAAGGGGACTTTCTTCCACTTTTTATTGTTGTTGTCACCAGGGCTTTACCAGATATACTTTCCTATATATAAACAAAAGATAGACACAGGGAAATAGAGACTAGAGCACTATTCAACTCTGGCTTAAGATGATCAGAGGACCTAGTGGGAGTTGTATTGTTATATGGGAAACTGGGGAATGTTATGCATGTACAAACTATTGTACTTACTGTTGAATGTAAAGCATTAATTCCCCAATAAAAATAATAAAAAGATGATGCTTGGGGTTTGAATATGGGACCTCTAGTGCTTCAGGCATGCAAGTTTTGTGCCCTAACACAATGAGCTATCTCCCTGTCTCTTTTTCCCTTCTGAGTGAACCCTTCTGATGCCTACTCATACTGGAATATGCACTTCTTAATCTTTTGTCTTGGGCAATGGAGTGCCAGGGCCTCATTAGTAAGATACACAGACTCTGCTATTGACCTACACTCCTGGTCTCACCAACCAGCACCAAAATATTTTTCCCACCACCAGGCTTATCAGTGGAGCTTAAAGCCTACTTTGTTTTCTTTTTCTTTTAATTTTTATTTATTTATTTATTTATTTTAAAGCAGCAGATTTTTTTCCTTTCTTCTTTCTTTCTTTATTTTAAAAAAAGGAGATATTAACAAAACCGTAGGATAGGAGGGGTACAACTCCACACAATTCCCACCATCAGATCTCTATATTCCATCCCCTCCCCTGATAGCTTTCCTATTCTTTATCCCTCTGGGAATATGGACCCAAGGTCATTGTGGGATGCAGAAGATGGAAGGTCTGTCTTCTGTAATTGCTTCCCCACTGGACATGGGTGTTGACTGATCGATCCATACTCCCAGTCTGCCTCTCTCTTTCCCTAGTAGGGTGAGTCTCTGGGGAAGCGGAACTCCAGGACATATTGGTGGGGTCGTCTGTCCAGGGAAGTCTGGTCGGCATCATGCTGGCATCTGGAACCTGGTGGCTGAAAAGAGAGTTAACATACAAAGCCAAACAAATTGTTGAGCAATCATGAACCTAAAGGCTGGAATAGTGCAGGTGAAGTGTTGGGGGGTACTCACTGCAGAATATTGTGTACTTTTGCTTTCAGGTATATATTTTGCCCTAGTTTATGGATACCTGTGAAATTATGCTCTATCTCAGGGGACCTGGTCTATATCTAGGTTTTGGGACTTTGTTAGGAAGTGAACCGCCCGGAATGGAATTAGAGAATACTATGAAAGGAAAGGTCTCACTCAAGTAATGAAGCTGAAGGGTTGTCATTCCACATCTGAAGTCCCTGGACACAGTCTGAAGTGAAGCATGTTGGGAACATGAACGAGGTGGCACTCATTGCATTGATTAGGCTGTGACCGGCGGATGCAATATTATTTGATATGAAATGAGAGAAGCATGCAGGAAAGTGCGCCCACCTTAAGGTTCCAGGACTGGGGGAAATATAGGCTCTGTAGTGGATATGTGAGGTTCCTGCTGTCTTAGGGTTCAAGGAGACAATGGATAGTTATTGTTATCATCACATTATTTGGTAATTGGATTAACTTTGAAAATTCCCTTTGTTAGGGTTTGCTGTATAATACCCAACATCTTGTATGTAGCTGTGCCACCAGTTGCTTCTGTTCTCCCTGGTCTAGGCTTTTGAGAGAGTCAACATATCAAAGACTCAGCCTATGTATTTAAAAGGCTCAGTTTGTGCTTTAAAAAGTTTGAGATATACAATCAAGTTTTCCCCTGTTATATTAATTAAATAGTGATTTATATGACTACAAATTAATAAGAGTGTACATAAACACCATTCCCACCACCAAAAGATTGTGTCCCATCCTCTCCCCCTCCCCCGCTACCCCAGGAAGCTGAATGTTCACCCTCCCCCTCACCCCAGGGTTTTTACTTTGGTGCCCTACTCTATTTAGTCAAATCCTGCTTTTAGTTTCCCTTTCTGTTCTTCTTTCTCAACTTCTGTTTATGAGTGGGGTCATCCCATACTCATCTTTATCTTTCTGACTTAGCTCACTTAACATAATTCCTTCTAGCTCTGTCCAAGATGGGTCAGAGAAGGTGGGTTCATTGTTCTTAATAGCTGTGTAATATTCCATTGTGCATATACCACAGCTTTCTCAGCCAATCATCTGTTGTTGGGCATCTGGGTTGCTTCCAGGTTTTAGCTATTATGAATTGTGCTGCTATGAACATAGGTATACACATATCTTTTGGTTGGGCATTATGGATTCCTTGGGGTATATTCCCAGGAAAGGAATTACTGGGTCATATGGAAGGTCCATGTCTAGCCTTGTGAGAGTTCTCCAGACTGCTCTCCAGAGAGGCTGGATCAATTTACATTCCTGCCAGCAGTGCAGAAGAGTTCCTCTGTCCCCACAGCCTCTCCAGCATTTGTTGCTGCTGTCCTTTTTGATGTATGCCATTCTCACAGGAGTGAGGCGGTATCTCAATGTTGTCTTTATTTGCATTTCTCTGACACTCAGTGACCTGGAGCAATTTTTCATATGTTTGTTAGCCTTTTGGATCTCATCTGAGGTGAATGTTTTGTTCATATCCTCTGCCCATTTTTGGATAGGGTCATTTGCTTTTTTGTTGCTAAGTTTGATGAGCTCTTTGTATATTTTGGTGATTAGTTTCTTGTCTGATGTATGGCATGTGAAGATCTTCTCCCATTCTGTGAGGGGTTTCTTTGTTTGTGTGATAGTTTCTTTGGCTGTGCAGAAGCTTTTGAATTTGATGTAGTCCCATTTGTTTGTTTCTGCTTTAGTCTTCCTTGCAATTGGGTTTGTTTCATCAAAGATGTCCTTGAGGTTTAGGTGGGAAAGTGTTCCACCAATGTTTTCCTCTAAGTATTTGATAGTTTCTGGTCTAACATCCAGGTCCTTGATCCATTTGGAGTTGATTTTTGTTTCTGGTGAGATAATGTGGTTCAGTTTCATTCTTCTACATGTTTCAACCCAACTTTCCCAGCACCATTTACTGAAGAGAGCCTCCTTCCTCCATTTAATACTTTGGGCCCCCTTATCAAAGATTAGATGTCCATAGATGTGAGGGTTTAGTTCTGGGCTTTCAATTCTGTTCCACTGGTCTGTGTGCCTATTTTTGTTCCAGTACCAGGCTGTTTTGATGAGGATGGCCTTATAATATAGTTTGAGATCTGGGAGTGTGATGCCTCCATTTCTGTTTCTTTTCCTCAAGATATTTCTGGCAATTCTAGGTGTTTTTTGACTCTAGATAAATGATTGTAGTTTTTGTTCTATTCTCTTAAAGAAGCTTGGTGGAACTTTGATGGGTATTGCATTAAATTTGTATATGGCTCTGGGGAAAATATTTATTTTGATGATATTTATTCTTCCAATCCATGAGCATGGGCTGTCTTTCCATTTCTTGGTATCAGTTTCTATTTCCTTGAAGAGTGACTCATAGTTTTCAGTATACAAGTCTTTCACTTCTTTGGTCAGCTTTATTCCTAGGTGTTTTATTGACTTTGCTGCAACAGTGAATGGGAGTGATTTCTGGATGTCTTCTTCTTCAGATTTAGTGTTTGCATAAAGAAATGCCACTGATTTTTGTACATTGATTTTGTTGCCTGACACCTTGCTATATTGCCTAATAACTTCCAGTAGTTTTCTGCTGGATTCTTTAGGTTTTTCTATGTATACTATCATATCATCTGCAAATAGTGAGAGCTTGACTTCTTCCCTTCCAATCTGTATTCCTAGGTATTTTATTGATTTTGCTGAAACAGTGAATGGGAATTTTTATTTATTTATTTATTTTAAAGCAGCAGATCTTTTTTAAAAATATATTAATTTGCTTATTTATTCCCTTTTGTTATCCTTGTTTATCATCATTGTTGTTGTTATTATTGTTGTTGTTATTATTGTTGTTGTTGTAGGACAGAGAGAAATGGAGAGAGGAGGAGAAGACAAGGGGAGAGAAAGACAGACACCTAGATACCTGCTTCACCATCTGTGAAGCAACTCCCCTGCAGGTGGGGAGCTGGGTGCTTGAACCAGGATCATTATGCTGGTCTTTGTGCTTTGCACCACCTGTGCTTAACCCGCTGAGCTACCACCCAACTCCCACCTACTTATTTTTCTTGACAGATAGTGGGAGATAGAGAGTGAGAAAGAAGGAGAGAGAAACATAAGGAGAGACACCAGTAGCACTGCTCCATCACTCATGAAACTTCCTGCTTGAAGGGACTTGAACCCAAGTCCTCGTGCATTGTAATATGTGTGCTCTACTGAGGTATCCATCACCCAGCCTCCACCCTGAAGGTCATATTGATTCTTTACTTCAACTGCCCTTTCTTCTCTACCATGGCTTTTAGTGAGTTTCTAGTTCAGCTGTGGCCTAGTTTTCTTCTCTGTCTCTCTCCCCTTACCCTCCTCCTTCTCTCCTACCCTCCCTCACATTTGGATGACAGGTGCTCTACTGCCAAGTCATCTCCCTCCTTCAATGTCCTAATTTCTTATATGGATAAAAGTTCTTCTTTTCTTTCTTCTTTTTTTTAAGGCAGTAACAGAGAGGCAGAGAAAAAGAGAGACAGAGAGAGAGAGAGAGAACACAGCCCCAAAACTCCTTCAATTTGGTGGAGACTGAACTCAAATTTAAGTTATGAATAGGGCAACACAACACACTATCCAAGTGAGCTATTTCACCAGCCTCTTTCCTTTCTTCTTAAAAACTTTTATAGCCATAAATAACTTTTAAAAGAAAGGGGAATTCAATAGATAAACTGAAATTACTACCTGGCAGTGGAAGTCACATTTGTTTTTTATTCCTTTGGACAACTTGAGTAATCTCAGAAAACATTCTCTAGCTTCTTGCAGTAACAGCATTTTTTTGAAATGGAGTTTTTGGGGGGGCTGAACAGTGGTACACCTAGTTAAATGTACATACTACATGTGTAAGGACCCAGGTTGAAGCCCCCACTCCTCACCTGTTTGGGGAGGTGGGATTCACTAGCAGTGAGGCAGGTCTGCAGGTATCTTTCTTTCTGTCTCCCCTCCTCTCTCAATTTCCCTCTGTCCTGTCAAATCAAGAATAAGGGGAAAAATTGGTCACCAGGAGTGGAGGATTCATACTGCTGGTACTGAGTGCCTGCAATAACCCTGGTGGCAATAAAATAAACAAACAAAAAAGAAGTGGAGTTTTGTGGTCCCTTTTTTGTTGAACAGTTCTGTCTTCCATGTCCTGGGATTTTCTTTCTTTTATTTTTCTATGTTTCTTTGTCTCTGTGTTTATCCACCTCTAGGACCTCTTTGGAGACTTCATGGGTCTCTTCCTGTTTGGAGGATGAAAGGGAACGGGAATGGTTAAAAGCATTATGTAGTTGTTTTTTTTTTCCTTCCACCTGAGCTATCACTGGGGCTCAGTGCCTACACATTCTACTACTTCTGGTGGCCATCTTTTTCTTTCTTCTGAATAGAAGGTGAGAGACAGAGAGTGGTAGGGAGAGAGTGATAGAAAAAGAGACATGCCATAGCACTGCTTCACTGCTCATGAAACTTCCCACCTACAGAATTACCATATGGTTAACTTGGGCCTCAAACATGGGTCCTTGCACATAGTAACATGTATGCTCTGCCATGGAAGCCATCTGCTGTATATAATATAGCTGTCTTTATTTTTAATTAATTTTTTTAAATGTAGCTGTCTTTTGTTGATTCGAAGATTCACAAATTGCAGGGAAAGGGAGCCAGAAATAGATAGACTAGAAAACAGAGCTGGAGGTTTTGTAACAGGAAATTCTAATCCTTTGCTCAAGAGTTCCCTTCCTGGGAACTCTATCAGGGGCCTCCTTATCACAAGTGACACGAAACCCAACTCAGAATGGATTAAATGAGGAAGGGAAATCAATGGAGGTAGGTCTAGTTTCAGGTAAAACTGAATCCAGAGTACAAGCAATGTCCTCCAGTAACTAATTACTGGACTGACAAAGCAGTTGAAGCCCAGCCTCCATCACACTGGAGGAAACTTTGGTGTGTTTTTGTTTGTTTGTTTTGTTTTTTCTTTTTCTATCTGGAAAAGTCATTCCTTCATTCAAGTCCTAATAATGATATCCCTCCTCCTCAATTGAACAAAAGAAGCTTTTGAACTTGTTAGCAGGTTGACTCTTTCACATTCTGGAAACTCCAGTCCACCTCTCCTTCAATCTGCTTCATCTTGTGTTTACCTAATAGACATTCTTGCCATATTCTGGTTTACAAATACCATTCTTCTCTAATTCCCAGTGCTGAAAGAAGTCTTTTTCTAATTTTTATATACAGCTTGTCATTTCCTGCAAGACTGGAGAAAGTTAGTTGCAAATGTATGCCTAAGTTTTGTCTTCTTGCACCAATAAAGTAACTCCAATTTATGGAATTACTTAACATAGCTTAAACCCTAAGCAATTTATTTCAAGACTACATTAGGAAATTTGCTACTCCAAAACACTTTTTTTTAACTTCACTATCACTTTATTGAGGAAATGTTGATTTATAGGGTTGTTGTCACAATGTTACATATGTCCAGTTCCCCAAGATAGGTGTCTGAACATTTCACCCTCCCCAAACACCTATCCCCTTCCATCATAGGGACTTAGATCCCCAACCTCTTCATAGTGCTCCTCTCTTTCTTTTTGGAGTCCCCAAATCTGCTGCAACAGACCAAAAACTACCAATATTTTGCCTCATGTTGTCTTTTGCTCCAAACTACATCTTATCTCACTGGTCATCCTCTGCAAGATCAACAATATAATGAGACTCACCGATCACTTATTGATAATGCTGTCTACCTCATGGGTCTTTGATGAAATTAATGCATCAGAAATGCATGTCTAGAGAATATCTTCATATAGGTGATATGCAAGAGAGGTTAAGTAACTTGCTAAAGGTCACACCATAAGTCACAGTAAGTGATAGGCAGTAGCAAGAAAAAATAAACATCATTTCTTATTCCTCAGTGTAAGATATACATGAACCTGCAATCACATCTCTCATGGGGCTCCTGTGTGCCCAACCCCCCAAAGGGTGCACCATTTGCATGCCCTGCAATGTAGCAAGCTTCTTCTTGCTTCTTTAATTTTACCCTCTTACCTATTCCACTTTTTACCCTCCAGTAGGTTCCCTTTTCTCTTCTTCATTCTTCAAGACCATATCTAGATAACAGCCTACAGAAGAAGCCATACTTGAATCCCACCATCATCTTTACAGCAGCTGAGTCCCTAGGCAGGAAGAATGGCCTGGCATCCATGAGTCACACCTACTAACTAGATGACTTATTCACTGGGATATCCTCAGCATCATAAAGACATAGAGCATCATAGTCATCTGGTTGACCTAAAAAATTTCCCCAGGAGTCAGGGGTGGTTTACCTAGTTACTGTGTATGAGGATCCAGACTTAAGCCCATGATCCCCACCTATAACAGGGAGATATTATGGGTGGTGGTACAGTGTTGCAGGTGTCCCTCTGTCTCTTCCTTTCTTTCCTTCTCTATGTTTCTCTGTTTATTTCCCTCTATCAAAAATAAAGTAAAGGGACAATTGCGTTTTGGGGAAGGGAAGAACCATGCAGGCACTGAGCCCCTGCAATAAAGCCTGGTAATAATAATAACAACAACAACAACTTTCCCTGACAGACAGACCAAGAGACTAAGATTTAATCTAGTTTTCATTTCCAGCTCCTTTTCTTTGGACACCTTTCCCACCCAGCACACTTGGAACCATGGGTTAGCTACCCAGTTTTTCTATTTATATATTTCAAGAGAACACATTCGCCAATAATCCTCAAGGCCTTTTTCCACTCTAAATTTCAGGATCCAATGTTTATCTTATTTTAGGGTTAACACTAAAAATATCTTCCTATCTCCACTTATATGTCTCTTGATTTATGTTCTTCTGGACCCCTTTCCCTATATTATTTTGTTCTTTCTGAGGTACAGCAGATTCCTGGAAAGCTCTCTGGGCTCTGTGGAGAAGGTGCTATTTCTATTCTGCATGGGTCTCAAGCCTGCAATCTTGAGACCCCAGTCCCTCACCTATTATGTGCCCTGCCTGTGGAGGAATAAAAGGTCAGAATGGATTCTTGCAGGATGAGTAACCACACTCATAGACATATTACAAAAAGTAATAATAAATAAAGACAAGAAAGAACAAAAAAATATTGATTATGTGGCACTGAAGTGCCTGGAATTTTAACAGACATTAAAAATTGGAGGAATTTCTTGAGATCAATGGTAGATTTTATGCCTCTGACCTAAAAAGTACCAGTACCGTGTAATTTAATCACAGAAGGGACATGAGCATATTGCCTAAGATCTGGCATGCTTTCCTCAGGTGCCTCTGCTCTGACACATGTGTTCATTTCTCCACAGTCATTTACTCTTTTTTTATGCTAGAAGATGACAGTGGATAAATGCAGGTGCATTGGGATGTAGTACCACCTGTTTCCAATATCATTAGCTTACACTGCAACCTCACAGTAAAGAGTGAAGCATTCAGGATTAAACCTCAGGGGAGGAGGGTTGGCAAGATGGTGGAATAGGCAGAATAGGAATCTGAGGTCCAGAATAAAGGAGAGAAGGATTGAGGAGACCCTTTGGAACCCAGGATTGTGCTGGTGCATGTAGAATCTCTTCTGTCTCCATAAAACCCTGTGGAGTAGGTGGCACCTGGTTTACAGAGGAACAGTCTGTTCCTTCCTTGATTGAAAGGGAGTTTAGATACAGATGAGGGGACTGAGCAGATAAATTTTAGGGGGATATTTATGCCTAGGAATTTCAGTATATACATGTTTGCATACCCCCCTTCCCCCCACACACATGTGGAAACAAGTATAAGCTGAAGAGTTTTAGGATTGTAGCTATGGGGTCTCACTTCCTGGGACTCCATCTTTACTCCATCAGTTGTTAGCTATGACTTTGAACCAGATACCGTGCTTACTTGCACTTGTTATTTCATGTGTCTAACAGGAATAATGATTTGTTGTTGTTATCTATATTCTAAGGCTGCTGGGAAGGTCAAAAGAGTGAATGCAGGTAAAGTTTAGCATGCAGCAAGCATTCAACAAATGTTGATGAGTAGAAGAGAAGTAGAACCCGTGAAGAATATGATTGTGTCTCAGCTAGGATACGGGCCTCCATATTGGTTTTGACAGAGGTTCTAGCTAGTCCAGCATGACTGAGGTGAGTCATGCTCTCCCTACTTAG
Source organism: Erinaceus europaeus (assembly GCF_950295315.1). NCBI lineage: Eukaryota > Metazoa > Chordata > Mammalia > Eulipotyphla > Erinaceidae > Erinaceus > Erinaceus europaeus. The sequence continues at coordinate 159,384,476 of NC_080163.1, forward strand.
TGTCCCAGCCACATGCATACAAGGGAAGCTTGGTGCTGGTCTCCCAGGCAGAGGCTTCCTCACTTTACTTAACTCCATCTCGGGTGATGCCCTGTGGGGCGACTCTGCAGCTTTCCTCAGCACCCCAGCTCTCAAAACTCCCACAGGGACCATCATCACCCTTTCTCTACCTTCTTTGTCTGCAGGCACATGTGCATTTGTTGGGCAGAGTTGTCCTAAGTCCTTTTTCTTAATTTTGTGGCAGGATAAGAAGGCTAATCTGTTTTGACATGCTATCTAAACAGCCCTCAGATCAGTATACGGAAGAAGTCATCCATAAGTCATGTCTTTTATACACATGTACTGGTGTATACAAGAGAAAGAGTTATATTGGCTGTGAGGGGGTGAATAATAATGGCCGTTATTATGAATCCAGGGTCTCCACATTCACTCCACATATCAAATCCTCTTTCAATGAGGCCAGTTCCATCAGCTGTCAGATTCTATTAAATATATCCCTCAGACCTACTGACCAGCTGACAGGAGAGAAACTCAAAACCATACACCCACCATTAGCATCATAAAATGTGAAATCAGCTGGAAGGAATGATAACAGAACTGAAAACAGAAGAGATGAAAATCTGTAATGCCCTTGTGTGTTCCTAAATAGAAACCCCAAGAGTTACAAACACACCCATAAAATACTGAGGTAGAAATAAAAAAGAACCAACAAAAACAAAACAGAGGTCATTCTGTTGTATGCTCCATAACATATAATGGTTCTTTTACCTTTTGTTAATGTGAGATTTGCATAAATGTTTCATGAGGCTAATACAATGCATAAACCTAAACATTTATTAGGCAACATCTGTGCTGTCCTCCCAGATAATGCAGTGTTTCTTCCAAGTCAATGAAATACAACCTATCATAAGGTTGGGGTTGTTAAAATACTTGGGTAAGGGCTGCAATTGTATTTTACACTTTTGTGAATGTTCTAGTCCCACCAGAGGGTTTCTTAGTCAGGCAAGAGTGGAGAGTGGCTGCCACTAGAAGGTGTCCAGGTTTCCTCAGAGTCAGAGTATTGAATTTATCAGGAAATCAGGTCCTGCAAAGAGAATAAAGATGTGTGTGTGTGTGTGTGTGTGTGTGTGTGTGTGTGTGTGTACAGTGGGGTGGGGGTGACATTTAGATCTGTGCTTAAAGTCTTCTAAGAAGCAGAGAGCATGTCTAACTGTCCAGTGGTTTTGTGTAGCTACAGTTCTCTCATGATATTGATTCCATATGGGACTTTTTAAAGAAAAAAAAAGCAAAAAAGTTATGAGACCAATAATTTTTAATGAAACTTGGCTTAGCTCACAAGCAGATGAAACAGCAGCCCAAGCTGGAAACATGATTTTTCTTTTCCCTGGCAGGGATGAAAGAAGGTATCGTTTCAATTAAAGAAGAGCCTAATGGAGATGTGTTTTGTATTATCAAATTTTATGCAAGTGGGGATTTAGGCATTGTCTCTTTCACCACCACGTGTCCCTCAACAACTCACTCTCTTTCTTTCATATGTAAGGGTAAGTTTAAGCCACTTTCAAAGTGAGGACTTTCCTAATTCGGTCTATTGAACTTCTTTTTCTTTTCTTTTTTTCTTTTTCCTTCTGTCTCTCTTTTTTTTTTTTTTTGTAATCTCTGGAGCTCATTGCCTGCATGACTCCACCTTTCTTTACCCTATCCCCCCAACCCCCTCTCACACACCTCTATCTCCTTTTCTTCCTTCCTTTTTTCCATCTATCCATCCATCCATCCATCCATTCATCCATCAATCCATCCTCCATCCATTCATCTATTATTCCTTCCTTTCTCTTTCTTCTTTTCTTCCTCTCTTTTTTCTTGACAGATGGTGAGAGACAGAGAGGGAGAGAGAGATAAAGAGGAGAGACACCTGTAACACTGCTTCATGTTTTGTAAAACTCCCCTCCTGCAGGTACAGACCAGGGCTTTGAACCCGGGTGCTTATGCATGTTAGTGTGTGTTTTATAGATGAGCCCCCTTGAAATGACTATTTGGTAGAATTTTTTTTTAGTAGAGTATTTGCAGTGGTCAGTTCAGGCTGCCTTAGCAAAATACCATCAACTTGGTGACTTCAGCAGTAGGAATTTATTCCTCATGATTCTGGAGACTGGGAAGCCCAAGGTTAAGGTGCCCAAAGACTTCCCAGTGAAAGTCTGCTACCTGATTTGGAGACAGCTGCCTTCTCATTGTGCAAGGATATCCCACTTTCTGAGAGGTCCCATTATGCTACTTGACCTTTTACAAAAGCCTGACATCAGTGTATGTTTCTGCTAAGCAAAAGAAATGAGGTGAGCTTTTGAGCTTTTAAATCAAAAGGCAAAACTGGGAATACTCAGCATTGATTTTTGTGGTAGCTGTTCTAGAAGCAGTCAGTGAGCATCCTGAGCAGTGAAGGCACTCCTAAGCACCTTCCCTGGGACTACTTTGAAAAGGCTGTATTGTATTACATCATATCTGCTTTCTACTATATGTTAGTGTTATTTCGGGGTTTAAGTGTATTTGATATTATTTGGCAGGTTAATTTTAGGGCCTCTGGAAACGGCTCAAAATTGTTTCCAAGTAATTTAAACAGGCTCCCCGAGACTGGTAATGACTTACTTGTTTCATGACATTTTTTTTTCTCATGGAAGGTTTCATAGGAACTATGTTTCTCTACTCTCAGATCCTGAGGGATCCCTGTATCCACATACAGTCAGAGGGGAGAACAGAGCAAGCCCTCTGGTGCCTCTATATACATGGGAGTCCACCTTGTGACTGTCTAAACTAATAACTTTCCAAGGTTCCATCAAAATACCATCACCTAAGCATGTGAGTTTCAGGGGACTATAACACAGTATATACTCATGCTGCTGAATGTTTTTGTCTCATGCAGACTTTGGGAGGACTTAGAGTATAGAGAAGCTTTATAAAATTAGGATGGCTTTATCTCCTCCCCTTCCCACTTTCTCTTGACAGACAGTTGGATAGACAGATAGGTGACAGAGGTCATATGTGTGATCATTTTAGTGTGAGTTTTCTGAAATTCAGCATTGTAATATTTTAAATTGGATTAACTTTCTTTAGGTGAGTGGCTTCTCTGTGCATTGTAGGGCGTTTAGCAACATCCCTGGCCTCTCCCCATTATGCTGTTAGCTCCCCTCCCCTAGTTACAACAACCAAAAAAAAAAAAAAATTGCCAAATGTCTGTGCCCCCTCCCCCCAGTTGAGAATCACTAATTTTAGTATTTTTCTGTCTTTAGACATCTGCTCACTGTTTTATTTAGGTGTTCTCTGTGGGATTAATGGCTTAAAGATGAAGGTGTCTTGCTATTTTAGGAGTGGTCTAAGTCAACTCGTGTCTAATTGTCTGGTTCTGTTTGCACTGGGAAAGCTCTCTCGTCAGCATGCAGGGGGAATGTAGGCCGTGGAGTTACTGTCAAGTGCTACCTGCACAGCTACAGCTGGCAAGGAGTCACAACAGAGTCCTCTGCCCAGCCTCCTGCCTTCCTTGAGCAGCTCACCCTAAGGAGAATCCAGTCCACCATCACAGGTGCCTGTGGGTGGGGGGATGGGGAGAGGCGATCTGACAACTTCCCTGGTCACTGCTTCTCGCCTCACTCTGCTGTTTTTTGAGAGACTTGTGCTCTTCGAAATCATCTTGCTGACTGATGTGTTTACACTCATCTTTATTTGCAGCGGTCTCTCTTGCATGCTAGAATGCAAACTCTCTGAGCCCAGAACTATAGCTTGCTTGAAGTGGTAGTGTGGTGACTTAGCCAAACTCGGGGTTTTGTGTCAGACTGTGCTGCTATAGTTGAATTCCAGTCTGTTGCCTATTAGCTGTGCTGAACCTGGGCAGTCACTTGGCTTCAGCAAACCTGTTTTCTCCTCTCTGAAAGATAAATAAACACATAAGACCAGTTCCTGTCTGATGGATAATGGTTATCATGGAATATGCACTCCACAAAGATAAGCTTTTACTCTTTGTCTCTATAATTACACTCACAGAGCAGTCTCAGACATAGGACAAGACAAAATAAATATTAGCAAAGTGAATGAATGAATTAATGAATGAACAAATGAATGAACAGATTTTATTGCATCTGTCTCTGCTTTATAATCCTTCCTGTATTCAGTAATCCAATAATGTGAACAGGGGACAAACTGGAGCACCCCCAGAAACTGGCTGATTGAAAACAGTGGGCTTGCATCTGAAGGGATGAGGATACTGGTGGTCTCACTCCCTGCACAGCAGGACCCTTTCACACCCCCTCCCACCAAGGCCAGAGGCCCCAAATATTAAAACATACCTTTAAGCTTTTGGACTCTTCAAAGAAAAAAGTATCAAGCCAACCCCCTCTTCTATTTTCATCATATGGGAAGCAACAGTGAAATTAAATACTTTTTAAAATTTATTTCTTTATTTAACCAGAGCACTGCCCACCTCTGGCTTGTGATAGTGCTGGAGATTGAACTTGGGACATTAGAAATGAAAGTTATTTTCATAACCACTATGCTATCTCCCCAGCTCCATAATGCTAGTTTCTAAGGAAGGAATTATGGTGACAAAATATAGATGAAAGTTCTATGTTTAGGAAATAATATGCCAACATATACTTTTTCATGGAAAGAATCCAAATTCTCTGCAAGACCTTCATTGTGCTTTGAAATTCAGCTTTGGACTGAGGAAATATTTTCTTCCTAATGGATTTGTGTTGGGGGTCTGTCTCCCAGCCAGACACAGGTTGTGGCATGACAGAGGCAGTGGGGTGCCTGGGACAGGAGGCAGTTCAGCTCCTGGAACCAGGGACAAGGCAGCCAGTAAATACAACTTTGCTCAGCCTACTCCCGCATAAAAGTGGTAAATCACCATTTGTACGAAATATGCTCAATCAGAGAAGAAGAAAAAAACATGGAATTATGTCATTTCTAATGAACTCTGAAGGAAACAAAGAATTTAAGAAGAAAAAATCTCTGGAGACAACTAGACAGTATAGGCCTCTTGGATCATCTGAGCTGCCCTGGAGAAGGCGCATAGCTGATCAAACATTTGTGTTGATCACAGGGGGCCCCCCTAGCCCCTGAGAATGCTCACAAGGAAGCTGGAAAACTCAGGAGCCCCAGCCAAACACAGTCCGACTTTTATTAAATAAATTACACGCTCCTCTCAGCTTCCACCAGCATCAATAATATCAACTTTTGGACAAACGGTTCTCTCTGGGGAATGGGTTCTGAGACTCATTCCTAATCTTCTTTCTTTGAAGTATCCAAGGGCTTAAAGGCATATTTCAATATCTGGGACTTCTGACCTTTGTGGGAGGAGGTGTGAAAAGGTCCTGCTGTGGAGGGGAGTGAGACCACCAGCATCCATATCCCTCCCACTCAGGCCCACTGTTTTCAATCAGATACTTCCTGGGGTGCTCCAGGTTGCCCCCTGTCTACACAGGGTAAAAAATTCCAAGGAAGCAAACTCTCTATGCCTAGAATAGCACATCAAAACTTCCCTGACAACCTAATACACTGAATCCTGACAGAGTCACACTCATGTTTCCATTTTTTAAAACTTATTTATTACTGAAAGAGGGGGGGGGAGAGAAAGAGAAGAGAAGAGAAGAGAAGAGAGAGAAAAGAAGAGGAGAGGAGAGGAGGGGGGAGGGGAGGGGAGGGAAGGGAAGATGAGGGGAGGGGAAGGAAGGAAAGGGAAGAGAAGGGAAGGGAAGGGGAGGGGAGGGGAGGGGAGGGGAAGGGAAGGGGGAGGGGAGGGGAAGGGAAGAGAATGGAAGGGAAGGGGGAGGGGAGGGGAAGGGAAGGGAAAGGAAGGGAACTGAAGGAAGGGAAAGGAAGGGAAGGGAAGGGAAAGGAAGGGAAGGGAAAGGAAGGGAAAGGAAGGGAAGGGAAGGGAAGGGAAGGGAAGGGAAGGGAAGGGAAGGGAAGGGAAGGGAAGGGAAGGGGAGGGGAGGGGAGGGAAGGGAAGGGAAGGGAAGGGAAGGGAAGGGAAGGGAAGGGAAGGGAAGGGAAGGGAAGGGAAGGGAAGGGGAGGAAAGGAAAGGGAAGGGAAGGGAAGGGAAGGGAAGGGAAGGGAAGGGAAGGGAAGGGAAGGGAAGGAAAGGAAAGGAAAGGAAAGGAAAGGAAAGGAAAGGAAAGGAAAGGAAAGGAAAGGAAAGGGAAAAGAAGGGAAGGGAAGGGAAGGGAAGGAAAGGAAAGGAAAGGAAAGGAAAGGAAAGGAAAGGAAAGGAAAGGAAAGGAAAGGAAAGGGAAAAGAAGGGAAGGGAAGGGAAGGGAAGGGGAGGGAAGGGGAGGAAAGGAAAGGGAAGGGAAGGGAAGGGAAGGGAAGGAAAGGAAAGGAAAGGAAAGGAAAGGAAAGGAAAGGGAAAAGAAGGGAAGGGAAGGGAAGGGAAGGGAAGGGAAGGGAAGGGAAGGGAAGGGAAGGGAAGGAAAGGGAAGGGAAGAGAAGAGAAGAGAAGAGAAGAGAAGAGAAGAGAAGAGAAGAGAAGAGAAGAGAAGAGAAGAGAAGAGAAGAGAAGAGAAGGGAAGGGAAGGGAAGGGAAGGGAAAGGAAGGGAGGGGGGAGGGGAGGGAAAGGGAAGGGAGGGGAGGGGAGGGGAGGAGAGGGGAGGGGAGGGGAGGGGAGGGGAAGGGAAGAGAGCGTTGGGGAGAAGAACCAGAGTACCTACAGTATACTATATACTAAATCTATAGTATACTACAGACTGAACTTGGGACTCATGCTTAAAAGTCTAAAACTTTATCCATTCAGCCACCCCTTAGGCTGCAGACAGTCATGGGTCTTTGATTTCAAAACTTAAACCAAGCAGAGGAGGCCTGGGATAGCAAAGGTATGCCTTGAACTAAAGTCTCAAAAAAAAGCTAAAAGATCAAGATACACAATACCATGAAGTAACTCCTTTCAAAAACTGACACATGAGGCCAAATTATTACTGTTTCTAGATTCTATTTCTCAAGTGTTGATAGAACTACCCGAGTATAGCACTAGCATGCTGTGGCATAGATTTCATCCTGTGTGTTCTTTACTCCAGTCCCATGAGACAGGCATTATTATTCTCACTTTATTAGATCCAGGCCTTAAGCTTTTTTTTTTTTTTTAACCTATAAGCTATCACTTTTTTTGTGTGTATGGTCAAGTAAGTTTGTAAAACCTCAGAGTAAGCCAATATTAACAGGTTTTGTTACTACAGAAATCCTACAGCCTTTTCAGATCCTTATACTTATTAGAACTCTGCAAGAGGGAGATGGAAATATATGAATATTTCCCAAACACATTTTACTCCAGAATCTTGTATTGTCAGTGCATTTTAAAGGATTATTTTGGATAAGAACAAGAATGTTATACTTCTTTTTTAAATTTAATTAATTTTTTAAAATTTCCTTATTGGGGAATTAATGTTTTACATTTGACAGTAAATACAATACTTTGTACATGCATAACATTTCTCAGTTTTCCACATAACAATAAAACCCTCACTAGGTCCTCTGTCATCCTTTTTGGACCTGTATTCTCCTCCATCTCCGCCCCCCCCCACCACAGAGTCTTTCACTTCGGTGCAATACACCAACTGCAGTTCAGGTTCTACTGGTGTTTTCTCTTCTGATCTTGTTTTTCAACTTCTGCCTGAGAGTGAGATCATCCCATATGCATCCTTCTGTTTCTGACTTATTTCACTTAACATGAATTTTTCAAGGCCCATCTAAGATCAGCTGAAAACAGTGAAGTCACCGTAGCAACAATCTTAATATGGAAGTATGAACCTGTTTTATAGTGAAAGAAACAAACTCAAAGAGGTTAAATTATTTAACTAAGGTTACTCACCAAACATTCTACATCTCAAACTCTCTCACTCAAGGACTCATTATTTAGGACTGGTGATGAATGTAGCCTCTGGAAGTAGCTATCTCAGATGCAAATCCTAGCTCAGTAGTGGCCTTGGGCAAGTGTTAATTTCAGGCCAGTATCAGACTTGGGCAAGTATCAACCTAGCTTTATGCCTCAACATCCTTACCTGTGAAGTAAGAAGGAAAATAGTATTTTTCTCTTTGGGTGCATATAAAGACTTACTGAGTGAATTCACACAGAAATTCTTCAAATGATGCCTGGAACAATAAGGATACTAAACACGTGGTAGTTATGACTATTTTATGGAGAGGGATAGAGAATGAAGGAAGGAATCTACATTTATGACTTGACCAAGCTGAGATGGTACATTTGTCTTTTCACTTAATAGAGAGAACCCTTTCAGGGCAGATGGAATTTTCTTGTATCCTCTTTAATTCCCAGAATGTTTCAGATAATATATTCCATTGAAGCTTATTGGCTAGTTGTAAAAGGAACTGGCAGAAGAGACCTGTCAGGAAAATGACATCTTGAGTTCCTAAAGCTGACAGAGGAGTCAAGCTAAGGAAGAGCCTGACTTTTTTTTTTTTTTAATAAAATGGAAATATTGGCAAATATATAAAAGGGGTACAATTCTGCACATTTTCCACCACCAGAACTCCATTATTTTGTCCCCTCCCTTGAAAGCTTTCTTATTCTTTATTCCTCTGTGAATATGGACCCAGGATCATTTTGGGGTGCAGAAGGTGGAAAGTCTGGCTTCTGTAATTGCTTCTCCACTGAACATGGGAATTGGCAGCTTGATCCATACTCCCAGGAAGAGGCTGACTTTTATCTCAACATCAGAAGACTGGGCCTTTGTCTGACATTTCAGTTCTCTTATGTCCCACATTTAAGACCTTAAGTCAATGATATTTGTCATTTCTCATGCTTCTGTGACAGTTTTTATGTTCTAGGTGTTTTGAACAGGATCTGAGGACTCCACTCTTCTGGAACAACCAAGATGGCTCCCACATGGCAGGCAGTACTGGGGTGCTGGTTCAGCTGTGAGTTCAGACAGGGATGTTGGCCTAATGTCCCGCAGTTCACCTCCAGGAGGCCACCATATCTGGCTCAGTGTGGTTGCCAGCTTCTCAGAGGAAGAAAGTGTAACCGTTCTCTCAATGTCTGTACTTGAAAGGTCCCAAAAGATACTTTCTCTACATCTCCTGGTCAGTACAAATCACAATGCAGTCCACATTCAAAGAGAAAGGAAAAAGTCTTTTTTCTCTTAGGATGAAAAAGCAATTGTTTTATTTGGTTTTGTATTTTGTGTTACTAATGATTTAACAGTAGTCTAAAAATCTTATCTTTTCAAGGGTGTAGCTACACACCCATATATGTCCATGTGTAAGTCACTGCACCCTTGACTAAATTCTGTGCCCTTTGGTCACCATCATAGTTCTCACAAAGTCTGAGAGATAATTGGGTCACCAAATTTTTTGGTCTCCAAAAATTATGAATTTTTCTCATAAATTTGCTTGCTTTCTGTCATCCACATTTCACATATACACAAAACCATCTGGTAGTTAGTTGTCTTCTACCTCTTTACTTATTTCACTAAACATAATCAATGCCAATTCCACTAATTTGGTCCTGAACGATACAGTCACATCCTTTAAAATAATATTTTCAGAATAATATTTTATTGACTATATGTCCCATAGCTCCTCTAACCAGATTTTTTTCAATTTTATTTTGATAGAGGACGAGGCAAAGAGAAATAGAAAGGAAGAGAGAAACAGAGAAAATGAAAAAACACCTGTAGCATTTCTCCATGTCTCAGGAAGCTTCCTCTCACTCTCACCTCTTCCCTCCTCTCCACTCTCCCCCCAAGCACAGGTGGGGACCAGGAACTTGAGTCCAACCTGGGTCTTCGCATACGGTAACAGGTATACTCTGTCAGGTGGGCCACTACCTTGCCTCCAACCCAGATTGTTTTTTGATGACAGAAATGATGAAAAATTCATACCAATCTTTGATTCACCTTACCTGAGTTCCCTGGGCCCCTTTCACCTCACTGGGAGCTGTTCAACTACAACCAGCATCTTCTTTTTAGTGGGGCACTTCATTGGTCTCTCTGCCAGGTTACCCAGATCTCAGCTCTCAGTAGGCAGCTGAGCACTTGACAAATGTAGTCTGTTCAGTGAGGCCTGGAGCAAGGGAATCCCACTCCCCCCTTCTTGACCTTTCAGTGGCCTTCCTAAAGCAACCTCAGGCTTGCTTTTACTTCTGCCTCAGCAATTTTCCTCTTCTTCACTTAAATGATTCCCATTTATCCTTCATATGTCAATTTAGGAGACTTCTTCCAGGACAAACTCCCTCCTCCATACCCGCCCCATCTCTCAGTTCTCCCAGAACACAGTGGTTTAGCCTAACCCCTCCCTATCCACCTGATCATTGTACCTCCCTGTACCCCAAATTTTCACTAACTACTTACTTAATGCTCATCCCTGTTAGACATAAATTTTCATGGTGGTTGGAGTCTGTGCTATATTCTCCACTCAATATCTAGAAAAAAAAATAGTTCTCAACAAATGATATTTTCCCGCTGACTGATGCCTTCCATCCTGCTCTCAGAAAGACAATCAGGTCTGGTAAACATTGGGAACTGGAGAAAGTAAGACCAAATGGAGACCTGAGGAGAAGACCAGAGAGTCAGGGAGAAGCTAAGATGGCTGACAAAGTAGACAGCTTAGGGGAGAGAGGCCTGTGGTATCACCCACTGGAATGAATTCAGGGGTACACGTTCACATTCAGGAGTGGCTTCCTCCCTGCCTCAGAGACCTTGATGGATCAGGGGAGGAGGATATGATTTTACACTCCACCTTCCACCACCCCCCATTTTTCTTTAACAGCAAACATATGTGAGTTTTTAAAGAGGCAGATTCATAAAAAAGAAAAGAAGATAAGAGAAAAAGAAGAGAAGAGAAAAGAAAATATAGAAAAGAAACCAGAAGGAAAATAGTGAAATAGTGAAACTAATGATGCCATCATCCCTCATACTTTTCTAGAGGCATCTGGGACATAATGCCCCAGTCATGTGGGTTACCCACCCAGATGACCATGGGCCTCTAAACTGAGAGCTGGAGCTTCCAAAACTCCTTTGCTGGAAATCTCACCTCAACTGAATGAAGCCTTCTTCTGCTGAGCTGTAACTCTGGGGTGGTGGAGTTCATAGTAAGCAGCAACTGGATAAACTGGGGGCCTCCTCTACTTTTCTGAAAGTCCATGCATAGCCCAGGCCATGTCCTCTTCTGGCACAAAACTGGATCAAGACAGCCCTTCTCTGTGTTCTCACCTTCCCACCCACCACTTTTTCCTAAGGTCAGATCATCCACCCCCAGCTCAAAACGTCAACTCCCCACATCTTGCATACAAAACATAACTGTGTGTTTCCTGCACCCCTTGGCTTTCTGAGACCTCTGAGCAGAGAGGAGAGCCTGACCTCTAACTCTGGTGGGGCTGAAAGAACAGAGCCAGTACCTTCCTGAACTTCCCAGGTACAGCACTCACATACCAACACTTGTCACACGAAAGTAAATGTGCTATTCCCAACATGATACATTTCACATCAGTCCTGCTGACTGGAACTTATTAATTGCCTGATGGCATTTTTCTTTGTTAAGCTTCACTGTGATCATCACACTTTTGTGTGGAACTGACAGTAGAAATATTCCACAGCCAATAACCCAAATGCAGCCTGGTATGCAGAGCTACCTTAATTTTTTCCTAACAGGGTGTGTTTGTGGGGGAACCTGCAGATATCATTGCTCAGAACCCCAGCATCCTCATCCCTCAATCTGATTTCTGCTGAGGGACCCTCAGGGCTGCCATGATGGACAAACCTAGAAAGATATTTCTTATTATGCTCTTGTGAAAGAGAGAAGGGAAAAACCTATACAATGTCCACAATGGTATTGGGACAACTCCAGAATCAGGGTGCCCTGGAGGTGGTGGTCAGGGGACCCAGCCAACTTATCTATTATAGTGTCTGGTAACTGGAGTGGAGGCACAAGAGGAGAGTGTCATACTCACAAGCCTGTATTAGAGTTTCCCAGATGCTGCACTATTTCCTTTCCCAAGTCCTTGGAAGGAGGGAGACATCTTTCAATTTTGCTGGTCAAATCCAGTTGTCAAATGATACCTTTGGGCAGAGCAGCAGCCTCACTACTGTGGGCCTACTGGAATGCAACTTAGGTTTGTCAAGGGTAAGAGGAGAACCTATGGAAGATGGGGGGGGAGTAGGTAGTGCCTGCTCTGCAGAGAAAAGGACAGAAAGAACCACAGGGAGGTCTCCTCCTCGCCCCAATTTGCACGCTCCCTCCCAGTCAGAGTCGGAGAGCTCTTATCAGCTGAAGAATTCTGCCAGCCAGCCGGGCTTGCATACCACACGGTGGCTGGGCCTGGCTCGGCTGTCTAGCCAAGAACAGGCTAGTCTTTGTTCCTGTGTGACCAGGGGTGCTGCTCTGGGATGGAGGATCCAGTGTGGGTACAATTATGGGATTTTTTTTAAAGGTATAGAAATTGTATCTCCCATCTTGGACCTTGGGAACCTGAGATGCAAAAGGGAGAGTGATGTGAAAGGGGCAAGTGGAGTCCGTTTCACTGTTAACTGTTCTTCTTCCTTAAAGTGACTGGTATAGAAGCCATGGAGGGAATCAAAACATTGTACTTAACCTGTCGTACTATTTTCACCTCACCCCAATGTCTTGTCTTCAAAAAGAAATCAGCAACTCAGAATTTCGAAATTTGACAATCCCTTATAGGTCATCATGCATGTATGTGTCCATCTTACCCACCTGTCTCCCCATCCACCCATTCATCTGTCCATCCACCCACCCAGTCACCCGTCTGCCTGTCCATTCATTCATCCACTCACCCATCCACCCATCCACTCATCCATCCACCTGTCCTTCTACCAATGTAAGAAATAGTCACAGAGCACTTGCCATGTGCCCCCCAGTGGTGAATAGAGGTAGCAAGGTGTCTGTTTTCATGAAGCTGGCATGCTTTGGGGGAAGATGGAGACGAAACAAGTAAGCACACAAATAATCTAAACCCTAAGCGCCCAGAGAAAGAAAACCAAGATGTGAGAGAACAAATAGGAGGACAGGAGACGGTGAGAAAGACCCCCCCCATTCACCCACCCCAAGAAGGTTAACACTCCAAATGAAAACAAATTGACCAGAAGGAACAAAGCCCACTAGGAAAGAGGAGGAGAACATTCTAGACAGAGAGAACAGTGGGAGTTAAGTCATACAAACTTGACAAATTTGAGGGCAGAAAGGAAGCCAGAGTGACTGGGGCAGAGTGAGCATTGCAAAAACCACTTGACTGAATGGCATATGGCACAAAACTGATATAAAATAAACTGAAGCATAGGGATTTAGATAAAGCCAGTTTAAAACCACTGATAGGATTCAACAGCTGGCTGAAGCTTACGGCTCCTGTAATATCCTGTGTTCATTGGAATGCCTTGGTGATGCAAATCAGCCCCTCCAAAATCAGCACAGTTCATGAGCACCTTTGTGGGGCAGGGATATATGTCTCAAGGGGATGCATGGGACACAGGCAGGGCTTTGCTTGGGGATGCATCTCCCTGGACAAAAAGCCTGTGTCTGCACAAAAGGGTTGACATTCTGTCAGCCAAATCATGCTGTGGCTTCCCCCTCCCTGCCCCTGCAGGCTTATCCAGCTGGGTTTTGCAGAGCCGCGTACAGGACATATTTCAGACCAGGAGACTTTGAAGTATGTGTTCTCTTAAGGCTTAACAATGTCAAGCTTCATAACCCAAGCACTGGCTTGCTAGCTTCCTACTTTAAATTGCTCATAATTTGAAACATGCAAACATTTCCACTTTATCAAGCAGGGCTACTAAACATATTATTGCTGAAACCTGCATGTTTTATGGTCTCCATACAGCCAAGGAGCTGAGTTTTATTAAAATAGACTGTTAAGAGGCTCAACTCATTATGGAATCTTCCAGGCCCCAGAATGAAAGAGTTTTGTTTATTTTAAGGGGGGAGGGAGGGCAAGGGGGAAAGTTGGAAAGACTATGAGGATGAGTGTGTGTGTGCGTGTGTGTGTGTGTGTGTGTGTGTGTGTGTGTGTGTGTGTGTGTGTGTGTGTTGGAGGGAGAGATGGGGAAGAAACAGAGACCACCAACAGTCCAGGCCCTGTTCCTCTCTGCCCCTCCTACTCTCTGTCTCTATGTCAGCTGCCTGTCCAAAGCCCAGTGTTTGTCTGTGGGGCTAGGTCTGTTCCTTATGACAGAGCTGGATTTAGCTTCAAGACAACTGGAATTTAGCAAAGAAGAATGATTTGTCACTTTTGGGGGGAAAAATCCCCAAGAATGTTAAAAGTGAGATCTGACAAATACACTCTGTGCATTAAGATATTTTAAATGGGGAGTAGGGTGGTAGCACAGCGGGTTAAGCATAGGTGGCACAAAGCACAAGGACCGGTGTAAGGATCTCAGTTCAAGCCCCCCTGCTTCCTACCTGCAGAGGAGTCACTTCACAAGCAGTGAAGCAGGTCTGCAGGTATCTATCTTTCTCTCCCCCTCTCTTTCTTCCTCTCCTCTCTCCATTTCTCTTTGTCTTATCCAACAACAATAATAACTACAACAACAAAACAACAAGGGCAACAAAAGGAAAGAAAGAAAAAGAAAGAAATAAAAAAGCCTTTAAAAAAAAAGATTTTAAATAGAGGTCAGTCGTGCAAACACAGACCTGGCTACCTCTGTCCTTTTGGTGTGTTCCTGGACTGGAAACCATATTTAATGATTTTTAGTGATAACAATGGAACCATGTAATGCAATTATTCCTGTATAGTCAGGTAGCCTTCTTTGCTTGTCAGAGCAGCGGCAGTGAACTGCTGATGGTGTACTGTTCCCAGCCAGCTATGTCTCATTGCTGTGTTCCTTCATCTGCCTGTCTGAGAGAGAAGAGCCCCTGACACTACAAGGGTTGGTGAAGAGGAGCCCAGCTGACTCTTCAAGCGGACTATCCCCAGAACCGTCTGTCAGCAGTTGCATGAGGCACAGCAACTAAGACAAGTAGAAGAACCACCCAGTTGAGCCCAGTCAACATACAGACACATGAAAGACAAGAATTCTTACTATCATTTTAAGTTATTAAACTTTGTACCAGGTGGTTATATATTTTTTTAAAAGTCCAGATATTATATGTTACTCACTTACTTTCTCAGAGGCATTAGGAAACCTAACAGTTCTCCAAAGGTCAACAAAGATGTCTTCCAGCTATCCCAGTCCTGACAATAATGGTGTTGATAGCTGTCACTTGTTTATCATCATCTAAAAAGAACCAGGAATCACATCTGAGTATGTGTATCTTATCTGAAGAAGACTACAATATTGTCCCCATTTTGCAAATGAGGAAACTGAGGTTCAGCATCTGATTCCCAAAGTTTGATTCCTACACTGTATTCATTCATTACTGGGGTACCACAGTTCTAGCAACATTGGACACTACACACAGTAAGGGCCCTATAGTCCTGTAACCACAGAGCACTCCAGAGTTGTCTCTGTAGAGTCACCTGGCAGCCCAGTTACACAATGCCCCAGTGGAAGTGTTAACAGTTCATGTCAGGGGATCTGGAGTTGTCTACCACCTTTTTTAGCCCCTAAAACTGCAATGCCCTCCTGCTGCAATAGCTAATCCTGTATCAACAACCCATAATCATGAGATGGACTTGTGACTGAACTATACAGGATTAAATGGAGGATGGATGGGTGATGGATGGATGATAGGTGGATGGTTGGAAGGGTAAACAGATGGCTATATAAACAAACCACATTCTGACACACATATATTTTAGTTATTTATTCTTTTTATTATTAGTGATTGGATATTATCTTATAAATTATAACATCTATGGGTTGATATAAACATTTGATAAAAAAAAAATCTTACAGCTCAACTGCAAAATAACAAGTGTCTCAGTAAAAAAAAGTGGGCAAAATGTTTGAATAGACAGTTCTCTAAAGAAGACAGCCCACAGACACATTTAAAAAGCCCCCACAGGTGAGGGAGATAGCATAATGGTTATGCAAAACCATTATGTGCCTAAGCCTCTGAGGGTCCCAGGTACAATCTCTTGCACCACCATAAGCCAAAGCTGAGTAGTTCTCTGGTAAAACAATAATAATAATAATAATAATAATAATAATAATAATAATAATAATAAAATCCCTACACCACTCATTAGGCAAATGGAAATTAAAACCACCAACACCTTTGACAATGGTTCACATCAACAAAACAGGGAATGGCAGGTGTTGGTGAGATTTTAGAGAAAAAGGGGCTTTGTCACACCATTGATGGGGAAGCCTCCATGGAAAACAGTATGGGGAGTCCTCAAACAAATAAAAATGAAAATACCTTATGATCACAGGCATCTATCCAGAGGTCATGAACGTACTAGTTCAAAAGGAAAATGTGTGTGTGTGTGTGTGTGTGTGTGTGTGTGTGTGTGTGTGGTCATTAACTTGAAAGGATACAAATGTACACACACTTTAAGAAGGCTTCTTTGGAACACCTCTTAAGATCATTTTGATTTTCTAAAAAGTATCATTCTTACCTCTACATGGTTTTTCATATTATTATTTGGCCTGGTTCATAGCAAATCCAGTTGAAAAGTAAGATCTGGCCATGGAGGAGGTCGGAAAGGTGTTAACAAGCTATAAATGACCTTCCTGGCCTATTCAGGCATAAGTAATGTTCCCAAATTGCCTACAGTCAAAACTGCCAATTCTGAGCTGATTGCGATGAATCAGGCTCCCCCATTCGCAATAATGTGATCAATTTCTCATTTCGCTGAATAAATAAGCTGGAAGATGGGGAACTGTCTCTGACCCACCGTTAACCTCCTGCCTCATTATTCATATCAGACCTATGACATGCATGTAAGAAACCCCTGGTTCAATTTTAGCTAATTATTTGTTAGGACTGAAGGCTCTGTGAAGTGTTACTGATGGTACAAGTGCCCAGGGACCTCCAGGCAGAGGAAATGAGATAGAAGACGCCTTTGTCTGGAAGGAGGGAGGCCAGGGGCAGCTTTCTGTGCTCTCCCCAGCTCTGTGCTCACGCCCTTGTACACATGCATTTGCCTCAAGTATGATGCCCTGGTAATTTATGACATCTTTGACTATTGTAAACCTGCATCTTTTTATTGCACTTAGCAACCATTGCCCTCACAGATCAATTCGGCCTTCCACTGGGAATAAATCCAGCCGTACTCCCTCCCCACCCCTTCCCTACCCACTGTTCCTGGCTGTGGACCTGGAGGCATCAGAGTTTGGGGAGAACATGGAAATTGTTCATAAGATTGGCTGGTGGCCAGACACTGGATGCGTTTTGGGGGAAGCTAGAGAAATAGGTCTGTGTGTCTTGGAAGGGATGGAGACCAGCTGAAGTGCCATCACAGATTCTCGGATGGGAGGTGTCAGTGGCCTGTTTTACCCCCACCCCACCCCAACTTTCCATGTGGAGGCCACATGGAAAGCCCTGGAAGAGAATTCTTAGTGGCTGCTATGGAAGGATTCAGTGATTCACTTGAAAGCACTGGGGCTTGGATGGGGGCCCTGTGATTGGCTGTCTTTGCCAGGGGTCCATCTGAAAAATCAGCAAGGATGACTTCCAGGGAAACCCCTAAGATGAGAAGAGCATGGATTATTTTTAGAAGCATTTGTGTTCTTCTAAGAGAATGAGCGCTTCCATGGCACATTAACTGTCATACTGCCTATACAAAGCTCTAGCAGTCCATTGCTTTCAGAAGTGTCAAGAATTCCCTACCACCACCACCAAGCACTCTCCACTCAGGAATCTCTGTAACTCAGCATGTCCACTCATTTCACTCAGATGAGACTGGATGTGTTCAGAGTGGTATGGCCATAGACTCCACTCATTTCACTCAGAGAGCATTTTTGAGCAGGGTCAGAATCTGGGGCAACCTTTGAAGGTGTGCTGACAGAGATTGGCTGTCATTAAATAGCATCACCAGGTACAGTCAAATCCTCATGGGGCACAAAGTCATGTGTCCTTGTGATGCAAGGTGAGTTAGGGAAAGTTCATGGGTGTGTGGGTCCCAGAGTAGGTCATGAGTTGAGGGGTCAGAAGTGCTTCTGGTGGTAACACTGGAGAATGTAATGGTATGGTTTAGGGGAGAGGTAGGTGATGGGCAAGGGAATTGTCCCTCTATGTATTCTAACTCAGAAGTTGAAGGGGGAGGACAGTCTGATTACAAAGAGAAGCAACAAGAGATCAAAAGTTGATCCACACCATGGATGTGTCTTGTTTGTTCTAGATGTAAATGTTTCAACTGGGAATGGGAAGGGGATGTGTGAGTTCTATTAAAAATTATTTTGCATCTCAGAGCTTAGAATAAGATTGTTACCAGGACATTCTCAGACAACCTGTGTGTAAGGCCACTGTTTAACAGTTGTGTCCAGACTTCTGGCATTTTCTCACAAGTGCCCTCTAGAGAAAATGACAACATTAAGCCCTAAGCTTCCCAGGATACAAATATCTTAGGATGGTCTTTGGCTGCCTGTGGTTGATGAGTTGCAAGAGGGATTAGCTGGGTTGCAGAGGCAGAAAGAGCCTACGCCTTCCATGAGAGGAGGCTGGGACATAGACTACATGTGCCCATCCCCACACCACAGAGGCAAGACTAAAAATCAGAGAAGCAAAACCAGAGGCTCGGAAAACCTGGTTGAGTGCACATATTACAATGCAGGGGAACCTGGTTTCAAGTGCCCGTTTTCCACCTGCAGGAGGAAAAGTTTCATAAGTGGTGAAACAACGCTGCAGATCTCTCTCTCTTTCCCTCTCTATCTCCCCCTTCCCTCTCAATTTCTGTCTCTATCCAATAAATAAATAAATAAATAAATAAATAAATACTTTTTAAAAAAGAAAGAAGAACAACCATTCACTAGCAGCCCTCAGGTGACTGATCTCACCTGATCCATCAAAGAACCTCCCACTGAGGAGTATATTTTGCTATTTTATACTGGAGAAAAAAATCTGGTTTTTGACTGGGAGATGGGGCAGCCCCCACATTTAATGTCTTATATAATTGGTCACTGATGTTCAAAGTCCAAGGGAAAGGGAGAGAATTGATCACCTTGAAAACTGAACAGGGGGTTGGGGTGTTGGTGCACCCAGTTGAGTGCACACATTGCCATGTGCAAGGACCTGGGTTTGCACCCTCACGCATTTCTTGCAAGGGGGAAGCTTCATGAGTGATGAAACAGTGCTACAGGTCTCTCTTCCTCTCTATGTCCCCCTCCTCTCTCAATTTCTTTCTGTCCTATCTACTAAAAAAAAAAAAGTTGCTGAGAATGGTGAATTCATAGTGGCTGGCACTGAGCCCCAGCAATAATGCTGGTGGCAAAAGACAACAACAAATAAACAGACAAGCAGACTGAACACCTGTTGGTTCACCCTGTAGAGTACATACATCACTATGCTTGAGGCCCTGGTCTCAAACCCTCAGTCCCTGCCTAGAAGGGGGAAGCTTCACAAGTAGTTATGCAAGTACCTCTTCGCTCTTCCTCCCTACTCTCTCCATCTTTCTATAACTCCCCTCTATATTAAAAAAAAAAAATGGTCACAGAGAATTATGGAACCTCATAGGCACCAAGCCCCAGAAATAACCCTAGTGGCAAGAACAAAGGAGAAACAGACTATGAAAAGGCCATACCTCTCAAAGAACATGTCAGCATCCTCTCCCCCATATTCCCTCCCTCTGCCTTGGAAATCTTCTATTCCATCCACAGTGATTCCTCAGAGAGAACTTCCCCAGCCATAATAGCCTTACCCTCATTACTCAAGATGGTTTTTTCATCTGTTTGGTATCAGCCATCCTGTGGTAGTCAGCTTCCGTTTCTCACTAGATTGGGAACTTCCCAAGGGCAGGCATTCAGTCTCTGTCATATATCCCCCTCCAACACACACACACACACACACACACACACACACACATACACACCTCTAGTGCCTTGTTGATCTCAGGGTTTCAACAAGCAAGGGCAATGAGCAGACCCATGCAAAGGTTGCTGCTCCCACAGTGGTCTCTCAGAGTAGGGTCTTTGAGGCTGAAAAGAGCTCAGTAGCAGAACAGAACAGGGCATGCGACCCCCTACCCCAAAAGTAATTGTCTTTCTGTCCCCAAATTCTTTGCATCTCTGAGGCCAAGAAAGGACTAGGCCCTGGAAAGGATTGTTGGGGATGATGAAGGGCAATGAGTTGAAGAAACAGGCTGCTAAATCACCCTGCATTCCTGTCAGAGGGAATTGTGGACCCCTGAGGAGTAGCATTATCTTCATGACTGAATTTGACTCTGCTTCTGAATCCTCCTCTTCCTCTTCCTTCTCCTCCTCTTTCTCTTTCCCCTTCTCCTTCTTGTTGTTATTATACACAATCTCTCCTTTCCACTTTCATCATCTCATCTAATCCTCAAAAGCTCTTCATTTATTGGTTCTGTTTTTGCCATCACTTCAATGAAATCTTTTTTGTTTTTACTAGAGCACTGTTCAGCTTTAGCATATGGTGGTGCTGGGGATTGAGCCTGGGACCTTTGATGTCTCAGGCATAGATGTCTAGTTATATAGATATTATACTATCTCTCCAGCCCTATTACCCCCCATTTTACACAGGAAGAAACTGAGACCCAGGGAGGTTCAATAACTAGCCTAAGATGACTCAGCAAGGGTAGGGAATGGGCAGAACTAGAACCCAGGCCCCTAGAGCTCAGTCTGTACTGGCCTATGAGCTGGGAACTGGAGCCTGGTCAAGGGTGGGTAATGATTGACACTGAACTGCAAAGAAGAGGCAAAAAATGACACTCTCACCCTAGGGTCATGTGTGACATGAGGGAGACAATATTGCCTATCTGCTCTAGTATTTGGGGAGATTCCAGTTCAGGAAGAAAACCTATCCCTACTCTGATGTTAATAGCTCTCCCAAGATAAAATACTTAGACTTAATTCCTCTACTCATGTTATTGAGTTCCTATTATGCACCAGTTTTAGGGGTTGGGGTTCCAGTAGGGTCCTTAGCAGACAGGACACCTGCCCTCTATGAATTTGCAAATCTCATGGGAGGTGTGATTACAGTATAAAGGGATGATTCAGGAATTGAGGTTCCTCTTCTAGAAGTTTCTACTGTGAACTGAGGTCAGGGCAGGAGGAGCCAGGTAAAGCCACTGGAAAGGAGAGGAGAGAGAGCCAACCTGATTTTAGGAATTAAGTCCTCCTTCTCCTCCTCCTCCTCTTTTTCCTCCTCCTTTTTTTATTCCTTTTAATAGTTTTAATTTGTTCTTTGGAGTAAATAACCTTGGTTTACAAGTCTATACATGATCTGATTTACAATTTTCACTTCCTCATAAAGGATTACCGGAGAACAAGTTAAAGTAGTGGAAGTTAACTTTCCCCCCTCAAAGACACAAATAAGAAAAACACACTAAGTCAAATGAAGATAACAATGGAACTATGGGACAGTCTCAAGAGAAGCAACATTCATGTCATTCAGGTGAAAGAAGGAGCAGAGGGAAAGGGACATAACTAATAGTTGAAGAAATTCTAGCTGAGAATTCTCCCAAATTAAAGAAGTGGGTAAATACCCAGATTCAGGAGATCTGAAGGTTACAGTAAAAAATGAATTCAAACCCAAGTTTGCCAAGGCAGTAATAGTTAAAATGACAAAGGAACTAAGTACTTTTTTTTCTTTGCTACTTTATTAGAGGGGTTAACGAATTTCAGTACAATTGTTGACACACGGGTGTAATCTCACATCTCCTCATGATAGCTGTCTGCAAAACACTCTCACCTCCAAGTGAAGGTCCTTTTCCACCATTATGTGCCAGGACTCCAAAGCCCTTTCACCCCTTCCCTTCCTCTCCACCCCCAGAGTCTTTTGCTTTGGTGCAGTATCTATGTCCAAGGGAGTAGGCAGTGCAAGAGGGAGGAAGTCGGTCTCTTATTTGAAGAGGGGAGCAGAGTCATACTTACTCTGCAGAAGGAAGTCACTTGCCCACTGGCACCCAGGGAGAGGGGCTGACTGCTTCCCAACCCACTGCATGCTGTGAGTCCAGGAACTACTTACACCAGAGCAAGTGCCTTTTTTTTTTTTTTTTACTTCCTACCAAGTCCCCTGCCTGTCAGAAGTGGAACCCTATATGATTTTCTTTCTTCCTTTTTTTTTTTTTTTTGTCTTCAGGGTTATCACTGAGGCTCAGTGCTGATACTACGAATCCACCGGCTCCTGGTGGCCATTTTTTTTTTTTCCATTTTATTGGATAAGACAGAGAGAAATTGAGAGGGGAGAGGGAGAAGTAGAGGAAAAGAGAAAGATAAACACTTGAAGATCTGCTTCACTGCCTGTGAAGCATACCCCCTACAGGTGGGGAACCAGGGCCTCAAACCATGATCCTTGTGTGGGTCCTTGTGCTTAGTACTAAGTCTACTTAATAGATTGTGCCATCACCTGTCCCCCCCCCCCCACATAATTTTACTAGGAGGTAACTTGGGCTCTGGAGGACCAAAGCAAATATTTTCCTCTCTGAACCTAATGTCACTCTATAATAGAGACAAGTCCTGGTGGTTGTCCTTGGCAACTGGGCTATTGAGGGCCACACTGCAGCCTTCAGTCCTCAGTGTACCCAGCCTGGTTATGAGAAGAATAGTCCTGGGAGCTGCTTCCTCCCTCACCTTCAAGGCCCTGTTCCTTAAAATTTCCTTGATAGGTGTTTCAACTTTAAACAGTATTTCAAAATTGTATTTTGTCTTTCATTTATTTGTTTGCTTGTTTGTTTATTTATTTATTTATCCTCACCAGGATTATCACTGGGTCTTAGTGCCTCCATTATGATTGCACAGCTCCCAACAACCATATTTGCTTTTCTTTTCAAATAGAGACAGACATAAATTGAGAGGGGAAATGGAGAGAGAAGGGAACACCACTTCATCACTTGTGAAGCTTCTCTTCTGCAGGTGAGGACTGAGGTGGGGGGGGGTGCTGAACATCACCCTTTGCACATATGTGTGCACCCTACCTGGTGTATCACCATCCAGTCCAGTTTTCTTCTTTCTTTGGATTTCTTAAAAAAAAAAAAACACAGCAAAATTTCACTAGTGTGTTCATACTGTTGCAGATCTGCTCCAAGGGCTTCTGTCCAAGATTGGGTCCTCAAAGGGCTGAGCCCTAACCTGGGCAGGATGTGAGCAGTAATGATGAAGGTTATGTGAAAAATAATAAAATAAAGGGGCTGAGCAGTGGCACACCAGGTTAAGCACACATAGTACGAAGCACAAGGACCCACACAAGGATCCTGGTTTGAGCCCCCAGTTCCCCACTTGCAGAGGGGGTACACTTCACAAGTGGTGAAGCAGGTCTGTAGGTTTCTATCTTTTTCTCCCCTTCTCGATCTCTCCTACCCCTCTCAATTTCTTTCTGTACTATCCAATAAAAAAAAAATGGAAAAAAGTGGCCTCTAGGAGCAGTGGATTCATAGTACAGGCACCAAGCCCCAGCTATAACCCTGCAGACAAAAAACAAAGAGATTGAGAAAAAAGAAAGAGAGAAGAAGAAAGAGAAAAGAGAGAGAAAGAAAATAACAACATAATAAAAGTCTCCCTTTCTGTGACTCAGAGCCCCTCTGTCTCTGCCCTAACCCCAAGGCAGGGATTGGTGACAAGTATCTTGGTAGCTGTTTTCCATGACAACTTGCATGCCTGAGCTCATTCATCAATTTCTATGCAACAAAACCAGTCGGTGGAAAACTCGCATGAGTTCCTGATTCTGGGGGCACAGGAGGTGCAGTGGACACAGAGTGAGATACAAGACAGATTTTTTTCCCCCAGATGGTAGGAAAATTCCCAGCAGCACCCGCCCCCTGCCCCACACCCCTCACCCCTTGCCTTAGGCCTCCCATCCGGTTCCCAGTCACCATCTCACTTTTTCCATGGCCTTATCAGTCTCTGATAGGCAGGGACTAAGCCAACATTCGAGGGACACAGACCCACACAGGCTCAGAAGTGGCCCTGGGAGCATGATGTCATCTACCCCAGTCACATCTCCTCTTTCCCCTGCACATGTGGACTCTGGCCCAGGAGGAAGTTGAGTTGGGCAGGAAGTCATCAGTGATAAGAGGCTAGAGATAGAGAGCCTCCAAAATGGAGGCAGTATATGGGACTTCCTGTATACGTCCTTGAAGAGCCTTGTGGATTTTAGCTGTTGGTCATTAGTGCCACTTACCAGGCGATACAAGTTCTCTGTCCTCCTGGGATCTAGGTAACACTTTACTCCCTATACACCATCCCACCCTCACACCCAACCACCTCTCTTGGGTGACTGGGGCCATGTGACCAGTGGAAGCTATTGGATTGCTAGTGAAAGGGCAGCACATCACTGTCTGGCTAATCGTTTAGCTGCCAGCAGGAGACCTTCTAAGATTGTCTTTACTCTCTGGTATTGCAATCAACAGCATGAGAGAAGGTGGGAGCTCTCTGATTGTTTGTCTGCCTGAGTGGCTGCAGGACGTAACAGTCCCTTCTACCAACCACAGTGGACAGGTAGCTCAGATAAGCAATGTGACTGTACTGATAGACTTTCAGAAACTTGGTGCTGTTACTGCCTTGTGCCATGGCCCATGCTGACTAGAACAATGGTGTAACATTCTACAGGCTGGGTAGAGGAGAGAAAAATTCTGGATTCAAGTCCCAGGACTCCCAGCTGAGTGTTCATTCCTCCTTTCAGTAATCTTAGTAATAATTTTATGAGCACTTTTAACTAGATTTCTCAGAGTACTATTTGTACCTTCATGTATATATCTATACATTCCATATATATCTCATATACATTCCATATATATATATATATATCATATACATTCCATATATATCTCTACATTATTATATATTCATACATTATGAGAATGAGATTTTCTTCTCAGATTTTAGGAAGATTCAGTGAGTGGATGTGTGAAAAATATCCAGTTTGTCTACACCATCCTCACTCATTTTAATCAATTCTAAAAGTCTGCTTTTTCACATTCAAAATGTCTGATTTTACAATCAAAGGTATCTTCCTTATTTAGTTTTGCTTATTTATTATGGGATAGAGACAGAAAGAAATTGATAAAGGAGAATAGGTAGGAGAAGAGACAGAGAGACACCTAGAGCCCTGCATCACCACCTGTAAAGCTTTGCCCCTGCAGGTGGGGACCAGGGGCTTAAACCAGGGTCCTTGTGCACTCAATGGTATCTTCCAATAGCTTCCAATTTTGTTTCTTTCTCAGGTACTTGTAAATGTTTTTTCATCTTACTTTCAAGTGCTATCAACTGCTATCACTGGATGCTCAATAAATGGTAGAAGCTATTCTAACCTTTCATGCTACCTCCTATTTGGATTTGTGTCTCCCATCTGGAAAATGAAGCTCATCATATCAAAGGAGTGGATAAAGCAGAAACTTTATTTATTTATTTCTTTATTTATAAAATGGAAATATTGACAGAGGGGTACAATTCCACACAGTTCCCACCACCAGAAATCCCTATTCCATTCCTTCCCTTGAATGCTCTCCTATTCTTTATCCTTCTGGGAGTGTGGACCCAGGGTCATTATGGGGTACAGAAGGTGGAAGGTCTGGCTTCTGTAATCACTTCCCCGCTGCACATGGGTGTTGGCAGTTCGATCCATACTCCTAGCCTACTTCTCCCTAGTGGGGCAAGGCTCTGGGAAGGCAGGGTTCCAGTACACATTGGTGGAGTCATCTGCCCAGGGAAGTCAAGTTGGCATCATGGTAGCATCTGACAAGGGCTCCAGGACTGTTGCTGCCAGGAAGTCTTACTGACTTGACCTCCCTAGCTCTAGAGAATAACAGCAAGCAAAGTGCAGTAGGAAATAGCACATTGCTGCTCAGTCAAAGTCCAGTGGGAAAAAAAAATCTAGCTATGGTACAGAATTATTCAACAAGAAACAGATTGATATGCCAACTTTATTTCCTAAAGTCATGGGGTCCTTAGACAATTTATGTGTCCTTTTAGAGTCTTGGATTTCTCATTTAAAACAGCAGGGACATTAGATTTCTTATAGAGTTGCTGTAAGGGATAAATGAACATATGCATATACACGTGCGTATGGATATGAAGTCATAGAGCAGTACTGCCCACTATTTCAGCCATTGGTCACATATGAATCTTTTTTAAGTTGTCACTAGGGTTATTGCTGGGCTCAGTGCCCACATGATGAATCTACCACTCCTAGCAGCCATATTATCCCTTTTACCTTTATCTTTCTTTTATTTAATAAGACAGAGAAAAATTGAGAAAGGAAGGGGAGGTACGGAGGGAGAAAGGGAGGTAGTGAGGCAGGGAGGAGAGAGAGAGAGAGAGACACAGAGAGAGAGAGGACTGCAGTACTGCTTCACCACTCAAGAAGCTTCCACTCTGTAAGTGGGGACCAAGGGCTTAAACCTGGGTCCTTGCTCTACTGAGTACGCCAATGCCAGATCCCCCACATATGACTATTGAGTATTTGAAATGTGCCCAGACCTAACTGAGCATGTGTAGTTACAGCATGTCTAGTTATACATGCTATAACTGTATAAAAACATTGGATTTCAAACAAAGTACAGGCATATGGCTTTTATGACCATCAGTGTGGAAGCTCCAACAGCATCTTGATAAACTCATTATGATGATGATAAAGGCGATGATCATTTATTTTTTTCCTATAAAATAGCAGAGACTAAAAGTAGATCAGTGTGTGACCAGGAGAGAATGTTGATTTGTGGTGATGGGAATAGCGTAAGAGCTGAATTAATGTCTGGGTTCTCTTCTTTTGAGTCTCAGCTTCCCTAACGACACGACAGAATAAGACTGGTGGACCCTGCCTTGCCTATCTTGAAGCATCGTTGAGAGATGACATCTTGACGCGTGACGATGGATGTAAAATCACTTTATGAACTGTGATCCCCTTTACAAATGCAGATGATTATTGATTTTTGTTAGTGCAGCTGTCAGCAAAATAGGCCGGCTTGTGAAGGCCTGTCAATTGGCTAAAGATGATCTGGAACAAGACTTGAAAACCGGTGTAACACAGAGACAGCTGAGGCCCAGATGAGACAGCTTTACAAATGATGTGGATACACTGGGCTGTAGCCAGCCTGGGGCAGGGCTACATGCTGAAGGCCAGGCTGGAAGTGCAGGGGCAGCCATGACAACCTCTTGTGCTGGATACTGCCTTGGGCTCCAAATGCCTGGTTGAGCTACTTCACCCACCCTTTTAATAAATTTCAGTTTAAAAAAAAAATTATAAATTTTATTTTGTTGGATAGAAACACCAGAAATAGAGAGGGTAGGGAGATAGAGAGGGAGGGAGACACCTGCAGCCCTGCTTCACCATTCAGAAAGCTTTGCCCCTGCAGGTGGGGACTGGGGGCACAAACCCAGGTCCTTGCACACTGTAACGTGTGCTCAACCGGATGCGCCACCACCCAGCCTCTTTTGTGCCTCACTAACTCCCACAGTGCCACTTTCTACATTGCAGGTGCTGGCTTTCTTAGGGGACCCAGGCTACTGCAGTTCCAGGAAACCATCTATCTAGTATCAGAGCAGAAGTTTTGAGTAAATGGCTGGCATGGGCCTCTGGACATCAAATAGTTCTTAGAAGTAATATTTGGAGGAGTTAATCATTAACAAATGGGAAACATATGGGCTGAATTGCCATGAAATATATCAATATATGGATGCGAATTCAGGCTCTGGTCACTGTGAGCTGAGACTTTTTTTTTTTTTAACCTAGAATGAATTAAACTCTTCAAGGTAGGAGAGATGGCATGATGCTATGCAAAAAACTTTTTATGCCAGAGGCTCTGAAATCCTGTGTCTAACCTCCCACACCACCATATACCAGAGCTGAGCAGTGCACTGGTAAAAAGATAAATGAATCAACTAACTAATTCATAAAACCCTCTGAGTCAGACCAGCAGGAGAGCTCAGCTGGGAAGGCATTTAGTCTATCATGCCCACTACCCAGTTTCCAGCCTGGCTCCCACTGCACTGGGAAAGCTTCTGTGCTGTGATGTCTTTCATGCTCCCCTTCTGTCTCTGTTTCTCTCTTAATGTCTGAAAAAAGTTTAATCGGAGCAGGGAAGCCCCAGGACTTGGTGGTGGTGCACTTGGTTGAGTTCACATGTTACAGTGCACAAGGACCCAGGTTTGAGCCCCTGATCCCCACTTGCAGAGGGAAAGCTTTGCAAGTGGTGAAGAAGTGTTGCAGGTGTCTCTGTCTCTCTCCCTCTCTGTATCCCCCTTACTTCTCAACTTCCGGCTGTCTCAATCCAATAAATAAATAAAGATTAAGATTTTTATTTTTTTAATTTATAAAATGGAGATATTGACAAGACTATAGGATAAGAGGTATAATTCCACACAATTCCCACCACCAGAACTCCCTACCCCATCCCCCTACCCCAAAAGCTTTCCTATTCTTTATCCCTCTGGGAGTATGGACCCAGGATCGTTATGGGGTGCAGTAGGTGGAAGGTCTGGCTTCTTTAATTGCTTCCCACTGAACATGGGCATTGAAAGGTCAATTCATACTCCCAGCCAGTCTCTATCTTTCCCTAGTGGAAAGCATACCAGGCTGCACTAATTTCAGGAACCATCTTCCCCGAATGGTAGAGTGTGTTGCCTAACCTCCCTTCGGAGAATGGAAGAGTCCCTACCATTTTTGATCCACCTTGATCAAAAGGTGGATCAAAAATGGTAGGATCAAAAATCAAGGTCCTGTAGGGGCCTTTTTAAAAAGTTACAAAGCAGTGAAGCCCCCAGTAATGGCAAAAGAAGGAGGAGGAGGAGATGGAGAAGGAAAAGACAAAACAAAACAGAAATCTCTGGTCCTTTGAAGGGTGCTTTAGATATATTCTAGAAGAATTACTTCCTTAGTAGTCTCCAATAACAACCTCCTGTTTTGATAAGGTAAGGCATGAGGAAGAAATGGAGGGAGCATGAGAAGAGAGGTTCCGGTCAGACAGGCCATGGAGCTATCTTTGATATGACTGCTGGCATCTTTTCATTTCTTGAAGCAAACTGGGAAACTCTAGAAGCCCTGACCATACAACAGCAAGGCAACATGACTACCATAAATGCCAGCAGCTAGTTCCTGAGCCCAGCTGGACGAGTGCACAAGCTCTGAAGCTGATGATGTGTGAGGAGGCACCAGAAGAAATGCAAGCTAAATAATGTCTAATTGACAGCACTGGCTGTTTACTTTCAAATAATTGCACTAAATTGCAGTGCTTAAAAAGTACTTAGAGTTGGCAACTTGGCTTTGCTGGCCTTCTTCAGTGGGGTTGGGAGACTGTGGGTTGGGCCTGGGGAGAGTGAAAGACCTTTTAATAAGCAGAAGGATGAGTCGGCTGCAGGGGAGACCAGTGGGAAGGGTGGGTCTTGAACCCAGCCTCCCCTGGCTTTGCAGAGGCTCCCTGTGCTGGGTGCAGTTCTCCTGGGCTTCTGTTTCTTTTGGAGCTAAGTGTGTAACTCTTATCCAAGGCTCTGCCCTGTAGTTCTTGAGGGCAGTGGCTACCCAAGCTGATAGCCCACCTCATGGAGTCGATAGCACTGAATCTGCTGCTTAAAGCAGTAGCTGTATTCCCATCAGGCTAGGGAGAGAAGGAACCTGGACTCTGACTCAGGGGGTTGCCAAAAGATGTGACAGCTGATTTCCAGCATGTCTGTATGACAGTGAAAGAGTTCTGTTCTGGCCCAAACATAGCTGCTGTCTGTGTTCACGGTAACATGCCTCACACAGTCACCAAAATAGAGACTCATAAAGTAGATCCATTTCCAGCCTTGTGAGAGTTCACTAGACTCCTCTCCACAGGTAAGGTTAAACCAACCTACATTCCCATCAGCAGTGCAGAAGGGTTCCTTTGTTCTCACAACCTCTCCAGCATTTGCTGTTATCATTTCGGATATATGACATTATCAGAGGAGTGAAGTGGTATCTCACCGTTGTCTTTATTTGCATTTCTCTAACAATGAATGACTTGGAGCACTTTTTTCTTATGTCTGTTGGCCTTTTGGATCTCTTCTGAACATTCTGTTTATATTCGCTCCTTATTTTTGAATAGCCATTTGTTTGTTTTGTTAAGTTTGGTGAGCTCTTTATGTATTTTGGTTATTAGCCTCTTGTCTGATGTATGACATGTAAAGATCTTCTCCCATTCTGTAAGGAGTCTCTTTGTTTGGGTGGTGGTTTCTTTTGCTATGCAGAAGCCTTTCAATTTGGTGTAATCCCATTGGTTTATTTTTGTTTTTGTCTTCCTTGCAATTGGATTTGTATCACTAAAGATTCCTGTGAAATTCAAATAGAAAAAAGTTCCACCAATGGTGCCCTCTAGGTATTTGATAGTTTCTGGTCTAAAAAAAAAAAAAAAATGGACTCAACTTAAATGCCCACTGACACATGACTACAGAAAAAAGCTGTGGAATCCATACTCCATTGAATCTTTCCTTCCTACCCTGTCATTAGCAAAAGAGAAGCTGTCCCTTTTGGGAGAGACTAGACAGAGTTCAGAGTGGTTATATTTAGTGAAACAAGTAAAAGAATAGATTATCTCACTATTGTGTGGAATAGAAATAACTAAAGCAAATGAGTTTGCAAAACAAAGCAGCAAAACCAACTCTTAGAGTCTGTGAGAGCTGTGGTGGTTAGGAGGGAGGGGAGTGGGGAGGGGAGTGGGCGTATGTGAGAGAGATATATTTTTTCCTGGTGTAGTGGCCCTGGAACTCTGATGGTGGGTGTGGTGGGTCTTCTACACATATAGAGGTATAAAACTATACCGTCAAATTTTGTAGCACTGTAAGTAAATGTCAAGAAAAAGAAGGGGGAGGAAGGGAAGGAATAGAAGAAGAGGAACTAAATGAGGAGAAGTGAGGACTTAACTTCTTTTGAGCTCTGGAGAGACCCCTGCTCTCCCAGTTGCCCCAACACAGCTCCACAACCCAAAAACTAAAAGGCTTTAGGACCCTACTTTAACACATGAGCCCACAAAAGTAGTTCAAGGTTGTACTACTGCTATAATGACAGACCATGACTAAGCAGGTGGCTATGCATCATCTGGAGTCCTACCAAGTGGGAACATTAGAAGGAGGTCAGTGCACCCAGATGGTAGGAAGATCCTTGTCAGACATGGGTCCATAACCACTAATGTGTCCTCCAACACCTTTACCACCTTAGTCCCAGGCTGGGTTGATTCAAAACCTTGGTACCATAGGAAAAATCGCCATGTTTCATAATATGTTTCTTCAGGGGCCTATAAAAATATCTGGGATGGGAGTTGGGCGGTAGCGCAGCGGGTTAAGCGCAGGTGGCGCAAAGTGCAAGGACCGACGTAAGGATCCCAGTTCGAGCCCCCGGCTCCCCACCTACAGGGGAGTCGCTTCACAGGCGGTGAAGCAGGTCTGCAGGTGTCTATCTTTCTCTCCCCTCTCTGTCTTCCCCTCCTCTCTCCATTTCTCTCTGTCCTATCCAACAATGACAACATAAGTAACAACAATAATAACTACAACAACAATAAAAAAAACAAGGGCAACAAAAGGGAAAATAAATAAATAAATATCTGGGATAACAAAAAAAGTTTTGGGCTCTAAATTACAAAAGGAAAACCACAAAATTAAAATCAATATATGTTTGAATGTCTACTAACCATAATATGACATTAGTGACTCGATTACAAACTTACTTAATTTGTATATAGTTATGTAAGAGTAGTGTTTAGTGTGAACTGTAAGTGGGGTTTTGTTGTTTGACATCAGTAAGTTCAGGGGGCATAGGGGGTGGGAGTGCCATTATAAAGAAAGAGTCCTGGCGTATAAATGCCTGTCCTTGTTCTGTCTTCTGCTCTCCGATCCACTAGGCCTCCCTTCTTTGCTCTCTTTTGGATCAGAGAGCAGAAGACAGAACAAGGACAGGAAAGACCTCTGGTTCCTGGGCTCCAGGCCATCTATATGCCAGGACTCTTGAGAGAGAGAGAGATAGAGACAGAGGGAGAGAGAGAGAGAACACAACACCAAAGCTTCCTTCAATGTGGTAGGGCCCAGGCTTGAACCTGGATTGCATACCTGGCCACACAGTATACTAGTCAAGTAGAATATTTCATCACCCCCCTTCCCACACACTTATTTTCAAATTGTCTTGTTACTTGGCCTCTTGGACTCCACAGACATCTGGTCCTCCTGCTGTTCTGAGCCTTTGTTTCGGGTGCTCTTGCTGCCATACTTGTGATATGTGGCATTATTTCACTGTGTTGGCTCAAACGGTACCTCTCCACTGTCTGCTCTTCTGCTCACACCCTCTCACACCGAAAGCTCATCCACCCAATAGTATAAGCTATCACCTCCATGTGGCTGGCTTCCAAACCCATGTCCTCAGTTCTGGCCTCCATTTGAGTCCAGACCCATATCGCCAAGCACGGATTGAATGTTTCCTCTCAGATATCCCACACATGGCCCTTGCTCAACATGTCCAAAGACACCCCACCTCAGCCCTGGTTTTGGCACACCTCACTGGTCCCAGAACACCATTAAAAACACCAGGCATATTTTTCTCAGTCTCTCTGGAGCACAAAGTCATTCCTGAACTGCATCCTTTAGACCCCTACAGTTCTGTTTGGAGATTTTTTCCCCCTGTACTTTGTAATTCTTTGGTAAAATAATCATTGAGTTTTTGAATCATAGTTTTAGTTTCTTGAATTGATTTCGTAATGAGTTTTCTGAACTCTATCGCTGTCATTTTTTCTAGATCAGTGCCTGTCTAGTCATTTGGGGTTTCTGTCATTGCTGTCTGTGTATTTCTGTTTCTGCATTTAGTGTGGTTTTTGTTATTGTGCCAGCAGGAGGCGCTGTGGCTAAGATGTTCAATTTCCATATATATATATATATATATATATCTTGGTGGGGATGGGGAGATTTTATCCTGAGTCACCAGGCCAGGTCAGCATTGCTTATGTCAGTATAGGGTCTCCCTGCTGCTGTTCCAGGCTCTGTGGAGCAACAGCTTTGGAAACTCAAGAAATCACAGTTGTAAATTATTGAGCTTTTAGATGATTCTTTCTAACAGTTCTTTGTTGTTTAAACTCAGACCCAGAAGTAGTGTGGCTCAGACACCAATCTCCCAATTGTCCCTGAGCACCAGTTTTTAGTCATGGGAATAGTTTCCTTGACCCTTTCCATCCACAAGCCACATGTGTCTGTACTCACCTGTGACTTAGGTGATCTTTCTTTCTCTCTTTCCTTCCTTCCTTCTTCCCTCCCTTCCTTCCTTCCTTCCTTCCTTCCTTCCTTCCTTCCTTCTTTCTTTCTTTCTTTCTTTCTTTCTTTCTTTCTTTCTTTCTTTTTCTTCCTTCTGTTGTCGTTGTCTCCTTCTTCCTCCTCTTCTTCTCTTTCTTCTTTCTCTTCCTCCTCTTCTTCCTCTTCCCCTCCCTTCCTCCTCTGCCCCTTCCCCTCCCCCTCCCCGTCCTCTTCCTCCTACTTCACAGTTATTTCTTTAGCTCAGACCTGGAAGTGGTGCTCCTCAGCTGCCAATGTCCTAGTTTGGCACCAGCCATCCCTGAGTATGGCCTTTTAGTCATGAGAATCTCTTCCTCACCTTTTTCTGTCCATGAGCCACACATTTCTATTCTTCACTTATGGCTTGGTAAGTTTCTGAAGAGATCCTGGTCATATTTTGTTGAGTTTTCAGGAGTATTCATTGTTTTTTCCTAGTTGACTAGGGAGAGCAAGAGTAAGTCTGCTAATACTCGATAGCCATGCCTCTGGAAATCCCCTTTTATGCACTTTTTATTTTATTTTATTATTTATAAAAAAGAAACATTGACAAAAACCATAGGACAAGAGGGGTACAACTCCACACACTTCCCAGTTCCCACAATCGGAACTCTGTATCCCATCCCCTCCCCTGATATCTTTCCTATTCTTTATCCCTCTAAGACTATGGACCCAAGGTCATTGTGGGATGCAGAAGGTGGAAGGTCTGGCTTCTGTAATTGCTTCCCTGCTGAAAATGGGCGTTGACTGGTTGATCCATATTCCCAGTCTGCCTCTCTCTTTCCCTAATAAGGTGGGACTCTGGGGAAGCAGAACTCCAGGACACATTAGTGGGGTTGTCTGTCCAGGGAAGTCTGATTGGCATCATGCTAGCATCTGGCACCTGGTGGTTGAAAAGAGAGTTAACATGCAAAGCCAAACTAATTGTTGAACAATCATGAACCTAAAGGCTGGAATAGTGCCAATGAAGAGTTGGAGGGTCCTCCATTTTGTAGATATCTAGTAGGTATATTTTAATTATATTCCAAAGGGCTGTGGCTATACTAGTTTATTTTTTTCCCTGAGCCTGAAATCTGATATGCAGGTTGATCCAAATTATTGTCTGGGGAGGTGATGTCATGGCTGGAAAAGGACCAGAAAGCTGGATCAGGGAAGAGAGTAGCTCCCTAATATGTGAAAAGGGTATCAATATTGTTGACTGTAAACCCCTATTAATTTGATTTGGTCTGGGGCCCATATTCAGCTTAGAAGCCTATGCGACCTCTACACGCCTATAGATCTGAGCTCACATTCTGTGGTCATGAGTAGGAAAATTCCAAGATGCCCCAATATAAAGACCCATCTTCCTCAGGTGTAGCATAGAGTATGTTCTCCATCCTCCCTTCAGAAGATGGAATATTCTCTACCATTGTTGATCCAAGTTGAGGGCAAGGTCCTATAGGGGCCAACAAAGGGGTCTGTTTTGTGTTCCTGCTATAGATGACCTGTAACAATAGAAAGAGGGATTTATTCGAGGTCTAGGCCCATCATGTCTGTTTGGGAATCTCAGGACTCCCCAATTAGGGCCCCAGTTGATGGGGTGGCCTGATAGTGACTAAAGAGTCATCATTAAAGTATGCCAGTCTCTTGCCCTTATTTAGCTTTTGCAGTCCTTGCTTTGCTAAGGTTAGCTCTGGAGTGAGTGAGAGAACTGTAATAGGAAGTAAGTGAGGAGGGTATCTAAGTTTAATTAAATACTATTTCATTAAGAATTTTATAATGACTCACAGTATTATGTACTCTTGTTTTCAGGTATATATTTTACCCTAATATATGTATACATGTGAACATATGATCTGTCTCATGGGACCTGGTCTATATCTAGGTTTTGGGACTTTGTTAGGAAGTGAACCTCTTGGAATGGAATTAGAGAATCCTATGAAAGGAAAGGTCTCACCCGAGGGATGAGGGTGAAGGATTGACTTTCCATTCCTGACATCTCTGGACACAGTCCGAAGTGAAGCATGCTGAGGTGGTACTCATTGCATTGATTAGGTTGGGATCAGCAGATGCAATATCATTTGGTATGAATTGAGAGAAAGAAGCATGCAGGAAAGTGAGCCTTACCCTAGAGGTTCCAGGACTGGGGGAAATATAGGCTCTATAGAGGAAGAGGGAAGTTCCTGCTGTCTTAAGGTTAAGAATAAAATAGATAGTTATTGCTATAATTACATTATTTGGAAATTGGGTTAACTGTTAAAAATCCCTTTGTTAGGATTTGTTGTATCATACACAACATCACCATAATTTATGTCCTTTGACACTATTTTTATATAGCTGTCCCGTAGGTTGCTTCTGTTCTCCCTGGTCTAGGCTTTTGAGAGAGTCAATATATCAAAGACTCAGCCTATGTATTAAAAAGACTCAGTCTGTGCTTTAAAAAGTTTGAAACATTCAATTAATTTTCCCCTCTAATATAAATTAAATAGTGATTTATATGACTACAAATTAATAGGAGTGTACATAAACACCATTCCCACCACCAAAAGACTGTGTCCCATCCCACCCATCCCCCCACCCACCTCCCTGGGAAGCCAAACATCCACCCTCACCCTCACCCCAGGGTTTTTACTATGGTGCCCTACTCCATTTACGCACTTCTAAGCTTCACCTTCCTTTTTCCTTTCTCGGCCATACAG
This sequence comes from Erinaceus europaeus, assembly GCF_950295315.1. Classification (NCBI taxonomy): domain Eukaryota; kingdom Metazoa; phylum Chordata; class Mammalia; order Eulipotyphla; family Erinaceidae; genus Erinaceus; species Erinaceus europaeus. The sequence goes on from NC_080163.1 coordinate 159,420,416, forward strand.
TTGGATATCTCTCAAGACAAGAACAAATCAACCTCAGTAGCCAGCAGTAATAGATTCCATGCTTTAATGACTAACACCCATCAAGTTCATCCAAAATACCAATAATTCCTGTTCTGGGTGCTTTATGCATGTGATTTTATTTAATTTTTATTCTGGGTGGTAGATGAATGTATTAGTCATATTGAGACTATTAGGAATATTGAAGTTGAGAAGTTTGCCTAAGATGACACAATAAATAGTCACCTTTTCTCTCTTACCTCAATACTTCCTTTTTCTGGATTTCCATGAAAGAGAAAAGTGTGGAAAAGGTTTCTCTTTTCTGCCTCACTGCATACATGTCTCACAAGAATGAGACCCCTGCATGGCTTGCATGAAGATAAGATGCAGCTTTAGAGCAAGACAGCAGACCCTACAACAGAAGTAGTACAGCCTGTAGTGTATTTTAACCCAGAATCTCCTCTTTTTTCATTATTCCACTTTCTTCTTCCACCTCCTCCTTTTCTTCTTTAATATTGCATTTATTTATTTACTTATTTAATATAGACAGATACTGATAGGGGAGAGGGAGACAGAGAAGTAGTAAGAATGTTGTTCCATAGTGTAGTAATTGTTAGCACTCTGGACTCCAAGAGGTAGAAGGACAGAGGCACCTGCAGCTCTGCTTCACCACTCATGATGCCTCCCTTCTGTGGACTGGGGGCTTGAACCCAGATCTCTGCACATGGTAACATGTGTGATCAGTCCAGTGTGCCACCATCCAGCCCTTACTGCTTTCTTCTTTCACTTCCCTCTTTCCAGCCTCTGCCTCCTGTGAAATATGGTTTGAAGCACCTCTATAAGAATATGGCCCTGAGACCTCTCCATCAGTCAACCATGCCCAAGAAGAGGCCCCACAGAAAAGAGATGCCTACTGGTTATGCCCTACCCATATAAACCCAAAGAAAAAGAGTTGTCCCTTGAGGGCGGAAACAATGACTATTTGCTGTGTGGTCCTGAGAAAATTTCCCACCTTTTCAGATCTCAGTCTCTTGATACATGAAATATAGATAATGCATCCTCCTAGCAACCAAAGCAAACATTAAATAGAAATTACATGTAGAAAGATCCCTAGAATGGGAATTCCCAGTACTTGGGAAGAAGGTGGAAGGAGGCCACCACGCACAGTACATATGCCCACAGGGGCATCTAACAGAGAAGTTCCAGGTCATCCTGGCAAGAGTGATACCGGGTAATAGGACCTGCCAACTTCATTTTCAGGGTGAAAGTCAAATTTGTGTTTCTGAGAAAAAGATGAAGCAAAAGAGAATGTCTCCAGCTGCTGCTGCCCCCAACCACAACCACCAATGAGGCAAGTCAGTCCCCTCTACACAGGGAGTTCATAAGGCTTTCTGATCAGTTTGCATTACCTGAGTTTTCCCTAAAGTCCTAAAGGAGGGCAATTGCCAGCTTCTAAATTTAGGCATTTGTGGGCGCCTGTTGGCAGAGAGAAGAAAGGCTCGCTTCAGTGTGTGGTTTGCCTTGAAACCCAGTCAAGCCCCACATTCTAAACACAAAGCAGCTGTTTGCCCCAGAATTTGAGCCAGGATGTTTCCTATCGATGGTCCTCTCCCCCTCCCCCCAACCCTCTTTCCCTCCTCTCTCTTTTGCTTGCTAGAGTGCCAGAAAAACTTCATGTGAATGAACGTTGGGAAGGGTGTGAATTCAAACCTACATTATCAGTCATAGACGATCACGGATTCTGGGGCAGGCCCGTGGGCAAGCCATCCAGGCAGACCTGCTCCAGAGCCACTGTTTACAGAAGAAAGGGAAAAACAGAAATCGATCTGTGGCGTTGGTACAGGGGCTGGGTCAGGCGGGCCAAAGTATTCAGTTGCCACTCTTTCAGCCACACGAAATGCCAGCTGATGGCTATCGGGCCCAAACAGGGGTATCTTTAAGGTAAATCTCCTGTTCCACACTCCCAGCCAGGGCTCTACTTTCCGATGCCTAGGCAGAATAGTCCAGCACCGAATCCTCCCCGATCAGGTGACATTTAAGCGACCATTGCAAGGCGGGCTTTCTGACACCCTCCCCTCCCCTATTCTAGTCTCTTGGCCCTCTCCAGAGGAAGGCTCTGTCCCCAGTCTTGGCTCTAGTTTCATAAAGCCGTCACGTTCTAGATGACAGTGGCCCATCGAGTTTGGCCTTCTCCTTTAAAGCATTCAAATCTTAAACTTATTAAAATATTCAATAATAGGGACTGGCAGAATAGCTCACTTGGATAGTAGACCTGCTTTGTATACATGTGAACCAGGTCTGAGCCTAGCCTTCACCACATTAGAAGAAACTGGTGGGAGTTGGGTGTTAGCGCAGTGTGTTAAGCGCACATGGCACAAAGCTCAAGGTCCCGGTTCGAGCCCCCTGCTCCCCACCTGCAGGGAAGTCACTTCACAGGTGGTGAAGCAGGTCTGTAGGTGTCTATCTTTCTCTCCCCCTCTGTCTTCCCCTTCTCTCTCCATTTCTCTCTGTCCTATCCAACAATGACAACATCAACAACAGCCACAACAATAAAACAACAAGGGCAACAAAAAGGGAATAAAATAAATAAACAAATAAAAGTAAAAAAAAAAAAAAAGAAACTGGTGTGTGGCATCTTGTCCCTGGCTTCCCCATCTCTGAGTCTTTCATTTATATGTCTATAAAATTTATTTACTTATTAAATAGAGACAGAGAAAAACTGAGAGGAGAGGGGGGAAATAGACAAGAAGAGAGAAAGAGAAACACCTGCAGTATTGCTTAATTACTCATGAAGTTCTCTCCCTAAAGGTTTGAACCTAATTTTTTTCAGCATTATAACATGTACCCTATACCAGGTGCAACACTGCCTGGCCCATCTTTCTCTTTCTGTCTGGAAAAATTAGCCCAGAGCAGTGAGGCCCTGACAAGGATAAGAACAAAATTCAAAAAACAGGGTGTTGATGGACAGATATCAAGCTGACCCCTAGAGAGAGAGAAGGCATGTTTGTTGAGTACCAGCTATGTGCCAGTCACCATGGAAGATAGCTGCTGACATTATCCTCATGTTGTCATACCCATTTTTCTTCTCATGTGACAGATGAGCAGAGGCCCAGCCATTTCTCCAAGGTCATACTTCTGAAGTTGAACTTTAAAGTCTAAAGTGACAGACAAGTAAAATAAACTAATAAATAAAGTGACAGAGTGAATCTGAACATGACATTTAATTCTTTTTTTTTTAAAGATTTTATTTATTTATGAGAAAAATAGGAAGAGAGAGAAAGAACCAGACATCACTCTGGCACATGTGCTGCAGGGGATCGAACTCGAGACCCCTTATGTTTGAGAGTCCAAAGCTTTACCAATGCACCGCCTCCCGGACCACGACATCTAATTCTTTTTTTTTATTTATTTAAGAAAGGATTAATTAACAAAACCATAGGGTAGGAGGGGTACAATTCCCACCACCCAATCTCCATATCCCACCCCCTCCCCTGATAGCTTTCCCATTCTCTATCCCTCTGGGAGCATGGACCCAGGGTCCATGGGTTGCAGAAGGTAGAAGGTCTGGCTTCTATAATTGCTTCCCCGCTGAACATGGGCGTTGACTGGTCGGTCCATACTCCCAGTCTGACTCTCTCTTTCCCTAGTAGGGTGTGTCTCTGGGGAAGCTGAGCTCCAGGACACATTGGTGGGGTCTTCAATCCAGGGAAGCCTGGCCAGCATCCTGATGGCATCTGGAACCTGGTGACTGAAAAGAGAGTTAGCATACGAAGCCAAACAAACTGTTGAGCAATCATGGACCCAAAGCTTGGAATAGTGGAGAGGAAGTGTTAGGGAGGTACTCACTGCAACACAACATCTAATTCTTAAGTCTATTTCTTTCCCCACACCCAACCCACTTGCTGTCAGCAACAATCAATCTTTCTATCTATCTACAGTTTATTTCTAGATGTCCAAATTTCTCTGTGAGCACTTCCTTGGGCCTCAGTTTCTCCATCTGTAAATATGGCAGTTGGCCAAAGACAGCTCTGACGTTTTCACTACAAGCTCTGTCTTTCCTGAAATCCTGCGTCTGCAGGTCCAGCTGGAGACACTTGAGCAATAAATCAGGGTGTTTAAAAAAAGAGAAATAAGTGAGGGAAGCCAGGATTCACAGTGGCTGGGGCCTGTAAGCAAGCCGTGTTCTCCCAAAATAAAGGCTGACTTGAGAGGTTTACTGTTGGCCGGCAAGGTGCCCAGACACACTCAGCTTTCGTACTGGGGTCCTTGAAGCAGGTCTCCCTGGAGAGACTGGGTAGATGGTGCCCAGTCTGCATGGTGGGGCTCTGGTTTGAGGTCATAGGCCAGGGTGAACTGTGACTTCCTGAGGGCAGCAAGAGGGGACTTGGGGAGTCCTCTGGGGATGGTATCAGGGCATGTGGCAGGCAAATTTGGCAGGCCCCATGGTTCATGGTGTTTTCTTAGCACAGTGAGTCCTCAGGAACCAGTCTTCCAATCCTCCTTTGCTCCCGTGTCTGACCTTTACCTACCCCTCCCCCCACCCCCCCAGCTGCCTTCCATGAGTGTGGCAGGAATCTGGCCAAGGTCTGAAAGAAAATGAAGACATTTCTCAAATGGCATGTTCCAGTGGCTGGGCGCTGGCAGGCAGAGCCCAAAGGGGAGCGGGACCGCTTCCCTGTTATCCCCTAAATATCCAAAGTATGTTCCCTCCTTGGCTGCAAAACCACAGCAATGTCTCCCTTCCGCCCTCGGACCTAGGGTCTGCAAAGAGATCGCCCACTACATGGTCCCAGAGGCGCCAGTCTGCCAAGGGGAGGGGCCTTGGCCAGCTTGGTGCTCCACAGGCTGCTGGGTTGGCTCTGGTCACCAGTAGCGTGTCCTGCCCAGGCTTCTGACAGCGCCAACCTGGCTTGATCACCATTCCAGAGCCGCTCCTCATGGGGAGCTAGTAGGATTCATGAAGAAAGTAATCTAATAGACACCAATCATTCCTGGAAAACAGGCCAAATGCTTCCCACTGCTCCCTGTCAGAATTCTGGGTGCTGTTGATCACGGGGCTGACCAAATGGGCCTGTATCTTACATTAACCTTTGACATCACCCTTTAGGAAGTCACTTGCTTCTCTAGACCTCTGTTGTATCATGAAAACTTTAGGAAAGATGAGTCATTTTGGACCTTCTTTTTGGGAGTTTGGTAGATGGAGCTCTGGTGAGGAACTCATAAAACAGGATTATCTTTTCCCTTAAGGACACTTCTTTCTAACTCTTGTCTATGCATGTCAAGACCACCATTGATGTCACTGGTGCCTTCTTGGTGGGAGTGTCCTGTGTGATCAGGGATAGAACATGATTAGCAACCAACAGAGATGATTAGTACATGGATCTAATGAAGAAAGGTCCAATGGTGATCTTGGAATACCCATCTGGGGGCACTGACTACCCACTTTTGCCCTTCCACTTAAGGTTTTCTTAGAATTTTGAAGTCATGGGAGTCTTTTGAGACCTTTCCTTTGGATGGTCACCTGTGCTTTTCTTTATTGTCACCATCTTCCAAACACCTGAGTTTCCAGGATTCTAGTGTCCTGGTCTTGACACTTTCCTTTCTCAGCTTAATGGGCTAAACCACTCAGAGCTTTCCACCCTATTGAAAAAAATTTATTTTTTAAATTTATTTGAGAAAGAAGAGAGAAAGAGAACTAGGGCATCACTCTAGTGCATGTGATACCAAGGATCAAACTTGGGACCTCATGCTCCAGAGTCCAACATTTTACCCACCTCCCAGGCTCCCTCCTTATCTGGAGTCTCCAAAATCTGCATTTTCCAATCCCAGTTCACTGTCCTCAAAGCTTTCGCTCATCACAGGTCCTAACTTAACCCTTGTCTTATTCCCAAACCAGTTCTTCCTTTAAAATTCCTGCTTTGGTTTCTTGGCATCACCAACCACAAGCCCAAGTCTTAACCTACCCTGTCTTTGCTCCACTGTCTTCTCTGGCTCTCAACCTGTGCCCTTTTCCTGCATCACTCCCCCTTCTCTTCCTCCTTACTAACACTTTTGCCATTGGTTTCATGACTTGTAGTCACTTGTCTGGCCACATGTAGCAGATACCACTTCTTCAGGTAAAAATTTATGTTGCTGCTCAGTGGGCTTTTTCTCCACTTCCCAGTTCGGACCATATTTTTACTTCTCTGTTTCTCTACTCTGGTGAATATATGCCACAGAACCTAGGGGTAGCAGACAGAAAGTCATCACAATTATTTCCTCACTTATTCTTCTATATCTTGCCATGCCCACCACCATCAAGATGCAAACTCATGGCATCCTCCCCTGGGGCCCTGGAAGAGGGTCTTCTTCATCACTGACTCAGCTGAAGTGGCACAAATAAAAATGACAGCTGAGGACATCTTTTTCACTTGACATTCTCTCTTGTCAGACTTTGGAGTCTGAGCCACCCTACTGAAGCTACCATGCCAGAAAGAGCACATGGGGAAAGGTTGGCCTAAGGAAGGCTCCTGTTCCACCTCCGGGCTATGAGAGCCTTCTCAGCCCAGGAGCTGGCCACCATCTTGTGTTACTGAAGATCTTTCCAGTGACTCCAGCTTTAGCACTGTCTGGCAGTCAATGCTTATGGGAGACAAGTGAGCATCACCTACGTAGTTGATCCTGGTCAGGCCTCCCACCCAGGGGGTACTATTTCAAGATTCTTGTTTGCAGTAATTACTATTTATTATGATTATCCTTGTTTAACCCCCTAACTGGAGAGGTATCTGCTATATAACAGCATGCTGACTAAAATGCCAGGCCCTAGAGCAGAGAATTCTAGTCTCAAAGGCCATGCCAGATCATGACCATCTGAAGTAGAGCTTTCTCCCCTAGAAACAAGAAGTAGTGGCCTGGGGAGACAGCATAATGGTTATGCAAAAAAGACTCTCAGGCCTGAGGCACCAAATGCCCCAGAATCAGCCCCCAGCACCACCATAAGCCAGAGCCGAGCAAGGGCTCCAGTAAAAAAATAAAAATTAAATAAAATAAAGTAATTCAGAGGTGTTTATACCTGTGTAGCCAGCTTGTGACAGATAAGGTGGGCCAGTGACTAGGAAGCATTCCTAACTCCCTGGACATAGAATCACCAGTATTATGGCTCTGGCTAGAATATGCCCACAACACTCAAACTCATTCTTAGTTTAATTGAATTCTACTCTGCTCAGACCCCCTCTTACATGGCACCTTCTGGGCCTCTCCAACTGGAAGAAAGTAATATCAGCTCAGAACTGGGTAGCAGCGGCAGCACATTTTTCACACATTTCCAAATTCTTGAGACATTTGGCGCTTTGGTGTAAAACAAACATACCATACTAGTCAGTGAAGAGCTCAGGGAGAAGGGCTATGGGTCACGTCTCAGTCACCCTCCACTCCCCTGGACACCTCCTTGATCAGACACCACAGGTTGCAGTAAATATTTCTAGACCAGGACAGATGGGCAATGGAGCCTCTAAGAAGCCCCTCTGTCTTTCTGCCCTGGAATCCCTGAGTTCCCACATCTTAGCTGCTTCCGCCTGGCCCCCCTTTTGTACTCTCAGTCTGGGTGTGTCAGTGTTGCCCCTGTCTACACTCTATGAAGCATCTGCCACAGAACCCACAACTCACCACGGTCAGGATCAGCCAGTCCACACCTGCTACCTCGAACGTGATCACCGTGAATCATGAGAAGTACTTGTCCCTAGAAGGGCTACTGACATAGGCATAAACCTGTGGGACTGGGCCAGGCAGACTCCAGAAAAGCTGTCCTCTCCTTGATGTTTGACAGATCTGCTCAGCCTTGGGGAGGGTCTTGGCCAAGTAGGGTGCATGACTCCCAAGTATTGAGTCAGGTCACTGGAGTTGCCCCTGGAAGAGAATATTCAGCAGATGCATCTGTCTGCTCTGGACCCCTGCCCCTAACTCTGCATATATCTCCCAGGAGACAAAGGACAGCAAGGTGCTCTGAGAAAGGCAAGGATCTTCCCCATGACAGGGACTCAGGGATGCCCTTTCCTTAAGGCAACAAAGGCCATCCTCTGGACTCCAGGAAGGAGGAATTCTGGGTAGATGAGGGAGCAGCATGAAGAGAAAGGGTATGACCTCCTCTTAGCACTGCCATGTGTTGTATGCCAAAGTATAGTTACCATAAATGAGAAGAAAACAATGGGGGTGGCTCTGGTGGGCACTGAGAAGAGCCGAGGTCTCTAGCCAATCATTTAGGTGGTCTGGGAACCAACAGAGTTCCTTGCTTCTTGCTGGGGTCACAGACTGTCTGTGTTTGACTAGCTGGGATGGGACTCCTTCTGCCAGACTTGCCTGTGGCCATGTACTTATCCATCAGATGTGTTCAGTGGTCTGGGAGCTTTTGTCTAAGTGAACAAGCAGGATGGTTTACATACACGTGTGTGCCTATGTTGTTCATGTGTGCCCAGGTTGTATCCATTCCAGTATCCATTCCAGGTAGTGCTGTTTGTATAGTACATGTGTGTGCCCAGGCATGTGGTCATCAAGAGAGAGTCTTCCTTTCTGTAGTACTTTTTGTTGTTGTTATATAGAGGGACAGAGAAGGCAGAGAGGCAAAGAGAGAGTGTGTGTGATAGAGACCATAGCACCAAAGCTTCCTTCAGTGCAGTGGGGACTGGGCTTGAACCCAGTTATGCTCATGAGAAAGCAACACACTACCCAAGTGAGCAATTTTGCTAGCCCCGTTATATACTTTTTTAAAATGTGTTTTTAAAGACTTCAATTTGTTTAGCTCTTAGTGAGAGGTAGGGGGAAAGAAACGTGGTGTGTGCACTGCAGCACCTCTCTATGCGATGCACACACATTCCAGCAAGGAGGCAGGTGTGCACATGTGTGTGTGTGTGTGTGCTTGTGTATGTGCATGTGCGTGCATATGTGTGTGTGTGTGTATGATTGCTGTTTGCAAGCACCCGCCCCTGGCTGTGATGCCTCTGTGTGTACACCCAGAGCCTGGAAAGGGGCCAGAATCCAGGTTAAGCCATGAGCAGGATCTGAGTCAAGGTCCAGAGCCTTTCTAAAGGCTTACGAAAGGCCCCAGGAAGGCAGTAGTTACATCATGTGCAATCCTATGGCTTCTCTCATTTTCTGTAATGTTTTTCTTTCAGATTTGAATAGCATGCATGCTTTTGCTAGTCCATACCACTTTTTCACTCAGGTAGAGAGGGCTAGGTGGTGGCACAACCAGTTAAGTGAAAATGTTACCATGCACAAGGATCCTGGTTCCAGTCTTCACTCCCCACCTGCAAGGGGGAAGCTTCACAGATATACAGGTGTCTCACTTTCCCTCTCCTTCTCTGTCTCACTCTCCCCTCTCTGTCCTATCTAGTAAGAAAGAAAGAAAGGAAGGAAGGAAGGAAGGAAGGAAGGGAGGGAGGGAGGAAGGAAGGAAGGAAGGAAGGAAGGAAGGAAGGAAGGAAGAAAGGAAGGAAGGAAACACAACAATGGCCACTGGGAGCAGTGCATTTAGCATGCAGGCACCAAGCCCCAGAAATAACCCTAGTGGCATTGAAACAAGAAAGAGAAGAGGGAGAGAAAGAGAGATCACAGCACCAGAACTGCCTCAGGTACTATATCATCTCCCATGGGGTGTAGAGATTTGAACTTAGGATGTCGGCATGGCAAGGCACACACTATACTAGCTGAGCTATTTCTCCAGCCCCACCTGTTACCTTGTATACAACAGGTACTGAACTGGCAGTGACTGAATTTTCAAGGGGTCTGCTGCTCCTCCAGAGGTGCTTGGGGGTTGGTGGTAGGAAGCTAGTGGTATCCAGTGGCTGAGAATCACTCCTTGATCCCATCACCCACCCCTTCCATGGGTGTCATATCTTGTCCTGCAATCACATGATTCAGTAAACCCACAAGATGCCATAAAAATAGCAACAATGGAGGCTGGGCAGTGGCACACCCAATACAATGCCCATGTTACCATGTGCAAGGACCTAGATTCAAGCCCCTAGTCCCCACCTGCAGGGGGAAAGTGTCACGAGTGCTGAAGCAAGTCTGCAGGTGTCTCTCTTTCTCTCCCCTTTCTATCTCCCTCCTCCCCTCTCAGTTTCTGTCTCTAGCCCCAAACAAATAAGTAAATAAATGAAAAGTCAAAATAAATAGCAACAATGCCTCTCCCTCCAAAGGTCACAGACAACTACTGTGTAGCAGGCACTCACCACCTCACCATATTTTATCAATTCAAAGAGCCACCCCCCACCCCACCCCCCAGTTGCACTGTGGGTAGTCAGGCCCTCCCTCAGGGAGGAGGAGGTCTCAGATCACAGGGCCAAGTGGCTGTCATGATGCAGTTGTCATTGCCTAGGCCAGCTTGGTCATCGAGGTCCCCATTGTTGTCACGTCAGTGGAGTTCTCTATATTGTTGTGCTGCCCGGCCAAGCGTAATTGCCATTTTCCGCACCCTCAGGAAGATCAGACTGTGACTGGGCGGCGAAATGAGAAGTCACTCTGAGAGCGCAAAAGGGCCCAGATAAGAACAGCGGGCGTGCGACCGGGGATTAGTGCTGCGAAATGGACGGGTGGGCGAGAACTGTCAGAAGTGTGGTGAAAGCACACGACTGGCCTGGGAAGCCACAGCAAAGTGTATTAGGAAGATAGCCCAGGCAGATGAAGTTGTGTGGCTTTGCTTTGTTGAGATACATTCGAAAGGCCCCAGCCAGCACCTGCCAAGAATGAATCCCATGCGAGGAGAATTGCCAAACACCTGGAAGCACATTCAACAAACCCCAAGGCCACAAGAGACCAGCCTGACTCACTGTCTTGCCTGGTGCTATTGTTTGGGTACTGTCATTCAGTTATGGCAGCAAAGCTGAACCAATTGCTTTTTTCTCTGGGGGTGGAGGTGGGACATAGCACTGTCATGTATGCTGTGATTGCAGAGTCTTGGATTAGCTGTACAGTGGATGCCTAGCCTTTACATGCCATCTCCTTTAGTTCTGTCTATAACGTGGGCCTGTAAGGTGTCAGCAGCCTTGATGTTTAAGTTCCCTCAGTTTAGCTTCCCTGACCCCCCCAAACCCCGTGCATCTGAAACTGAGAAGGTAGACTAAGGCTGTGCCCCTGAATCCCAGCCTAGACAGTCTCTAACTGTCCCTGTAAATGGGGCCTCAGGCATACAGGTTGCTGCTCTAACAGGCTGAGCTATTTCCCCACGTCTATGTAAACATTTTAAAAAGATTTTTTGTTTTGTTTTGTTTTAATTTAATTTAGTAACCACAATGCTCTGTTGTGTAAAAGGGCTGGGACTGGGGACAATCATTGTAATATTCTCTAGAATATTTGAATCTATTGCAAAAAAAAAAAAGCCTATGCAAAATGCCTACATTTTGCCTAAAGCACTACTTGCTTTGTACTAGAAGACTAAAAAACAGGATAAATGTAGTTCTTTGGAGTCTCTGACAATGGTAATAATAAGAAACTTGCAGCAATATATATACATATATACATATATATCTTATAAAGCATTTTGAACTATTTTACTGATTTAGTTATTTTAAAGGTCCTTTTTTCAGAAATAAAAAAGTTAAAGGCAAAATAAAATAAAAATAAATAAAAGCCCTTTTAAACAAGAAAAAAAAGTTAACTAAGCATTCTCTCAGGAGATGTGCCAACCCACTAGCACGAACATAAATGGCACATTGTTGTTGTTGTCATTGATGTCATTGTTGTTGGACAGGACAGAGAGAAACCCAGAGAGGAGGGGAAGACAGAGAGGGGGAGAGAAAGATAGACACCTGCAGACCTGCTTCACTGTCTGTGAAGCGACTCACCTGCAGGTGGGGAGCCGGGGGCTTGAACCGGGATCCTTAAGCTGGTCCTTGCACTTTGTGCCATGTGTGCTTAACCTGCTGTGCCACCGCCCAACCCCACCCCTGCTCTTTCTTATACAAAATTTATTTATTTATTTATTTATTTAGTATAGAGACAGAGAGAAACTGAGAGGGAAGAAGGAGACACACAGACAGATAGATATTTGGCAGCACTGCTTCACTGCTAGTGAATCTTTCCCCCTGCTATGGGGACCAGGGGAGCGAACCCAGATCCTTGCACATTATAACATGTATGCTTTACTGGATGTGCCAACACCTGTCCCTCTTCCTTGCCCTTATCTTTAATTCAATCTTCATTTCATATGTATCAGTCAGGATGAGTCAGGTAGAGCTGCAGTAACAACAGCCCCAACAACCATAGTAGTTTATAGAAACTTAGAGAAAGAGGAAAACATTCCAGAAGACTAAGGGACAGAAAGTCAGTCACTCTTCCCTTGAAACCCCAATGGCTGTCAAATGCCAATCATCAATCACTTCTCCTTAGCTTCCTTAGTTAATAGAACCTCAAGAATCTAATGAGGGTTAGGGAGATGGATCATTCAGTAAAGTACCTACTTCACCATGGGGGAGGGAAGACTGGAGTTCCAGCCTCCAGCAGTAATGGGAACACCTGCAGGAAGGAAGTTTCATGAGTGGGCAGAGCAGTTCTGTGGTGTCGCTCCTTCTTTCTCTGTCTCTTTCTTAGTGTATCTCTCGCTCCCTCTCCATTTCTCTCTCACCTTCTGAAAAGAGCCAACTAGGAACATAGAACTATGCAAGCACAGAACCCCAGAAAAAACCCTGGCAATTCTCCATCTGGCTGTTCAGAGCTGTATACTCTTGAATAAACTAGTGACTGGAGGTAAAAAAAAAAATTTTTTTTTTTCCTTGAGCCCTGCAAGCCATTCAGGCCATTTATCAAACTGGAGCAGGGCTGGAGTGGTGGGGGGTGGATTGTGGGAACTCCCTAGACTTGGGAGCCAAGTCAAACAAAGGTGTGGGCACACTGGTACTTGGAACCAGTATCTGGAAGTAAGAAGGAGCCTTGGGAGGTTCCCTTTTTAGTCTAACACTGGCCCTAGGCCCTTATTGTTAGAGTTAAATTAAGCTGTAGATGCCCAGTCAGTAGCCAGAAATTTGAAGAAGTGTTTGTTGGCAATGATGAAAAACACCAGGTGTCAGAGAGATTGGGCAGCACTAGGGAGCTTGGTACAGCTTGGGTACCTGTTCTGGTCTTTTCTGGAAGAATCTCCCCAACTACCTGGCTTCTGCAGCCTAGTCCCTTGCTCATGCCCCCCTCTTGCCTCATCCCTTGCTGCCCAGCTTCACCTGGCCAAATTCTGCTCACCTTTTCATTTCCTAGCCTGATGACACCTCTTTCTGGAGGCCTCCCTGATTTCTCTCTGGCAAGCCACTGCCATTCTTCTACTGGGTGCTTGTGGTTAAACCCATATAGTAGCCTAGGGAGAGAGGCCAAGGTTTTGAGTATACTGAGAGAGGGGTTGGGGAGAGAAAATAAGATCTTCTTTTGATTGAGTTAATGAAGTCACTGGTGAGAGAGTGAACCCAAGGAGTTATAAATAGCCTTGGAAGTCATGCATATTGCATTAGGGGTGTTGGTGACAGCTTAAGTATATTTCCATAAGGTTCCATTATATTTACGTATTAGTTAATGGATACTTAAAATATTATGTTACCGTAATGCTCATGTTTTATTAGCAAACTATCACATCCAATGGAGTTGCTAAGTGTGATGGAAAATTGGCCCTGTGGTTCGGTTTCTGTATTTTCACACTGAATTTTTGATTTCTGATTCCATGCTCACCCACTTCTAGGGAGGAGGTGACTTGCCTCAGAGAACTTGTGATGTCTGCCTTCTACCTGACTGAAGCTTTGAAGAGGCTTCAGGGGTTGGAAGAGATTCCAGCCCCTTAATACAGGACAAGAGTTTTAACTGTGAGGTGGCGAGGGATGGGGGGCTTCTTTGAATTATCCAAGTTGAATTATCAACCTGCTGTGTGTCATTTGGTAAGTTACTTGCCCTCTCTATGCCTTAGGTGCTCTCTCTGTTAAATGAAGTAAAAGCTGAGTATTGGTGTTAGTCAGGGATCTCCAGAGAAAGAGAACCAATCAGATGGGAACTGCCCCTCCTGGCCAAGTACCCCAAGTCCTCAGTTGTATCTATATATGGTACAGCAAGGATGCCAGCATGAAAATAAAATGAAATGTGTGTGTGTGTGTGTGTGTGTGTGTGTGTGTGTGTGTGTGTGTGTGTGTGTGTGTGTATTAGAGACAGAGAAGCAGAGAGAGTAATAAAAGACTGCAGCACTGAGCTTCCTGCAATGCAGTGTGGGCAAGCTTGAACCTGCACTGCACATGGCAAAGCAGTGTACAACCCAGGTGAGCTATTTTGCCAGCCTGAAAGAAAATGGACTTTGATGAACACCATCTGGATCCTGGCTTTAACTCTTGCTAGATACCTGGTGTCTGAGACAGGTTACTTTATCTCTGAACCAATTTCCTCACCAGTACAAGGAATGCAGAGTCAACTGATCTACCCAGCAGGGCTAGACAAAGTACGGGATATATGAATGTGTGTTAGAAACAGTGAATGCATAAGATCACAGTAAGGACCCAAACATGAGCTCAAGAAGACTTACCAACCAGGACAATCCCTGCAGCATTTTTGGCCCACTGTTTCCTCATCTGGAAAACAGGGGCTAAATGGTGGCACTACTGGTTGAGAGCACATATTACTATGCACAAGGACTTGGGTTCAATCCCCCAGTCCCCACCTGCAGGAGGAAGCTTCACAAGTGGTGAAGCAGAGCTGCAGGTCTCTTTCTCCTTCTATTTTCCCCTCATCAATCAATTTCTCTTTGCCCTATAAAGTAAAATAAAGGGTGGAGGAGAGTTCATTGGGAATGGTGGGTTCATGGTATAAGCACCAAGCCCTAGTGGTAGTCCTGGTGGAAAGGAAAAAAAGGGGGGAGGAGGGGTGGTGGATACTGATAGCACTTGGGTCACAGGGCCACCATTCTTTTTTAAACAATTTTATTTATAAAAAGGAAACACTGACAAAACCATAGGTTAAGAGGGGTACAACTACACACAATTCTCACCACCAGAACTCTGTATCCCATCCCCTCTCCTAATAGCTTTCCTATTCTTTAACCCTCTGGGAGTATGGACTCAGGGTCACCATGGGGTGCAGAAGGTGGAAGGTCTGGCTTCTGTAATTGCTTCCCCATTGAACATGGGCATTAGCAGGTTGATCCATACTCCCAGCCTGTCTCTCTCTTTCCCTAGTGAGGCAGGACTCTGAGGAAGCGGGGCTCCAGGGCACATTGGTGGGGTCGTCTGCCCAGGGAGGTACAGTTGGTATCCTTCTAGCATCTGGAACCTGGTGGCTGAAAAGAGAGTTAACATCTAAAGCCAAAAAAAAAAAAAAAAAAAAAAAACCTGTTGTGTAATCATGAACCTAAAGGCTGGAATAGTGCAGATGAAGATGTGGGGGTCTCTCTCCATTTTGAAGAGAGCTAGTAGGCCTATTTTAGTTATATTCCAAAGGGCCCATGACTATACTAGTTTTTTCCTGAGCCTGACATCTGATTTGCTGGTGGATCCAAGTTATTGTCTGGGGAGATAATGTCATGGCTGGAAAAAGGGCTAGAAAGCTGGACCAGGGAAGAAAGTAGTTCCCAAATATGGGAAAGGTGTATAAATATTGTTGACTGTAGACACCATTGATTTGATCTGGGGCCCATATTCAGCTTAGGAGCCTATGTAACCTCTGCATCCTTATAGGTCTGAGCTCACATTCTGTGGTCATGAGTAGGAATATTCCAAGCTTCCCCAATTTCAGGACCCATCTTCCTCAGGTGGGTAGATAGAGTATGCTGTCCAGCCTCCCTTCAGAGAATGGAACATTCTCTACTGTTATTGATCCACATTGAGGGTAGGGTCCTATGAGGGCCTCCATTCTTATTATGTATGTCAGGTGCTGTGCTTATCACAGAAAGTACAAGCAATCAACCCAACAGATAAAGTCCCTGTCCTGAGGAAACGGATGCTTTAGTGGCAGTTGTGGTGCTATCAGTAATATAATGAAGCAATGCAGATGTTGAAACACATGAAGAAAAAAAAAAAAGTAAAAAATGTAGACTGAGGATTACCCAGAGTTCAGCTGAATTTAGAATCATGAAACAAGACCTCACAGTGGAGGTGATATATGGGCAAAGGCCTGGGAAGAGGGTGAAATGAGATCAAACCACAAAGTGAGGAAAACAGACTGAGGCCCCAGGACTGAACACCACCCCACGTACCTATCTATGCCCTCACTTACTGCCTTGTCCAAGGCCACATTTTCTTGTCTTCCTGACAAAGTTAAGTCGTTGGAGTCAAGAAGTGATATATAGAGAGAGGTAATGAGGTAGAGGTAGAGATGGGGAGAGGGGACAGACAATAGCACTCCCAGTTAAGTGCACATAGTGCAAAGCATGAGGACCTGTGCAAGGATCCAGGTTTGAGCCCCCACTCCCCACCTGTAGGGGGAACACTTGATGAGTGGTGAAGCAGGTCTGCAGGTATCTATCATTCTTCATCTCTATCTCCATCTCCTCTTTCAATTTCTTTCTGTCCTGTCCAATAAAATGGAAAAAAAAAAGTGGCTTCTGGGAGCAGTAGATTCATAATGCCAACACTGAGCCCTAGCAGTAACTCTGGAGGCTGGGGGGGGAAGAGAGAGAGAGAGAGAGGAAGAATGAGAGAGAGAGAGGGCTGACAGGATTATAGCTGGGGCTTGATGTCTGCATAATGAATCCAGTGCTCCTAGCAGCCTCCCCCCACCCACTTTTATTTTATTTGATAGGACAGAGAGAAACTGAGAGGGAAGGGACAGATGGAAAGGGAAAGAGAAAGAGAGACACCTGTAGCCCTGCTTCACTGCTTATGAAACTTCTATCCTCCAGCTGGCAACTGGGGTTTGAACCTGAGTCCTTGTGCATGGTAACATGTATGTGCCACCACCTGGTCTGTCCCTACCTCCCCCAGGCCTAAAATATCACCATCAGGTCTTCCCCAGAAAAAGTTTTCCAACTACCAGCACAAAATGCACAGCAGGGCCTCTCTGTGACCTAACGGGAGTCCATAACATGTGCACCTGTGTACAGTATGATGCTGCCTCTGGAGGTGGGGGAAAGACTCGGGGGATCCAAAGCCACCCCTCTCCCCACACTAGCCCTCAGATGTGTGTCTCCAGTTGGATTGAAAACAGGCAGCATCTTGACCAACTGACAGAGTGGCGTGTGTGTGTGTGTGTGTGTGTGTGTGTGTGTGTGTGTGTGTGTGTGTGTGTGTGTGTGTGTGTGTGTGTGACAAACTGTGTTTGGACAATGGTGAGTGGCACCAGAAAGCTGGCCTCCAGTTTCCACCTCCAAAAATATCCAGTGGGGCAGCAGGCAGGCAGGCAGGGACCAGGCTGGGTGTCAGCGGGCTGCCCAGCCTTGTGGGCTGCAGCGGCCGCCACGTTAGCCGCCTGATTGAGTTATGACAGCTCTTCGCAGCCCAACGGGAAGCCGGGCGAGGCGGGCCTAGCAGGGGCCTGCAGACAAATGATGATAAAGTGCTCACTTTAAGGAACCATCTCCATAATATTTCATGCTCACGGCAGGGGGAGGGGGCGGGCAGGCAGGCTGCCCTGGTGGCAACAGCTAACTGCTCCATCAATTGATTTGATTCACGGCAGCAGCTACTCCCAAGTCATAATATTTCAAATAAATGGGGCCGTGGGTAGAAATAATATCTGCATCAATATTAACCCTGAAAGAACTAATGGACATAAGCTATAATTTCCTGGACACCCTAATAATGCATTTTGACCGGCGTTGGCACGGGGCAATTTTTCTTTCTCTCTTGGCTCTCTCTCTCTCTCTCTCTCTCTCCTCTCATGTCTGTCTGTCTCCCTGCTCCTTAACCTCTGTCAGATCTACTTTGTTCATCCTGAGTCCAGTGTTTGGGGTTCCTAAGTGGGGGATCCCTGTCTTCACTTTCCCTCCTCATCTTACCCCTTTCACCCTGCCTTAGAGGAAGCAGACAGAAGCCTGGGGGCTTTGGCCCATTTATCCTGAATTGCTGGTGAAGTGACCTAGCGGGGCACAGGGTGGGGGAAGTGGGGCAAGGTTGCTTGGTGGCCAGATTACCTGGCAGACCTGCTAGAAGAAGTATTTAATTTGGTAGTGGGAATGGTATGCCAGCACCTGTCACGGGGAGATGAGAAATTGTACCCATGTGTCAACAACTGTCCTGTAAACCATTACACGCCTTCCAATAAAATTACTGAAAAAGAAAAAAATAAAGAGCTCCACCAGAACTTTCTCTACCACCCTTCTATGCCTCCAACACATGCTATCTGTGCACCTGCTATGTGCTCGGTGCCTTACAAGTTGTTTCAATGCATGAATAAAGGGAATACACCCTATTTCAAGGTTCTGACATTCCAGCTGGGTAGGGCATAGGGTGAAAGCCTGAAGAGCCCATACACAGAGTCATACAGTTTGAACAGAAGGCTGTGGGTCCCCTGCAGTCTTAGCATTGCCCCCATTTTCAGGCCCAGAGGACTTTGGGTTTTTAACATGGCTTTGCAAACAGACATATCAGTATTGGAAATGGAAACCAGTTATCTGTGCTTGAAAGACTTAGGGTACTTACTCTCTCCTCCCCTCTGCTATTCAGCTGCATTTTCCACTGGTACTCTTCCCAATTAAAAATAAATGTTTATCAGGAGTCAGGTGGTAGTGCAGTGGGTTAAGCGCATGTGGCACAAAGCACATGGACCAGCATAAGGATCCTGGTTCTAGCCCCCAGCTCCCCATCTGCAGAGGAGTCGCTTCACAGGCGGTGAAGCAGGTCTGCAGGTGTCTATCTTTCTCCTCCTCTCTGTCTTCCCCTCCTCTCTCTATTTCTCTCTGTCCTATCCAACAGTGATGACAACAATAGCAACTACAACAATGAAAGTAATGTGATTATAGCAATATCTATTGTCTTCTTAACCTTAAGACAGCAGGAACCTCCCTCTTCCTCTAGAGAGCCTATATTTCCCCCAGTCCTGGAACCTCTAGGGTGAGGCTCACTTTCCTGTACGCTTCTCTCAATTCATACCAAATGATATTGCATCTGCTGATCCCAACCTAATCAATGCAATGAGTACCACCTCAGCATGCTTCACTTCAGACTGTGTCCAGAGACGTCAGCTATGGAATGTCAACCCTTCAGCCTCATTACTTGGGTGAGACCTTTCCTTTCATAGGATTCTCTAATTCAGTTCCAGGTGGTTCAGTTCCTAACAAAGTCCCAAAACCTAGATATAGACCAGGTCCCGTGAGATAGAGCACATGTTCACATGTATCCATAAATTAGGGCAAAATATATACCTGAAAGCAAAAATACACAATAGTCTATAGAGAGTCAGTATAAATTTCATAATGAAACAGTGTCTACTTAGACTTAGATACCCTCCTCACCTACTTCCTATTACAGTTCTCTCACTCACTCCAGAGGTAACCTTAGCAAAGCAAGGACTTTAAAAGTTGAATAAGGGCAAGAGACTGACATATTTTAATGATGACTCTTTAGTCACTATCAGGCCACTCCATCAACTGGGGCCCTAACTGGGGAGTCCTGAGATTCCCAAACAGACATGATGGGCCTAGACCTTGAATAAATCCCTCTCTCCATTGTTACTGGTCATCTCTATCAGAAACAATACAATAGACCCCTTTGTGGGCCCCCCCATAGGACCTTGCCCTCAATTTGGATCAACAAAGAAGAGAATGTTCCATCCTCCAAAGGGAGGCTGGACAACATACTCTATGCTACACCTGAGGAAGATGGGTCGATATTGGGGCAGCTTGGAATGTTCCTACTCATGACCATAGAATGTAAGCTCAGATCTCGAGGGATGCAGAGGTCACATAGGCTCCTAAGCTGAATATGGGCCCCAGATCACATCAAATTAGTGGGGTTTACAATCAACAATATTTATACACCTTTCACATATTTGGGAGCTACTCTCTTCCCTTTCTGGTCCTTTTGCCAGCCATGATATCATCTCCCCGGAAAATAATTAAGATCCACCTTCATATCAGATTTCAGGCTAGGGCCAAAAAAAACAAAAAACAACAACAAAAAAAAAGACTAGTATAGGTCCTTTGGAATTTAACTAAAATATGCCTACTAGCTATCTACAAAACAGAGACACCCCCCCAACTCTTCACCTGCACTATTCCAGCCTATTAGGTCCATGACTGTTCAACAATTAGTTTGGCTTTGTATGTTAACTCTCTTTTCAACCACCAGGTGCCAGATGCTAGCAGGATGCCGACCAGACTTCCCTGGACAGACAACACCACCTATATGTCTTGAAGCTCCACTGCCCCAGAGTCCTTCCCCGCTAGGGAAAGAGACAGGCTGGGAGTATGGATCAACCTGTCAACTCCCATGTTCAGTGGGGAAGCAATTACAGAAGCCAGACCTTCCACCTTCTGCATCCCATAATGACCTTGGGTCCATACTCCCAGAGGGTTAAAGAATAGAAAAGCTATCAAGGGAGGGGATGGATAGAGAGTTCTGGTTGTGGGAACTATGTGAAGTTGTACCCCTCTTATCCCATGGTTTGGTCAGTGTTTCCTTTTTATAAATAAATTTTTTTTTAAATTCCAAATAATTACATAATTAAATAAGAATTGATTCCAAAAAAAGAAACAAAGGCAACAAAAGGGAATAAATAAAATTAATAAATAAATGTATATCAATATGAATACATGTACAACAATGATGTTTATGCCTATATATCTATATACACATATTATATGTTTGTATACATTATATGTACATGACTATGAGCTGTAAAGTATATATGTAATATTCATACATTAAATTACATATACATAGTATGTGAAGCATATTAATGTATATACATACCACATATATGCATACTATATCAATAGGTAGCTATAAGGTGAATAGCAATTTCTTGCATTAGAGGCAGTAGAGTTTGTAAGATTAGCCACTGAAAAATTCATTCAAATGCAGCTTCTTAACTTATTTTGGGATTTTGCACCTTACTTTCTCATCTGTAAAAAGTACACACCAACATAGTTTATGTCATAGGGCTGTCTGGGATGGAAATGAAATAAAGTATTTAACACATCTTAGGCATTCAATAAAAGGAATAACACCAACTATGTTTCTATGATTCTTCCTCTTACCACAGTATCACTACTTATGCTCTGCAGGGAGACAGTTCAGACTGGTGGTGGTTGTGGGGAGGTAGCCGGTGTCAGGCTCTGAGGTCAGTCTTTTCAGGGCTAAAGCCTAAGGGAGGGCCCAGAGAGGTTCCCTTGATGAGAAGACCATGCTCTTGGATTCCCACTTCTATGTTTGCTGGAGAGGGGCTTTTCCTCCACCCTGGAGGATAATTTTCAGGGCTCTCTCTGGGGCCACTGCACAACCACACGCAATGTGCTCATACTCCTCTTTTAGGGCAGTGGCTTTCACTCCCCAGTGGGCCTCAGAATCACCTGGGGCACTTGTCACAGTCCACACTGTTTGGCTCCAACCCCAGACCCCAAGAATGGGCTTTTCCAACATGTTCCTAGAGGACACAGATGCTACCTATTCAGGACCACACTTTGAGAATGTTTAATTTAGACTAGGATGTGGCAAGGAAGTCATGCTAAGGAAGGGTAGCTAGAGAGATGGGGCTAGAGACATGCAGGGACAGAGAGGGTCCTGCTCTGCCCAGTGGACATCAGCAGATACCCGAGCCAATGCCCCTGACTTGATAGCTAGAACCCTGAACTTCCTTTGCTGTTGTTGTTGTCATCATTGGAGCTCCACCACCTCCAACCAGCTTTTTCCTTTTCTGATAGAAATAGAGAGAGAGAGAAAGAGAGAGAGAGAGAGAGACTGAGGGAGAGAGGGAAAGACATCACAGCACCAAACTTTTTCCAGTGCTCTAGGAGTCAGGCTTGAACATGGGTCAGGTGCCTGATAAAGCAGATGCACAACCCAGCTGAGCTGTCCTGCTGGCCCATTGAACTCCTACATTTCTCCAGCTGGTTTCCCTGAATGGGGCTGGTTCACACTGTGTGAGATAGGATGATGTGCTCTCATGCCTAGGACCCAGCAGTTGGCAGCAGTAGACGCACCAGAGGTGAGGAGTGGGTGTGAGAGTCCAAGGAGCAGGATGTGACCCTGAGAAGTGATAGTGGCTTCAGAGGTGACCTTTAAACTTGCAAGATGGGGCAGCAGTTGGCACCCATCCCATATATAGGAGAGCCCCCTGCTCCCCACCAAGCCTGACCCCAGAAGGTTACTCCCATCTCCCTTTCTGGGTGTGTGGAGCACTACATCCACACCTGTGTAATTAAGGGGAAGGCCTATATGTCAGATCCCCAGGCTCACCTCCGTTCTGGCCTCCATTGCAGCAATCAATTCTACACGTGCTGCCTTAGCTCTGCACAGCATTGCACTGGTGACTAGTACTCTGTTGGCCTCACTTCCAGCCAGAACTCCTCTACCCCCAGCACATGACCCCTTCAACTATCAGATGTTCTGAATCTGTGACCTGCATCTTTTGGAATCCGAAAAACGGCAGCAATGAACCAGGCCACACCCAGGTTACAGTTCTCGGCCCCTATGGTTATCAGTTCATTGGGGGAAGCAGGCAATGAGCTACCAGAAGTTCTGGATCGGAGCAAATGCCATCATCACGAGATACAGCAGGTGGCCAACCTACTAGGCACAGAAGAGTGACATCCAGGCTTATGCCTGCCCCTTGGCCAGGACATAATTCCAATTACTTCTTCACTTTCCAGAGTCCACCCTAAAGGAGCATGGATTGGGTACATGCAACAAATGTAGCACTGGAGGTATTGTTCTCTGTAGAAGACAATGTAGTCCACCAACCAGCTCTTGGGTCTCCCAGAATCCTGCATTTTTCTCCTGTGCCAGCCTTTAAGGTGATGGAATGGAGCAGTTCTGATACTCTCTTGGGTAAACTGAAGGCAAAGTTAAGACTTCATGACCAGAAAATGCTGTGCTGTGTCCCATTTTCTTTCCTCCTCCTCCTCCTCCTCCTCCTCCTCCTCCTCCTCCTCCTCCTCCTCCTTCCACCTCCTCCTCCCCCTCCTCCCTGCTATTCTTCTCCTCTCTCCCCCTCCCATCCTCTTCCCCCATCTCCCCCTCTGCTTCTTCCTCCTACTTCTCCAATAATTATCTATTTTCTACTGAGACTGAGGAAAAGGATATAAAGAGAATCAGAGCACCCCTCCAACACAAGCAGTGCCAGGGTTCAAATGCAGCACCTCACGCTTAAGGACCTGGATGTTTATCCACTGCACCACCTCCCAGACTGCTCTGTCCATTCTCTATCTCCTGCTTATACCTAGGCTCATTACCATCATTGGCCCAGCTTTGGCAGAGTGCTGGAGGAGGATTTGATCCAGAGGGCATCAGGACTTCAGAGAAAAACCTCAGTCTCCCCATGGAGGAGATAGACCTGCTCATCTCAATCACTAGCCAGCCTCCAATCAGGGTGAAATCTCATGGATGACTGGGATGAGGGGAAAGGTGGACATTTAGGCTATTTGTGGAGTCACTAGAGATCATCCCTCAAATCTCAAAGCACTGTTCATTTTTACTTGAGATGGGGGGGGTAAGCCAGCGGTGGTGCACTGACCCAGGTTTCCAAGCCCCTAGTAGTCCTTACCTGTAGGGAGAAAGGTTCATGAGTAGTGAAGCAGGGCTGTAGGTCTCTCTCTCTCTCTCTCTCTCCATTCCTTCTCAATTTCTCTTTCTCTATACAATAATACATAATAAAATAAATTAAAATAAGAAAGAGAGACAAAGAGACATAGAGAATTTGAGAGGGAAGAGGAAGATAGAAAGGGAGAGACACCTACAACCTACAGTGCTGCTTCACTGATCATGAAGCTACCTCTCTGCAGGTGAGGACTGTGGACTTAAACCCTAGTGCTTGCTCAGAATGTGTGCACCACCACCCATCACATCCTGCTAGTTTTAATCTGCTTTAATTTCTCATAAAAGTGGTCTAAGAGGTGGTATAATGAATCAACCCCCTAGTCCCCTCCTGCATGGTAGAGGGGAAGTTTCACCTGTGATGAGGCAGTGCTGCAACTGTTTATTTTTCCTCTCTCTCTCCCCCTTTCTCTCTCTATTTCTCTGTCTCTATCGAAAGGAAGCAAGGAAGGGAAAGCAAAAGGAAGGGAGGGAGCAGGGAGGGGAGGGGAGAGAAGGGGAGGGGAGGGAAAGAGAAAGAGAAAGGGAAAGGGAAAGGGAAAGGGAAAGGGAAAGGGAAAGGGAAAGGGAAAGGGAAAGGGAGAAAAGGGAAAAAATGGCTACCAGGAATGGTGTATTCCTTGTGCAGATACCACCAAGTCCCCGTGATGAACCTGGTGCCAACAACAACAAGAATAATTAAGGTCCCAAGTTTGATCCCCAGTATAACATGTGCTAAAGTGATGGTCAGATTCCACCTATCCCTCTCCCTTCCCCATTTTTTCTCTTTCTCCCATGTTAATAAAACTCTATGAGCCAAGTGACAAAGCACCTGGTTGAGTCCATATGCTACTATGCACAAGGATCCAGGTTCATGAGCAGTGAGACATAGCTGCAGCTGTCTCTCTCACTCCCTCTCTGTCTGCCCTTTCCCTCTGCTTTCTCTCTGCCTCCATCCAATATAATAAAAGTAAAATAAATCTCTAAAACAGTTAACAGTTTCTGAAAGAAATAGTGAGTTTAAAAATAAACTGAATAAGGGACCAGATGGTGGTGCACTCAGTAGAGTCCATGTCACAAATGCTCATGGGTTCAAGGATCGCGTCACCACCTGTAGGGGGGAAGCTTCACAATTGATGATGCAATGCTTCAGCTGTCTCTCTTCAAAAAAAAAAAAATTTATTTATTATTGGATATAGAGAGAGAAAAATTGAGAGTGAGAGGGAAAACAGAAAAGAGAGAGAGAGAGAGAGAGATACAAACCTCACCACTGTGAAGTTTTTCCCCGCAGGTGGGGGACCAGAAGCTTGAACCCAAGTCCTTGTGCATTGTAATATGTGTGCTTAACCAGGTGTACCACCACTTGTACACTTTCTATTCTTCTCTATCTCCCCTTCCTCTCTCACTTCCCCCTCTGCTTCTATCCAATAAATAAACAAATATAAAAAATAAATACACTGAATAGATAGTTCTAGATGAAAGGTCAAGGGAAGTCAAGTTGGGTGTGATATTTCTGAGCTGCACAAAGATTTGGAAAGGTCTAGCTTACATTCTTCTGTGCTAGGGAGGTGGCCAAGAGGATGGTCCAAGAAAGGACCCTTCTCAGCCCCAGGCAGAGTGAGGTCTTTCTGTGCTAAGCTTTCCCTGCCTTCCACAGAGCCATCATGCCTTGGTTCTGGGACCTGCTAAGGGAAATGCCTTTCACTGCACAGCACTAAGCTCTGGTGACTCTTTTTGGGAAGTCTGGGTGTCAACTCCTTTAGGGAATGTGGGAGTTGGCCCTTGGCTTCTGCTAAGTATCAACACATCCTTGGGCTGACATTGGGCCAAGTCCTCTGTGTGGGCAGTAGATCCTCCTTCCTGTCTCACTCTTGGACCTCCTAGGTGGTGGGGTCAACGAGGTCAGTTTCCACCATCCTTGGCACCAGGGACACTTGGCTGAGGTCAAACCAAGGTCCTTGGCAGCCAGCCCAGACAAAGCCAACCTGCTCCTTGGCACAAGTACCCCACGGAATGAAATCAACTCAACAGGATGAAGTCAAATTGCCAAGGCATTGTGGGCACTGGCCTGACAGTCCAAGACCTGTGTCCTGGTTCTGGCTATTCCCTTGCTACCTCACTGTGTAGCCTTGTGCACATCATTCTCCTCTCTCTGGGTGTCAGGTGCTCCACTCTAAAGGGAGTGTACTAAGACACTCCTAACATTAGGAGATACAGGAATTCCAGAAGCTTGAGAAAGACTGGAGAGTTTGTGCAAGCTTTGGGGAAGGGTCCTTTGCAACCCAGAAGCCTGCAGCTTCCTCCTGAGCCCAGTAATGGATTTGGAATTCAAAGATTGTGAAGGTTCTTTATTGCTAAAGGGGAAAAGGTCTGAATATTGCTTAGCAAATTACCATCTGCTAGGGGCACCATTATGTCTTGACACAACCATTGGTCAGCAAATTGGTCACATTATTGGTTAGTAAATTTGAGGCTGCAGAATTATTTATTGGCAAATTAGAGATGGCAGAATTATTGGTTGGTGAGGCCAGAATTGCAGCGATTGGTTAGCAAATTAGAGATGCCTGTTTTGGTCTGTGAATAAATCGTGGCTGGTCAGGGTATTGGAGGCCAAATTAGAGGTGGCCAGGTTATTTATGGCCCAGCCAGGGAAGCAGAAAGCACACTTGCCAGGCAGTGAGGGGCTTGGCCCTCACAGGGTGTAGTGGGGCTCCTCATTGAGAGTGCTCCAGGCTGGTACTTTTCAAAGGAGTGATCATCATCTACAAGCACTAACAGTGAAGTAATTGGAGCCTGATTCCATTTCCACACCTTCTAATTCTCATTTATTCCTCCTCCAAGAAGAAGGATTCCTCCTCCTCCTCCTCCTTACTCCCCTCCTCCTCCTTATTCTCCTCCTCCTCCTTCTTCTCCTTCTTGTCCTCCTCTCATCCTCCTCTCCTCCTCCTGCTCCCCCCTCCTCTTCCCCCTCTCCCTCCCCCTTCCCTTCCTCCTCCTCTTCTTTCCCTTTCTTGTTTCCAAAGTATGCCCCAAATGATTTTACTAGTCTTTGGATTGGTTAGGAGAGCAAAGACTGGAATATCAAAGCTCCTACTCTCACTCTCTTGCTGCCCTGTTTCCACCTGCAACTCTGTTGTGGTGGATCTACCTGGCCCTCTTTCTCCCTGCAAACCCCTGGTGGAGAAAATTGCTCCATCAAACAAATCAGGTTTGAGACTTAAAATGGAGGCTAGTGGGTGCCAGAGGCTAAAGTAAGCTATGCCCTCTGTCTTGTTCCAGAGTCTTCAGCTTGCCCGTAGGGCAGGAGGATAGGGTGGGGTGGGGTGGGGTGGGGTGGGGGTGGGAGGGGTGCCATGCTGCCATGGTCCTGTGTGTCTCTCAGCCAGCAAGGCTTTTTTTTTTTTTTTAATTGCCACCATGTTTATTGCTGGAGTTTGGTACCAGCACTACAAATCCATTGCCCCTAGTAGCCATCCCCCAACCCCTTTTTATCTTTTAGATTTTATTTGATAGGACAGACAGGAAACTGAGAGGGGAGGAGAAGCCACTTAATTATGGGTCTCCCAAGCTCTGGCTGAACTTCCTTACTGGGAAGGAACACCGGCAGGTGTTTTGGGAATTTTCCCCCTCCTTTTCCTCCTGCTCCTCTTTTTCTGCTTTTTCCTCTTTACCTTTCCTTCTTTTTCCTTCTTTGCTATCATCTCCTTCCTTTCTTCTTTTTTCCTTCCATCTTCCCTTTCTCCATTCCTTCCTTCATTCCTTTCTTTCTTTTTTCTTTCTTTCCTTCTTCTCTTCCTCTCTTCCTCCCTCCCTCCTCCCCTTCCTCCCTCCCTCCCTTCCTTCCTTCTTTCTTTCCTTCTTTCTCTCTTTCCTTCCTCCATTCCTTCCTTCCTTCCTTTATCCCCCCTTCATTCCTTCCTTCTTATTTTTGAGCAAGTATGCTCTCTGGGTGGGTTTGTCCGCTTTATTTTCCCTTACTTTATTATTACATTAAAAAATAGCTCTCGTACCTAAGTGAGAGGTCCTCTTACTCCAGTAACTAGGAATTTTCAATGGTAGTCACTGAGCAATTATATACTACGATTTACACTATATTCTCCAGTCTATTCTTTGACAAAACGAGTCCCTGTTATTAGTCAGGCAATAATCAAATGCCTAAAATAGGCTCATAAAAGATCTCTGAACTACAGGAGTGGTTGTTACTGGGAGTTATGACTCCAGTTCAAGAACAGGTTTCTGGAAAGAAAAATGCATCAATACATGTGTTCTTCTTATGTCATGGAGAAGCTGCACAACTCAGAAAAAAGAAAGGTGAAGGAGGGGGCTCTGCAGGGGTGATAAACCACAGATCTAGCAAATGAGAAATTTTAACACGTAGCAACGCTTCCGGGATTGAATGCCTTCTCTGCCCCCCCCCCCCGTCATGAAAGGACAATTCAGTGGGCACTTACTGAACTTGACTGCCAAGGAAACTGCTTGAAGGACTCAGTCATGCTGTTTCGTCAGACACTGAGAAATGCCCACAGACATGTACACTTATTCTCTTTCTTCGGGTCTGATTCTGATATACAGCAGAGTATTCTAAGTTGAAATCATTTCTGAGTGTCTCATGCTTACACACTTCTTCAGATCCATGTGCCGCCTGTACTATATCATTGCATTGTCATTTTTCTTTTCTTTTTTTTTTCACTAAAAAAAGAAGCTCAGCGCCTATAGGAATACAATATTCCTGGTGGCATTTTTTTTTCTCCTCTAGATATCAGAGGAAAGACAAAAAGAGATACAGAGAGCAAGAGAATAAAGGAGAGTGAGAGAGAGAGACACCAGAGACATCTGCAACTTTGCTCCAACACTCTCGAAGTTTCTTCTCAATTGGTGGAAACCAGTCCCTTGAACCTGTGTCCCCACACATGATAATGTGTGCACTCTATTGGGGGAGCCACCACCCAGCCCTGTACTGTAATTGCTTTAAAAGATATTTTGTTACAACTTTAAATTCATTTACTGGGTCAGGCCACTTAACAACATTACTGTAAATGGATACTTGTCATGTTCCTTTCTGACTGAGCATTGAAATCCTTCCTGTCCTTGACCTCTTCTCATCTGCTGCAGATGGACCCTCTCCTTGCCTTGTGGCCAAAGTCTACTTGGGCTGCCACCTTTCATTGCCAGCTTTCCCCTGAGTTAAGTAGTAGGTTGGAGCAGCACCTGTTCAAATGGGCAACAGGAAGAGTTAATGCCAGCCTGGACAGAGGAGAGCACACACAGGCTCCTTGGGCATATTTATCTTGTTTCTATTATTTACAGGCTTCACCACCTGGGCTGACTTTTGAAGAGAGAGAGAGAGAGAGAGATTACAGCACTTAAACTTCCTTTAATGCAGTAGGAGCTAGGCTTGAAACTGGGCTACATGCAGAACAAATCTGACACATGATTCAAGTGAGTGAGCTATCTTACTGGCCCTTATGTAGTTTTTTTTATAGGGTAACTTATCCAGTGATCTTTATAATTTTTGAACTGTTCAAGATATTTTCTATTTTTTTAAATATTTATTTTATTTATTTATTCCCTTTTGTTGCCCTTGTTTTTTTATTGTTGTAGTTATTATTGTTGTTGTCGTTGTTGGATAGGACAGAGAGAAATGGAGAGAGGAGGGCAAGACAGAGAGGAGGAGAGAAAGATAGACACTTGCAGACCTGCTTCACCGCCTGTGAAGTGACTCCCCTGCAGGTGGGGAGCCGGGGTTCGAACCGGGATCCTTATGCCAGTCCTTGTGCTTTGTGCCACCTGCGCTTAACCCGCTGCGCTACAGCCCAACTCCCTGATATTTTCTATTTTTAAAATTTTGTGGAGAGGGGTTAAAAGTTTATAGTACACACGGTGACATATTCAAAGGAGGTCTCGAAACTTTACATCAGGCTCAACCTGACGCTGTCAACTGGCTATGGAAGAAGGGCAAATGCTAGAAGAAGAACATGGGTATAATTTCTCATCACCCTATCATAGGTCTCTGGAAAACAATGTCCTTTCCCCAACTTAAGTCCTTTTCTACCATTATTTACCAGAATTCCAAAGGCCACCTGCCCCCACCAGCTTCCTCATTCTTCAGAGTCATTTTCACTTAAAATACTTTGATTTTTTTTTTAAAAAACTCCTGTTATGTTGGAGGAACTAATGTAAAAGTATAAAAACATTTTCCAACAAAAATAGATATTTTCAGGTCACATAATAAACTATAAAAAACACTACTGTGAAATATTTGCATCACTTAGTTTCTCTAATGCACTTTTTTCAACCTCTATTGTCTATATAGTCGGTGTACATCTTACATGTGTTACATAATTTTTGAGAGAGAGAAAGAGAAAGAAAGAGAGAGATAGAGAGACCACATCACCCAAGCTTCCTTCAGCTTCAACCTGGGTCTTGCCATGGCAAAGCAGTGCACTATACAAGTGTGCTTATTCTGCTACCCCCTCCATCCATGTGATTTTTAACACATTTTACTGTAAACTCTAAAGAAGTCTGAACCTTCTGAAAACTTGACCACTTTCTTCTGGATTTCTCCTTCCTAGCATTGTACTGGTGGCAAGCTTGGTCCTTCCACCCTGTAATCCAGTGTATTATGCAGGGGATCTAACTCCTCCACTCTGTGGAAGTATTTCCTCTTTCTTTTGGTTTTTCTTTCTTTTTATTTGATAGAACAGGGGGAGAGGGAGAGATAGAGAGGGAGAGATAAAGCACAAGGACCCCCCCCCCAGGTTCAAGCCCCTGTTCTCTGCCTGCAGGGGAAACGCTTCATGAGTGGTAAAACAGGCCTGTGGAGATATATCTTTCTCCCCACCCTCATATATCCCCTCCCCTCTCAATTTCTCTTTGTCCTGTCAAATAAAGATGGGGGGGAAGGAAGAGGCCAGGTGGTGGTTTACCTAATTGACTGCACATGTTACAGTGTGCAAGGACTCGGGTTCAAGACCCCATTCCCCACCTGCAGGGGGAAATCTTCACAAGTGGTAAAGCAGGGCTTCAAGTTTTTCTCTTCCTCTCTATCTTTTCTCCCCTCCCCTCTTGATTTCTAACTGTCCCTATCCAATAAATAAATAAATAAAATAAAGATTTTTTTTTAAAGGAGAAAATTGGTCACCAAGAGTGGTGGATTTGTAGTACAAGCACTGAGCCCCAGCAATAACCTGGAGAAAAAAAAAAGGGAAAGATAAAGAGAGACACTTAAAAGTTATGGGACCCTTGGAATATACCTAAAATAGACCTACTAGATTTTTTCCAAAATGGAGACCCTCCCTAAATCTTCATTTGCAATATTCTTACCTTTAGGTTCATGATTAGTCAACAACTTATTCTGCTTTATATCTTAACTCTTTTTCAGCCACTAGGTGCTAGATGCTACCATGATGCCAACCTGACTTCCCTGGGCAGATGATCCCACCAATGTGTCCTGGAGTCCCACCTCCCCAGATCCCTGCCCTACTAGGGAAAGAGAGAGGCAGGCTGGGAGTATGGACTGACCTGCTAAAACCTATGTTCAGCAGGGAAGCAATTACAGAAGCCAGATCTTCCATCTTCTGCATCCCACAATGGCCTTGGGTCCATACTCCCAGAGGGATAAAGAATAGGAAAGCTATAAAGAGAAGGTATGGGATATGGAGTTCTGGTGGTGGGAACTGTGAAGTTGTACCCCTCTTATCCTATGGTTTAGTCAATGTTTCCTTTTTATAAATAAAAAATTAAAAAAGGAAAAAAAGCAATAAAATAGGTGGCACCAAGGCCCTTCTTCCCTTTGTTGGAATTCAGAATTTCAGTGCCAGGTGGTGGCACACATGGTTGAAAACAAGTGCTGCAATGTGCAGGGACCTGGGTTTAAGCCCCCAGACCCCACCTGCAGGTGGAAGCAGCATGAGTTGCAGGAGTTGCAGCATGAGTTGCAGCAATGTTGCAGGAGTCTTTCTGTCTCTTTCCCTCTCCTTCACCACCTTCCTTCTTGATTTCTGCCTGTCTCTATCCAATAAATAAAGATTTTTTTAAAAAATTGAGAATCTCTGTACATGCCACCATCCCACTCCCAACTGTGTTCTCAGTTTCACCTCCAGGGAGGAACCGGACAGTCATACAGCTCTGCAAAATCACTATATAAGGGACAGTTGGCATTGCATTCCACGCCTCTAGCCTGGGGACCCAGAGCACTGGATGCCCTGCCCTGCCCAGCACACCAGGGCTCCCACTCCTTCAGCAGCACCTTATCATATGCCCCCTACTGCCACTCCACTGGAGACAGCTTGGTCCACAGACCAGTTTGTCAGTTCTCATGCCCCTCCCTCCCATGTGACCTGTGTTTCCAACAGGATCTCCTTTTGCCAAGGGCTTGCCCAGGGCAACTTGACCTTGGCAGCATTCTCTGATCCCAAGAGTCTAAGGCTGACTGATCATAGGCTATGTTCTCTGTTCCTGGCAAGTACACTGGGCCCTTCTGCAGTCCTCATATTCACCCCAGTCCATCCTTCTGTTGTAGCTCTCACAGGGGCAGAGCAGGGGCCAGGGGCTCAGGCAGGAACTCGTGGGAACCTGCTGTTCCACACCATCCCTGGGGCACACTGCAAGGATGAAGCCTAGATTGGGATTTAAGAGTTGGGTTTAGTGAGTTCTGTGCCATATGGTCATTATTAGATCTTTCTACTTGTAAAATGAGATACTAAAGCAGGGGGGTGGTAGTGGTGGTGCACCACACAGAATACATACATCACTATGCACAAGGACCTAGGTTCAAGCCTCCACTCCCCACCTGAAGGGGAGGAGCTTCAAAAGTTGTAAAGCAGTGCTGCAGCTCACTCTTTCTCTTTTCCCATTCCCTCTCAATTTCTTTCGGTCTTATGTAATATATATTACATTATTATATGTTCATAATATATTAGATTATACATAATATATATGTGTGACATGGGGCCACTTGGATAAGCACACACATTAGGTTCAAACAGAGACAGAGAGCTCTCAAAAGCCATAGATAAGGGAAGACAACACAGTACCAGAGCTTCCTCCAGTGCCATAGCACCTCCCATTTGGTGCCAGGGTTCAAACCTGGACTGTGTGTATGGAAAGGTAAATGCCCTATTCTGTGTGCTACCTCTCTGGCCCCTCTGTTTCTTTTCTGATTGACCAAACAACACACTTAAAATTGAAGGTTTTTCTTTAGTTTCTTTTCCTCCTTCTCATCTCCTTCTTCCTCTCTTTCTCCCCACACCACCTCCTCTTCCTCCACCTCTCTTCCTCCTTCTCCGTCAATTTAGATGCTCTCTTGAGAAAGTGAGGGCCAAGGATAAGGCTCTGGAGAAATCAGCTTGTGAATCCATGTCACTTGAATACCAGTAACCCCAGATTTTATATGCTATATTCTTGCCTTTAGGTTCCTGATTCTTCAGCAATTTGTTCTGCTTTATATCCTAATGTTTTTCAGCCATCAAGTTGCAGATGTTACCATGACACCATCCTCACTTCCCTGGGCAGATGACCCCACCTATGTGTCCTGGAACCCTCCTTTCCCAGAGCCCTACCCCACTAGGGGAAGATAAAAACAGTCTGGGGATATGGATTGACCTGCCAATGCCCATGTTCAGTAGGGAAGGAATTATAGAAGCCAGACCTTCTACCTTCTGCACCCCATAATGATTCTGGGTCCATACTCCCAGAGGGATAAAGAACAGAAAAGCTCCCATTGGAGGGGATGGGATACGGAACTCTGGTGGTGGGAATTGTGTGGAATTGTACCTCTCTTATCCAATAGTCTTGTTAACCACTATTAAATCAATTAAGAAAAAATAAATTAAAAGGTATAAGGATTGGAAAAGAATAAAACCAACATGTAGGAAACAAAAACAAAAAATAAAAAGAAAGAAAGAGAGAAGGAAACTGTGGTGGGTTGTCTTCCCTCACTTCCTGTCCAGGGCTTCAAGATGGCACTTAAGTGAAAGGAGCTGAGCCGGCCATGTGGGCATCTGTGAGAAGATGGAGCGTGAGAGCAGCATGCCGAAGCTGACTGGGCCCTGCAGGGACAATGGCCTGAGGCCTGTTGTTGAAGAACAGTTGCAGTCACAGCCCCACACACATAGGGGGCTTGGCTTCTCTACTCATCCCCCACGTGATCTATAGGAGCTCACCCAACCTCTCTGTTCATAGTCCTCTACGATTAGAATTCCACACAAATTAAGTGAAATAAGTCAGAAACAGAAGGATGAATATGGGATGTTCTCACTTACAGGCAGAAGTTGAAAACCAAAATCAGAAGAGAAAACACTAAGCAGAACGTGGACTAGAGTTGGTGTATTACAGGGGAGAGAGAGAGAGAATCTGACACAAACAAGCATAGTTCTTGTTCTAGCTCCTCAACCAGGATTTGTGCTCTGTTCACAAGGAAGAACAGGAGTGAAGATGCTTTGTCATTTGAGAACAATAGTCCACAGCTGGAGGTGACTTCACCCTCCCTTCTGCCCCTTCCCAGGGGGCATTTGGCAAGGTTTAGGAACATTGATTGTCATAATTAAGAAAAGTGAGGAAGGTGTTTCTGCTCCGTCATGACTAGAGAGCAGGAATTTGATTTAAATATGAATGGTTCCCCTACAATAAATAATATATAGCCCTGGGTCTAGTGGTGGCATACCAAGTAGAGTGCACACATTGGCATGCATAAGGGATTGAGTCCAAGCCCCTGGTCCTCACCTGCAGGGTAGAAGCTTTGGAATCAATAAAACAGCGCTTCAGGGGTTTCTCTTTTTCTTTCTCTCATCCTCTATTTCTTGCCATGAAAGAAAGAAAGAAAGAAAGAAAGAAAGAAAGAAAGAAAGAAAGAAAGAGAAAGAAAGAAAGAAAGGAAGAAAGAAAGAGAGAGAGAAAGAGAGAGAGAGAGAGAAAAGAAAGGAAGGGAAGAAAGAAGGAGGGAGGAAAGGAAGGAAGGAAAAAAGAAGGAAGGAGAAAAGGAGGGAGGGAGAAAGAAAGGAAAAAAATATTAAATAAAAAGAGAAAGGAAGAAAGAAAGAAAGAAAGAAAGAAAGGAAGAAAGAAAGAGAGAGAAAGAGAGAGAGAGAGAAAAGAAAGGAAGGGAAGAAAGAAGGAGGGAGGAAAGGAAGGAAGGAAAAAAGAAGGAAGGAGAAAAGGAGGGAGGGAGAAAGAAAGGAAAAAAATATTAAATAAAAAGAGAAAGGAAGAAAGAAAGAAAGAAAGAAAGAAAGAAAGAAAGAAAGAAAGGAAGGAAGGAAGAAAGGAAGGAAGAAAGAAAGAAAGAAAAGCTGGTGGTGATGTACACACATATTACCATGTCTAGGAACCTGGGTTCAAGCTTGCAGTTCCCACCTGCAGAGGGAAATTTTCATGAGTCATGGAGCAGGCCTGCAGGTGTCTCTCTTTCCTTCCTCCCTCTCTATCTCCCCTTCCTTCTCAATTTCTCTATCCAAAATAAATAAATAAATAAATGGGAGGAAAGATGGAAGAAAGGAAGGGATAGAGGGAGAGAGCAAAAATGGTCACTGAAAGTGGTGGTATCCTGGGTGTAGACAGCAAGTCCAAGTGATGACCCCAGTGGTAAAACAAAATAAAGAAGAATAATCCAGCCCAATGTTCACAGTACTGGGCTTGAGAAACTGCTCCAGAATCCACAGGCCATGAGATCCAGATGGAACCAGCTGTCTCAGGGCATCTGAGGTAGATCATGAACATGGTGCCCTGCTACAGCTTGGGGACAAGTCTCAGACTTCCATTGCTGGCCTCTCTGGAGGTCAAGTCCAGAGACCTTGCGCCTCTGGACTAAAAAGAAAAAAAAATATTATAGTCCCTGGTCACTAAAAAAAGTTTTCAAAACCCAGCAAAAGTTCCCATACATTAACAGCCTCACTAAGAAATTAATTCATTACTGAGGATCTGGTTCCCATGCTGCCTCACTCAAACTTTCCCTCCTCCCTGTAACCACCCCCCCCCCAATGAGTATCATGGCATCCCCCTCTTTGAAT
This sequence comes from Erinaceus europaeus, assembly GCF_950295315.1. Taxonomy (NCBI): domain Eukaryota; kingdom Metazoa; phylum Chordata; class Mammalia; order Eulipotyphla; family Erinaceidae; genus Erinaceus; species Erinaceus europaeus. Next base: position 159,456,075 of record NC_080163.1, read on the forward strand.
CCTGATTAGACAATATCAGCCACAAGGGAGCCAATCAGTGGCAAATCACTGAAAAGCAAGTTCCTCAATACCTCAGATGCCCTGGGCCCAGTGCCCCAGTTGCTGACCGTAAGAAGAGCGGATCTGGCTTTGGGTGGTATCATTCCATGTCCTCAACCAGAGACATTGAGATAATAACTTTCCAAATATTGTCTTACGAGATGCTTATCACCGTAAAACAATATTTTGTCACCAGGCAGTGAGCAAGGGGCAGGATCATCTTGCAGAAGATAGCGGGTTGGTGAGGGGAGGCGAGGTCATTACCCACTTAAGGTGTGGAGGAGTGGGGTGGGGGGGAGAGTCCAATGGGGTAACAGAGGGCAACTTCAGAGACTCCCCAGTCTCTGGAACAAGAGGGTGGGGGCAGGCTTTTCCAGAAAAGTCAGCTTTCAGGGTGTGAGCAGTGAATGCCTGCCATGTTAGAGTGAGGAGCGCTGTTTGCTTTTGCAACTGTGCAAGTAGCTAGGAAAGACTGCCCAGTCAATTCTCAGAGAGGTCACAGCCTGGAAGGCAGATGCACAGACACACTGATCAGATTATGGGCAACACTGAGCTGACCAGAGACTCCTAACTCATCAACATAGCAGCTACTTTTCAACAAAAAGCAAGGCCACAATTCTGTTGGTACTGTCTATTGGCCCCCAATTTCCTGCTGTTTACAAAGGTGAGGTTCAGGTCCAGTGGTCCAGGATCCTGAGTCTGGGGATGGGGCAAATAATAAAGATGGCAGTTCCAAGGATGAAGATCCCATCTGTTACAGTGTGGCCACTAGGCTTCACTCAAGGCTGAGGCTCTTGCTATCAGAACTGCCTTAGAAAGTTTCTGCTCTTGGGGCTGAGTGGTTTAGTGCACACAATCCCATGAACAAGAACTTGGGTTCAAGCCTCCATCCCCACCTGCAGGGGGAAGCTTCATGAGGTTTGCAGGACTCTTCTATTTCTTTCTATTTCCCTCTCTGTCTCTCCCTTCTATCACAATTTCTCTCTGTCCTATCAAATAAGAGAATGGAAAAAAGGAAGTAATTTCCACTGGAAACAGTGGATTTGTCAAGCAGGAACTGAGACCCAGCAATAATTCTGGTGGCAAGAAAGAAAGAAGGTAAGAAGGAAGGAAGGAAGGAAGAATGGAAGGAAGGAAGGAAGGAAGGAAGGAAGGAAGGAAGGAAGGAAGGAAGGGAGGGAGGGAGGGAGGGAGGGAGGGAGGGAAGAAGAAGAGGAGGAAGAGGAGAAGAGGGAGGGAAGGGAAAAGAAAGTTCCTGCTCTCTCAGTAGGTGGCTCAGTTGTAAAGCCTGGGACTCGCAAGTGTGTGCAATCTTGAGTTCAAACCCCAGCATCACACTTCCAGAGTGAAGTTCTGGTTATCTTTCTCATTCTTCTATTAAATAAATAATTCTTATTCTTTTTAAATATTTTATTTATTAATGAGAAAGATAGGAGGAGAGAGAGAAAGAGAACCAGATTTCACTCTGGTACATGTGCTGTTGGGGATTGAACTCAGGACCTCCTGCTTAAGAGATCATTGCCTTATCCACTGTGCCACCTCCTGGGCCACAATAATTATTATTATTCAGTTGTCTTCTGTAGGAACTTGCTAGGAGGTCCCTGTCAGGCAAAAGCTGATAAATAGCATAAGGGAGAGAAAAGGTCTTATGCTATATAGGTTTTGTGCTTTGAAACTTGGTGACTGGATGGAAATTTCATGTCAATATGACATGGTAAGCCATGGCCCTCGCACCCCCAAGTGAAACTCAAGATGCAGGAAAGGGGAGATATGTGGAATCCCTATACCTCTACCTTGAGCTGGCTCAGCCCCAACTCTGATTCAGCCACACTTGTTAATATCTGGGTGATCCTGGGCAAGTTCTTTAATGTCTCTGTGCTTTGGCAGTGGGGTGGGACAGGGCATCGAGGGCCATCAGTAGTCCAGTGAGGATTAAGGAAGTGAATCACATTTCATGTATTTACAACACCACCTGGTACAGTAAATTCACCACAGGCAGTAAGCTTTATCATTATCCATAGTGCATGAGGATGAAATGGGTAACTACACAGAATGCACAGTATCTGTTGACTTGACATCAACATTCTGGGCCAGGTCTGGGCAGGTGAGGCGCCTAGTCTGAAGGTGCTGACAGTCTGACAGGAAAGACAATTACTGAGTAATGCTTTAAAAATACAGTGTTGGGGCTGGCAGGATAGCTCACCTGGGATGGCACCTGCTTTGACATGCACACCACCCAGATTTGTACCCAGTCCCCGTGGTACTGGGGGAAGAAGCTTCAGTGCTGTGGTGTCTCTCCCTCTGCCTCCCCATCTCTGCTTCTGTCTATCTGAAACAGAGGTAGTGTCCCAGTGACAAGAGCAAATGGTGCAGATGTTCGTAGTTTCAGGCAGTGAGAGAGGCTATGAAAATGGTCATTGCCATAAGAAGAGCAAAAAAGTAGAGCAAGAGGCTGAAGGAGTTGGGGGATGCTTCCAACAGGGGCGCTGGAGAGGCCTCAGGCCAGGCTGGCATCCTAGCAGTCATTTGGATAAGAACAGTGTGGCCACAACAAGTGGTCTGGTCCTGCTGTGCAGCAAGCACAGACACCCACACTGGCGGAAGACTGCTTTCTAGCAAGCTCTTCAGAAGCAGTGTGTCTGGAGAAGAGCTATATTCAGAAGGAAGGAGGGCTGGTGCCACATTCAGGTGCAGTCTCACAAACCAGGGTGAGGAGTTAAGGTTTTGTTTGTCTGGGGTGGGGGGTTGCTGCTCTAACACAGGATCATAAACTGGGTAATTTCAAAGGATGTATATGGGGCAGGAGGGGGACAGGTAGGGTACCCACCTGGCTGTGAATGGGACATGGTGGGGCCAGGCACAAACTTGGGTCCCTTCTCAAGTCTTCTCTGCACACAGCAAGCAGCCAGAAGGATCATCATACAACACAGATCAGGTTCTGTCATGACACTTCAGATCCCTTCCTGGTCTCCTGTGTCACCCAGACACCAGGTCCAGGGGTGAACATGTGTCCCCACATCTCTGTTGCAATCCTCACCCCTACTATTTCCAAATGTGACCTCCTTTGCCATGGCATCATCCATGTGGTGCAGGGACTCGAACCCAGGTCGTGCAGATACCCCATCCAGTGGCAATGGAGGACACTTCATTATTATGTCTGTCTCCTATCTATCTACCTATCTGAATGAAGGGGGGGTGTGGTGGCTTAAAGTGGTGAGATCACACATGCATGAGATCCTTGTTCCAGAAAGAAAGAAAGAAATAAAGAAAGAAAGAAAGAAAGAAAGAAAGAAAGAGAGAAAGAAAGAAAGAATGAAAGAAAGAAAGAGAGGGAGGGAGTGAGGGAGGGAGAAAAAAAGGAATAAAGAAAGAGAAATACTCATTTCCTCACAGTTCTGGACACTAGAAGTCAGTCCAATGGCAAGTATCACTAGGACCACGCTCTCTCTGAAGTTGTGTCAGGAACCCATTCTAGCTCATTTCCAGCCATGACAGACTGTCAATTCTTGACCTCACTTGCCCCTCTCCAATCTTTGCATCTGATGCCATATGTCCTTCCCCACACACACACACACACCATGTCACAGCAGGGAGGCAAGGACACTGGTGACACTGGCTCTGGCACCTCCCCTACCCCTATATGACCTCCTCTTTGAGTGTCACATCTGCAGTGGGTCCACATATGGTCACATTCAGAATTGCTGGGAGTGGGAATTGCAACAGAGATGTGGGACACAGTTTCATCCCTGCAAGTGATGTCTGGGTGACACAGAAAAATCAGGAAGGGATCTGAAATGTCATGATAGAACCTGATTTTTGTTATATATGGCTGCTGCGTGCAGAGAAAACTCTAGAAGGCTGAGGCAGGTATCACTCCGGAGGCTGTCAAAATCCTCAGGGAGATAGAGTCACAAATGGGACCAGAAGGAAGCCGTGGAGGTCTACTGGATGCTGTGTGTAGGAAGAGAAGAGCTGCTGGCAGACTGTATGCCGTGTGGGTGACTAGGTGTCATTGCTAGGAGTTAGGGGGACTCTGGCCTCTGACCTGAGTCTCCAGACAGAAATATGTGACTAAGACAGTGACTGAAGGCACAGGTAGAGGTGGGGTGGGGTGGAGAGCTGTGAGTCCAGGATCCTGCCTGATGTGATTAAATAAGATATCCACATGGATCTGCCATGGGAACTTGGACTCTCAAACTCAGCACATCCCAAACACCACTAGTCAGTGTCCAGTCTCAAGACAGCACCTCCTCCCCTCCCATATTTGTGTGAGCAATCCCATCATACACCCAGAAGTGTTGTCATAACCTCAAGTGGGCCACCTCATTCCAGCCACATGTCTCTAGCCCCACCACCCTTGACCCCTGATGATCATGTGGCCTCCTGGGAAACCCTCTCCCCATTGCAGCCCTACCCCCTTCTGATCTCATGTCTACCTTTCAGGTGGGGATTTGGCTAGGAGATAAAACAGGAGGGGCTGAGCAGTGGCACATATGATTGAGCACACATGTTACCATGTACAAAGACCTTGGTTTGAGCCCTCACTATCCATCTACAGGGAAAATGCTTCACAAGTGATAAGCAGGTCTGCAGGTGTGTCTCTTTCTCTTTCCCTCTCTGTCAACTCCTCCTTTCTCAGTTTCGCTCTGTCCTATCAAAATAACATAGAAACAAAGAAAAAAATGCCTGGATCTGTGTATTTGTAGTGCTGGCACCAAGCCCCAGCAATAATCCTGGTAGAAATAAGTAAAAAATTAAAAGAGGATATGTTGGAGTATCTTCCTGCTAATGGGGTCAGGCAGAGAGGCACACTTGAGGAAAATGAGGAGCTACTTCTGCACCTCCATGCTGCTCAGAGAGAGTTCTGTGAATACAGCATCTGTAGGACAGGCGAGTGCTCTGGGTTCTAGTCCCAGATCCCAGCCTTAATGTCTGGTGACTGCAGTTGGGTGATCATATTAGGTTTTGTTCCAGTGACAAACGAGATAATATTGTGGATGGCAGGACAACTGGATTTTGCTGCATTGCTCTCAATGAGTATGGTGATCCTAGATGCTGGAAAAATCACCAGTTCTCTCTACACTTCAGTTTTCCTCAAGTGTAAAGGAAAATAATAATGCCCAAGTAGTGAATTGGCCTAAGGATGGAATCAGGTAAACATGCCTCTGGACAGACACCTAAGCGGGACATCTTTCATATATAGCAGTGACAGACTGATTGACAGTCAACCACACACAAAGAGCCTGTGGAAAGCCACTGTTCACATGAAGACTTGGCAACTGTCCCCTCTACATTTTTCTATTGGAAGAAGAGCAATTCAGAAAAACTACAGTCATTTGAAGTCCTCCTTCATTATTAATTTTTATGGAGAGTTATTTTGTAACTCTGGATTTTTTTTTGTAATTAGATGCTGTAAAAAAAATTTAGTGATTTTTCTCTTCTTTGTAATTAGAAATAGCGATTAGAGTATCTTTTATATTACATGGCATTTTTCCTTTAAACAATTGTATACGTTTTGTATTCTTTGCTTTTCTCCATACAGACTTTAATGAGAATGGATTCATTGTGAAGCATAATTTGCTATTATTATAGTGTGTCATGAAAATGAGTTATTTCTGTCACAGAAATATAATGCCCAGTGTAATGTATTTTTTTCTTGCTGGTGGGTTTGTATTTTTTTTCCCTCTAGGGACAGGGAAGATGTGTTTGCAAAGTTTAGTACCCACTTGAACCTGAAAGGCTGGGGAATTGCAAAGCAAGCTCAGCTTCCTGAAGCCTGAAACCAACCACTCTCCCCTCACTGCCCAAAGCGAAGCTGTAGGCAGAGGAGAGCAGCTCTCCATGTTTCATGCAAAAAGCGGATGATCCCCAACACTTGGTCCCCAGCCAACAATATTCGTTCAAGCCAGGAGAGGGGGAAACCAAGAGAAGCAGGTTGCCTCTGGAGACTTGAGGGGGGTGTATGATTGCTGAGGTTTGTCAGGGAGCCAAAAGCACCCGTGGAAACCCACACACATTTCTCTCTGCTGCTGAATACAGGCTACTCATGTTGCAGACACCCCAAACTTGATGGCAGCCTGGCTTCCTCACAAGACATGCCAGCCTGCTTGGGGCAGGGGGTCATGCCCTGTCTGCTCCTACCTTCCAGCTGCATGTAGAGCCAAAACAGGGAAGGGAGTGGGGGTGTGACGCAGGGCATTTCTCCTCCAAGTCACAAGGAGAAGGGTTCCCTGTCTGGGCTCCTATCTGCCAACTGGAGCGTGCCCCTGGGTACAGCTGCCAATTGGACATTCTATGCAGATTCTAGGAGGGTGGGGAGAGGGAGCAACAGTCTGGCCCTACCTATCCCTGGGATATTCTCTGTGCTGGAACCAGTACCCACCTTTAAGGTGGGTACATAGAATCAGGGCCTGGCAGACATGCCACCTGTGACAGTGATGGCTGGGTCCCAACAGGAAACAGATGGTACATCCTCAAAGGGTAACAGGAGAGTTCAAGTAAGTGCTTCTCACACAGGGGTGGGCATGCAATTCACCACCCCAAGAGCACCCTAACCTCCAGTGTGCTGGGGAACATTGGGCCTGGTGTAGGTATGGGAAAGGCAGCCCCCACCCCATTCCCAACCCAGCACTTTTTCCTACATGGTTTTCCTTGGAGAGCAGAAGTGGGGGGGGGGAGAGGTGGTCCTTCTCTCCCAGGCCTCTGGCTTGCAAAGCATCACTTCCATCTCCTCTCTGGCAACTCCTTGAAACCCTAAATATACAGGAAGGTTGGGGGTGGGGGCAGAAAGAAAGGAAAGTGTATGCTCTCAAGGGCTGCAACTGGCTGAGGTGGCCCCAAAAATGCCTTTTTGCTTTTTTTTTTTTTAACTATAAATCTTTTAAAAATATTTTTATCTATTAATTTTCTTTGGATAGAGAAAAACAGAGGGGAGAGGGAGAGAGAGTGGTAGAGAGAGAGACACCTGCCTCACCACTTGTGAAGATTCCCCCCTCCTGCAGGTAGGGAACTTGCACATAGTAACACGTGTACTCAATCAGGTGCATCACCACCCGGTCCCCCAAGATGGCTTCTTAGCACACTAGCCCACAGCCAGCCCTAATCCAATGTCCTCTCATGCACCCTAAGATATGGCAGCAAATCCCAGCTCTGCTCTCATTGTGTGCCTCACACAATGAGAAATAAGAGGTTAGGAATAACGTTACCGAGTGGGGGTATAGCAGAATGGTTATACAAAGAGACTTTCATGCCTGAGGCTCTCAAGTCCCAGGTTCAATCCCCCATACTGCCATAAACCAGAGCTGAGCAGTGCTCTGGTAAAAAAAAAAAAAAAAAAAAGAAGAAGAAGAAGAAGAATGTTACCCTCATGAAATTATTCTAAAGGCTAAATGAATTCACTGGGGTTAAGTCTCACTGTTAGAGCAGGAAAGCCTCCTCTGTGCACTCACCCCATCTGTATAGTCCACAAAGCTGGCGGGTACGGGTTGCTGGGGGAGCAAGTTGCAATACCCCCCCAAAAATAAGCCTTGCCTACAGATTAGAGCCTGTGCTTGCCCAAAAGAGATTCCTTTCCTAACTGCTTTGCCTGTACAGCCATTTCTCCTGATCCTTAACAAGACTGATTGGCAGGCTGGTTCTAGAATATGCCAACACATCCACGCTTGATTCCTACTCATTACAGTTTTGAACACCTTATGCATTCCTGTCCCCTTTCCTCTAAATGTCCTCCAGGTAGGAGCCAAGCTAACCAGTTCTGATGTGACTTTCAGGGACTGTGTCACCACTGGGTGGCCCTGAACTTGAACTTGGGCTCTCCGCTGGTCTCAGCCAAGTCAGTCAGGTCCTGACGCCTCCTGATTCCCCACACCTCCCACCCCCACCACCCCACCCCACCCCACTCCAGTGGAGAAGCAGAGACTAGCCCTGGCCCAGAAGGATGGCCCCCTCTTGGACCCCACAGCTGGGTCATGACTTCCTCTGCAGCTGAGGACTCATATTTTAACAGGCCAAGTGACATTCCATCATTAATATCTCATGCTGTCCTATCGAGCTGTGTAAACATGCTTCCTAGTGCCTGCTCCACCTCTCCACCCCACCCCACCCCCAGCCACCCACACCCACCACCCTCTCCCCACTATAATTGTTTTCACTCACCTAAATTCAGATGTAATTCAAGCCAGAGAAATCAGGGCCGGATTCTATCTGCAGCCCGGGAATTATTAGTATGACTTTTTGGCGGCGTGACAGTGATGTTTCGACAATCTATACATATTGATTTAGGTCGATAATAAACAATTTGATTAGCCTCCCCCATCCACTGGGCTGTCATTTCAATCACTGACAGGGGCCCAGCAGAGTGGAAGGGGGTGGTGGCACACAGGAGTGGCAAGGAATTCTCAAAATAAGAAACTCGGTCCTGATTAGAGGCCTGGCTTCAGTGAATTGGACAAGACAGCTCAGCCGCCACGTTATTAACTCCCTGGGAAAATACTCGGCCGGTCCCCGGGGCCAGCCCGCATATTCTGATGTGGATCGATAAGCAATCTCCGGTGTATATGGAATTCAGACTCGAATCATTTGTCTCTGGCTCCTTGCTCCAAAGGGAGCCCCATAGTGGGACCTGGCCTGCCACCCGGCCCCCTACACTCCCCCTTCCCACTGTCAACCCCCACCCCTCCCCAAGACACACACATTCTCTCCCCTTTTAACTAATGACCCGCCATGGAGGAGGCCAGCCAGGGGAAATCTCTTCCATCATCAGAAGAGGCTCTTTCAGGTGGGCCTAATGATGGTAATGGCCTCCTTTCAATTTTTAAAAAATGATGCTCGCCCCGGCACCATGGGGGTGAATCCCTGTCAGTGACGGGCACGCCCCTCAGCAACAGAGAAGCAGATGTCCGAGTAATGGAGGCCCCCAGGTGTGTTCAGGGTGTCCACAGCTGGATGCTGCAGCTTTGACAGAGCAGGGCAGTGGCCTTTCTGCTGGCTTTCTACAGGCTGGGTACCATCTAGGGGTACTGATGGCCAGGACTTGGGTGGGCTCAAGAAAGGAGGGTGATATCAGGGTGGGTACCAGGCATCCTTGGGAGCTGGTTCCTTTGGACCCCAGTCACCAACTGGAGTTTCTTGGGTTGATCCTTCAGCCTTAGTGACCCTCAGAGGCCATACCCTTCAGTTACAAGTGGACATCTCTTTTTTTTCCTCCAAAACAAATTAGTTTTTCTTTAATTCCTGTTTTTCATTTATTTTTGGTTGTCTCTAGGGCTGAATGGTTTGTTTCAAATAGAATGAGCGAGACAGAGAGAGAGAGAGGAGAGAAAGAATAAACCACGGCATCAAAGCTTCCTTCAATACAGTGGTGGCCACATTTATACCTTGGTCACACACACGGCCAAGTGGCACACAATCTAGATAAGCTATTTTGCTGACCTAATTATTTTCCTTTTTCCAAAAGATTTATTTTAGTGTTTTAACTATATGAGAGAATTTCATATGTGTGTGTGTGAGAGAGAGAGAGAATGAAAGTGAGAAAGAACTACTTTGTCACATATGGCACTAGAGATAGGACTAGTACTCTCAGGCATGCAAGTCCTGTATTCTACCAGCTGAACTATCTCCCCAGCTATACACATGGACTCTGGAACCTACAGGACACCACATGGCAAGGACAGCTTTTGACTGGGATCACGGGCCTTCTCTCTCCCACAGTAGAGAGCAGCTGTGTGGTGTAGGACAGGCTTTGGATCAGACAGTCTGGGAGTCTCCTGTGGTGAGTGAGTCCCTCTCCTTAAACCTGCATTTCTCTGTGTGTAAAATGAGGCCACTAGCACTTGCCTTGCATGTCTGTGGCAAGAATGTAATGAAACCACACAGGGAAAGGGCCTAGCACAGTACTGATGGCAGACTAGAGACTCAGAGGAGAGGTGTTATTTTTCTCCTCAGCATGAAATAACAAGTGCAGTGAGTTTTACACATTTTTATTTACATGTTATTATTATTTTTTTAATATTTATTTTATTTATTTATTCCCTTTTGTTGCCCTTGTTTTTTTTTTTATTGTTGTAATTATTATTGTTGTTATCGTTGTTGGATAGGACAGAGAGAAATGGAGAGAGGAGGGGAAGACAGAGAGGGGGAGAGAAAGATAGACACCTGCAGACCTGCTTCACTGCCTGTGAAGCGACTCCCCTGCAGGTGGGGAGCCGAGGTTCGAACCGGGATCCTTATGCTGGTCCTTGTGCTTTGCGCCACTTGCGCTTAACCCGCTGCGCTACAGCCCGACTCCCCATGTTATTATTTTTAACATCAGGTATATCTTTTGAAAAATGAAATTGTAGAAATCCAATATGTTGAATTAGGGAGGTAGCACTGTGGAAGCTCAATGGACTTATATGTCTGAGACCCCAGAGGCCCTGGGTTCGATCCCTGCACCATCATAGCTCATAGCTGAGCAATGAGCTTTCTGGTCTTTCTCTTTCTCTAATGAAAATAAATAAGTATATCTTTAAAAAAAATCTTTTTTCTTTGAGCTGGGTGGAGACTTACCTGGTAGAGAACACATGTTATCATGTGCAAAGACCTGGCTTGAGCCCCTGATATATCTCTCTCTCTCTCTCCCTCTCCCTCTCCCTCTCCCTCTCCCTCTCCCTCTCCCTCTCACTCTCCCTCCTCTCCCTCTCCCCCCTTTCCCTCTCCCCCCTCTCCCTCTCCCTCTCCCCCCTCCCTCTTCCTCTCCTTCTCTCTCTCCCTCTCTCTCTCCATATACATATACACACATATACACGCAGACAGACAGACAGACACACACACACACACACACACATATATATCCCTCTCCCTCTCTTTCCTTTTTTCTACCATTCTAAGTGTAGACACTGAGCCCTACCAATAACCTTGATGACAAAAAAAGATTATTTGGAAGAAGGAGGAGGAGGAGGAAGAGGAGGAGGAAGAAGATGAGAAGAAAAGAGAAAAGGAAGAAAGATTAGGAGGAGAAATTATTCAGCATTTTACATAAAGAAAAGCATCTGCTCTTTTTTTATGCTGATGATGAAGAACCCTCACCATGCCCACTGGCCACATCCACCTGCACCTTATAGAGAAGAAAGGATATATTGTATATGCTCTGAGTAGCTGTAACTCCACTATCAGAACTTAGTGGCTTCCATGTCATGTTTCATGTAGTCTCAAGAGCTCCTCCACCTAGAGAGGTCAGAGATAGGCTCCTAAAAGCAGCCTGGGTTTCCACCCAGAGAACCTGTGTCCAGAGTGAAAATAAGCACAGGGCAGTATCAGTTACAATCGGATGTGGCTGTGAGAAACAGAGAACTATAACAGCAAGACAAACAAGATCAGACTTTATCTTTCTTAAACATAAAAGTCAGGAAGCCAGTTATCCAGGTCTGGTGTGCCTGTTCATCTGCAGGAGGTGCTGAGGGACCTAGTTTCCTTCCAGACCACAAATCCACTATCTTTATTTAAAAAATATTTTTATTCATTTAATTGTACTGAACACTGCTCAATTCTGGTTCATGGTGTTGCTAGGGATTGAATCTGGGACCTCAGAGCCTCAGGCACCAAAGTCTCTTTGCATAACCATTATGCTGTCTCTCCAGTCCTCCACCATCTTCCTGAAGTTTCACAAGGATGATTTGTCTTCATGTTTCAACATGGCAGCTCAGAAAGCCACATAACAGGGAGTGAAATGGAGGAAGGGAGAAAGGAGATTGGGCAAAGAGTCCCTACAATTTCTCTTCTGATTACTAGTTTTTCTTTTTTAAGTTTTAATTAATTTTAAATGTACAAAGAAATTTCAAAGAAAATGGAAAGTTCTTATAGTGCTCACATTCAGTTTTCCCATTATTGACATCTGGTCTATGTATGTATGGTATATTTGTCCAAGTAAATGAACCAATACTGATACATTAATATAAACCAAAGGCCATAAAATTTTCCTAGGCTTTCTACATAATAGCCTTTCTTCTAATCCAGTGTCTTTTTATGTCTCTTGAAGCTCTTCTTGGCTATGGCACATTCTCAGACATTCCTAATTGTTAATGGCCTTGATGATTTTGAGGAATTTGGGTTGGTTATTTTGCAAGATGTCTCTCAGTTGAAATCGGATGGAGGGGCAGTTGTGGCACACCCAGTTAAGCACACATAGTACTAAGCACAAGGACCCGCATAAGGATCCAGGTTTAAGCCCCCTGGCTCCTCACCTGTGGGGGTGGGGGTGGGGAATGCTTCACAAGTAGTAAGGCAGATCTGTAGGTGTCTATCCTCCTCTCTCCCTCTCTGTCTCTCCCTCCTCTCTCAATTTCTCTCTGTTCTATCCAATAAAACGGGGGGAAATGTGGAATCTGATGCATTTCTCATGATTAAACGGGGGTCATGTGTTGAAGGGAGGAAATCCACGAGCATAATGGGCATTTTCATGACCACATAAGGGTCTTGGTTACTTCCAGTTTCAGTGATCATGAATGAAGTTGCCATAAACATCTATTTCCAGGGTTTTGTGCAATATATCAGATCTTTTTAAATGAGAGGTCTCAGAAACAGTTCTGTAAAATTTCATCATAAGTCAAATAGTCACTCAAGTACATCTGCCTGGAAGGGAAGTTTATTCTATACCCAGCTAAAAGGCCAGGGTTTTCTTACATGGGAGAAGGGTTTGTCAACCAGTAGACTCAGTCAAAGTCTATAATGGAGAAGGAAAGAGCATCATAGGGGGAAGTGAAGGCAAGTTGGAAGTTCAAGTGCCTAAACCCTAACACCAAGGTATTTGAGAGAATACTGATAAACTGTCACTGGACTATATAAAAAGCCTTTGAAAGGGAGTTGGGCAGTATCACAGTGGGTTAAGCACATGTGGCAGGAAGTGCAAGGACTGGCCAGAGGATCCCAGTTCAAGCCCCCGGCTCCCCACCTGCAGGGGAGTTACAAGCGGTAAAGCAGGTCTGCAGGTGTCTATCTTTCTCTCTTCCTCTCTATCTTCCCCTCCTCTCTCCATTTCTCTCTGTTCTATCTAACAACGACAAAATTAACAACAACAACAATAATAACTACAACAAAAATAAAAAACAACAAGGTCAACAAAAGGAAAAATAAATAAATAAATATTTTTAAAAATATTTTAAAAGCCTTTGCAAATAATGCCTTATGGGAAAATGTTCAATAATTCATTCTCTCAAAAGGATATATTTATTCACACTACATCCAGACAGTGGAATAGTATTCAGGACTGAAAAGAGACATGAACTACTAAGTCATAGAGAAAACGTAATTATTCATTACCAAGTAAAGGACGTCAGCCAGAACAGCTGTGTGCTGTCTGATTCCAACTGTATAGTATTCTAGAGAAGGCAAAACTATGGAGACAATAAAACTTTTTAAAATTGATTTAACAATAATTAACAAGATGTAGAATAATAGGGGTATAATTCAATTTCCACCACCAGAGTTCCATACCCCCTCCCCTCCATTAGAAATTTCCTTATTATTTATCCCACTACAGTACGGACCAAAGATTTTTATGGGGAGCAGAAGGTGGAAGGTCTGGCTTCAGTAATTGCTTCTCCACGAGACATGACTGTTGACAGGTTGATCCATACCCCCAGCCTGTTTCTATCTTTCCCTAGTAGGGTAGGGCTTTGGGGAGGTGGGGTTCCAGGATACATTGGTGAGGTCATCTGCCCAGGGAAATCTGGCTGGCATCATGGTAGTATCTGCAACTTGGTGGCTAAAAAATCAGAACAAATTGTTTAATAATCAGGAATCTAAAGATAAGAGTATAGCAGATGAAATTTGGGGTCTACATGGTGGAAGAAGCTAGGAAGTCTATTTTAGATATATTTCGAAGGGCCCATGACTTTACTAGTTTTGCCTAAGCCTGACGACTAACATGCAAGTAAGCTAAGAGTATTGTTTGGGAAGATGGTGTCAGAATTGAGAATAGGACTAGAAAGGTGGATCCAGGCCAAGAGAAGCTCCCCAATATGGGAAAAGTATATAAATATAATTAACTGTAAACCCCATCTATCTGACCTAGTACCCATGTCTATTCATATTCAGCACAGGAGCCTATATAACCTCTGTATCCATGTCAGTCTGAGCTCACAGTCCATGGTCACAGCTAGGGACATTCTAGGCTGCACTCATTTCAGGACCAGTCTTTCTTGAATGGCAGAATAAAACAGTTTAGGAGTTGTCAGGATTTAAGAGAGAAAGGAAGATGAGTAAGGAAATGCAGATTGGAGTAGTGAAATTACTGTTTATCCAGTGGTGAGTACATTTATTGTTATGAATTCCCTCTTCCCTCATTAATAAATTAATCACAAAATTAGATGAAAATTTTAAGATGGTTAGGAAGGTCCAGGCAGTGGCACACCCAGTAGAGAGTACATATTATCATGTTTAAGCACTTGGGTTCAAATCCCTAATCCTTACTTGCTGGAAGAAAAGCTTCAAGAACTCTGGAGAAGTGCTGCAGGTGTTTCTCTTTCTCTCTTTCCCTTTTCCTTCCTCCCTCTCTATTTTATTTCTCTTTGTATCTGTAAAAAAAATAAAAATAAAAATAAAACAGAAGGAAGGAAAGGAAGGAAGGAAGGAAGGAAGGAAGGAAGGAAGGAAGGAAATGAAGGAAGGAAGGGAGGGAGAAAGGGGAAAACTGCCACTGGAAGCAGGCACTAAGCCCCAACAATAATCCTGATGTCAAAAAGAGGAAAAGGAGGAAGAGAAAGAAGAAGAGGAGGTGGAAGAGGAGGAGGAGGAAGTTGGGAAATAGTTCACCAGGTAGGAAGTCATTCACTGGAGAAGCTCCAGAGCTGTTGTAGCCCCTCACCCCATCTCTCTCTCTCTCTCTCTCTCTCATGAAAATATAAAAAATTAGCCCTGGTGCAATGGAATTGCTCAAGAGTGAGGTGAGGCCTGCATACATACACAAACACACACACACTTCCTATGCAGGACTTCTAGGCACCCTCAGGTATAATAATTGAGGCATAGAAAGCCTAGTTTCCCAAAGGAATTAGAGTGTCTGCCATTTTTCATATCAGCGCAAGGATATACACATACATCTCACTCACTCTGCTCTTGCTTGGAAGCCTGCAGATTTCTCTTCACTGGAGCCCAGCCACTACTATTGACATGATATTTTTGACCCTTTGGGCTCCTGAGTTAAGACTGATTCTCTTAGGAGCCAGGCGGTGGTACTCCTGGTTAAGTAGACACATTACAGTGCACAAGAACCCAGGTTCAAACCCTTGGTCCCCACCTGTAGGGGGAAAGGTTCACAAGTGGTGAAGCAGGTCTACAGGTGTCTCTCTGTCTCTTTCACTTTCTATCTCTTCCTCCCCTCTCAGTTTCTCTCTGTCTATATCCAGTAAAGAAATAGATAATCTTTAAAAATATTGATTTTCTTTCTCCTTTGTGTCCATATGATAGTTTGTGGGTCCCAGGACATTGTTTTTTTTTTTTTTTTTTTTATCTCACTGTGAAGTGTGCACAGGCTTGGCTCTCAGTCAAGTGTGAAATTTTCCAAGGTCTTGGACTTTTCGTTTGTGGCCTGGCTGAGTTCAGAGACCCAGATTACCTACCTACCTACCTATTTGCCATTATGATCTGTACTCAGTAACCAAATGCCCCTGAATCTCATTTTGTCACTGGTGCAAAGGTGCTAACCCTCTCCCAGGGGATGCTTCCATGCTAAATGGCATGATAGGTCAAATCGCATGGAGACTGGCCCATTGTGATTGTCCACAAAGAGCTAGATGAGAATAATAAACGGTGGTCAAGTGGAGGTGTGCCTGGTTGAGTGCACACATGACAGTATACAAGGACCCAGATTCAAGTCCCCAGTCCCCACCTGCAGGGTGGGAGCTTCATGAGTGGTGACGTGGGTCTGCGGAAGTCTCTCTTTCCCTCTCAATTTCTCTGTCTTTATCCAAAATGAATACATAAATAGAAAATAGCAAGATGTGCATAAGTATTAAGGAGATGAATTCATGAGTGTGCAGACACTTCATTCTGGAATAGTGCAAGCAGTTAACAAGAAGAGGCCAGTGTTATGTTAATTCCCATTAATATCCTCCAAGGGTGCAGGGGAAGATGGACGGGCCAGCCTGGAAACGCAATCAACCCCCTCCCCCGCCCTTTTTTTTTTATCTCCTTTGCTACAGCTTTATTGTAGTGAAATATGTTCCCCTTAGCAGAGGGCAATCACCCTAACTAGACAATGCAAGAAGCATGGGATGCCAGCAGAAATTTTCAGAATCCCTTCCCTGGGTGCCTGGCTGCAGGCATTTGTGGTTTATGTATTAAAACTGCCCACAGATGTGATTGTGCGGACAACACTGATGGATATTTGCCGCGGTTAGGCTGCATTAGACTCAATTTATCCCCCAGCTCTCATTGTTGCTATTGATTGATTTTTAAATTAGATGAAGGCAATCAGTAAATACCACCCAATCAAGTTCTAAAACATACAGGAGATTAGACAATTTAGGGTAATCAATGGAAATATTCCTTGATTTGCTACCACTCAATTTTGACCATAAATTACAACTATAACTTGCAAGTTAGTAAGCTATAAAGCAAGTGGATGTGACAAGGAAAACTATAAGAAATGAATTAATGGGTTGAAGAGGAGCCACTGACGCTGTGCCATAATGAGGCGGAATGACTCTTCAGAGTCTGCGTTCCTGGTTGCGTCTTGTCACCAGCGTTAAGTCAAAACATGGAGGAGAGCCATGGTTTACCTGGGTTAAAAAAAAAAAAAAGTGGGGGAGGGGCAGGTGACAGGTGGGAATTTGTGTGTGGTGGAGGGATGGGGGTAGAAATCCCACAATAGCCATTCATCTCTCTGCCAGAGGAGTCAGTACAATAACTGATCAACCTAATTCTGTGGTTGCAAATAAATGTCATGTAATTTTAGGCTCAAAAGCCCATGATTTGTTAAAACCCTCACCTACCTCACAGACACTTTCAAATGCTAATTTGAAAGTCACACTTCTCTACTGTTATTTCCTACTAAGTCTAAGATGTAACAATAATTAAATGTAATTTTAGACCAGGACTTCATAGTCTCAAAAAACTCTATTTGTCTGATTGTACAATCTGCCCATCTTCCATATTTTCAAGAGAAGCCCGTTCAGACTATAGGTTTTATCTTCTTTTTCTATCCAGTGGGCATGTGCACAGAGGAAGCTTATCTGCATTCAGAATCTAATGGTTTTTGAGGCAGTAAACTGGTGGATATGAAGAGAAAGAGAGAAAGGAGAGAGAGAGAGAGGAGGGGGTAAGAGAGAGAGAGACGAGAGAGGGGGGGGGAAGAGAGGAGAGAGAAAGAGAGAGAGAGGGGAAGAGAGGAGAGAGAGAGAGAGAGAGAGAGAGAGAGAGATCTACAGCACTGGTAGGGATAGGGTCTTGAACCAGGTCTTTGTGCATGGTAATGTGTGCCCTCCTTCGGGTGTGTCATCCTCCCCCCCCACACACACACACATGCACACAATGTTTACTAAATAGCACAGTCTCTACAGTCACAGAATTCTGTGGTATTGGCAACACTTATTAAGTGCTGGCTCTGATCTTATGAACATCCTCTCCCCCCCCCTTTTCTTTCTAATCACCATTCTGAAATGACTTGTCCAGATACAGAGATAAAGGCAGAGTGGAAATAGGGAAAATATCCCAGCACCAAAGCTTTCCCCAGTGTGGTGAGGGCCGAACTATAACTTGGGTCACATACCTGACACAGTAATGCATTATCCAGGTGAGCTATTCAGCCAGCACTAATGGGCATTCTTGCATCCTCACCACAGCACCATGGGTTAGGTGGCATTGTCATCATCATTGCCACTTCTCAGATGTGGTGACTGTGACTTGTAAACTTCCTGGTGGCATAAGAGAAGTGGGGCTTTGCCCTCACTATAAAATAACAATGAGGGAGTCAGGCGGTAGCACAGCAGGTTAAGCGCATGTGGCACGAAGCACAAGGACCAGCGTAAGGATCCCAGTTCAAGCCCCTGGCTCCCCACCTGCAGGGGAGTTGCTTCACAAGCAGTGAAGCAGGTCTGCAGGTATTTATCTTTCTCTCCCCCTCTCTGTCTTCCCCTCCTCACTCCAATTCCTCTCTGTCCTATCCAACAATGATGGCATCAATAACAACAACAATAATAACTACAACAATAAAAAACAAGGGCAACTTTCTGGTCTTTTTTCCAGCCATGACATAATCTCCCCAGACAATAACTTAAATCCACATGCATATCAGAGGTCAGGCTCAGGGAAAAAAAAAAACACCCTAGTATAGCCACAGGCCCTCTGGAATATAACTAAAATATACCTACTAGCTATCTATAAAACGGAGACCCCTCCCGCCCAACACTTCATCTGCACTATGCCAGCCTTTAGGTTCATGATTAGTCAACAACTTGTTTGGCTTTATATGTTAACTCTCTTTTCAGCCAAGAGGTTCAAGATGCTAGCATGATGCCAACCAGACTTCCCTGGAAGACAACCCCACCAATGTGTCCTGGAGCTCTATTCCCCAGAGCCCCTCCCAACTAGGGAAAGAGAGAGGCAGGCTGGGAGTATGGATCAACCTGTCAACACCCATGTTCAGCGGGGAAGCAATTACAGAAGCCAGACCTTCCACCTTCTGCACCCCATAATGATCCTGGGTCCATGCTCTCAGAGGGTTAAAGAATAGGAAAGCTATCAGGGGAGGGGATGGGATAGGGATTTCTGGTGGTGGAAATTGTGTGGAGTTGTACCCCTCTTATCCTATGGTTTTGTCAGTGTTTCCTTTTTATAAATAAACAAATAAACAAGAGCAACAAAAGGGTAAATAAATAAATATTTTTTTAAAATTAAAGATAACAATGGTAGGAAATGCCCCACTCTCTGAAGGGAAGTTGGACCAACCTATTCTGCTCCTTGAGGAAGATTGGTCCTGAAAATGAGTGCAGCCTAGAATGTTCCCAGTTGTAACCATGAATAGTGAGCTTAGAGTAACAGAACTCAGAAGTTACACAGGCCCCTATGCTAAATAATAATATACAAGGGCCCTGGGTCAGGTTGATGGGGTAAACAGTCAAATTTATTCAAAGATTTTCTTCAAGTTTGGAAGCTACTCTCTTCCCTAATCCAGCTTTCTACCTCTATTTTCAATTTTGACACCATCTTCCCAGACTATATATTTGTCTACCTCCATGCTAGCTATCAAACTCAAGCAAAAATTACTAGTCATTGGTATCTAGGAACAAACCTAAAATATACTTCCTACCTTCTCTTCACCCTAAGGTCTTATTTGCATCTGCTCTATTCCTATTTATTAAACATTTTGTTCTGCTTTATATCTTACTGCATTTCAGCTACCAAGTTGCAGAGGCTACTATGATTCTATCTTGACCTCCCTGGGTAAAAAACATCACCAGTGTGTCCTGAAACTTCACTTCTCCAGAGCCCTGCCCCACTAGGGAAAGAAAGAGGCTGGGGGTGTGAACTGACCTGCCAACACCCATATCCAGCAGAGAAGCAATTAAAGAAGCCAGAAATCCTATCTTTTGCACCCCAAAAAGAATTTTGGTCCATACTTTCAAGGGGGGAGAAATGTTAAGGTAAGATGACCAGAGGGCTCTGAACTCCAATTCCATCAGGACCCGGAGAGAGAAGAGGAAAAAAGGAAGGGCACTCAGAAGTAGTAATATGTGTAGATGTAACTTAGAAAGGAGGAGAAAGCAGGACCATAGAAAAAAGTTTGGCAAATATTCCAATTATAGAAATAGTAGTTAACACATATCTACAACTTTAGGAGAACTTCTGTAAAGAATGGGGACACAGAACTCTGGTGGTGGGAATAGTGCAGAATTATACCCCTGTTATCTCATAATTTTGTAAATCAGTACTAAGTCACTAATAAAATTAAAGAAAAAAAGAATTTTGGTACATACTCCCAGAGGGAGAGAAATATTAGAGAAAAATAACCAGAAGACTCTGAACTCTAATTCCATCAAGACCTAGAGAGAGACAAGGAAGAGGAAGGAGGAGGAGGAGGAAGAGGAGGAGGAGGAGGAGGAGGAGAAGAGGAAGAAGAAGAAGAAGAAGAAGAAGAAGAAGAAGAAGAAGAAGAAGAAGAAGAAGAAGAAGAAGAAGGAGAAGGAGAAGGAGAAGGAGAAGGAGAAGGAGAAGGAGAAGGAGAAGGAGAAGGAGAAGGAGAAGGAGAAGGAGAAGGAGAAGGAGGACAAGGAGGAGGATGAGGAGGAGGACGAGGAGAAGGAGAAGGAGAAGAAGGAGAAGGAGAAGGAGGAGAAGGAGAAGAAGAAGGAGGAGGAGAAGAGGAAGAAGAAGAAGAAGAAGAAGAAGAAGAAGAAGAAGAAGAAGAAGAAGAAGAAGAAGAAGAAGGAGAAGGAGAAGGAGAAGGAGAAGGAGAAGGAGAAGGAGAAGGAGAAGGAGAAGGAGAAGGAGAAGGAGAAGGAGGACAAGGAGGAGGATGAGGAGGAGGACGAGGAGAAGGAGAAGGAGAAGAAGGAGAAGGA
The DNA here is from genome assembly GCF_950295315.1 of Erinaceus europaeus. NCBI lineage: Eukaryota > Metazoa > Chordata > Mammalia > Eulipotyphla > Erinaceidae > Erinaceus > Erinaceus europaeus. The sequence continues at coordinate 159,476,648 of NC_080163.1, forward strand.
GAAGGAGGAGAAGGAGAAGAAGAAGGAGGAGGAGGAGGAGAATAAGGAGAAGAAAGAGAAGAAGGGCATTTAGAAGTAGCAATGGTTATAGGTGTGACTTAGAAAGGAAGAGAAGGCAGGACCACAGCAAAAAGATATATATCAACCTATATGTAACCTTGGGGTAACTACTACAGTTTCCAATGGAAGAACTGGGAACACAGAACTCTGGTGGTTTGAATGGTGTGGAATTAAACTATTATCTTATAATTTTGTAAATCAAAATTAAATCCATAATTAAAAAATTTTAAGAGAAGCAGGAATTGAATATGGCTAGTCATCTTCTGGAATCTTTCACTCTATCCATCTTCCCATCCAAGCAAAGTCAGAGAATGTCTCTTTGCAATAGCAGGAGAGCTCTGACTCCTGACCCCCTTTCTCTCTGTAGACATTATATTTTTTCACCATGGCTAACACTAAGGTTTGGTGCCTGCATAATGAATTAATTGTTCCTACCAGCCATATTACCTTTTTTTCCTTTTCTTTTTATTTGATAGATACATTGAGAGGGGTGGGGAGGCAGAGAGATAGAGACAAACAGACAAACAGGGTGAGAGAGAGAGGAGAGAGAAAAGAGAGAGGGGGAGAGAGAGAGAGGCTTGCAGCAATGGAAAGAGTGGTGGGGGAGAGAGACTTGAAGCGATGCCCATCCTCCTTTCACGTCCAAGCACACTACCTTTGAATTGCTTGGTTTCTTAACTGCTTCACACTTGGCCAGATGCACCTTCAACCAGAAGAATGATGAGCACCTGGATATCTCAGATCATGTTGATTGAGACTGGGGACATCCCTTTGCCCAGGACAATTGGGAACATCAGATGAGATCTTTTTTTTAATATATTTATTGGGGGATTAACGTTTTACATTTAACAGCAAATACAATAGTCTGTACATGCATAACATTTCTCAGTTTTCTACATAACAATATAATCCCCACTATGTTCTCTGTAATACTTTTTAGACCTCTACCCCACCACCACTACCCCAGAGTCTTTTACTTTGGTGCAATACACCAGCTCCAGTTCAGGTTCTACTTGTGTTTTCTCTTCTGATCTTGTTTTTCAACTTCTGCCAGAGAGTGAGATCATCCCATACTCAGATGAGATCTTCTTTAGAATGCACTGTACAAGGGGCTGGCGTATTGGTGCATCTGGCTGAGCACAGGTTACCACGCACAATGAACCTTGTTCAAATGTCTGGTCTCAATGTGTCCTGGACCCTCAAATCTCCAGAGTTCTGGTCCACTAAGGAAAGATAGAAACAGCCTGGGGGTATGAATCAACCTGTCAACACCTATGCTCAGTGGAGAAGCAATTACAGAAGCCAGAACTCCTACCTTCTGCTCCCCATAAACAACCTTGATCCATACTCCCAGTGGGGGAGAAGTGATAGGATGAAGATAAGAGGACTCTGCACTCCAGCTCCACCAGCAACCAAAGAGAGAGAAGGAAAGGAGAGGGGACAAATGGAGGTAGCTACAACATTATGAGTGGCTTAGAGGGGAAGAGAGGATTGAATCAGAAAAAGAAAGGGCAACTATGTATAAATATGGACAGATAGTTTTAGAGAAGATGGTTGGCCCATGTCTACAAGCTTAGGGGAACTGTGGAGGATTGCAGTGGGGAGAGTGAAGATTCAGAACATGTGGTGGGAATGGTGTGGATTCAAAACCCTGTCAACATGTAATTCTATATGAAAATTTTTTTTAAATCCTGGTCTCCACCTATGGTGGGGTGGGGGAGATATCACAAGTGATAAAACAGTGCTTCAATTGTTCCTCTTTCTCCCTTTCCTCTATCTCCTAGTTCCCTCTATATTTCTCTCTGTCTCTATCAAATAAATATTTATTCTAAAAAGGAAAGAACTGTACATACTGTAGAGTGTCATATTCAAGTAAAGGGTTCAGTCATCCTGGTGTGATACTCTAAAAACCAGAACCAGATGGCCCTGGGATGTGGTCTAGATCTGGGTTTCATGTGACCTGCATGTGGCTGAAACTTTCCTGAATCTGTGACCTTTACGCTAAAAGTCAAGAAATTTCAAAGAAACACACTCCACCCTTTGTACCCTCCCACAGCCCCAGTTATGACCAGGAGCCCCATGTTCCCACATGAAAGCCATCAGGTGGAACTGAGTGACACCTGCTTCCTGTACACAGGCAGGCCCTCTCTAAAGCACCATACATCCCTTCTGCCTCACATCCACCTGCTTCATTTATTACTGCTTTCCCACCTATTGGGGGGGGGGGGAGAATAGGAATTTCCACCCTCACATTGAACATTGCTGAGAGAGTTATATCTATTCCCAACTTCTCTCAGTAATCTCTGATGCTGTGGCTGGGCTCTGTATACTGTCACTCAGAATACAGGTATATTCAGTTATATTCCTGCTGCAGCCCAACTACAAAAGGAAGTATCTGGTAAGTGTTTGCTGATGGATGAAAGAATATGACTAGCATAAATGAAACTTCAGGTTTGATCCTCAGCACCATATATGCCTGAGTTGAATGGTACTCTGGTTCTTTCTTTCTTTCTTTTCTTTTCTGCCATTTTTAAAATTTTTTACTTATAAAAAAGAAACACTGACAAAACCATAGGATAAGAGGGGTACAAATCCACACAGTTTCCACCACCAGAACTCACATCTCACCCTCTCCCCTGCTAGCTTCCCTATTCTTTATCCCTCTGGGAATATAGACCCAGGATCATTGTGGGTTGCAGAAGGTGAAAGGTCTGGCTTCTGTAATTGCTTCCCCACTGAACATGGGCATTGGCAGGTCGATCCATACTCCCAGCCTGTCTCTCTCTTTCCCTAGTGGGGCAGAGCTCTGGGGAAGTGGGGCTCCAGGACATATTGGTGGGGTGGTTCACCAGGGAAGTCCAGTTGGCATCATGGTAGCATCTAGAACCTGGTGGCTGAAAAAAGAGTTAACATATAAAGCCAAACAAGTTGTTGACTAATCATGAACCTAAAGGCTGGAATAGTGCAGATGAAGATTTGGGGTCTCCATTTTGAAGACAGCTAGTAGACCTATTTTAGTTATATAAAGGGGCTATGACTATACTAGTTTTTTCCTGAGCCTGACCTCTGATATGCAGGGGAACCCAAGTTATTGTCTGGGGAGATGTTGTCATGGCTGGAAAAGGGGCTAGAAAGCTGGATCAGGGAAAAGAGTAGCTCCCAAATTTGGGAAAGGTATATAAATATTGTTGACTGGAAACCCCATCAATTTGATCTGATCTGGGGGCCCATATTCAGCTTAGGAGCCTATGTAACCTCTGCATCCCTATAGGTCTGAGCTCACATTCTGTGGTCATGGGTAGGAACATCCCAAGCTGCCCTAATTTTAGGACCCATCTTCCTCAGATGGTAGATAATCTTATCCAGCCTCCCTTCAGAGGATGGAACATTCTCTAATGTTGTTGATCCACATTGAGGACAAGGTCCTATGGGGGCCCACAAAGGGGTCAATTGTGTTGTTCCTGATAGGGAATGGCCATTCTTTCTTGACCTCTCATTAAAACAAACAAACAAACAAGAAACAAATATCACTCTTAGGCTTTTATCCAAAAGGCACACAAATGCTAATTGGAAGGGACATATACACTCCTATGTCTGCAGCTGCATTATTCACAATAGCCAAAGAGTGGAAGCAGCCTTAATGCCCATCAACAATCAAAAAATACAATATTGTGTCCTCAGGACAAAATGGATGGGACTGGAATCCTCCTCTGGCCTCTCCTGGCTCTGCCCTCTTCCCAAGTGCCCAGCTGCCTCCAAGATGGTGGGAGCTGGTCTCTTCAGAGCAAGAACAGCCTCTCACCAGGATGGAACTGAGCGAAGTTCCTGCGTCAGCTTTACCACCACCCTATACACAGAACCAGAGCAGCCATCTACTCCTGAGGTGATGGGGTGGGTGGGGGTGCATGGGTGCATGGGGTACAGGACTCTGGGAACTCCCACTTAAAGAGTCAGAGGCCAGCATCTCTATCTAATTCTAACCATATTCTTTCATAGGCACATGAACTGTCCCCTCAACTCCCTGTGCCTCTGACTTAGCTTTGGATGGGGAGATTAGAGTGATGGCAGTATAGGCAGCATTCCCAGAGTGAATGTTCAATGAGCTCTCACTCTGCCCCAGGTGCCATGGTGAGCATGTCATATGTGAGCTCATGACCACACAAGCACCTGCTCAACACTTCACCCCCTTCAAATTCCCTTAGCCTTATGAGACAGCATTCTTATTTCCCTGTTTTATTTATTTTTAATTTTTTAATCTATTTATTTATTGGATAGAGACAACCAGAAATTGAGAGGAAGGGGCAGACAGAGAAAAAAAAAGTGAGAGAGACCTGCAATATTGTTTCACCACTCATGAAGCTTCCCCCTGCAGGTAGGGATTGGACGCTTGAACCTGGGTCTTTATACACTGTCACACATGCACTCAAGCAGGTGTGCCACCACTTGGCCCTCGCCCCTGTTTTACAGATGAAACAACTGAGGCAGGAAGAGAATGCAGACTCACCTGAGATTGTCAAGAGAGGAGTCAAGAAAAATTTAAGTGCTGGATCCCAGTCTTTTCCTGCCTCTCCCTCACAAAGATTTTCTCCACCTAGCATCATACCTGGGGGAACTTCAGGAAACTGCAATTTGTTGAATCACCAGTTGGGGACAGTCAGTGGCTCAGCAAACTCCCCCCACTGAACGGGCAGAAGATGAGAGTCCATGGAGAAGACTGAGTGTGGGTCCCTGGCTGCAGGTGTGGGTCCCCTCCTCCAGGCTGTCCTCCTAAGGGGTCCTGGGCAGGTCATTCACTCTAGAGGAATTGCCTGGGTGGTGACCTGGAGACAAGAGCTTTCTTTTATCATGGTACAGAACTCAAAGGGCAGACCAATCCATCATGGAAGTTTCTCCAAGTGCTTTTATTTTACCATTTAGTATGCCAGCTGGATCATTCCCCTTAATGTAGACTCCTGGTATTAACACGCCTCCATCCATCACACGCTGTATTAGGAAATGACTGTGTTTGACTCTCGGGTCCTGCTCAAGATCATTAACCCAACTCTTCTCCAGGGCCATATATCATCCTGGGGATTACCTCATGGGTCCAGAGACCCCTCTCCTGGGCCTCACGCTGGGGCCGCCCTGGTCATTTTTCCTTGCCCAGCCTGATGAACGGAGCTGTTAGTGTGAGTGCAGCTAGCTCCTGGGTAACAGGGAGACACCACCTCCACTTCCCTCCTCTCTCTCCAGTGACCCAGCTTTCTAAGAGGTGCAGCTAAGAGCCCAGCAGCACCCCCTAAGTCTCTTCATCTCCTGCCACTCCTGATGCCTGCAGGCTAGCCAGGACTGTGTCCTTCTGTCCTTGAGCACCTTAGGGACTTTTGCTGTCAGACCTCACCATGCTGTGGCTCTTCCCCTCTGGGACTTTGTGGGAACTTGCAGGGGGTGGGGGGGTAGGGAAGCAGGGGGATGGGCAGAGAATGCCTCAAGGGATGAAATCCCTGCTTTAACCAGCTCAGAGGATCACCCTGTGTTATGCATATAGATGCCCCCAATCCATCTCTCCCTATACATCCCTGCTCCAGCTGCCTCTGTCCCCACAATCCTCCCTATTCTTGAAACCAATCTTCCAAGTTCTTCTCTGTTCTTCTCTTGCTCTTCCTCAAAGAAAGAAGATGGAGAGAGATGCCCACTTCTTCCCTGATGAGCAGGGTGGAGAGGAGTCACACCTGCCACCTGGGCACCTGCAGGGACATGTGCCAGCCCTAGAGCACCCAGTCCAGTCGGGAGAGGGGAGTCTTGCTTTCATGGTGGGACCTGAAATTTCTCAGAAGGGAGTCAGTATGGTGGGCAGTCTCTGACATAGCACATAACTCACCAGGTAGTCAACGTGAGTTGAAGTGGGATCCCTGGAATGTGGGACAGACATTATGGATCTGTCTGAGTGCAGCGCCTTCTGAACACAGCTCCCAGCTGAGGACAGATTGTGATCAGGGGAATGACCCCAGGAAGCAGAGGTGAAGCACTGAAGAAATCAGAGCAAGTATGGGAAGAAAGCCACTACAGGGTCTGGCCAGGAGCAAGGAGGGTTGTGAGCAGAAGGGGTTGAATCCTGCTTATCCCACTAAAGAACCATGTAGAAGGCACCTCAGATAGGGCACCAAAGTAAAAACACTGTGGTGAGGGTGACGGTGGACATTCAGCTTCCCAGGGCAGCGGGGTTGGGAGTGGGGTGGGTGGGTGGGATGAGACACAGTCTTTTGGTGGTGGGAATGGTGTTTATGTACACTCCTATTAATTTGTAGTCATATAAATCACTATTTAATTAATATGAGAGGGGAAAATTGATTGTATGTCTCAAACTTTTTAAAGCACAAACTGAACCTTTTAAATACATAGGCTGAGTCTTTGATATGTTGACTCTCTCAAAAGCCTAGACCAGGGAGAACAGAAGCCACAGCTATATATAGGATGTTGGGTATTATACAGCAAATCGTAACAAAGGGAATTTTCAAAGTTAATCCAATTACCAAATAATGTGATGATAACAATAACTATCAATTGTCTTCTTGAACCCTAAGACAGCAGGAACCTCACATTTCCACTATAGAGCCTATATTTCCCCCAGTCCTGGAATGTTAGGGTGGGGTGCACTTTCCTGCATGCTCCTCTCAGTTCATACCAAATAATATTGCATCCGCTGATACCAACCTAATCAATGCAATGAGTGCCACTTCAGCATGCTTCACTTCAGACTGTGTCCAGAGACTTCAGGTGTGGAATGACAACCCTTCACCCTCATTACTCTGGTGAGACCTCTCCTTTCATAGTATTCTCTAATTCCATTCCAGGTGGTTCACTTCCTAACAAAGTCCCAAAACTTAGATATAGACCAGATCCCCTGAGATAGAGCATATGTTCACACATATCCATAAACTAGGGCAAAATATATACCTGAAAGCAAAAGTACACAATAGTCTGCAGTGAGTACCCCTAACACTTCACCTGCACTATTCCAGCCTTTAGGTTCATAATTGCTCAACAATTTGTTTGGCTTTGTATGTTAACTCTCTTTTCAGCCACCAGGTTCCGATGCCAGCATGATGCCGATCAGACTTCCCTGGACAGACAACCACACTAATGTGTCCTGTAGCTCCACTTCCCCAGAGACCCACCCTACTAGGGAAAGAGAGAGGCAGACTGGGAGTATGGATCAACCAGTCAATGCCCATGTTCAGCAGGGAAGCAATTACAGAAGCCAGACCTTCCACCTTGTGCAACCTATAATGACCTTGGGTCCATACTCCCAGAGGGATAAAGAATAGGAAAGCTATAA